>NC_134601.1:101682395-102423645 GCF_037038515.1 Microtus pennsylvanicus
ACAAGATGGGTAGAAAGTCTTCCTTTTGATTGAGGGATGTTTTTTTTGGAAAAGGATTACCTCCTGGGCCTTCAGCATTTAACATTCAGGGGAAGGCGTACACCAGGTCAGTGAAGGAATCTGGCTGGACCACTGGCAGCAGTCAATATACCAACTAAATTCATCTAACTAGGTGTTATCCACGACCTGAGGCACCTTTTTCTTCATATTTCCCCATCCCAAGATCTTTTTCATGTGAACTCTCATTTCTAACACTATGAGGCTGGCTCAGAGCTTCAACAAAATGGATGTATTATCTTTTACCTAATGTTGAATACTTCATTTCTTCTAAATTTTGAAGGACAGACTAGAACAATGAGAGATGAGTCAGTGTACAGGCTACATGAGCTCAACCCTGTGTTTAGTATCACATTTTTCTCTGGTAGAGACACTCTTGACAATAAATTATGCCACAGAAGCATGTATTAAAAAATAGAATTACAATTGTATTCCATCACAGTATCATTTTTTATTTTAGTAGCCTGAAGGCAAAATATGATGTGGTTTCATTGTATCCCTTGCATTCAGTATTCAGGACCATTGCAAACTTTTATATTTGGGCATGATAGCTTTTGACAAGCAAACTTAATAAGTACATAAATAATAAAACAGAATAAAAACTAATGATCTAGATGTAGCATAATCAGGACAACATAGGGAAGGTTAAATTAAACAAATAGAGAAATAAATGTAAAGTTTGTTGACATGAAGAAAATTTCATGTACTTATTTCCCAAGCAATTATCAGTAATTATATTTTTACTGAACTCAGACTCAGCATGATTCCAAATTTGTGATACTAGAATAGTAGAAATTGGCTGCTGTATGTTTTAAGTTTGCAACATAGAACCAGTTTTTACAAATAAGAAAGAATCTTTCTCTTCTTCTTTTAATGTTATTGAAAATAGTCCACACCCACACATAAAATTTTCTTTTGAACATTTTACTTTTTGCACTGACTGCAGTTTGAGACCGAGCCTCACTGTAGAGCACAGATGTGAACATGTGGTCCTCCTCTATCAGCCTGCACATTCTTCATCTGCCATATCTTAGAGGCTTCCATGAAGACTTAAACCCAGTGGGATTTTGTTTATTGGGTTTTTTGATTTGTTTTGTTTTTTTTTTCAGACAGGGTTTCTCTGTAGCTTTGGAGCCTGTCCTGGAACTATCTCTTGTAGATCAGGCTGGCCTCAAACTTATAGAGATCTGACTGCCTCTGCCTCCCAAGTGCTGAAATTAAAGGTGTGCACCACCACTGCCTGGCAAACCCAGTATTTTTTAAAACAAAGACCAAAGCATATATTTACTCTTCAATAGCAATCGTCTTCTTAAAATATCGTGGGTGCAAAATTCAAGAAGTCCTTGTTTTTTACTGCTGAGTAATACTCTAATATGTATATATTCCATACTTTCTTTATCCATTCTTCCATTGAATGACATCTAGGTTGTTTCCAGGTTCTGGCTATTACAAACAATGCTGCTATGAACATAGTAGAGCATATACTTTTGTTGTATGATAAGGCCTCTCTTGGGTATATTCCCAAGAGTGGTATTGCTGGGTCCAGGGATAGGCAAAATTTGAATTTTGCATGCAAATGGATGGAAATAGAAAACACTATCCTGAGTGAGGTAAGCCAGACCCAAAAAGAGGAACATGGGATGTACTCACTCATATTTGGTTTCTAGTCATAAACAAAGGACATTGAGCCTATAATTAGTGATCCTAGAGAATCTAAATAAGGAGAACCCAAAGAAAAACATATAGGCATCCTCCTGAATATTAACCTTCATTAGGCGATGAAAGGAGACAGAGACAGAGACCCACATTGGAGCACCGGACAGAAATCTCAAGGTCCAAATCAGGAGCAGAAGGAGAGAGAGCACGAGCAAGGAACTCAGGACCTCAAGGGGTGCACCCACACACTGAGACAATGGGGATGTTCTATCGGGAAATCACCAAGGCCAGCTGACCTGGGTCTGAAAAAGCCTAGGATAAAACCGGACTCGCTGAACATAGCGAACAATGAGGACTACTGAGAACTCAAGAACAATGGCAATGGGTTTTTGATCCTACTGCACGTACTGGCTTTGTGGGAGCCTAGGCAGTTTGGATGCTCACCTTACTAGACCTGGATGGAAGTGGGTGGTTCTTGGACTTCCCACAGGTCAGGCAACCCTGATTGCTCTTTGGGCTGACGAGGGAGGGGTACTTGACTGGGGGAGGGGGAGGGAAATGGGAGGCGGTAGCGGGGAAGAGACAGAAATCTTTAATAAATAAATAAACAACAACAACAACAAAAAAGATTTACTGCTGGGCCAGGTGGTGTATAACTTTAGTTCCCCAAACCTGGGAAGCAGAGGTGGTCAGATCTCTGTGAGTTCAAGGCTAGCAAGGTCTATGTAGTTAGTTCCAGGTTTTACAGAGGAACCCGGGCAAAAATGATTTATTTTTGTGTATGTGTGTTTGTCTGTTTGTATATGTTGATGCTCATGAAGGCAGAAGAGAGTGCTGAATCCTCTCCTCTTGATGGCTGTGACCTGGACAACTTGGGTGCTCAGAAGCCAACTCAGGTCCTCTGAAAGTGCATCCGGTGTCTTAACCACTGAAACATCGCTCCAGCTTTACCGCATACTTTGAGAATGAGAAAAAGGACATCATTTACCATTGGGCAACGACTGTAACTAAGTTGAGATTTTCATTATTTTGTGTGTACTTTATGTGTGTACACATGTATAATGTGTAAGGGTGAAGCCACCTTTGTTTGCACATGCAGAAGCCAAAGGTCAGCATCAGTCACTTTCTTCAATCAACCTGAAGCTTGTTGTTTCCAATAGGTTGGTTCTCTCAGCAAGCTCAAAGGGTTCTCTTCTCTTTGCCTCCTTAGTGCTGGGGTTCTAGATGTGTGCTGTCACACCAGGCTTTTTTACACGAGTGCTGAGGATTCAAGCCTAGGTTCACATGCTTGCAGAACAAGGATTTGCCCACTGAGCCATAATGCCAGTCCCATGTTTACCAGGTTTTTAACAACAACAACAACAACAATAACAAACCAAACCAGTTGAAAAATCTTAGTTACTTCAATTTCCTTGGATGTTTAATTCTGTAGTCCAAAGTCTGGTTGCTAATTATTTCTTCTTTATAAAAAAAGCAAGCAAACAAACAAACTAAATAAACAAACAAAGCCATTTGAAGCATTCTACAGCTTTCTAACAACACAATTAAAACTAATAAAAGGTAGTTCATGACTGTTTTACAGAAGCTAATTGCAAAATATGCACAATTAAAATAAAAGGGTTTGTAATGAGTATAAACAAATCATTTAAGCAGGCCATGCTTTAGGCTGCTAAGGAAACAGGGGGGAAAAGCCAGTATTTTATTTCTGAGAAATTTTAATTATATGTGATAACACATAAAGCAAATGGAAGTTAATGAACATTTATTAACATATTTAAAGTAAGTAATAATCTATAAACCATTAAAAAGATTAACCACCAAGAAGCTATTGCTATTTGATGGCGGCTGAGGGATAGTCACTTCATTAGGGGTATGGTCACTAGTATATGGCTCATGCCGCAATAGATAGTCCTGCTTCCGTGTGCATATGGACAGCCTAATTGAGTTCAGTGGGTTAAAAACAAAGACACTATGTTGGGAAGATGTGTTGGGGTGGGGAACTCAGAGGAGTTTCGAGGAAGAGTGGGGGTTGATATGATCAATATACATCGAATAAATGCATGAAATATACATTCATGCCAGGAATTTATCTTTTGATTTGAAAAATATTTATTTTATAATTTTAATTATTTATTTAGTGTGTGTGTGTGTGTGTGTGTGTGTGTGTGTGTGTGTGTGTGTGTAGGTGCCAGAGAGATGACAGATGTCCTGGACCTGGTGATGTGAGTTGAACTTGGGTCCTCTGAAGAGCAGCAAATGCTATTACCTGACAATGCATCTCTTCTGCTTCACATGTATGAAATTCTCAATGAATAAATTAAAAATATCAACCACAGGGATAGTCATCGGCACACTCAGAAGTTATTTTAGGCAGGTGCTAGCTTTGTGTTTACAAGTCTTTTCTGTATTTTGAGGGCTAAGCATGGAACCCAGAAGTTGATGCATGCTCGGCCAGGGCTCTACCACTTCAGCAAGCTTTTCAAACTTGCAAACATTTCATGATCCACGTAACAGTTCTTTCTATTATTGTGGTGGAGTAGAGATACAAATGGTCTGGCTCCTTTCCTTCTCCTTATAGCTCAGAATATCAGTTTATCACACTGGTTCTCAAATAGTTCAAAAAGCATCACCACAATGATGGTTTGTTAACACAGTCTACGGAGTACCGCTCATCGTTTGTTATTCAGTAGTCTGAGAGGAGCCTGAAAATCTGACATTTCTGTTAGAACAAGAACGTAAAAGACACTAAGCTCCGAAATCTCACTGATCTTATTCTTGACGTAGTTCATATAGGTGTATGGTTCTGCCTGCTTGGAGTTGAACATTTCTGTTGTCTAGCTGGTTTCCATTCATTTACATTAAATCTGATCCTTAACCTAAATACTACAACCACAAGTTCATTACTGGTTGTTCAACCTGGAGTAATTGTCCTGTTTTTTTTTCTCACTTTCTCCACTCCACTCTTCAAGTTCCAAGTGAGTATTTTCTTGCCTGCTTATTCACTAGTGGTTATTTCCCAAGATATTAAAGTTTATTAAGGGAAGTCAACTCTACACATCTTTTCCAACAGGATAGTTCTGTAACTGGTATATGAAAATCATCAACACTTGCTTAGCAAATAATAAGTAGGGGCTAGGGATATAGTATAGTAGTACAGAATTCGCAAGGCTCTAGTTTCTACTCTCTACCCTGGAAGAAAAAGAAACAAATCTTTAAAAAATTGAGCACGCTTGCTTAATTACTAACCATGTAGACCAATAGGCATTGTCAAACTGCACAAATCATATAAGAAACATGACCATTGGCTTTGAGATCCCTATCTGCTTTTTTCTCTTCTATGCCTACCAGTTGATTTGATGTTGGAAACATGTTTAGCAACCATTTTCCAAAGAATTGCTACCATTTTAAAATCAAAGATACAAAGCTTCACTCTGGTATCGACTAGGAATTACTTCATAAAATGAAACAAAGGGAAAAATGAGTGAGTGACCTATTTAAGGAACATGCATTATGGTGTTGCTGTTACAACATTGTACATCCTCTAAAGTATCTTTTTTGTTTGTTTTGAGACAGTTTTAGCCCATCCTGGCCTGGAACTTATTATGTAGCCCACACTGACCTTGAATTTGTGGTAATCCTTCTGTCTCAACTTCCCCAAGCTGGGATTGCATGCCTGTGTGATTACACCTTACTTGGATGGTACTTTAACAAGGCTACACACACATACATACATACATACACACACACACACACACACACACACACACACACACACACACACACACACAAAACTAAAAAAAGTAGAATACTTTGAGCCAGGATCACTATGTTGAGTTGTGTGATGATTTGAATAAAAATGTCCCCATAGACTCATAGAGAATGTCACTATTAGGAGATATGTCCTAGATGCAGTAGGCATGGCCTTGTTGGAGGACGTATATCACTGGGGGTAGACTTTTAGACTTCAGAAATGCAAGCCAGGGCTAACTGTCTTTTCTTGCTGCCTGTGGATCCAGATGTAGAACTCGAAGCTACCTCTCTAATATTATGTTTACCTGCATGTTGTCATGCTTCCTGCCTTGTAGATAACTGACTAAACCTCTCAACCTTCAAACTAGCTCCAATTAAATGTTTCCCTATATAAGAGTTTCTATGGTCATGATATCTTTTCACAGCAATAGAAACTTTAACTAAGACAAGTTGTTTTATAAAATCCAATTGAAATAAAATCTTGGCATCTTTACTGAATTGGTAAACCTTGACAGGGACTAGGAATCTCTGAGAAAAGTATGACTTTCTCTACTTTGGCCAAAGAGGTCCTTCAGAGAACTGAGACTTTCAATGCTGGTTGAGATTCTAGTTCTTCTCTGCTGTTGGTGGGTTCTTCACATCCCAGTTCTTTCACCTTTATCCCTTTGCTCTTGATCATTTTAGGTTTTTCCATAAAGACAGTGATTAAGTAGCATTATTATCTGGGAGACCACTAAATATTAGATTGTAGCAGATGCTACTTACAAATCTTTTCCAAGCAATGGTTATGTGTTAGAGGGGAAAATAACAAAGGAAACTTCAATATTGTTTTAAAGATGAGTGAGTCAATCTAATGTATTCTTCCTTCTTTTACTCTACCTATGATTAGTTGAGTATAGTGTATGTCGGTACCAAAAATAAAAACTTTCTCCCTCTCTCTCTCTCTCTCTCTCTCTCTCTCTCTCTCTCTCTCTCTCTCTCTCTCTCTCTCTCACACACACACACACACACACACACACACACAAACACACACACACACACACCCCAGTTTGGATAAGGTCAGGGATACTATATGAAGCAGAGGAAAATAGGTGCATCCTTTGTAGAGCCACAGGCCAGAATCATATCTCAGGACGCTGCCTCTTTGGAGCTGACTCCTCATATTATTCCAGAACTACCTGTCTTTCCTCACTCTTTTACTATGCAAAGTGAGGTCTTCTTGAACTAGACATTGCAATGTAGTATATGGAACTGACACAGAAAGACAAAGAATGTATAAAAGAAGGATAGATATACATTCAGAGTTTAAACAGTAGGTAGGAAGTCATATTGCATATTTGAGAAAGAATAAATCATTTTTGTAATGAATTATGAATTGAAGAGCTGTGGTAAAAGATTAATTTGGGGCATTTTCTTAGACCATAATTGTAATCAGTCTTCATTAAATTTGCCTTCGCAAAGTAGACAATGAAACTTTTTGCAAAAGGAAATGAATGACATATTGTCTAACTCCTGTAGTCCAGTGTAATCACGAATTTGGTTGAAAAATCCGTGCTATATCTACTGTGTACTATACACGTATGTACTATGCATATACCATCTATTCAATGCACTTTCAACAGTCTCATAATCATTACCAGAGAAAGCAGAAAATTCATTGGTATATTATAAAATATTGTATGGGGTAGAGAGATAGTCCAGCAATTAAGGTCACTTGCTGCTCTTGCAGGGCACCTGAGTTTGGTTCCTTGCACCCACTCTGGCCATTAATCATCCGCAACTGCAGTTACAGAGCATCTGATGTCCATTCATGGCCTTTGCGAGTACCAGGTATGCACATTCTGCAGACATACATGCAGGAAATGACTCATAAGCATAAAATCAAATTCATAAAATATATAATTCATGATAGGAGAAATTGTGTTATAGGGTTAAGAAAGTGCAAATAAGGATGCTCAGGTATGTTAGGAGAGAACCACTAAGTAAAGAAGTAAATTTATTCCGAGAGAGGAAAAGTAGTGGCATTTCAAATGTATTTTAGTAAGTAAAGAAAACCTGAAGATCTGAAAAGCAAAACAGCCAGCCTCTGGCTCTTACCACGACCTCAGTCTGAAGTGGTGTCTCAGAGCTGTCTCGCCCCATCTTATATTGCTCTCTAGGGCTGGGATCAAAGGCATGCACCACTGGGATTAAAGGCATGTACCACCCTATTTCTCTGGCAACTGGGAATAAAGGTGTGTGTCACTATGACTATTGAGATTAAAGGTGTGTGTTATCATAATCTGTTTTGTAAACTAACCAGTGGGACTGTTTTACTCTAAAATCTTTAGAAAGTCTTTATTTATTAAAATACATTTGAAATGCCACTACAAGGAAATATCAGAAAATTCATGACCCTCTGAAGAGAGCATGTTCATCTACAAAATATTTTGGCAATAACTCTAGTTCATGAACATTATAAAGAGGAGGAAGAAGTCACAATGCATCATTCCTATAGATAAGCAAAATGTAACATTGGGCAGAAGCAGGATGGTAGCAATAGGGAGCAAATTATCCACAAACACATCTTTAAGGGCTTTAGGAAGTTTAAAGGGAATAATCCCCTGTGGTTTTATGTATATTTGTTTATATAATCATTTATTCTAAACAAGGAATGGAATGTCTGTTGTATGCCAGGAATATTCCAGTTGCTGGGGATAGTGCTGCATGATCACAAGTCCTTTATTTTCTCATATAACAATAGCTATTCTTATGTAAGTTTATAAAGAAACAAATACCAAGGTAATGTATGTATAGCTATAAGATGTAACATTATTTTGTCAAGAAAATACACAAAAGTGAAGTAATGCATATGTGTGTGTGTTTGTGTGTGTGTGTGTGTGTGTGTGTGTGTGAGAGAGAGAGAGAGAGAGAGAGAGAGAGAGAGAGAGAGAGAGATCAGTGCAAAGAGATGCTTCATCTCATTAAAACAAATTAAGGAGAAGCTACATCTGTATGTATAAGTAATGATTAATAAAGGAATTGAAGGCTGCGAGTTACTTGCACAATATATTACACCTACTTTGCTTTATAATGGGAATCTTCATTTAATTTTGGCTTGATGTGGAAGGCACTCACTATTGAAACAAATCAGATCTTTTTGTGAATTTGATTTTCCATTCCATATATTATCAACTTAGAAATGCTAAAGCAGAAATGAACTGAAGACAAATGTCAGTTTTCTAAGAATTGAGATTAAATAATATATGGAAAATGGGTGAAAAGGATTACAAAATGTTCTTCAATATTAGCTTTCACTTGAAGATTATTGTAGCTTCTATATTTAATTAGTGTTTTGAGACATTCCAAAGTGGCTTTATCTCTTACAAATGAAACAATAAAGCAAGATAGGCAACTGCTTAAAGTCAAATGAAATGAGCATACAATAAATTTTCCTCATTCACACCTATACAACTGCATGTTTAAAAGTTAAATCAGCAAACTTGTTTAATAATGGCTTGTTTTCATTTCATTATATTCTGAGGCTGCAAAGAAAGTTTGAAGGGTTCACTTCTGAGCAATGTTAGCACTACAGATTTACTACCAGCGGTTATTTCTGCCTTCGTTAACATACTTGTATTTGAATTGAGAGTTCACCCAGTTTTTCTTCATTTTCAACATGTAATTGAAGACTTCAACTTATAAGAAAATATTTGGATTTTTCTGATTCCATCTTAAGACAATATGAAAATTCACATCTTGCTGTAGTCTGTTATGACAATTGCTATCATGATAATGCCCAGTTGGATGTATGCAAATTAAAAATAAATTATTCATTCCATAAATATGTCTACGTGTTATATGTCTATGGAATGTATTCAGATATAACCTTTATGACAAAATATCAAGTACATTCCAAAGGTCTGTAAGCTAACAAGAACAAGGGATCTTATGCTGATTTGTTTAGCCACATTTAAAAGCATTTTTAACTGAAATAGAATTATATCATAGCCATCCTTCTTTTCCTCCATTCAGCTCTTCCCAGCTACCCTCTTCTAAACCCTTTTCATATTCCCCCTAGTATCAAGTTGACAGCCCCTTTACTTTGATTATTATTGGTGTGTGTGAGTATGTACATATGTATACATATATATGTATATATATATACATATATATGTATGTATATATATATATCCTTCTGAGTCAGTTTTGCTGTTTATATGTATATGGTTTCTGTACTGAACACTCTGCATTGAATAACCAATAAGGGGACTCATTCCTGAAAGAAGCTAATTCTCCTACTCCCAGCAGTTGCCTGTAGTTCTTTGTCTAGGGAACAGGATCCCATGAAATTTAGCCCACATTTTTTAAAAATTTTATAGCATTTTCGGATGAGTAGAAAAAGTGAATAACTTTTATAATATTAGTGTTGTAAGCTTATAGGCTTAAAATGATTTTTTTCTTTTGCTAGAAATATCTGGATATCAATAGCCACCTGGTAAGTTGTTGGTGAGGCAGGCAAAATGCCATTCCAAATAGCCTACTTGGCTACAGAAAGATAAAAGAAAGAAATGTCAAGGAAACTGAATGGAAATTATGCAATAATCCTTAATATGTTTTAGTTTTACAGCAATGCATAATTCCAAATTAGGTTACAATGCTTTCAAATATGAAAAGGAAAGGAAACAGAGGTAGTTGACATTGGTTCTAAAAACCATAAATGCTACTGCTGGTGGCCTTTATTTACTTTTGTTTCCATTCAACTCCTTTGTTATATATTGCCCACAAACTCCATCCCTTCTGTTCCCTAATTTGCTAATGTCACATTAGGATCATAATGATAAAATTTGAATTTTTGATAGGGAAATTATAAATGACTTCACTGAGTGTATAATGATGCAGAATTGTAGAGGAAAAATATTATGAGCACAATCAAGTCTTAAACAGAAATAGAAGGCAATAAACTCTGACAAAAATATATTCGCCATGAAAATCAATTACTTAAAAGAAAATAGAAATCTAATTGTTCAATGTCCCAGCATCATTCTGATTAAGAGAGTTTGACAGTTTGGAGCTGAACACACTGTGGAAACATAATAAATACTAAAGTTTACAAACAGAAAGTCTTACAATAAAATGTGGATCAATTCAAAAAACAATTGAAAAATCAATGTTTTACTCTGGATAATTCAGCTAACTCAGTTACTGACATTTAAGATGTCAGCATCACAAAAAGTTTGTTTTTAATATTTCTCACTTAATCCTAAAACAAATTTTAAGGCTTTGAAAAACCATATTTATCCCATAAACCACACACATACACTATAACACCTATCATTGTAATAGGTACTAATATAATGATGTTACACTGCTTTGGGGAAAAATCCCCCCTTTGTCAATCACTGCACTTAAGATTCTTTCTTATCCCTCTCAGTGGTACTTTCATTTTATCCCCAAACCCATATTTATTTTTAAATATAAATATATTCCCTTCCTTTTGAGCATAGTGCTTCAAGAAGCTAACATGGTAAGTTATCATGAGTAAGAACTTGTAAGGAAGCTATCATCTCTCCATCTATAGCAAGCAGGACTTATTTGGAAACTGTTGAATAGTGTCAAGATGCTCTGAATGTCCTAGATTTCAAAAACTGTAACACACTTGCTGTTAGTTAGTATGTCTGGCAGAGGAAATGTTGTAGAGAATATATTGTTGTCATCGACAATGTGTTAATTAATTACAAAAATAAAAATATGGAACTGTATATTTTAACTTCAATTTATTAGTACTAAAAAGATTAGTTACATCATAGATCATCCGAAGTAACCATAAAATTATTCGTACTGATGTCATTAAAAAACCAATAGGAAAGTTGACATAAATAACTGTGAGTGCCTTTAGAAAGAGAAATGGAGAAATGCACAGGGGGTTGTCATTCATTTCAAGGTTCCTGAGTGAAATGACTATTTCTACTCATACTATATCAATTATTCCAACAGGGCATGTGTATGCACTGATTTATAAATAAAATGTCCTAGATAATGCTAAATAGGTGAAAAAACAAATGATATTACTTATGGCCAGGAACAATATTCTCAGAAATTGTTCAGTAAAAATTATTTTTATTTAAGAAAATATTGCTGTGACACAAGCCCTCAATCCCAGAATCTGGGAGGCAGAGGCTGGTAGATCTCTATAAGTTTGAGGCCAGTCTGGTCTAGAAAGCAAGTTTCTGTAGAAGGAAGAGAGCAGCTTGTTGGTTCCTGGCTGCCCTGCTAGCTTAGACCCGAAATAACCACACAGAAACTGTATTAATTAAATCATTGCTTGGCTCATTAGCTCTAGATTCTTATTGGCTAATTCTTACATATTAATTTGACCCATTTCTATTAATTTGTGTTTTGCCACATGGCAATGGCTTACTGGGTAATGTTTTCATTGTCTGTCTCAGGTGGAGGATAGATGGCTTCTCTCTGACTCTGTCCTTCTTTCTCCCAGCATACAACCTAGCTTTCCCTGCCTAGTTCTGTTCTCCCCTGCCATAGGCTCAACGCAGCTCTCTATTCATTAACCAATAAAAGCAACACATAGACAGAAGGACCTCCGACACCAAGTCCCAGAAAAGCCAGGACTGTTAACAGAGAAATCCTGTCTCAAAAATTCAAACCATAAAAACCCATTTCTATACTTTATTTATTATAAAAATACTGGTAGATATATTTTAAAAGTTGATGAAACATTTCCCTTTGTATTACTTTGTATTATAATGGAATAAAAATAAAAGAGGTACTTTAGCTAAGAAAATCACTGAGTAAGTGCAGTGTAATTTTGTTATTAAAAAGTGATTCTCAAAGTGTCTGGATTTCAGTGTCACCCTAAGCTGGAAAATGATTGGAAAGTGTGATTTTAAAATCTTCTGTACATCAGTCAGAAATTGTAGAAAAGTAGATCACCTGATCTAGGTGGCCACTATTATTCCAAGGGGTTCTAATGCATGTTGCAATAGTGAGAATCACTCTTGTAGAGTACCTGGGGCATTCTTAATGGCTATATGTAGACAGTGTGACTCCCTGGATGCTTATAAATCCTATAACTATGAAATCAAATTAACGTTTGCAGTCATTTTCTTTCAAATAATGATCACATTTTTAGGCATTGTTATTAATTCTTACATTATACTACTAAATTCAGATAAGTAGCTGAAAATGGATTAGAGAGGGGGTAATATTCCATATTTCCATAAAACGGAAATTTTTACTACTTGCAAAGAATTTTTGCAGAATCGGAAGAATTATTGAGGAAGTCATGTTGAGAGACAGAGGCTGAGCACATTACTAAGCCACTGACCACTCTACCTGGCCTGAGTAACTGCACGCTGCTGTGATAGCTGACTGCTAATGTTTGATTGTTGCCTGCCTTCTCAAAAGCCAGAAAACAACCCTACACTCCTGATTTAAGACACAATCTACTTCCTCAGGGTGGACCATTGTTAATGGAATGTTGAAACAGAGCCTATGTCCTCCTAATTTTGCACTCATTGTCACACACTATTAGCTGAAAACCACAAGTAGGAGTACCATTGTGACAACTGGTACAAACAAGCTTAGGCACCACCTTAGAGGTAGATGCTACATTTTTTTTTAGCAGCTCATCACTAGTATAGTCGGTAACTGGCTGGGCCTTAAAGAAGCAATTACGTTGTCTGGTTTAGTTCCAGGATGCTCTCTCAGGGATCAAGACACACATTCAGATGCTGTCTAAGATCTCATACTTGATTGAAACTTTCTTCTCTTTGGTTGTGCATCGCCCACTCACATATAAGCTTTAACAAAAAGCATACCCTCTATACATCTTGTGCCCCTAGACCTCATCTCTCAGGGTATGCATCCAGGGAACTTGATGTAACAGAAGTTTAAGTCATTAAGTGAATATTAATAAAAGCCCTAAAGAATATGTATTCAAAATTACAAAGAGTCATGGAAACTTCGCATGACAATGATAATATGAAAGGGTAAAAGATGAATTTGAAGCAGCCGTAACAGTCCACTCACTGTGAATGTATAGTAAGTGAATGAAGCTAATGGAAAGAAATGATACCTCCTAAAGGAAGGGACCCTTCATTTCATTCTTTCAAAGCATGTCTTCAAATCCATAGGTGTCCGCACCTAAGATTTGGGGAAAACAGCATCTTCATATTGAATAATGACAAAATACTTCCTACGTGATCACCTTGAAACTGTCACAAACGTTAAAAATTAAGACTGGAACTTCATGACCACAGAAAAAGGAAGTAAGTAGGTGGAAGGAGGAAATACCAAGCTTTGTCTTTTCATGTTGAGAGAACTGAAGTAGAAAAGTTTAGAAGTGATTTTGGAAAATATCTTTAATATAGAACCTACTGTAAATGTAGTATGAAGACCATCTTATTATGAAAGCAAACAGTGTCTTTACTTAGGCCCCATTAAAACAAGACAATTGTGTTACTTTATATGTACATGTATTTTATGCCCATAAAACAAGTTCACTGGAAACAAATAATCTAACTGTATGAGTAACTTAGTTAATAGAAGGTTGTATAGGCCTAATATTTGTATCAATGTTAAAATTTGAAAATTGTTGTTATGAAACATGAAGTTACTAAAGAACAACTCCATGGGTTCTCTGTTTTAATGATTTCTTGTTTGATTTATGTTCATAAAATAACATTATTGAAACATAAAAGATGTTAACATTTTGGTAGATGTCAAAATTATTAGAAATAGATAGTGGTTGGGTAATTTCACTTTCCTATTTTTTTCATTTTTTGAGATATGGTTTCTCTGTAGCTTCAGAGCCTGTCCTGGAACTGAATCTTGTAGACCAGGCTGGCCCCGAACTCACAGAGATCCACCTGCCTCTGCCTCCTGAGTGATGGGATTAAAGGCATGCGCCACCTCTGCCCAGCTCCACTTTCTATGGAAATATGAATTTCAGTTAAATAAATAAAGTATTTTATAATTATTTCTGGTTAATATAGTACATTACATGCAAATATATAGACAACTAATAAAAATTCTTGTTCCTTTAACTCAAAGCTAAATATTCTCAGGGAAATTAGATGCTACTAATACAATCTTCACTATAATTTTGCTTTGGAAATAAATTAGTCATATTCTCTAATGAGATGAGACTTCCCTGGGTATAGGATTTATCCACAGTATAAACGTTGTAAATGAATTATGGTTTAGATCCTTTAATACTGAATGTATTAGTTAAGTATTCCTGAATATTTTACTATCTAAGACGCTTGAGGAATAGAATTTGTAATTATTATCAGTCACAAACAAAGCTGCTGAAATAAATCCTCGGTAAACAGGATTGGCATATTAAAGAATCGGATTTTGATATGCTTGTTTTCAAATAATAAGAAAGATGATACTCTCTGGAGAAATTTTATTATTAAATTAAACACGTCTTCAGTAGAATAATGTCAGATGAGCCTATTAGTAGAACATTTTGATAATCCATGTTCTCGTAAATGTCCCATGACCAGAAGAGTAGCTGTACAACTTTTATTTAATGCAGTAAGAATGAAAACGAATTCTAGCTCCTTCTTTTATCATAGTCCATCAAAAGAATACAAAGAAGTCCAAATTAAAATCAATTCAATAAGGAATGAACATGTTCCTTTTCCAACTGTTGTAAAACCTTTTCCTCTCATTAAGCAAGGCTCACTCAGTAATTATTTCTTTATGAAAGTAAAAGCAGAAGAATGTTTCTCTTATTAAATCAATGTATTTATTCTTTTGAAGTTGCAGAAACCACAATCAAAGAAAAAAGTGTGTTGAATGTCATCAAATCATTTTCCTCCACCCATTGTTTTAAATTGTTTGCTTAGTTCTAACATATACTACACTTACATAAGTTGTTTATGAAGAGACAAATTAATAGTCTTTGCAATTGTTTCTGCTGGAATTTGGAGCGCTGACAAATAAATTAGTAGAAAATGGCAATTCTACATGAATTAGCTTTTAAGTCTCCCTAAGAGGTTGATGCAGAACTTAATAAGAGACTTATTAGGAGAAGTAGGACAACTTAATTCAGATTGATTATAGACTCTGGTGAAGACAGCTGGGGTTCAACTGAAACTGAAAAGGAACTTATATGGACTTCAAAGTATGCTAAACAGATGTCTGAAACAATTACTCTGCTCAGCCTTCTCAGACGTTTCAAAGGCAGGATGGGAATAGCATGGTAAACAAAGGTTCTATTTGTCCAAGTTGAGATAGAGACTTTAAAAACATACATACACAATGCTATCGAAACTCAGATGCTTTGGGTAAATAAAAGCATTTGACATTGTTGTCCTAAGTAATTTGCTTTTAGCTTTACAAACAAAGCAGGAAATCAGAAGGACTACATGGGAACAAGTAATAAGCGCTCTTAGCAACAGTAACTTACAATTAATTTCACATTGAACAAAAAATTTGGTAGGCATTTCTAAGATAGTAATTTGTGCTTTACTCTCTAAGCTCAAACAAAGCCAACAATGACCTTTCCGTTATATTTTTAAAGTGTACAGTGAGCCTGTACTACTAGGTACCTTTTTCTAAGAGTTTTCTCAGCTATTAATGGCCAAATCATGTGCTTTTACACAACAGAGCTATGTGCATTGAAAGCTTGATAAAGCCTGTGTATTCTAAAAAGAAACAATTGGTTCCATATCTAATCTAGCTTTATGAAGGATTATATGTTTTGTTTATTTTTTCTTGATCAAATGCTTCATACACAGCCTTGATACCATAGCAAGAACAAGAACAGCAAAAGCGTCCCTAAAGCAGTTCATTTGCTTGTAGTTCCTAGAACTGAGCAACCTGTCAGTAAAATTTCCCATCCTATTCCAGGCAGCAAAACTTTCCTTCATTACGAAGATATAATTTGCCCACTAGGGAGATAACTGTATAGAAGTTTCTGGTGCACAAGCCTGAGGACCTGAGTTGGGGTCCTTAGCATCTAAAGAAATGCTGGGTGCAGCAATGCATGCCTGTAACCCTGTGGGGTGGAGACAGGTAGACTCCAGGAAACACTTGGCTATCTAATCAAGACAACTGATGAGCTTCAGATTTAGTGAAAGGGTCTGTCTCAAAACAAGAATTGACAATAGAAAACAAATCCAAACATCCACAAAACAACATAGAGAATTGATTGAGGATGGTATTGCAGAATCAACCTTTGGCATCAATATAAGCAGACACACAGACACACGCGCGCGCACGCACACACACACACATTTAAAATGATAGTATTTGACACTTAGGGAACTTATATATTTTCTATCATTATTAAGGCTGTCTTGTTTGTAAGAATTCCCTCTATCCATGCATCCTCTAACTCTGTAAGAAAGCATTTCAATTTTTTTGTAAAGTTCCCCTATAGGAAAAGATTTCATGTCCTGTCAAGTTGATGATAAATATAATATAAACAAAAGATTAGGACCATGGTTAAGAAGCAAATGACAGTAAAGGAAGACAGAGCTACATGAAGAAGGTTGCAAGCTGTTTGTTTACCAAAGTGAAAACGAAATTCTAATATATTCCATCACAGTTAACATTATCTGTTCAGAGGAAATATACTTTGCTTTCTCAATATAAAATTCTCTGATAGAATTTCTTTAACAAAGAAATTCTCCAAAAAGGAAAATTCTGGGAAAGAATTTCCTTAACAAAGAAATTCTCAAAGAAAGGAAGCCACAAGTATTCAGCCTGGAAGGGCTAAGAAGATGCAATTTTTAGTTTTCCACTTAACGTTTTTGATATGAAAGTTGAACATAAATACCAATGGTATAATGGCTTCAATATACTCCCTGGTACAGTTTAAATACCATGAAATCAGACTCAGATAAAATGTCAAGAAAGTGCAATCAAAATATCACATTAAAAGGGATTTATAAGAAAATTCAGAGAATCTCTTCCTTTGGCTTTCCCAGTAATATTTTATTATAAGCCTAAATATGCAAAAGCAAAATATAAACAAATAGATGTGACAAATTCACAGATTTCAAGATGAAAGCCTGGGAACTGACTTAGCGTAGATGTAATGGTTTTATAGCTGAGAGTGTATCAGTGTTATGTATTAGAACCTGAGCTCAATCTTCAGCATGAAAGAAAAGGAAAAGGACAAGAAGAAAACCAAATAAACTAAGAACATAGTTAAAAAATAATGGACCTTCTTCTATATGGAGAAACAGCGGTTGATTAGAGCAAGAAAACACCAATGACCCTCAAATACTTTCACTATATAGGACTGTTCGCAGAGTTTGACTTCAAAACTTACTCTATTAGTACCAGCTACTTTAAATGGAAGCAGGAGAAGCTCTGAAGCCCCAGAGTTCAAGGGCATCCTAGATGAATTTAATGAGAATCTGTCCCTAAATCAGTCAACCAACCTACCATGCAATCTCTCTATATGTTTATCTTCCCCTTTCTCTTCTTTCCTCCCTCTCTTTCTTTTTCTTACTGAAAAGGCTGAGATTGCACCTCAGCACACGGAACATTCAGTTAAATACTCCCTCCAGCTATGCTGCTTTCTGAAAGGCTCTGAGTGCTCCTTTTGTATATCTATGGATATCACCAAGTGATTCAATTATTTGTGTTTCCCATTACAGGAAAGTAAAATACCTGTGTAGTCAAATAAGCATTGATATTATTTCTCTAAGGTGAGTAATCCTAACTGTACCCTTAAAATGCTTGGTAAGCAACAATGATTATGGATTTTGAAAGTAGAATGGCTTTTAAAATGCAAGTTTTATTCGAGCAGGTTTTTCTTATGGTGTTTTATTTGTAACACTAGGAATCCTTAGTGTGTCAAATAGCCGATATGAACATGACATTACTTTGTCTTGGTTTGTAATACTTATCACCATGAAGAAGAACAGCCACCATTTCCATAAGGTCCAGGGATTTAGGATTACATTTTATCCTTTTTCCCAAATCCAAAGGCCATACTAGCTAACTAAGAGATACAATCATAAATCCAGCAGAAGGATATGTTTTGTAGTGACACAAACAACAACTTTTAAAACACTAATGGAATTTTAAAATGGAGAATGGTGTTTTGAAAGTATCCCTAGGGGACCTGAGATGGCACAGCTATATCAAATGCTCTTCTCTGTAGCTAGCTACCTGCCCATTACTTGGGAGTTATTGCTAAGTTAAAATCAACACGGATAAAGTAGTTTTAAAGATGCTTTTCCTTTTTAAAAAATCAATTTCAGTCAGTTTAATTTGCTGAACTAAACTACCACCATCAAACAAAGCTCTCCAGTTTCACTCTTCTGGTGGAGTTGGGGGAGTGATAGATATTTATGGAAGACTACAGAAATGGGTGATCTGTACACTGGGTGAGAAAGGTTCAGTAAGAGTTCATCAGACATACAAAGTTTGGTGATATGGACAAATGGAAAAATACATGGCATGGCAGGCAGTTATGAGAAATATGATCATTTTGGATAGCATGGGGAGAGTATGCTGGATTATCTGCATTTGAGTTGTTAAAATTGAGTAGGAAAGAAGACAGATAGCCACCTTATTTAATAACTGGACTTCATTACATCTTTTAACGAGTTTTGGGTTGCAATGGGGAAGAGCCTGGATGATGCAGAAATATCAGTAAGGGAATTATGCATTCACTTACTTAATATTTAAAAGATAATGTTCAGAATATGCCACACACACACTACTGGCCAATAGATGTATGTCATCTTTACAATGAAAAAAGTAGGGATTTTGAAAAGACACTGGTTGAAAAAAGGGGAATAACAGGGAAAAACTTTCTGAGGAAAATAAACAATGGCATGCAGAAAATGAAAATGCAGAAAGATGTAAGGCTGAACCCAAGTTTTCTACTAGTTTATAATAAAAAAGGACTGGAGAACAAATGATTTTGTTTCAGATTCGCTATCAGATTACTAGAGAAATAGTCTCAAACTGGGCTTTCTGGTTTGGGCAAATTTTATTTTTATTCTGTCCTGACACTAAGTAACACTACACTACACACACACACACACACACACACACACACACACACACACACACACACAAACACACACACACACACACACGAATTCATAAAAACATACTCAACCAATCCCACAAACCCATCTACTTCATGACAAATTAATTTCTTAATGGCCAAAATCAAAATTGCTTTTGACCTTGTAACTTTTGAATATTTAATCTTATGAACCCCGGGGTACTACCTACCACACTAATGAGACGTCTTACTATTTCATTTTAAGTTACTGAAGATAGATTAAATGATTACATCACTGACTTTTTTTGAGGAAATCCTGTGTGAAAGACTTCAAAACAAGGAAAATAAAATGGGCTACTTTCTAAAGCTTGTAGCCTGATAACTTCACTTTGTGGGATGAAAACAGTGTGTACCTTAACTGGATATGCCATGCTTTGTAAACTCCCTTTCCCTTACTGAGTGCGGAGGGGGTAGAAAGTAGGTGAGATGGAGGAAACAGGAGGAATGGCGGAGGGAAAACTGGTTGGTATGTAAAATTAAAAAAAAATAATAATAAAGAAGATTCTGTATAAACTTAAGTGAGTACTTTTGGGGTGGTCTCTCAAAGCAAAACACAGTACCTTGACTTTTTCAAGGTGATCTTGGAGAGAGTCAATGAGGAGATCCCCAACTGGCTGCCAGGATCCCTTGAGCACCTCAGCTTGACACAGCTTGAGGTCCAGCTCATCTTCAGCTTCCTGAAGTTCCTGCAGTCTTTCAAGAGCCTCGTCTATTTTCCTCTGCCAGTCAGCTGAGTGTACGTTCAACTTGTCCCATTCGGTGTTGACCTCTTCAGCCTGTTTCCGTAGGAGCCACATGACATTCTGGGCTCTCTCTTCAGGCGGAAGCTCTAAATTGGCAATATGACAAGGTTTCAGGCCACATCCATTTTTGTTAAAAAAGAAAAAACATTGTTGAAAAGGTCAGACTAGAAGAAAGGAAGGGAATGTAGATTAACAAGAGGCCAACTTCCTGATTAATGGCTCTTTTACACTTTGGCATAAATTTTGATACAGTCTAGCACAGCTAAACTGTCTGTCTTCCTTAGTAAATCTGTTCTACTTTTCTGTCAGTCAGATAAATCAAGATTCATTTAAGCTTTTGGAGAGAAAGATGTTCGCACATGCCGAAGAGCTCTAATTTATTTCAGCCAGGCTCTTAAACTGGAAATTAGCTTGTAGTCTTTGTAACAATAGAATTCCTTTCCACGGATAAGCTCCTTTGTTTACTATCTTCTAAATATTCAAATGGCTGATCACGGATTACTTGATTTATGTCTGTGAAAACAGGTTTATGCACTGTGCCTTATGATTCCTTGCTCTTTTTTTTGAAACGTACATTTAATTTGAATTGATTTAACTCAATTGTTTAACTCAGAAGTATGAGAGCCGTCCAGGCTCTGGCAGCAAGCATGGATGGGCGGCTCTGTCAACCCTGATCCTTTATCAATATGTTATTACAGTTCCACATTCAATTACCTCTGGGCTCCTGGTAGAGCTTCTCTAGTCCTTCCAAAGGCTGCTCTGTCAGAAATATTCTCACAGTCTCCAGAGTACTCATGATTACAGGTTCTTTAGTTTTCAATTCCCTCTTGAAGGCCTGCGAAATGAGATGAAAAGAAATGTTTATTTGGCTTCTGGAATGCTCCTCAAAATTAATCCTGGGTGCTCAGAACTTGTTTACATAATTCCCCAGTCAATTTCTCTCTCTTTTATTTATAAACCGACAGTCATAAAATATAAGAAAGGCTACCTGGGTCTCAATGTTAATGAGGAAGCCACTGTGTTCGCAAAACTTTTCTGGGGAGAAGTGGAGAGCTTTCTAGACAGGTTTTGTGTTATCGTTAATATTAGTACACTTTGCTTCTATAACCAGACTCTCAGATCTAAAGATAAAACCACAAGGTATATAATGCAAAATCTAACCCTGGCTAAGGAAGATTTAAATATTCTCAAAATAATCACATCTAGTACACAGTGGAAAGCATTCACTGTTAGGCGGGGGTTATTCAGACTGTTTTGAAGTATACAACACATTCAACTAATAACAATTCTGTCCAAATGTTTGATGGTGTGTAAACTAGTGCAGTAAAATCATGCTATTGAAAATTATATTTTTGAAAAACTACCAATTACATTTTATATTGTGACTCTTCTGAGAAGACTAGAAATATTTGGAACTATTATGGATGCAGGGATTGTGAATACCTGTCCATAAATGAACAGACCATTTGGTTCACCAGTCAGGCTGGTTGACAATTTCAATCTCCAATCTATATTTTCTATTATGGGGATTAAGAGGAGAAGAAATGATTAAGTTTTGTTTTCAAGAACTTATTGGACCAAAATACGAAATAAAAATGTGGGAATGGGGTTGTAGCCACTGTCTATCACAGGGAGTAAACATGCCCAAAGATGAACTAGAAGGTGTTTCAGGTTGAATCCTAGCTCTGGGACAACCCTAAACAAATCAACACACCAAAACCAAAGAATGAAAGAATAAAAGAAACAGTCTACATGTGGAGGAAAAACTCTAAAGTCTTACCTAATCTAGTGAGGCATAGTGTGATAGTAGAATAAATTAGTATTCAAAAATATAAAATATAGTTACTGACCCAGATTTTATTATATCATGGGTGACCACGTTAATAAAAGATATTAAGTATCACATAAGTGATAATATAACTTATTAATAATACTGATAACAATTATTCCTCTGACCTAGGCTTAATTATGTACCATTTTCAACTCTATCTTATTTTTAGCAATGCTGTTAAGTGGGCTTAAGTATATCACTGGAAAAACACAGTGGTGTTTTCCTTTAAATTTCATACATAGCACTCTGATACAAAAGTACCTCCGAACTGTATTATACCATATTTGTTGGTAAAGATCTTAGTGGTGCTCACCATTTAAAATAACTCTGAGTTTGATATTTTATACAATAATCGATCTGTCAAGGTTATTTACAATCCAGAAGAGACAGGCAAGGTGTCTGAATAAAAATAATGGAATATTTGGATTCAGTCTGCAGATGGAAAAGCAATTTCTATATTGTAGACTATTCTAGTGTCCTTGAAATCACACTGGGAAAATGATTATTTACTTTACTTACACAGAAGTCCAGCTTTACCTATAATATTTCATTTGATTTCTGATTATGTGTGTTTGTGCATCTTCCCATATGCATACACACACACACACACACACACACACACGTTTTTGTACCTGTATATGTATGCATAGATTCTGCTTGTAGGGTTGTATTTTTTTTTATAATCCAACATTCACAAGCACAAGCAAATTATCTCTCTATTTGTCTGTATACATGGAGCAAACTGTGATACTGGCTTTGCTAATTATAAAGAAAAGTGGCTCCCTATAGCAAACTTGTAAGTCTGAGTAGTTACACTATAGACCAGAAACAAAAAGTTTCGAGTAAATTGGTGCCTCTATTTAGTAAACTGCAGTATGCCATGAATAGTTAAACATAAGAATCAGTTAAATAGGACCTGGGAAAGATACCTAGGAGAGTTTAAGTACATAGAGTTCTAAAGCATAAACACGAGTTAGGGAAGAAGTATTAGAGGACCTTTAAAGAAGAAAAATATGCATGTACAGAGACATGTGGCAAAGCACCATATCATATGCATAACCATCTCCAAAGAGGCTTTCCAGTCTAGAAAATTAGGACTAAAGAAAGACTTATTGGAGTTTAAGTAAGGCACTCTCATTATACAGAAATACAGTGCAGTTTTAAAGAAGAATTTGGACATCAGATTCTTGAAAAGTTTACTCACTATTTGTAAGTAATTAGGAGCCTTTGTAAAAATTTAGGAAGAGCAGTGACATGGGTACATGTGTGTTTAGGAAGGGTAGAAGTGATCTGAGAGAGGAAATGGGAAAAAAGGTGAGGGAAGGGAAGGGACAAAGAGAAATTTTGAACGGAGAAGTGAGGGGTTAACAGAAGCAAGAAGGACTCATAGATTTATATTGAGTCGATGAGTGAATTCTGGGTACAATTTAACTAAGTGTAAGGAAATAAACTTTCCTGGATTACTCTACGCACCTCTAATAGTTTTAGCCTGCTGAGAACTTTCCCATCCCATGCAAATTAGATGTGTACCATCTGTCTGATTAATTTTTCAATTTTCTCTGATCTAGGAAGGACAAATGGTTAAGGCCTTTTTTGGTAGACTGCTAGACTAAATTTCTAGTTGTCAGAAAAAAAAACTCTAGAGGGCTATAAGCAAAATATATAAGGCCCAGGGTCTGGAAATATTTCTAGATTGTAAAAACTGAGGCATGTGGGGCATTGAGATAACTCCTTGAAAATCAGTTAGATTAAGGTTTATTATGTTTCCAAGGAGATGTATTTGGAAAGGAGGACAGCTGGCTCCATCTGTATAATCTTTGTTCTCTTGCCTATACAGCAACAAAGTACTCACATGGAAAGATTTTTATCAACATTTACCCTGTTGCCCTAGGGCATGTCATTAGGAAAGAAAGAAGAGGTAAGACTATTTATTGTAAGGCAATTAAAAAAATCTGTCTTGGATCCAGAATACCTCTTGTGTATATATTCAAGATAAAATTAATACAGCCTAAAATTATAATCCTACTATAATGAGGGTGGGCATTTTGTATATGGGGCATCTTGGAGACATAGAATACTTTCTAGCAGTAAAAAAAATAAAGTCTGTAGGAGAAAATTATCTAAGCATCATTTTCTCATTCAGCTAATATATGTTCAATGCCTACACGTCAGTGTTTAATGACATAAAGAAAAGTGGAATGTTATGAGAGACCAAATATGAGGAGGTTAAAAGCATTTACGAGAATTTGAAGAAGGTTATTCATAGAGGCAAAGACAGATTTGCAATAAATAGTACTCACTGGACTGGTTGAGAGACTGAGACAGACATTTAGTCAAGGAAAGAGCAGAAAAGGAAATAGTTACAGCTAGTGGAAATTACTTGAACAATATATTTTGACCTAAAGCAAAAAACAAGGAGGACAGAACAGTAAGTCAGAAATGTTAAGGAGCAGAAGGAAAAGACGCTCTTTTAAAACAACACTGACTTGAATATGAAAGACTACAGGTAGTAATAAGCTAACTATATATTGTATTACACAGATTGTTTTCAAGAGTTTGAACTTTTAATGTTGTTTCTATATGTTCTTTTGTTGTTTGTCTTTTGAGACAGAGTTGCATTATGTAGCCCAGGCTGATTTTGAATCCTTCATCCTCCTGCCTCAGACTTTCGAGTTTCTGAATGGAGGGCTACGAGTACCAGCATGCAACAAGGCTCTGGACAAGCGTGTAAACTTAAAACAAGGACTACACCAGGAAATTCAGACAAACTCTGGAAAACCAGGATAATCACACGAACAGGAATAAATATGATATAAATAACTAGGCACAATACAGATCTGGATAGAACAAGCTGGAGATAATTGTTGTAGCAACATCTGTAAAATATGGATTTAGATTAAAGGTCACAACAAACTGAAAAAAAAATCTAAAATATGTGATAGTGAAATTCCACTGTTGAAAGCAGAGAGAAAATAATTCAAGGCTAACAGTGGTCATCCGTTATGAGAGACCACTGGCTTGCCATTTGAGTTGTAGCTAAGGGCTTAGTTATACCACAGATACAAAATTTCATTTCTTAAATGTGAATCACTGAGAATTAAAATGAATTGAAAGGAAAGACAAAGGAATTCTGTATGACAAAGAAATAACCACTGCTAGTTTCACACCATTTCTTGACATTAAAGAAAGTGGCTAGAAAACAGGACTGATTGTTTCTATAATCACAATGCAAGAAGACATAGACTAAATACAAAATTGATATAAGAGAAATGTGTGAAAGGAATGATGCTGCTTCTAGATAATAAGAGGCCAAACAAACTGATAATGCTTTATATTATGTAGACAAACTTTAAGTTGTAATGCTATTGAAAACATTGATACATGACTACTTTTCCATTTGTCTATGTAATAAAGGTTGAGCATTAATTGTTGGTGGCATACCATTGTTCTAGGATGGATATCAGTGGTCCTTGTATCACTGAATCAAAGAGAACTAGGTGAAGAAATTGCTCGACATTTTTAGTCATCAGTAAAATGCAAATAAAAACAACTTGAGATACTGTCTTATACATGTCAGAATGGCTAAGATAAAAAATACTGATGAACTAACTGGGGACCTCAGCTTGGGCACCTGGGAGCCCCTCTAGGGTCAAGTCTCCTGCCCATCCTAAAGTGGGTCCTTTAACTAAGAAATGGGGTTCCGTGCTCCCCTATCCAACCTTCCTTTATCCTGATCCTCCTGTTTCCCCAAGTCCCCCCTCCTTTCCTTCTACCTTTTCTCTCCCCATCTCCCCTTACCCCCATCCCACCCCACCCCCAACATCCCACTTTTCTCCCCGGCAATTTTGTCTACTTCCCTTATCCAAGAGGATAACTATATGTTTTTCCTTGGGTTCACCTTCTTACTTAGCTTCTTTAGATTCGCCTATTGTAGACTCCGTGAGGATAGGGAACCTGAAATGACCCTATCCTAGAGCAATACTGACGAATATCATGCATATCATCCTAGAACTTTCATCTGGCGATGGATAGAGACAGAGACCCACACTGGAACACTGGGTAGAGCTCCCAAGGTCCCAAGGAGGAGCAGAAGGAGGGAGAACATGAGCAAAGAAGTCGGGACCACGAGGGGTGCACCCACCCACTGAGACAGTGGAGCTGATCTACTGGGAGCTCACCAAGGCCAGCTGGACTGTTACCAAAAAAAGCATGCGATAAAACTGGACTCTCTGAACATGACGAACAATGAGGGCTGATGAGAAGCCAAGGACAATGGCACGCGGTTTTGATCCAACGCAATGTGCTGGCTTGGTGGGAGCCTAGCCAGTTTGGAAGTTCACCTTCCTAGACATGGACGGAGGGGGGAGGACCTAGGACTTACCACAGGGCAGGGAACCCTGACTGCTCTTTGGACTGGAGAGGGAGGTGGAGAGGAGTGGGGGGAAGGGGAGAGGGGTGGGAGGAGGGGGAGAAGAATGGGAGGAGGGGGAGGGAAATGGGAGGCTGGGAGGAGGTGGAAATTTGTTTTTTTTTCTTTCTTTTCTTTATTCTCCTTTTATTAATAAAAAATACATAAAAAATACTGATGATAGCATATATTGGAGAAAACGTGGAGTAAGGGGCACACTCCTCCACTGCAGGGGAGAGTGCAAACTTATATGACCAATTTGGAAAAGAGTATGGGGATTTCTCAGAAAATTAGGAATCAATCTACCCGAAGGCACAGCACTACCACTCTTGGACATATACCCAAAGAACACTCAGTCATACCACAAGGACACTTACTCAACTATCTTCATAGCGGCATTATTCATAATAGCAAGAACCTGGGAACAACATAGATGCCCCCCAATGGATGAATGGATCAAGAAAATGCGGTTCATTTACACAATGGAAGGTTACTCAGCTGTTAAATACGATGACATCATGAAATTTGCAGACAAATAGATGGGACTAGAAAAAAACTACCTGAGTGAGAAAACAGACTCAGAAAAACAAACATGGCACACACTCACTCATACATGGATACTAGGTGTAAAACAAAGGATAACTGGACCATAATGAACGCCTCCAGAGAAGCCAGGTAAGGAGGACCTTAAGAGGGATGCATGGATATCACCCTTGGAAGGGGAAATAGATGAGATATTCTAGGTAAACTGGGGGCAGGAGCAGTCTAAAGGGGAGGGAATGGGGATAAGTGCATAAGAGAATGGGATGTTTGAATTGGGGAGGGATAGAGTGGGAGAGCAATGAGGCAGTCATTATGGGACTAATGAGAACCTTGTTGCTAGGGAAATTCCCAGGAATCCACAAGGATGAGCACAACAATATAAGGTTTGATTGAGGAAGACTCTCTGAAAAATCTCCAATGGAAACAGATGGCCCAGAGGATCCAACTTTTCAGAGCACCTCTGTTGCAGATTCATTCCTCTGAGTTCTACAACCAGACAGCTTCAAGGCTGCTGACTGAGATGATGCGGCCTCAAGGAATACTCCAGTCAGGACTTGACCATAATCCTAAATATTCTTTGGGTTCCCATAAGATTATCAGCACCAGAAATCAGCAAAAAGTAGCCTAGAAACTGCCCACGTTTCCAAAATAATGGATTATGGATGTATGTCTTTGTTTAGAGTATTGGTTACAAGTTGTTATAGATAATGGTCAGCAAAAAAGCTAAACAAAGGAGACTAGATTCAAAGTTCTTGTTTTGAAAATAAAAAAGGGAAAGTGCTGAGGGATAAAGGTTTTATACCCTGTAAAGATTTGTCACTTTTATTGGTTAATAAAATGTTGTTTGTCTAGTAGTCAGGCAGGAATGTGACTAGTCTAGGAGAATTCTGGAAAGAGGAAAGGCATAGTCTGTAGTCACCATCCAGAGGCAGAGGAATTAAGATGAGAATGCCTCATGGATAGAAGGTATCAAGCCATGTAACAAACATAGACAAGAATTATGGGCTAATTTAAGTTGTAAGAGCTAATTAATAATAAGCCTGGGCTAATAGGACAAACAGTTTATAATTAATATGACCGTGGGACCAGGCAGGACAGAAACCTCCATTTACAAATGGTGCCAAAGGTGGGGCATTTGTAAATAAAGTAAGCATTAATAAATATAAAGAGTCAGGTAAATTATGATAAAATAAGAGTGGATAGCTTTAATACCTCATTTACATATTGCACATAAGCTAAAAAATCAGCAAAGAAAATTACGTCTAAATCACACTGAGAGCAAATGAACTTAGAAGGCAGTCAAATATATTCCATACAACAGATAAAAAATGTACATTATTCTCTAAATTTCATAGAACTGTCTCTAAAATAAAACTACTTTTATGGCCACAAAGAAGGTTCTAATAAAATATAATAATTTAAATAATTTCCTGTATTTTACCAGATCATAGTGTAATAAAACAAAATCAAGAGCAAGAGATGTACAGAAAAAACACAGACACTTGGCAAATGAAAAGTACATTTGTTAGTGTTTACTGAAGAAAAAAAATTAAGGAGAAATTTCAATATTTCCTAGAATCACATGGAAGTAAAAGCATATCTTCCTGCTAAGTATTTCCAGAAGGAAAGTTTCTATGAGTGATTACACTTTAAAAAAAATTCAGGGGCCTAAAATAAATAATTGAGTGACATTCCTTGAGCTTTTAGGAAAAAAAAAAACAAAAAGAAAAAAAGAGAAAGAAATACACTAGATAGCAAACTAATTCCACAAGACCAAAAACCTTAAAGAGGACAATAACAATGAAAGTGAAAGAGAAAAAAAATCTCTTAGCAAATAAATGAGCAATTCTACCAAAATTTTAAAGAATATAGAAATTGCCAATTAGGTAGAAATTCCCATTACCAAATTCTAACAATATTAAAGACAAAATTAAAGAAGAGCTAACATCAATCCTTCTCAAACTGTTTCTTAAACTAGGAAGGTAAAGAAAGCTATTGAACTCATTCAATGAAACAAGAATTACAGCAATACTGAGTGTGAATAGGAATAAAATAAAAGAACAAAACAAGAGATCAATTCCCTAGTGAGCACAGATTAAAAGATTCTCAATATCATTCATTAAAACTGAATTCAAGAACGCATTCATATTATACCTGGACATGAGGTCAATGGAATAAAATACTCAAATATCTCTCAATGTATCTTGAGCCATTTGATTTATGTCAAAGGCAACAAACATACATATTGAAGACAAATTGGCCCTTTAAAAATGTACTGCTGGGAAAATGGATATTCACGAGTAGAAGAATGAAAATAGCCCAGTATCTCTCAAGTGACAGAAAAAGCAACTATGAATGGATCAAATAACTTAGTATCAGATGTGAAAATGAAATAGTTTTGGGAAAAATAGGGAACACATTTCAAGATACAGACATAAGTTGCAATGGGCCTATATAAGATTGAGTCTGTTAACAGTTAATCATGGTTCAGGGAGGACACTGATTAAACTCTGTAAGTTTCAAAACAGTATATATATATATATATATATATATATATATATATATATATATATATACTTTGTGTTTGTGTGCATGTGTGGTGTGTGTGTGCATGTGCACAACAGGGACTTGTAAAAAAAGGAAAAGGGCAGGGATGAGAAAGGAGGGAGCGAGATTAGAGGTGGTGGGCATGAGTAAAAGAAAGTCTACTATATATGTAGGAAATTGACAAACAGATTTAATAAAAGGTATATTAAAAAGATAGAGTCACAGGCAAGAAATTTATATTAAAAAGGATGCGTTTTGCTCATGAAATAATGCCAAGAATTGACAAATAAGATTACATGCAATACAAAAGTTTCTGTCATACAAAAGAAACAAGCAAGTGAAAAGACATCCTCTATAAAGTAGAAAAATGTCCATTAGCAATACATATGACATCCAGAATAAACATAGAACTAAATACCAAACAAGAGAAAATAAAACAACTCACTAAAGAAAGGGACTAGTAAAATGAGCAGACAATTCTCAAAAGATGAAACACAAATGACCAATATCTATACAAAAACCTTCTCAACTTTGTTAGCCACCAGAGAAGTTAAAATAAAAATGAGATTGATCTTAACTTCACTAAAAATGATAATCATTAAGAAAGCAAATAAAAATAAATGCTAGTGAAGATGTGGATAAGAGGGAATATATATTCTAGTGGTAGTACTATAAACAATTCCAGCTGCCATAGATATTAATATAGAAGTTTCACATTAAAAAAAGAGTGAGTGAGAACAGTGTAAGAACTGGAAGAGGACATCTGCTGTAGCATAGCCCTTTCTAAAAAAAAAATGGCACAATATTGGGGCAGGGCTGGAAGAATTGTTGGACCTGGGAACAGATAAGGGGAAGAGAGGGTAGAAGTGATCAAAATATTTTGTATGGATTTCTAAAAAAATAATAAAATACTTTTATTTGAACATAGATCTACCATGTGGAGTATTGAAAGAAAATGGTCCCCAAAGGGGATTAAGAGGTGTGGCCTTATTAAAGAAAGTATGTCACTGTTGGAGTGGGCTTTGAATTTTCCTATGCTCAAACTATTCCCAGTGTCACAGTCTCCTTTGCGTTGCCTTTTGATTAAGATGTAGCCAGCACATTGTTATACCTGCATACTGCCAAGTCCTGTCATGATGGTAATGGACTAAATCTCTGAAACTGTAAATCTCCCCTTCAATTAAATGTTTTCCTTTATAAGAGTTGCCATGGTCATGTTGTCTCTTCACATTAAGAGAAACCCTAACTAAGACAAAGTCCCAGAAATATCATTTAACTCAGGTATAATACTCCTGGATATATATGCAGGAACATATCACAGAGATACTTGATCACACTTGGTCACTGCTATATTATGCACAGTAGCCAACATGTATAATAAGTCTGGCTCTCCATTAACAGTTTTTTATCACCCGATAAAGAAAATGGGGTAATATACCAAATGGCATTTTATTTGACTAGGCAGAAAAATGACTGGAATATCTGCAAGAAAGTAAGTAGAACTGGAGATTATGATATTAACTAAAATGAATCAGACTCAGAAAAAAACATCACTTGCCTTCTTTCCTATGTGGACTCTAGATTTAAAACTCTATACATATACATATTTTCTTAGTTACTTTTCTATTGTTGTGATAAAATACCATGATCACGTCAACTTATAAAAGAAACCATTTAATTTGGCCTACAGTTTCAAAGGAATAGATTCCATAATGGCAGGGTGTAGGAACATCTGAGAGGTCATATCTTCATCCACAACAATGAGGGACAGAGAGAGAGAGCAGAGAGGATCAAGACTGGGAATCTCAGAAAGTCTTTTGAAGCCTGAAAGTCTGTAACCAGTCTTCCAACAAGGCCATATGGCCTAATCCTTCCCAAATAGTTCCACTAGCTGGGGGCCAAGCACTCAAACATATTAGCCTATGAGTGGATCCTCATTCAAACACCAAATACATACATACATATATAGATATGTGTATATGTGTATCTATGTACATGCACATGTAGAATATGAAAGTACAAATGGGATATAAAGAATGTAGGAAAAGGTCTAAAAATAAAGAAGAAGGGTGTGCAAGAAAATGTATATACACACATACACAAAACATATATTTGTATGTATGTTTATATACATCACAAAAGAAGAAAAGAAACTTTTGGAGTATGGAGACAAACAAGAGAAGAAATGTAGAGGGGAAGGGCAATTCAAAGCAAAAGCAAAATAAAATATACAATGATATATATATATATATATATATATATATATATATATAAATGAAAAATTTCAACACCTAATATCTATTCATAAACCAATGGTTTTTAAAATAATATAACAAAATAAGAATATTCACTGTCAAGATCCTCAATTTTTTGATACTGTATCTCTTTTATTTCAATGAGTGAAGTTTGAGAAACTATATTCTCATATATAACACTGATTTTCTCCTATAAATTATAGTTGACACTTCTAGATTAGGTAAGTTGGTTCATTAATATGTTGATATGAAAAGACTTCAGACACCAACATAGACTACATCCTTGCCATATTTAGATGTCAGCATTATGTGTTAAGATAATTCTCAAGTCTCTTAAACAGATGAGATCATTTCCTTTAAATACGTTTTCTTCCCCATTCCTTCCCTTTTTACTTAACTATGAGAGTCATGCGCAAGGTCTCAAACAGTGATGTAGAAGAATCAGGGTCAATCACTAAGGTTTTAGGGCATCTCCATGAAATTACGATATTCTTTGACCGTGCAAATAAGAAAATATTAGGCATCCTAAATTAACCTTTCCCCATTTAGTTTCCTAGTTTTACAAAATAAATGGCAACTAAGCATGTTCCTACAATGACATGGGAGTATTAAATTTCAAAGTATCAACTTCTCTTTTGAAGGTTAAATTATTTGATTGACAGTGCTTATATATTACAAGTAATTGGTGACTACTGGCTTATTCAATAATTCAAAAAAAATTATTTTTTAAACATGCTTCATTTAAGGTAGTGAAAATGTCAGGAATTTATTTTTTCCTTGAGTAATCAATAATTTAGCTAAGTTGGTATAATTAGGACATCTTTTATATAATAAATGCTTTACCAATGTAAATTAAGGTACAGTTAGGCAAATGTTTACCTAAGGCCATGTTAGGCATTTTAAATTCAAATGTCACAAATCTTAAGGCAGACTAAAAACCTGAACTACTTTTTTATTCCTCAGAATTTGAGGGTAAGCCCTATTGCAGAAGAAACCACACATGTTTGTCATGAGACAAGGAGAAATCAAGTTGGTACTGACAAGGTGTTTTTCTCTCGTTGGTTAACTTTCATAGAACTGGAGGGTACTTAGTTGGATGCTGGAGGAAAAAGTCATCACTACTCTTACCTAAAGGTGGACACTGAACCACAACATTGGCCACTGTGGCAAGATACACTATTGTACAGTGTTGTTACAACTGTGATACAACTGGTATAGCGGTAACCAACTAACTGTTTTTTACTGATTAGATTTAAGGCTTGCGTTACAGGAGGAAGCTCAGGATTAATATTGTAAATCTAGCCAAAAAGCTATGGTTGGGGAGCTCAAGGGCTCTAAGGGATAATCTACTATTATCATTCTGTCAAAGGGACACAGTAACAAACTCCCCTTTTTTATTCAGCTCTAGATTTTTCTCTGTTCCCCTCCCTGCCTCTCCCAACTGCCCTTTAAGTTTGCATTTTCTGTACCTACAGATTACTACAGTTCTCAGACTTTATTAGAGAAGTCTTTTTCTTTTATACAGTGGGTGGTGGTTAAGTCAGAAATTTATGACTGGCCGCAGTGCAGAGAACAAGTCTCAGCACAATGCCCAGCTGAAAATGGGGCATCTACATCATCTCACACAAAGGCACAAGGGCCAAAGCCGAAGAGCAGATAGACTGTAAGAGCCAGAATTCATGGAGAACTAGATTGAAACAGTCTCTTCTAGACATAATAAGTTTTCTGTGCTCATGAGCTCACAGTATATCTCTATTTGCCTGCACAATATTTATATAAGATAAAACCAGTCAAAATTCTAACATGGAAGGGGAAGGAGTTTATAAACCCCCACCATTAAGGAGCTATGGACAACTGATGAATTCTGGAGGAGGGAGAGTCAATTTTAAGGGTATGGTTCTAGTAGGGACAATACTTCACTGGATAGTCCTACAACTGGGGCTATATGGGCAACACAAATTGGATTCAGTAGGTCATTAAGAAAGAAGATGTGTAGTTGACATGGGTAGAAAGGTATGAGCAGATCTGAGAGGACTTAGGGAGGGTGAACATCATACATTGTATGAAATTCTCAATGAATTAGTAAAATATTTTGAATAAGTCATACATGTATTTCTGTTGTTTTTCAGTGTCCATGAAGCTAAATTTTAGCTACATTTTTATTGAAGTGTCAATGTCTTATTTGTGTTTTTCAGAATGTAATCTGATGGATTGACTGTACATAATCTCCTACTCTGCAGAACATGGCTGAACCATCTTATAATGCAGTATAGTTCTAAGTAGCAGGGGCCCCAGAGTACAAGTCTGACTAGGGCCAGAGCTCTCCACAGCTAACTAATAAAGGTCACTAAATCCTCCAGAGACTTCCTTTCCTTATTCATGATGTGTCAAATTTGCTAACTACATTTTCCAGTTCTCAAATTGTTATACTCGACATGACACAGACTGATAAAGTTATAGGTTTTATTTGCCACATCCTCAATAAATATTGCTAAATTAAAAAGAGGCCATTCAATAATAAAAATAAAAGAACAATAGTGTGTGTGTGTGTGTGTGTGTGTGTGTGTGTGTTTGATTTAGATAGAAAATTAACAGACCTGCGGGCGAAAGTCTCATCTTATGAGTCATTAGAGAAATAAAAATAATGCTGTGAATTGAAAACAAGACAGATCTTATTTATTCTGAGCTTGCTCATATGTTCAAGATCCAAAGTTCTCTGCAATTCTTTAGGAACTGAATGTAATTTCCTATAAAGGTTACCCTATTAAACACTGCTTTCTTCAATTCCTTTCCTTCTTTCTTCCTTCACTCCTTTTCAGGTTTGAAAGTGTCTCCTACGTAGTCATGGCTGGCCTGCCATAACAGTTGTAGTACTTTTCCTTCTTGTTGCTCCTGAGTGCTAGGATTAGAGGTATGTGCTGCCATGGTTGGCAAACTTAGTGGTTTCATAAAGGAGATGCTTATTCTTACACATTCCAAGGGCTCTTTGTTTGAACCACTGTTTGGGGCATTTTCCTCTACTTTATACCACTAGATGAATAAGAGAATATAAGAATGACTATTAATGTTTGGAGTGACTTCATGGTAGTTACACACATTGAACAAATGCTCTGGCAGTCTCAATGAGATGTGCCCCCCTCCCCACGCCACAAACCTTGGGAATTTGATGTTTCGTCTCAGGTTGGTGGCTGCTTGGGGAGAGTTAGGAAATGAGTCCTTTCTGGAGGAGTATGTCAAGAGAGTGGCGGCAGCGGTGGTGGTGGTGATGGTGATAACTCTTTAAGGTTTCAAAAGACTTGCACCATTTAGAGTGAGAGCTCCCTCTGCTTCTTGTTTGTAGTTTACGATGGGAGCTCGCAGCTGCTGCTCCATGCAACTGCTGTCTCCTAGTTCCACTCTGCCATCATGGGTCCTAACCTTCTAAAACTGTTAGTCTAAACCAAATTCTTTCTTCTAGAAATTGCCTTGATCATAGTATTTTATTACAGCAATAGAAAAGTAATTAATACAAATGGCTGTAGAACAGACATATGCATGGGTATTAAGATGGTCTTATCTGTAATTTCATCAGCATTTACTAGTTTTGGCATCATATACTATAGTTCTAGTTCTCAAACTATTACATTTATTTTTACCTTGTGGGCATGCCTCTTGTATTGATTGTGTTTAAGAGTTGCTGAACACATTCTGCCATCTTCACGAACTTCCTCACTTAAAAGGCCAATACATTGAGTCTCAAATGCATAGGAAATAGTTAATCAAATGGGGACTTATGGATGATCAGTTCTCAAGCAGTTCAAAACCACGACCTTAGAAAGTGGAAAGGGTCCAGTAACGTGGCACATTACAGGATGATATCAAGAATCTAAAAACATTTATACATGTTCTTAAAATAAAGACAAAGAAAAAAGAACAAAATCAGGAAGACTGAATTTTCCCTTAATGCTCATGTGAGCCAAATGATATTTTAAAAGTTATGAAAACAGGCTTGTGGGCTGTAAAAGGTCATTGTAATCATTTTTAACTATGATAAGAATGCTTAACATGAGTCCTATCCTTTAACAAGAATTTAAGAGCAAGCCGCAGTAGTGTTAAATATAGAAATTGTGTTGCATAATAGATATCAATTCACTCATCTTTTTGTAACTTAAATTTTATCCAATGAGTAACAATTCCCCTAACATCTGCCAACTATGTTCTGCTCTCTGATTCTTTGAGTATGGCTATGCAGTCATCACTAAACAGTGAAAAGAGCTGCATCTTAGTTTTACTCCACTACTGAATGAAATTGAAGTGAAACAATCCTAGGGTCTCATACACTTTGCTATTGTTTCAGAAAGCCAATAATATGAACAACTGAATTCATTTTGAAAGGTGTCTAAATAGAATTGAAGCAACATTAAAAGTAAATTGATGCATTTTTAAGAGAGGTCAATTTTTTAAATTTTGCTTGTGAGAAAACATTTCTGAGTATTTATTGGGAAATGTTTTCTTTGCCCCACAAACGCCTTGCTCAGATTTATTTTCATGGGAGCCTTTTAAAACAAGAGTTGTGTTCTCTGAAATGAAGAGCATGGAATAGAATCAAGGTTGGACTCCTCACAGGTCTTTGATACTACTGAGGAATGGATTATTGCCCACACAGCATCTTGAACAGCTGTTTGAATTCAATCTTCAGTCTGGGCTATTTCCAAAAACCACTGGGGAAGTTACTTCCCACTGACAACAGAGTTGTTAAGTTCTGAGCTGACCTTGAGAAATCACTGGGGAAAATCCAATCTGCTCCTATAGCCATTTAGAGAATTCAGTTTTAAGTCATTGAGCCTAAACTCTGAATTCTGGTATTAACAGTAAATAAATACACTATTAGAAAACCTTAGTACAATCTTGTGATTCAACCAAAATTTGGGACTGTCAAATGTAAGAAGAGGAGAAATTTTGAATCATACTGCTTGTCCTGACTCTTAACAAAATGTAGGAATGGAGTACCTGATTTGCTTCAGCCAGACACCTCCCACCATGCGCATTCTCTAGTTCCTTTCCCCTCCAAAAGTGGCACTTCCTGTCTGCTGTTCGTTCAAGACATAAGGTTCTGAGATTTCCTTGAGAGTTTTGCACACACTCCATGCCACATCTAACATATATTTTATCAGGTCACCTATTAGACTAAATCTTAGATGAAATAACATTTCAGCAGATCTATCATTTATCTTCCGGCCCAAGTCATCATCATGTGTTTTCTAGATGACTTTATCACCCTTTTTCTCCTGTCAGTTATCCATAGCAGCCGAATAACTTCAAAACAGTGAGTGATGTCTTATGATACATAGCACAGAATCCTTCTGTACACTCTGATCTGCAAAACTATTTGTCATCTGGCCCTTGTCTCACTATATAACCGGCATAGCTTCATTCCTCTGTTTCCTACAATAAAGACTGTGCACTTTACTGTCCCATAAACACTCCATGAACACAGAACTTTTTGTTCTGTGAGCCTTCTGAAACTGCTGCTCACTCCTTTAGAATTATCTCTGCCTTCTCCAATTTCTGCTCACTAACTCAGATATTTATTAAAACATTACCTCATCCTCTTTTGCTCCTCCTAGTTGATTTGTAGCATTTATTAATACTTGGTATTATTTTATATATTAATTTATTGGCTTACTGTTTATGTGGATGGGATCAGGGACTCATGATTCACTTTTGTATCCCTGACCTCTGGAGCATGGGAGACTCTCAATAAGGAGTTACTGAAAGAATCATTGAATTCTTACATGGTTAGTTATGATGATAAGATTTTTTCCATGATATTTTTTGGGGAATAAATGAACACAGCAAAAGACTGGAGGTTCATTTGTAATTAAATGATCTGTGTAAAAGTGTTTTGAAAAGATAAAATGCCATACAAATATTATACTTAAGAGAATTTGCCAAGATATCAAAATAATTTGACAAAGTAGGAAAAAGATGGCTGGTGAAATGAATTTGTAAATTGTTCACATTTCATCGTCTTATAATCTTTAAAGAAAAGCAGCAGTTCCTAGATGGCTGCATTCTTACATTTTGATGATATAGCTAGTTTGAAGAAGATTTCCTCAAAAGCCTAAAAATGCAATTCTAAAAATAAATGTGAAGTTTCTACTATTCAGCAACTCCATGTATGACTGCATAGAATATCACATTCATACAAAGCTTCTTCTAATACTAATAAAGAATAGATAAAATGATACCTAACTCCTGCAATGTATCTACCAAGACAGCTTAGAGCAGACCTAACTAAAAAAAAATCTAACTTTGTAGGAGAATAAAAGTATTTAGAACTCCAAGAGGCCAGATTCTTGAATGCTGGAATGAACATTCCAAAAGACATTTTCTATTTCTGTAGAAAGAAACCACAGAGAACTCATCCGACTAATACACTAAAATGAAGCTAAACTAAGTAGGCCAGCATTGACAATAAAATGAACCAAAATAAATGTAAAATCTACAATGTGATTTGGGGATAATTTTATTGAACTTATAATCCTTTGCCTCACTTTGTGGTGACATCTGAATAAATCTACTATGTATAATATATGACCTGACAAATGAACAAGTAAACTACTTTATTCAAGTCTTTTCATTTGTCAACAACATCCTGGCAATAACGGCTTTCTGTCCACTGTTTTAATAATGTATGTATTGATTGCTTCCTTTTAAATTGTAACCAGAAAAATCTCAGAAAGCTTTGAAGATGTCCTTAATGGTCCCTAGGGAAGGGCTTATACAGATCTTTAAATTGAACGATGAAAACCTGACAGCAAACAATTTCATTAGCAAAAGTGCAAATAAAAGTCATTACCTACAGTATTCATATAATCAAGATCTAATCTCCATTTGGATCTGGGATGCAAAGATAGGAATTAAAAAAAGCTCCTGGTTTATTGCAGTGCTCTGAATATTCCCCATTATGATTTCCTTTAAGACTCTCTCTAGGTTAATCACAGAAGTCGACGAGTAATAAATATCACTTTAGTGGCTGCTCAAGCAAAACAAAGGGAGTCAGTTTTAAAAATATATCTGGAGCAGAATAATACACGCTAATTGAAAACAAGTCACTCTAGTGAGACAATTAATTAATAGCTGTAAAATAGCCAGGTTAATATATTCCAAAGATGTAAAAACTGGTCAGTTTGTGGTGGCTAAGGTGCATTTGAGTTTTAATTATTTATAACACTTCACCACATATGGGGCATGACTTTATTAGTTAGACTTCAGAGCAGTTCACTTGGAGTTGTGATGCTGCCCATCTGGTTTGGGGAGCACAGATCGACTCTCATGGGTGAGAAAACTACTTTGCAAAGTGAAACAGCAGTTCCCAACAACTTACGTGAACTATCTTGGCTTTTTACCTGCTGTAAAATCATAGAGTTCTTCACCACAGCAACCAAGAGTGATTTTCTTATGAAATTGTATCATTAGTCTAAAGATAACCAAAAATATAAACTCACCAATTTTAAACATCCTTGGATAAATAACAATAAGATGAACTATATATTTGATTATAGTTTTAACTTTTAATATTTTAATGAGATAAGGGTTATATACGGGCTAGTTTTTTATTTAATCAACCTTACAGGAACTTGAGTCATTTGGTAAGAGGGAACTTCAGTAGAGAAAATGCTTCCACAGGACTGGCCTGTAGACAAACAAGTAATGCATATTCTTAATTGATGGTTGATATGGAAATGTCCAGGTCACTTTGGATTGTGCCACTTTTAAGTTGGCGGCCCTGGGTGATGTAAGAAAGTAGGTTGAGGAAGCCAGGAGGAGCAAGCCAGTCAGTGTTACTCCTCCATGGCCTCTACACCAGTTGCTCTTTCAGGTTCCTGACCTGGGTTCCCTGGATGATTGACTACAAGCTAAAATAAAACCTATTCCTCTTCAAGCTCCTTTTGGTCATCATGTTTTATTTCAGCAATAGAAATCCTGACTAGGAGAGGTGTTCCAAGACAAGGTTGTTTATTCTCTCTGCATCCATTCAATATAGTACTTGAAATTCTAAATCGTGCAAAAGGACAACTAAAGGACACCAAGGGGATACATATTAGAAAGGAAGAATTCAATATATCACTATTTACAGATGATATGATAGTATGCATAAGTGACCCACAAAATTCTCCTGGGAACTACAGCAAATAAAGACCTCCAGTAAAGTGACTGGATACAAAACTAACTCAACCAACAAGTAGGCTCCTATGTACAAATGATAAAAGTGCAGAGAAAGAAATCAAGGAAACAGCACCCTTCACAAAAGCCTCAAATTATATGAACTATGCATGTGTAAATTTAACCAAGCTAGTGAAAGGCCTATATTACAAGAACTTCAAGTCATTGATGAAAGAAATTGTAGAAGATATCAGATTATAAAACTATCTCCCATGCTCATGGATAGGCGGTATTATCATAGCAAGAATGGCCATCTTACCAAATGCAAACTATAGATTCAACACAATCCCTACTAAAATCCCAACACAATTCTTATAGACCTTGAAAGAACAATGCTCAACTTCATATGAAAAAACAAAAATAACCTCAGGATAGATAAAACAATCCTATACAATAAAAAAAAACAACTTACTAAGGTATCATATCATTCTCCTTGATTTCAAGTTCTACTACAGAGCTATAGAAAGATAACCTGCATGGTACTGGCATAAAAGAAAACAGGTGGATCAATGGACTCAAAGACACAGAAGTAAATCCACTCAACTATGTACACCTAATTTTCAACAAAGAAGCCAAAATTATACAATGAAAAAAAGAAAGAATTTTCAAAACTGGTTTAACTGGATGTCAACACGTAGAAGAATGCAAACAGAGCCATATCTATCAAACTGCATAAAACTCAAGTCCTAGTGGTTTAAAGACCTCAGCATAAATCCAGATACACTTAACTGGATAGAAGAGAAAGTGGGAACTATGAATGCATTGGCACAAGAGACAACTTTCTGAACTGAATACCAGCAGTAGAGACACTAAGATCAAGAATTAATAAACGGAGCATAATGAAACTGCAAAGCTTCTGTAAGGTAAAGGATACCTTCAGCAAAGTGAAAAGGTCAGTCTACAGAATGAGAAAAATCTTCACCAACCCCACATATGACAGAGGAATAATTTATAAAATAAATAAAGAACTCAAAACCCTAGGTATCAAAAATCTAAATAATCTAATTAAAAATGTTATAGAGATCTAACCAGAGAATTCTCACAAGAAGAATCTCCAATGACCACCAAACACTGAAAGAAATGTTCAACATTCTTAGCCATCAGGTGAAGGCGTAAGTCATAAACAATACCATACCAGTTTGGAATTATGATTAATAGGGTGGTATTTATTTGAAGGGGAAAAATCTTACAGATCACCGTCAGCCCTCTGCGCAACCAGGAAGGAAGTCTAGTCGCCGGTGGAGCAGGAAGTGAAGAGAGAGAGAGGAGAGGGAAGTGGCCGCTTTTTTAAAGGGAGAGAGACCACGCCCCAATGGGCTGGTATCTCAGCGGTGATAGGCTGGAGGAGTGGGAGGACCTCCCGTAACAATCAGGGAAACATGAATCAAAATGACTCAGAATCCATTTTACCCATCAGAATGGCTAAGATCAAAAACACTGATGATAGCTTATGCTGGAAAGGATGTGGAGTAAGGGAAACATCCATTGCTGGTGGGAGTACAAACTTGTACAACTACTCTGAAAATCAGTATAGTGGTTTCTCAGAAAACTGGGAATCAATCTACCTCAAGACTCATCAATACTACTATAGGGCATATACACAAAGGATATACACTCACACTAAAAGGACATTTGTTCAACCTTGCTCATAGCAGCATTATTTGTAAGAGCCAGAACCTGGAAACATCCTAGGTGCCCCTCAGCTGAAGAATGGATAAAGAAAATGTGGTATATTTACATAATGGAGTACTATTCAGTGGTAAAAATCAATGACATCTTGAAATTTGCAGGGAAATGGATGGAACTAGAAAAAAAAACATCTCGAGTGAGGTAAACCAGACAGAGAAAGACAAACATGGTATGTGCTCACTCATAAGTGGATATTAGACATAAAGAAAAAGATACTCACCCTACAGCCCACAACCTCAAAGAAGACAGGAAACAAGGAGAACCCTAAGAAAACAAGGATCCTCCCTTGGAAGGGGAAGTAGATAAGCTCTCCTTAGTAAATTGAGAGCATGGGGGAAGGGAGGGAGGGAGAAGGGGAGTGGGAGAGGATAAGGGGAACAGGGATGAGAACCTGAGAGATTGGGAAAGTTGACGTGGGTGAAGGACAGAGGGGGAGAGCAAGGAAAGAGATACCTTGAAATAGGGTATCTTATGGGGTTAGCAAGAAACCAGGCACTAGGAAAATTCTCAGGAACCCACAAGCATGACCTCAGTTAAGAATCTAAGCAATAGTGGAGAGGTTACATTAACTGCCCTTCTCCTGCAATCAGATTGATTGCTATCTTAATTGTCATCACAGAAGCTTCATCTAGTAACTGATGGTCCAGCCAGAAAGAGGGAGGAGTGATATTATGAACAAAGGGACCAAGACCACAAGGGGAAAAACCAACATAAACAGTTGACCTAAGCAAGTGGGAGATCACTGACTTGGAACTGACAGCTGAGGAACCTGCATAAGACCAAACTAGTCCCTCTGAATGAGGGTGACAATTGTGTGGTGTGGGCAGTTTGTGAAGCCATTAGCAATGGAACCAGTATTTATCCCTAGTGCATGAACTGGCTCTTTGGAGCCCATTCCCTGTTGAGGGATACTTTGCTCAGCCTAGATACAGGGGATAGAGCCTTGGTCCTGCCTCAGGTGATGTGACAGACTCTGTTGACCCCCCATGGGAGATCTCACCTTCTCTGAGGAGTGGATGGGGGTGGGGTAGGGGGAAGATGGGTAGAGCAGAAGGACAGGAGGGAGAGGAAACTGGGGTTGGTATGTAAAATATGATTCTTTTAAAAAAACTAAAACCACAACAGCAAACACACAAAAATGCACAAGTGACAAAGTGCACATGGCTGGCCATGATGTGGAGCAAGGGGACCACTTCTTCACTGCTGGTGGGAGTGCCAACTTGTACAGTTACTCAGCCACTTTGGAAATCAATATGGCAGTTTCTCAGAAAATTGGGAACTATATGTCTCAAGATCCATCTATATCACTCTTGAGCATGTACCCGCAGGATGTTAAAACATACCACAAGAACTCTTGCAAAACTATGTTTATAGCAGCTTTATTCATAATACCTAGAACCTGGAAACAACATCCCTTAAACAGAATGGTGAATAAAGAAAATGTGGTACATTGACACCCTGGATTATTATTCAGATGTTAAGAACAATGACATCACGGAATTTCCATGAAAATGGATGGAATTAGAAAAAAAAACATCTCAAGTGAGGTTACCCACACTCAGAAAGACAAACATGGTATGCACTTACTTCTAAGTGGATATTTGCTGTAAAGTAATGGATAACCATGATGCAATCCATAGTGCCAAAGAGGATGGTTCAAGCGGGAGTGCTTGGATCTCACTGGGAAGGATAAATAGAATAAATTTTGTGGGTAGACTTGGGGTATGTGAAGATGGGAACGATGATCAGATAAGTGGATGTGGGGAGAGAGTACTGAAAAAGACAACTGGAAAGGGGGGCATTTTGGTGTGAGGTAGAAACCTGGTTTCCAAGGGAAACTTCCAAAAATCTACAAGGAAGACTCCACGTAAGACTCCTAACAATAGGTGATATGTAGCTCAAACTGGCTATCTCCTCTGACCAGGAAAGACTTCCAGTGAAGGAACTTGGACACCAACTCAGGTACATCATCTTTAACCTACAGTCTGTCCTGCATATGCGATGTGATAAGACTGGTTGCTAGTTTAGTTGATATCAGAGAGGTTTCATTCAAGAACTGATGAGAACAGATGCAGAGACCCAGAGTCAAGTATTAGGCAGAGCTCAGGGAATCTGTGAAGGCGGTGAGGGAGGAAGAATTGTAGGAACCAGAGGGGTCAAGGGCATCACAAGAAAATCCACAGAATCAACTACCCTGGGCTCAAGGTCTCACAGAGACTGAACTGAAAACCAGGAAGCCTGGATGGGACTTACACAGGCCCCATGCATATATGTGATGGTTGTGTAGCTTGGTTGTCTTGTGGAACTCTTAACAATGGAAGCAGGAGCTGACTCTGAAGTTTTTGCTGGCCTCTGGGACCCTTATCCTCATACTGGATTGACTTGTTCAGCCTTAATACATGCTTAGTATTACTCTAACTCCATATACCATGTTTTGTTGATATCCATGTGTGGCCTACCCTTATAAGAATAGAAACAGAGAAGTAGTGAATATGGGGGACAGAGGTGAGGTGGGGGAGAGAGGCTGGAGGGAGAGGAGGGAGGGGAAACTGCAGATGGGATCTGGAAAAGAGAAGGAAGGAAAGAAAGGAAGGAAGGAAGGAAGGAAGGAAGGAAGGAAGGAAGGAAGGAAGGAAGGAAGAAGGAAGGAAGGAAGGAAATGAAAAGGAAAAGACAGGTTCCCATTAAAAGATGTCATCAAGGACATTTATAGTTTACCACATATAGTAAAGAGATGACTTTTAAAAGTGACCCTGAAAATACACAGGGAATAAATTTATGATTACAAGTGATCCATCTTGACAGCCACCCCAGCAGTCATATAAACAGCAATTGAATCACTAAACTAATAAAGAACCAGAGAAATGTGATCCTGGAAACATGGGAGGGAAACAATGTCTAATAAAAGGAGAAATCAGAACCCATTGCTGAGTACATTTAGATGGAGTTTTATACTGAACACATTTCCTTTTTCTCTTTCTGAGTTCTGATGTTCTGACAGAAAATCCCGCTTCAATGGCTCTTTTTCATTCTTTTCATCCAGGCAGCAAGTGTGCCTCTGCCGAGGAAACCTTTGTAGTCCAGCCCCGAAAGAGCTGCTGTGGAGTAAAACTGGGTATAAAACTGTGCTTTCATCAACACCTGGGAGGCACAGACTTCCCGAGCAAAGACAATGCTTTGTGATATCCACCGCCATCAAGCTACCAAGAGAAGCTCCACCGTGCATTGGGCCAAGTCACAAATAAAAATATGTGTCAAAGCAGCGCCACACGCTTTACAGAAGGATACTCAGCTATTCACATGGTTGCTGACTGGATCTGAGTAATAGTTGAAGGGGGGAAGGCAACCAAGGAAGAATAGAGGAACTCCTAACAAATGAGGAGAGATCAGTGGGCTACAACCCAGAGGCATGCATCTGAGTTATAATAACTCAAGCATGCCTCTAACTCCAGCATCCCCTCTTCCCACCACACATGACTTTCTTGAAATTTGTGATTGGAGATGGAGAATTTGTGTACAAACATTTGAGCAGTAATAGCTCGATTAGTAAAATACCAGATAAAGTCGTCAGGGGAAGGAAAGCAATAGCGACAACAAAATGCTGGGAAAGGAGATCATGACAATTTTTGATCAATTCCTATCTTTTCACTGCTGAATAAAATTGCCATTATGACTGCATGTTTCCAATGATTCATTTTCATTGGCTTTTGGACCTATAATAAAATTATGTATTTTATACCAATTCAGTCTCAATTTACTATCTCACACAATGAATTCTATTTAAAATGCTTTTGATTCTCTACATAAGTGAAGGAAGAAAGCCCATAAGAGCTAGAGGCAGTGGATGGCTCCAAGGATGTAGAATCTTCTAGAAACAATAGGACTGGTACACATATGAATTTGTGGAGACTGTGACAGCATATCTAAGACCTGCACAGGCTCACACCAGACAAAATCCCACACTGGAAAGGAAAGTAGACAAAAATCCCACCCTTATACAAGAAGTTACTTGCAACTGATTGCTGCTTGGAAAAAGAAGTCAGTTTTCTTCAATGGAGTGACACTGGGTTTATCACACAAAATCCAGGCCAGGCCCTATGTCCCAGAGTTTATGTGCGACACAAAATAGACCCGTTTTTGTTTTTTCCCTTGTGCACTTTTGTTTTGTTTTGGTATTTTTGTCTTTTTTAAAGTTTGTTTTGGTTATTGTGGGGTTTTGTATATTTTTTTAAGATAGAGAGAAACATGAATTTGAGTTGTTAGGGAGGTAAAGAGAATCTGAGACAGTTTAGGAAAGGGGAGAGAATATGATCAAAATGGATTGTGTAAATGTTCATTCTTTCTCAATGAATGCTTTATATATAACATGCATATGTATGTGATGCATACATATGATTGCTCCAAATTAAGATTTAAAAATGTAGCAGTGTTTCATTTCATCATTTCAACTTGCTACAAAAACTTGGGAATGTGTCTCACAAAAAAAAAAATAGCCAAAGAAGCAGTCAACTTTCTTAGCACTGTCTTTCAAAGACCTCTTGGACTTCATGCTTTCTTTCATTTGTAAACTTTTATGTCCCTTTCTCTGGAATAACATCAGTCGCTGAACTTTCTTGAAGATGCTACCTTTGGCTGAGTCTTCAGAGAGATTTTTCTTTTAAAGACTGGATATATAAAAGTGGTACCATCTTATCAATGTTTTGTCATTTGGTGGTAATTTATTTTTACTGGCTGTTTATTTCTGTTCATGTACCTTTTACTCCCATTTAAAAAAAATAACACTTATCAGCATCAGATACTCCATTAGGCTATATGGTTTTAAAATATGAAGGAAGCAAAATTTCTGCCTTCTCCACTCAGAACCTGCTTGAGAAGACAGAAGTATAAAACAACATAAAACAAAAACTAGATAAACAACTGGCCACTGGTGAAGGATGCTATGGAAAGAACAACAAATTATTCCGAACATTAGAGACATAGTTACTTTGTCAATAGCATATAAATGGTATAAAAATAATGAGGAGAGGAAGCAAATAAATAAATTAGGGCTGATGATGTTCTCCACCAGAGACAGACATCAAAACTCCCAGGATCACACAAGAGATACCTTCTTTTGAGTTGTTCTTAGGGTTCTAGTTAGGGTTACTATTGTGCTAAAACACCAAGATCAGAAGCAAGTAGGGGAGGAAAGGTTTTATTTGGCTTATACTTCCATACTATAGTCACTGAAGGAAGTCAGGACATGAACTCAAGAAGGGCTAAAACCTGGAGGCAGGAGCTGATGGGCAATGAGGGGGTGCTGCTTATAGGCTTGCTTCCCATGGCATGTTCAGCTTGCTTTCTTATAGAACCCAAATCCACCTTCACAAGGTGGTCCCACCCATTATGGACCAGGCCTTCCCACATTAATCGCTAATTAAGAAACTGTTCTGCAGGCTTAGCCTACAGTTCAAACTTACGGTTGCAGTTTCTCAACTGAGGCTCGCTATTCTCCAGTTAGTCTAGCTAGTGTCGAGTTGATGGAAAACTAGCCAACATAGTCAGGGTTGTCCAAGAGATTCGCAAAACATAGAAGCTATTGGTTTTGCCTTTGGTTGCCACTCCCCCAGGATTTGGAAGATAAGTCCCTACTGTTGATGATGCCATGCGCTTCAGAAACAGGGCCCAGAGGCCCTTGACCTAGAATTGTCCTGAACATTTCTTTCCTCTGGACTAGACAAGCAATCATCCAAAAAGGAGACAATCAACACTCCTATCGGACCATAACATCTATGAACCACAACAACCACCACATCAACCAGCATGGGTATAGGTATGGCATGTCTTCCTTGGCAGTAACTAAACGCTCTCCAATTGGAGTTAAGACATCCTCAACAGGAGGGACCCGTACTTGGTACAGGAAGCTTAGCCCAACTACCCAGGGCTAGTGAAGTCATGGATTGTGGAAGAGAAACTACAACCACCACTTTAGTAAAACAACATAATAATCACTATCAACACTCTAAATATTTATCTTTAGAACCACAGACAAAGTGTAGTTCTCACCTCGAATCAAAAGAATTTCTCTTAGCAACAGACTGAGTCAACAACAGAAAACTACAACAAAAGTTGTTGGGGCCCCTACAAAACAGTTCCTATACCTAAGGCTCAGGAAACACAGAAGAAGAGGAGGTAGAGTTTAAAAGGAAGAGGATCAGGGAGTTTGCAGTGAGACTGCATTAGATAGTAGTGTTAGAAGTGATATCCATACAGTCTCCGTACCATGACACGTGCTAAAGAACAACAACAAGAGATAAACCAAGCAGGACAGGAGAAAGCTCACAAGGATTTAGCCCCTGATAAAGAACTGCAGGAAGCTAAGGAATGCTAAGAGTGTGAGAAATAGTCTTCTCCAGAGAGAAACACACCAATTGGTTATCCAGTGCCATACGGTCAGCGCTGAACACATATACAATTAGCACTATACAGACTGAGCAGATTATATGTAGGAAAAATATTTATAAAAGCATGCAGTAACAAGTAATGCTACAAGAGACCAGAAACTTAAGAGAGAAAGGGTACATACGAAGGTTTGGAGGGAGAAAATGTAAGGGAGAAATTATGTAACTATTATAACAAAAAATTAAATAAATGCAATATATGGATCTCATTTTGATTATTAAAATAAAACAGAAAGCATAAAAATGTGATATATGTAAAAAATGGAATATTTATGGATATTGGATATGATGTAATTACTGCTATTTTGTAGTGTTATAATAGCACTCTATTTAATAAAAAAGACATATCCTTCTCTTTTTTGAGATACTTCCTAAAATATTTAGGAATGAATGGAATATGCCTGAGATTTTCTTGAAATGACAAGGGAATGAATAGAGGCATAGAAGAAATAAGACTGTCCATGAATTGAGGATTGTTGATATCTTGAAAAGCACATGAATGTTTATTGTAATGTTCTGTCTACTTTTATAAATATTCAATAATTTCCATGATAAGAAGAATTTAAAAATAGACAAAAGGAATATTACTAATGCAGATATATTTGACATTTAAAATATAATGGGCATGAGCTATTTATAATTAATCATCAGATGAAGTGACTAAAATACTCCTCTCCCATTTAATTTTTAATTAAAAAACAGTTTAAAAATAGCCAGTTAATGCTTGCTATGCACAAATTATTAGTCTCTAAAGCATCCTACCCTGTGTACATCATTCTGCTTCTGAACTGCTGCAAAATCACCAGCAATAGGTGCCTGCCGGCTCAATTCATCGTCTTTCAGCTGTAGCCACACAAGAAGTTCCTGAAGAGAAAGATGCAGACGCTTCCACTGGTCAGAACTGGCTTCCAAATGGGACCTAAAAAAGAATGGGAGCATACTGTAACAGAATATCTAGAAGTATAATTGATGAGTCTGTTAATTTCATTTCATTGGTTAAATATTGCTCCAATACACACCTACTTTGAGCTATATAGCACAGCTGTCAATGACCATCTAGCTACCTGATTTTACAAGTCATAAACAAGGTGGGAGTATTCCAATGACAATTTTCAGGCAAGGCCACGTTCTGCCATATGTTTCTTTCCATATGCAGAATTCTGAGACTTTTGGCATGGCTTGCATGCTGGAATCAAATGTTTTCCTATCCTGTTTCAGCCAATGATTTTTTAATGTTTCTAGTAGAAAAAGTCTTAGACCCAGTGACTAATAAAACCCCTTTAGTTTTCATGTGACTCATACTGGAATTCTTTCTGTTTTGAGAAAGGGAAAGGTCTTTCCCCACACTCCGACTTTTCCATGTCTTCCACCCTAGGCAGTCTTTCCCTCTGACTCCTTTAGTCTGGTATCCGGTCCTTTCTGCTCGGCTTTCCACATGCCTCGCGTGTTCTTCTAGCCTGCTTTATCCCTCTGCACCTGGGATTTGTTTTTCACCAAGTTCCAAACATTTTTTTTCTCACTGTTCCCTTTGTGTAAAATGTACGGAGACCAAAAACTCACATGGAAGAGAAAGCTTCCCCTAAACATGAATAATTTAGTGCTTTCCCATCAACTGGATTTAGAACATGTTAATTCTTAGAAGCCATGGAGGAATACACAAATGACTGATCTGTGCTATAAAACCCACATTTCATTTGAGGAGGAGAAACTAAATTAATGAAATAAATCATCATCCCGAAAACAAAGGGGAAAGTTACAGTGCTTTATCCTCAGGTCAATCTGCAACCATGCTGCATCACTTACATTTGATCAGCAAGCACTAATTAATTCATAAAAATTAATGCTGCTTATAACAGAAATACACTAAAGCCTCCGGGGCTGCCAAGAAATTTAAGGCAGAGCAGCTAGGTAAAAGAACATTTCCCTTGTCTGCTCAGTAACTTAGCCTGACATTTCCAATATAACTCTCTTTCTGGCTTTGAACTACCAAAGTTTGTACTTACTACTGAAATTAAATTGTTTCAGATTTTACAAAAGACACTCTAATGAAGACATAAAGGTCTTTAAAATATGTAAATAAATGTTCAATTTGAGGAATATGAAGAAAGCAAGTGGAAAAGCCCACAAAGCTATAGGCAGAAAACATTAATTACAGCATTGCTTATGATTGTGATACACTATAAAGTGTAAATATGCAATGCTAAGGGATTTCTTTCTTCTACAATGATAATGTCATACAATGAATTCCTATGTAATACTCAGTATGATGGCATATACAAATGTTTATGCATATGGAAAATGAGAAAGTGGGTTAAAACAGGAAATCTTTTTTTCTTTTGTAAAATGTTTGTGTGTAGCTAGGCATACACTTGTAAGCCCATACTTGACTATGCATGGAAATATCTGAAATGACAACCAGGTTGTCTTTCCGGGGTAGATTTGTCAGATTTTCTTTCATCTTTATACTTGTCCAATTTGGAAGAATGACAATTATATAAAACATGAAGTCTAATGAGTACTGGTCACAAGGATTCTCTGCAATGTTTGAAAGTTACAGCTGAGTTCCGTGGAAGGTGAAAGAAGCTATCAGACAGGATGTTTTGAAAGGTAGGCAGTCAGAGGCACAAAGAATAGCAGTAAACAGTAGAGAAGACACTGCTTAGAATATTTATTTTTTGTCTTTAAGTTGCATGAGGCATGGGTTACATGTAATAGAAAGAAGAAAGGGCATGAGGACATCAATGATTGTCTTGCATTTATCTGGTATTTGAAGCAAACTAATGTAGTGGAACATTCCAACAGGGAATTTATTACAGGCCTTTGCCCATGGTGAGATCACAGGCTGCTGCTTTGGCTATATGGGGAAGTACTAAAACCCCATTTCCAGGCCACACCTTTAATCCCCACACTCAGAAGGCAGAGGCAGGCCAGTCTCTGAGTTTGAGGCCAGCCTGGTATACAGAGTGAGTTCGAGAACATCTAGGGCTAATTATACAGAGAAACTGTCTCAAAAAACCAAACCAAACCAAACCAAACCAAAAAAAAACCCCTCCATTTCTAGGTTAAATAGTAGTGACTGTTCATATGTAAGTGAACAAACAAACGCTTTTGAGTTTTGTAAGGGCCGAGGAAACAGCTTTGAAAGAAGAAATTAAATTCTAAAATATCTAAGAGGAATTTAAGTAGCATGAGTTCTGAAGGCTGCGAGAAGCCAGTCAAGACCGTTAACAGCACAATAGCAAAAGGACATGACACCAGAAGAGAGAAGAAACTGTCAAGCATCTGGGTGAGAAGACATGTCCTGAGGTTTGGGATTTGTGGAAATTTTAAAGTGCTTGATCATTTTCTTAAACCAGCTTCTTACTAGCCAGCCTGGCTGGTCTCTGACTGTTTACGTGGAACAGAGCAGCTGTGACCTTCCAGAGACCCACCTGCCTCTGCTTTCTGAGTGCTGGGAGCCATGGTGCGCCGCACCACCCCTGACTATATGTGGGTCTTTGAGGTGATTTAAAGGCAATATGAACTGAAGGCAACTGAATCTTAGCATATTAATCCTATGAAATATTTCTGAGACATTTGTAATATATATGCTGATAGAAACTACTGGTTGTATTTTAATGACTGCCTATCAAAGACTTCTAAACAATTAGCCAATTCCTATGTTTGAAAAGCTATCTCCTGGGAGAAAAAAAAAGGATTTGGTAACTGCCGTTCCCTGTATTTGGAAGTATGTTTTGTTGTTAGTAAAGGATGTTAGCATTAAGACGAACCTTAGAGATCACAGTTTAAACACCCCATTTTGCAATTGGGGAAAAGCAGGACCAGAGGTCTAAAAACTACTGCCGGGGCATATCTGTTATATAGTCATAATTACAAATGTGAATTGAGAATTACAAGGCACCACCAGATAAGAAAAAGCCTTATGCATACTGGTTTTAACCAACTATTTTAAATTCCAGAGAAAAATGACCTCTTCTCAGTAGCCAAATGTACTTTATTTATCCCTACCCACGGAATAAAAATAAAAAAGGGAGTTTGAAGAGATACACGGTGTCTACCCATTTCATATTAATCTTTATTAGTGAAGACAAGCTCTTGGTGGCTACTAGACTCTTAAAAGATAAGTGCTGATCTTTGAAAAACAGAAAATTTTCACAAACTATGAGGTTTAGCTAAAATATAGGACTTTTAGGTGGACTGGGATCTATGGCTAGATATTTAAAGAACCCCTCTGTGACAGCACTCTAAGAATTACACAACATGATAAAGTGGCCATTATTTCTCTAGATACAGATATTTCAAATGTGATTTGGTTGATGCCTAGTTTGAAATCCTTAATAAAACTTTACTCCGAAAAGCACACATTCTTAAAGCAAATTGCACTCTATTGAATTCATTTTTCACTTTGACTTCCTTTATAAAACTAGTGATGTATCTCCGTACATCCTGCGTGCCCCTGTGTAATATAATAGCACGTCAGCAGACACAGAGAAACGGGATGGATGCAGAAATAACGAAGAACTGCAGAAATAAAGTGGGCGCTGTGGGGCTTTAAGTAAAGAGACAGAATTAAACTCAAAGAGAAGGAAACATTTTTTTTTCCAAGCTGGGCCTTGAACTCCAACTTCCAACATAATTAGCATTCCAAGAGTAAGGAAAAGGTCAGATATACTCAGTGTCCAAGTTGCTTTTATTCCCACTCAAAAGTCAAAAGGCTCTTCTTCCTTTTGCACTTTCTTTGTTCTCTACCAGAGGAAAAACCCCTCTCTGTTCTAACTGCTGCTACCAAGTACTCCCTAAGTGATTCATTGTTGCTTAAGAATGTTAGTGTTCCTGTCTCTCAAACTAATGCTCAAAATTTAATAAACATGAAATTCATATAGCATTTACACATTTCTTCCTTCAGGCATAAAAATATAAAATATAAATTTGCTGAAGTTATGTCAATAACATATTAGGTGATTCTCAGAGTGAAATTTATACACAATAATGTGGGTAAAATCTGAATACAGGTTAAACAGAATTTCATAAATATTTCTTCTGTAAAAAATTCACTTGTTCACTTTTGAAATTCTTACTAGTTTTAGGGCAAAGTGAAAGGTTGTGGATATGGGCTATTTTGGTATGAGAAACACTTTTCTTGATTAATGATCATTCTGGTATTGGACAGTCTCATTATTCACTCTGTATATGTACGCGTGTGTGCAAATGTCTCTATAGAAGTAAAAATATTACTTGATTCCTATGTTTTATCTTCTTCTATGGAAATATTTACTTATTACTTATTGCACATCTTGTGGCCAACATGTGATATGATAATGAATATGGAAGGAATGATTAACTTTTCTCAAATGGGACAATACATTAGTTCTACATAATTTCAAGCACTTTTTCTCAAAAACATTCTATTTACTTTTGGATACTCTGTTTTACAAACAAACCAGTGTTTGGAGAGAAAGAAATTGGTAAAGCGCTTGCTGAACAAGCATGGGGACATTTCTATGGATCCCTAGCACCTACGTTCATCCAGTCATGGTGGTATGTATCTGTAATCCCCAGGCCCAGGGAAAGAAAGACAGGTGAATCCCTGAGGCCATTACCCATATATTCTAGCCAAATTGATGCGCTTAAGGTTTAGTAAGACATTCTGACTCAAAAAATCAGGTGGAGAGTGAATGAGAAAGACACTTGTACTGACCTGTAGTCTTCTGCACACGTGCATATACCCACAGGCACAGGTGCATACACACATGTGAGCATGTACAAACACCACACACAAACACAACGATTTGACTGAGTTTTAAAAGTATTATCCCAGAATTAGTAGAGTTGCAGAATTGGAAGAGAAGCTGAAGAGACCATCTGTTTCTGGTCAAACCTCTTCATTTTAGTGTCTCATAGCATTAAAGTACTTAAGCAATTTGCTCAAGATTACATGTTAGGTACTCAAAGCATCAGAAGAGAAAAAAATATTGCTATAAAAGGATTCTATTCTTTTAGACGTACTCTGACTTTGCACTTCTTTCTTTTGTTTGTTTATTTCTTTTTTCTTCCTTTCTTTTTTTTGAGACAGAGTTTCTCTGCATAACTCTGACTATCCTAGAACTCACTCTATAGACCAGGCTGGCTTTCAACTCAGAGATCTGCCTGCCTCTGATCCTGAGTCCTGGCAATACCACCTGGCAACATCTCTCTCTCTCTCTCTCTCTCTCTCTCTCTCTCTCTCTCTCTCTCTCTCTCTCTCTCTCTCTCTCTCTCGTATGTTTTGCCGGCTAAACCAAAGATCTTGTTCATGTTAGAAGAGCACTCTATCACTGAGCCATACTTAATCCTTCAAATGTCAATTAGAATAGTGAATAGTCCTGGAAAGAACTGGTAAAGAACAGCCCATATGGGAAACACCTGTTGTAGAATTTGAGTCAAAATTTAGAGAGTTATGTTCCAAGCATGAGAACCAGTATATTTCCATACACATCTCTCACGAGAGACAGGAAATTGCTAGAAATCAAGACTGTTTTAGAAAGCAGAATCTAGTAGCTTTAGAGTTGCATGTTGGGAGCGGCTAGAATGTTGCTTGGTGAGAAAGAAACACAGTGGGGGTGGGGCCCAGGAAGAACAGAAAAGGGAAGAAAAGGAATGAGCAAGATGTGTGCACAAGTCCAAAATTTTTGAACTAATGAGTAATGTGATAGAAATTGTGTCCTAGGTAGAATATTTCTGTACCGTTTGCTCTTATTGTCTGAAATACATGAATGGTTTCAGAAGCCCTCATGAAACAACGACCACTAAATTTTCTAGTATATAATGTGCTATAGTTTGCAGAAACAGTGTTGTTTTCCCAGGATATTTTGAAATATTTTTTTTAAAAAAATCGTAGTGACATTCAAGTTGAAAAATACTTGAAGGGACAATCATTTCAATCTTCCTTTTTTCTTATTGCATAATGTCCCCAATTACTATCTCTGCTGTGCCTCTGCAGTGGAATGTGTGATACCCCATACCAGTCACGTATTACACTAAACTAACACATGTGGATGTGAAAAATTCTTTGCTTCTTATAACTGAGGAACTACAATATCACAGAGACCTCTTTAAAAGCTAAGACCATTGATCAGACGATTTCAATTGCAGAATTCATAGCACCGTACATAAGGTAAGGTAAGGTTTTTGCTTGATTAATGCCAGTAAGAATTAGATGACAACAGTTGACATATGGAAAATTTCTGAAAACAAAGGGCTCATATGTTGCCTGAAATGCTGTATGCCGCCTCCAATTCTTTTTCATTAAGTTCACATGCGGTAGAGAAAAGGTATCCAGACATTTTCAGTTATAGCCCCTTTCCTTTTCTTTCCTGCAAAAAGGCAATTATGTTTTCTTTTCTCACTCATTGAAACATTTTTTTTCTCCTCATATTTTATTCTTTTTAAGGACCGATGTTACAAATGTGGCCATTGCCATTTTATATTTTGGCCTGATTAAAAGTTTAAAATATAGCCAGCAAATAAGCCTCTCTATTTTTGAAAATACCATATCCCATTGTTGCCTCAACTTATCACTAACATGTAGATTTAAAAAAATCATGGACAAAATATTGAAATAAATATTGAGATTCTAGGATGCTGAGTGCAAGCTTGCAGGAAAGCCTTGCAGAAGCAGTTCTCTTCTGTTCTTCGAAATCTGTTATTCAAATCAATTTTTAAATAATGATGTCTTTATTAGTGAAAATTGCTTTATTCTACCCTACAGAATACTATGATGATGAGAAGCTTATATGATAAAGTTAGACTCACTGTGAATAGGTCTTAAAGATGCCCTTTACTAATTGGGTCACTTTTGGAAACTTATTTAACCTCTCTGTCCCTCATTTGCTTCAAATGCTAAGAAAGTATTAGAAGGAAATCTACCTTTCACTGTTGCTGAAAGAATCACAGGGGCCAAACACTATGAAATGCTTAGAGCAGTGGACGGAACATAACACATAGCCTGCATTAGTTACTAGCATTATTATTATTTTATTGTGGGTAGAGTTTTTACAGCAGTGGTTTCAACTTAATAAAATCTTGTGTTCCTCTTCGGTATGAGGGTTGTCTGTTGGAATTGCAGACAATTTACGCTGACTAGAAAGAAGGGGCAAAATGCTTGTTTGTAGTCATACTACCTCAGGCTAGTAACTACTCCCGCTATTGGATACATTTCATTCTAACTATTATTAAGCTCACTTGTCTTTTTATACCTCTCTTCATGACCACTCCTTTCATAGCCACTGTTGAGAGTACAAAAATATGTTTAAAAATAAGTGGATTAGGAAACCCAATCAAATAGAAAGTGGAAAGCTTGCTTCTCGTCTGTGCATTTCCCAGCTCCTTGGGTACCACTGGGCACTTAGCAGCCCAGCTCTGCTCTTTTGTCCCCCATATGCTTATATGAGCCACACAAAGAACCCTAGCGCTTCCCTTTACCTTCTTTAGCAATGATGCAAGATATAGTCATTCATTTCTCAAAGCAGACTGACAGGGCAAAGAAGAAAGTAGGCAGAAAATCAAAAAGTTTAGTGTACCTACAGGCGATATGCTTCAACAAAATCTAAGAGATCAAATGATAAAAAATTGCTATAATCTCCTTAGCTGCAGGAACTCTGGAGAGGGTGTCTTTAAATTGTTAATTATAATGTGTTCTGCCTTTTAAAGGATGTCCTTTGGTTATGCGTTCAGTGTAATGCCAAAGAGAATTCCATAACAAACATTCACTAATTTTATTGCTTTTTGTATGACACTGTGATAAGCCAAGAGAGAACTCTGAAATTAGGATCGCTGTGTTCCCCATTTAAATTTACTCTAATGTCTTAATATGCATCTCTCCTGTGGTTATGAAACAGTCCCATTTTAATCTAACCTGAACCCTCAAGTATCATTTCCATTCCAAGCAAATGAATGATTCATTTATTCAAAATAAAATGAATCATTCTGAAATTGGGTGATTTACATAAACATACGAGACATTAGCTACCTGTGCTAGGAAAATGAGGAGAATTTTGTCATCTTTATTCACATCTGGATCCCCCCAGCCCACCCCAATTTTTGCCTACCTAATGTTGAGAGACTTTTTCCGAAGTTCACTCCACTTGAAATTCATGTTATCCAAACGTCTTTGTAACAGGGCTGCTTCATCTGAACTTTCCAGGGACCTCAAGATTTTTTGGCCATTTTCATCGAGATTGTGATAGATGTCCGTGTGAGCTTCAATTTCACCTTGGAGATCCTACCAAACAGCAGGAAGAACACATTCAGAATTATCAAACAAAGAGACTAGCTGTGAATGTAAATTTGGAGAACTTATTAGTTCAAAGAAATTCTAATTTTACAATTTGCAGAATACACCCTGCGTCATTTTTCTTGGGGTCCTGCCTCATGAAGTTATTATGGAGAATAAGAATAAATACCATATTAGATTGTAATAAATGTGTTTCTTATTTTATGAATTAGAAGTAATACATTTATAGCACATTTCATAAGTTAAACTTTCTAGTCCATGAATAAAATATTCTGATAAACACAAATATATGTGTTTTATGAATTAAAATAACATGACGAAGGAGATCCCAGTGGTAATCATTTCATTACAATGTGAGTCGAGTTGTACTTTCAAAGCACCTATGAATCCACTGTGTTGACTGTGACCATAAAAAAGGATAACAAAGGTTGTACATAGTCCACAACACCAACACATTAATGGGACTCTATGAGACAAGAACATCTTCTTGAAAACATACATTAAATTCCCCTTAGTGTTATAGCATCATACACATATTACAACACCATGCATTGATTATTAAGCATTTGATACATCATTTAAGAATATCATCATAGTTTCAGGCTCAGCAGGTCAAAAGTGTCCTTGGCAAGTTAGGACCTTGGTAAGAGTTAAGGAAAGAGGTATGCATTAAGTTTCATTTGTATAGACAGAAATAAAAAGACATCATAATATAAGAATCTGACCTTTACATGATATGTCTTCCTGTGCAACATTTTCAGCTTGAACCGGGGACTACAGCACTTATCCTGTTGCATAGCAAACCTAAGACAACCCAGAAGTGAAATGGGCCCTGCTTTAAAATGCCAACTTTGCTTACGTTCTGTCGGCAGAATGAGTTTAAGAGCACAGGCTTGGACAGTCGATAATCATAATCAGCCACATTGTACTGCTGGCTAAATGGTAGCCAGGCGTGTGGATGTGGGAGGGACCTCAAAGAATGGAGGCCTGAAATATGCAACTGACAGTTTGTATTAAACAGCCAACTTTTCTTATCATTTGCCATAATAAGCCAGAGACATTAGAAATTCATTTTATATATGTGTTTCCCTCCTTGTTCCCAGCAGAACAGTCGAAGCCAAAGGAACATTCCTTAGAGAGCTGCCGGGCTCCAGCATTCCATTCTGCCTACACAATGAATGGAGGCTTTGTACATTATTTGACTTGCTCTTACAGATTTGTATGCCTCTCTTCAACAAGTTTAAAATTTCATTCTGAAGCTCCGAAAAATCAGCTTGATCTGTGTGGCTTAAAAAGTTTTCTTTCCCCGCCCCCCATCTGTAACTCTTTCTAAAATTTAATTAAATGCACTGCCGCAGTAAAGAGGGAAGTGGCAGCAATAACATGATAATAATTCTAAAGACGTGTCTCCTGTTTCCGGTCACATTCACTTGAATGCAGAAGTTTGAGAGCTGCAGAAATAAGGTAGATGGACCACGAATGTTTCTTGTCATTATTTTTGGCAGTCAAAGTAGCCCTGGTGGACTCCATATACTGGAAGAGGAATACAGCTGGCATGAACTCAGATGCTAAAGGAAGGAAAATAATAAAACAGATGGAAGAACATCTATGCTTATCACAGAAAACTTGGGGCTGTTTGGGGATGTTATAGCTGGATTTACAAACTAGAAAATATAGTAGAAAATTATTCATGAGTTTCTTGCTGCATGGAGCTTCATCAGATAGACAGCATTTCCAGGATTTTCTTTTTTCTCTTTCAGTCTCTGTGGCACACTAGAACATATTTCTCTCTCTCTCTCTCTCTCTCTCTCTCTCTCTCTCTCTCTCTCTCTCTCTCTCTCTCTCTGTCTGACACACACACACACACACACACACACACACACACACACACTCATTATGTTGCCCAGATTGGGATAGGACACAATTTCTTTCTCATTCTTCAAAATTATATTTTTACATGCATGCAACACCATACTTAGATTTTTTCTCTATTTTCTAAATCTATATGGTAGACCTGATTTACCATTTCTTCAGCAAAAGAGAAAGGTGAGCTTATTGAAGTTAGGGCAAATACCAGACCTAATTTTGCGAGCATTGCCTTACTTAACTTCTCTCTCTCTCCCTTCGTTTGCAAACCACCTAAAGTTTTTCTTTCCCCCAGGGGATGCATTCCGGGAACCAAAACAAATCCTGTGCATGATATTCAGGGAAACTAACATATTATCTCTCTCTCTCTCTTTCTGGAACTGAGCTGATTCTTAGGGCATAACATATATAAGGCCTCTACCACCACTGAGATACAACCCCAGCTACAGAAAATAATTTAACCAATGGAATGACTGTGTAAGTATATAAATGATCACACATTTGATTTTTTCTATCTTGCCCTGATAGCGAAGACCCTGTCTTAATTGCTAGTTACTTAAACTCATATGCAATGGGAAACCATCAACATGTTTCTTTGCTGAATAAGTGAGGAATTCTGAGGTGCAAACAGAATGCCGATTCATTAATGTGCTAATTTTCTACTTTTTCATGACTGAGTAAAGTCTACTGCATATAAATATCTTTGTTGTCGCATTAACAAAGAAAGGAACACAGAATGAATAAGCAAGTATTTATCTAGTACCAATTATTTGTTTAGTCTTGGCATCATGGGAAAGATAGAAGGAATGCAAGTGATAGTTCTGTCTTTAATTTTAAACACCAAGTGTGTGTTTTTCTTTTAATTCATTTATATGATCAACTAAATATTGATGAGGAATTCTTGCCAAATCTCATAAACATTAAAAACAAAATTCCTCCTTTCAGCAAGGAACACTGCCTGAGATACTGTGTTAGCATTGGAAGGTAAAACTTACGTCACTTACAGTTTTCTATGGCATGATGATAGTGTAGAACAAGTTATAAAGGTGCCATAAGGGCTCTGTGTGTCACTGAGTTCTCATGAGTCTATCACCGTAGTTATTTCTTTTTAGCCCTGGCTCCTGGTGAAGCACATCTCATTTTCTATGTGTCACAGATAAGAGAAGTTTAACTGACTTGCTTACAGTCACTTATCTGGCAAATGTTACAACTGGGAAATTGATCCAGTTTTCTTCAGTTTGCCAGGTTCTATGCTGTTTCTCCTAACATATTGTGTATGAGCACTTGATGAAAGCCACAGTAGTTATTGAAGCTTCAAAAGGAAACTGCACTGGTGAAAGAAAAGAAGGCTGGGAGATAGTATGAATATATTTGATTAAAATCCCACACAAAATATTTGCTCACATGGGTCCCTTGTTTTGAGTGAAAAATGAAATTCTGACTAGATTTTTCATTTTGCCACACACCATTCAGGAAAGTACACTGAAATTGTCTCTTTACTATAAAATATCTCTGCTAGGAGAAAAGAAAATAGCCCACTGATTGATCCTTTTGTTTACAAGGCCTTTGGGGCAATTAGTTTCATCAGCAATGACGTAAAATATCAATATAAGCAGAGTTCTGTCATATTCCTTTGGGACGGCAGACTAGTGTTCAATCTGTCAAACCATAGGACTCACACACAGTCTTGAACCTTAAGTGAATATTGTTGGGGGACACAGGATTCTCTCTTAAAGGTTATAATGGAGATTTTTTCACGACCATCAGGCAGTGTGAACTATAGGTGGAGAGGAAACATAGATGCAGCAGGTAGGATGCGACATAAGTCATTTGAGTTAAGCTATCAGGAGGTCACTGGCCTTAGGCTGGTATTAGACTTAGGAGACATAGAAAAGCAACAAGTTGGTAAAGAAAATAAATAGGATTATCAGAAGATAATCAATCTGAATACAAGATACTTTTCATAGAAAGTATTAGTTTTATTTCCTTTCTGAACTAACCAGAAAAAAAAAAATCACTCAAGTCATAGGTACTACAACCATTTTGGGATAGCTGGCTTTTCTTTGTTTTCATTGTGATTGTATTTCTCTAGGCAAAATAATAGCTAGTGAATAGTGGAAAATATTATCTATATAAACAGCAGCAGCAACATACGTAAGACTTATGATGAACTAGGCACAGCTCAATGAACTGTACATGCAGAATCTTATTTAATTTTTTCAATAATACTCGATAGCAAACACTGTTATTATCTTCATTTTCTATGTAAGAGAATGATTTTACAGCACTGTTAAAAATGCCCAAGATCACATAGCTAACAAACAGTTAGCTGTAAGATTTTGAACCTAGATACTTATACTTCAGGAGTTATGATCTTAGCCATAAGGGTACATTTCCTCTGAGCTTTTAAATAACTGGTGGTAACTTTTCCTATTAATAATACTCCCACATGAATTTCAGTAAATATAACATTGCTGTCAGGTAGTGAAAACTATTATTGTTTTCAGTACTCCAAGAAGGACGTAATCTTATTCTGCAGTGTGTTAAATAGAACTGAAGCGGTGGATGGAGATACAAAGAGAAGAAACATGAAGTTGAGAAAGTAAGTGCAAATGGAAAAATTCTATGCACTCCTGGAAAGGAAATTTTTATAAAGTCTCTCTATAATTATGTAGAAAGTTCATCAGTGAGCATCAAGAAGGCTCAGGCATTATATAAGAAATCTGACCAGGGTTTACAGTATCAGTGAGTGGGTATGCTACTTCAGGTAGGAATTTTGGAAATACTACATGCCCTCTTTCCCTGGGAGTCTAATCTCTTGTTATAAATTCTCTCTTTTCAGCACCCAAGGAAAGCATAAGGCAAAGCAGCTAAATAGGCGTAAGTTTGATTCTTCCTCTTCCTTGTTCCCTTTCATGTCTCCGGCTTCACTATATATTAAACAATACCTAAATAGCTGGGGTGTTTCTTCAGATGCTCCAGGGAGCAATTTTGTAAAATCTTTTACACAGCATCCAGAACACAAGTCTTTAATAAATGATAGGCAATAGAAGGCCTTCTATTAGAAGGAGGTCCAGATGGAAACCAAGAGATAAAAACAAGACTTCATAAAATGATGAGATGCCTCTCTAGTCAGAAGAAATAGATGGAATTTAGAAAACAGGGAAGAAGACATTATAGGTAGAGAGACTAGTGTGAAAAGGGCATTAATGTGAAAGAAGCTTAATTTATGAGCCGTGGGAATAAATTGCGGTCTCTTAATGGAATGGAAAATGAGTGGTAGGGAGAAATTGAATCAATCAAGTTCCCTAAATTAAATAGGTGAGAAACCTACTTAGAAAGTGATTGAAAATAAAAGTTTGTAACAGAAAGTACAAAGGCAAGATTATTAAATATTTTAACTATGTCATTCAACACCTAGAATGATCTTTGATGCTTATAAGCAATAAGGCAATTGTGGAAGATTATTAAATGTTATACCATTTTTCATAGAAGAAACCCGAAGAATGAAGATAGTAACAGTGTTGTACTCTCCTTTTTATTATCACAAGCAATGGATGACTAGACTATTTTAAATCATGGAATTTTCTTACCTATGTATATAGAATTAATTTTCTTTTAAATAGGATTCAGTATATTAATTCAGCCACTATAAAAACAATAGTATGGAGAGTACCGAGACAAGTAAAACACAAAATTACCATATGAATAAACAATCCAACCCCTGGACAGATATGCAAAGGAAATAGATTCAATGTGCCAAAGAGACGTCTGTGTCTTCATTTTACTGTGCACTATTTAGAAAGCGTTAAGACGTGAACATACTGTAATTCTTTATGAGTCAATGATTACACAACGAAAACATGTTACTAGATACAATGAGGTAGTATTCACACATAAAGGAAGTGCAACCTCATCATTGACCAGAACATGAATGAACCTAGAAGACAAACACATACTGAGTGAAATAACATAAAAATAGGATGAGAATTATTACACGATCTCATTTATACATAAAGCAATGTAAAAAGGCTAAAATCATAGTTGAGAGTAAAGTCACAGTTATCAAGTGTTAGGTGAGGGAGCATACAGGAAGGAGGAGATGCTGAAAAAAATGAAACAAAGTTTTCAGTGGAAATGAACAATAAGCTTTAAAGGTATTTTAAGCTGTCCAGTACAGTAAAATATTTTTCACAAAAAGAATATAAACAAGCTAGGTCATTGAGTTGCTATTAAAACATGATGCTGAACTCCATAGATAAATACAATTATGGATTATTAATTAAAATATATTAATTCACTAGGCAAATAACATTCTCCAACTTCAAGATCATGGAGAAATGAGGAAATAAACACAGAAACAATAAAAACAAATGGCTATTATTGCTCTAAAAATTTCATTATGGCTACATTGCCTCTGATGTTTTGTGAGAGCACTTAGTGTATAAATAATTAAAAGAACAGTAGTTACTCCTACAGCTTACTAATAATGAAGAGTGACCTGATTTCCAAGTGTGTATAAAGTCAGAGACAATATCCAAAACAGGGCAGAAGCTATCCTTATGGGCTAATCATTTGAGAACATTGTGAATTGGGAGCCTTGGGCTCATACAGTGGGGCTCTCTGTATGAGTAATAATTATGGGAAACATCCCTTGGTTTTAGAGTCAAACAAAATAATTAATAATCATAATGATGGTTCTGCGTTCATCAAAGAGAGTAGATTGTTCCGCAAACTTGAAGAGAAATGCAGCGTGCGTGAAGCAGTATTCTCCAACACAAGTGCTTCCAAAGGGTTTTACTATTTTAGAGAAGTTGCAATAGCAAGCACATAAAATTCCTTTAGTTTGATTATGTTCCATCCTTCATTCAATGTTAGCTGTAAATTGCTGAACTTTCCAAGTGTAGACACACAAAGACAGCTACCCAAACACACCATCGTGGGATGAGAACAGAAATGAACTCGATATTTTCATTGAGAGTTTAAAAATTTTTTATGGATTCTTTGGGAATTTCATATCATGTATCCCATACTACTCAAGTTCCAGTCCTTCAGTATACACTGTCCAACATTATCACTTCCCTGCCAAAAGAAAATGAATAAAAATAGAAATTAAAATAAAAAAAAATCATGTTGTTTCTCTGTCTTTAGCAATCTACATCACTTATTCATTCATTGGAGTCACACTGAGAGCTGTGATTTGCGGGGTGTCATGCAGTATATTCTTTTTTCCGAGCAACTTTACTTGTAAATGTTCATTGCACTGAGTCATTGGTCTGTTTTAAGGCTTCTGGAACACTATCAATACTGGACTGTCACCAAAACTGCTCTTGAGGATCCAGTTGTTGCCTCAAGTCAAGGAGATCCTGTGACTCTCATTCTGCAGGTCCAATCCTTTCACGTGCTTCAGCAGCTCATAGGTGGGGTAGATGTTGAGGTGGGTCAACACAAAGCCCTGAATGTTGGCCTGGCTAGTAGCTGGATTGCTAGTCCCTGGCCTCTACCAGGATACCCCCTCCATGAGGGGTGGGACCAGCTCTCCCTCATCCTCACCACTGGGGTCAGTTCTTGTGTCCACACCACCAAAGGCAACATTATTTTTTAAAGTTACTTAGCTTTAAAATGTTTAAGTCTAACCCTCATTCTCTAAACTCCATATATTCCCCAATACTCTCCAGCACTATTGCCTTCTAATTTCATGTGCTAATTTTTGAGCCAACTCGGAGTGGGCTAACTTTTAGACTCCACTTAGTGCTGCCCGTAGGTGTATGGGTGCAGGACCATCTACTGGAGCATGGGTAGCTTTTCAACACCTACAACCTTGAGGAAAACTGATTATCCTTCCACCACCAGAAATTGCTGATAACTCCTCAGGTATGGGTAGGACTTTGTGATAACTTCCCTCTTCTATGCTAGGATTTTCTCTGACTTGGGCTTCACAAGGTCTCTTGAATTCTGTCACAACCACAACTGTAAACTGATATGTGCAACGGCCATGCTGCAGCAGCAGATCTTTAAACATGTGCCTGCCAAGCAGAACGAAAGAACCTAGTTGGTCTGGCGTTTGCAAATCCCTTTCAGTGATTTATTTTGCCCGCATGTTAGAAATATATCAGTCTGGTATTAACTGAACAGCAGACTAGAATGAGTAAAACATAAACTTTTTGCCAAGTTATCCATATGAAGCAATTAGACTGTTTTGACCTTTTAAGGACTTTAACCTAGCCACCTAAGGTTCCTAGCTAGATCAGGACACAGACTTGAGGAGAGAGACACTATTAGGAGTAGCTTCGTTTCTCTTCCATGTGTGTCCATTGCAATTCTGTTTGAAGCAGCAGAATGTCATCCCAAGGGAAGGAAGCAAGAGTCAATTTAAAGACTTGTTTGGCTCAGAGCCAGGTTACTCCTGGTAACTAAGGAGTGTGTTTTCAGGTCTACTGCATTGCAATGTGCCTTAAATGCTGGGCTACGGATTTAGGAGTCTCTAAGCTTTGCTTTAAAAAAAAATGGCTGTTATTAACGTCCTCTGAGGCTATTATCCTGCAGGGTTTGTTGTCTTTGCTTTCATGTCTCACTTGAAAATTCTCACTTTCAGCATGAGAATAGCGGAGAGAAGGGATAAGCTTTCTTGCCTCAGTACATTCCCAGGTGCAAAGCTTGATTTCCAAATCTAATCTTTGAAAATGCCAGGCCCAGGGTGGATTCCTCCTGGAGGAAACGGAGCAAAACCTCATTTGTCAGACTGCCTTAAGCAATTCCATATTGCATGGTTATCCTTTACTTTACAGCTAATATCCCCTTTTGAGTGAGTATATAATATATAATATAATGGTTATCTTTCTGGGTCTGGGCTACCTCACTCAGGATGATGTTTTCTACTTCCACCCACTTGCCAGCAAATTTCATGACGTCATTGTTTTTAACAGCTAAGTAATACTCCATTGTGGAAATGTACTATATTTTCTTTACTCATTCTTCCTTTGAAGAACTTCTAGGTTGTTTCTAGTTTCCAGTTTTTGATATTACAAACAAAGCTGCAATGAACACAGATGAGCAACTGTCTTTGTGATATGATAGAACATCCTTTGGGTGTATGTCCAGGAGTGGTATAGCTGGGTCTTAAGATAGGTCAATTCCTACTTTTTTGAGAAACTGCCATATTGATTTCCAGCATTGTTGTTCAAGTTTGCACTCTTACCAGCAGTGGAGGAGTGCGTTCCTTGCTCCACTTCCTTTCCAGCATGAGCTGTCACTTGAGCTTTTGATCTTAGTCCTTCTGACAGGTATAAGATGGAATCTCAGATTTGTTTTGATTTACATTTCCTTGAGGAACAAGCTAGTAACCTAGTATAATGGATCTCCCAGGAATATGAGGGAGAGTCTAGCAATGGGGTATACAGAGCCTGAAACAGCCATTTCCTATAACCAAACAAGGCTTCCAATGGAGGGATTTGAACTCACACCAGGCCACATAACTTTTCCCCTGCTGACAAGATATGCTGGAGTAAAGGTGGCACAGAAATTATGGGAGTGGTCAATTAATGGCTGGTTCAGCTTGAGACCCATACCATGAGAGGTAACCCACCCCTGACACTGCCTGGAGGGCCACGATCCAGAGACTGAACAGCCCAGAGGCCTAGGATAGAACCAGATGTAACTGGGAATTAAAAAGTCAATGAAATGATTCCTAATGATATTCTGCTATACTCATATATTGTTAACTTGTCCAGTTGTCGTCTGCTGTGGGAACTGCTTCAGCCAATAGCCCTTAAGATAGCTGCCCACTTTGGACATGGTCCCATGTACTATAAATGCAGGTGAAAAGCATGCAAGCATCTCTTAGCTTACTGGAAAGGATATGGTATCTATCTCTTTGGTAGCTACATGGAGTCTCCCTGACTCCACCCACTCTCTCTCTTTATCTTTGTTTTGATTTCCCATCTAGCTTTACTCTGCTAAGCCATTGGTCCAAGCAGCTTTATTCATCAACCACTAAAAGCAACACATATACAGAAGGATCTCCCATATCACTCATCAGAGAAACTTCACCCAATAACTGATGTAAATCGATGCAGAGACCCACAGCTAATATTAGGCAGAGCTCAGGGAATCCTTAAGAAGAAGATGATGGAAGGAAGAATTGTGGGAATCAAAAGAGTCAAGGTCAGCACAAAGAAAACCTCACAGAATCAACTAACCTGGACTCAAAACGGCTCACAGACTCTCAATCACCAACCAGAGAGATGGTATGGGACTGACCTAGTCCCCTCTGTGTAGCTTGCTTATCCTTGTGTAGCTTGGTGTTCTCATGGGACTACTAACAGTGAGAGTAGGGGCTGTCTCTGACTCTGCTACCTGCTTCCCTCTTACTGGGTTGCCTCATCTAGCCTTGATAGGAAAGGAGGTGATTAGTCTTATTATAACTTGATATGGCATGGTTGGCTTAGATACAGGGTAGGCCTACAATTGTTTGAAGAGAAAGGAGGTGGACTAGATGTGGGGTAGGGAGGTTCGGGGAAGGGACTGGGAGGAGAGGAGAGAGGGAGTAAAAACTATTATTGGGCTGGAAAAATTAATTAATAAATAAAAAACCTGTATTCTACCAGATTAAAAAATCTAAAAGAAAAGAATAATTTTATCAATAGGTATCACAAATCTCACAAATCAAAGCTAATTCAAGATCAGATAAACAATTTAATTTGATCCAATTTAATTTTAAGCCCCTGTGAGATAAAAGTAGTCATTAATTCTTATTGGCTCATTCTTACATATTAATTTAACCCATCTCAATTAACCTGTGTATAGCCACGTGGCTGTGGCTTACTGTGGCATCTGTGTACGGTGGGCTACATGACTCCTCTCTAACTCCTCCTCCTTTCTCCCAGCATTCTGCTTAGTTTTCCCCACCTACCTAAGTTCTTCTCTGCTATAGGTCCAAAGCAGTTTCTTCATTCATTAATGGTATTCACAGCATACAAAGGGAAAGTCCACATCACAACCATGTTCATTGCAGCTTTTCTCATAAACTGAGTGCAGTGGAAACTCCCTGGAATTTATGATGGTTATCCCAGCGAGGAATTCTAGATTTGGAGGATAGGGATTTTGAATTGGCCATTTCTTGTAACCAGGCAAGGCTCTCAGTGGCATGACTGGGTTCCATTCAGCAGAGTTGTTTGTCAAGGGATTCCCAGGGAGATCCCCAAACAACCCAGGCTGATGCTAGAGCAGAGGCTTGCACTCTGAAAATGATCAGCAGGGCCCCTTTGCCTAGGACAACTTGCTCATAGCTCATTGAAAGATGTTGAGTTATTACCTGCATGGAGCCTTCATCCCCAGGTTCTAGTCTCTTTAGTGCCTGAAGGTACTCCAAAGAGAAACCTGGACCGCACTCCAGCCATAAAACCCTCAACCTACAATCTGTCCTGCCTGCAAGATGTACTGTTGCAATGGTGGTACAGAACTTATGTGAGGAGTCAATCAATTTTTGGTTTAACTTGGGGATTATGCCAGGAGAGAAAGCCCATGCCCTACACTTCCTGGATGGCCAGGAATCAGAGGCTGAATAGCCCAGAGACTTAGGGTAGACCCAACTTTCAAAAAAAATTCTGATGGACTCATAGATTGGTGCCTTGTCTAGTTGTCTTCAGAGAAGCTTCCTCTGGTATAAGATGAGAGCAGCCCACAGGCAGACATTAAGTGGAAATGGAGTCCAAAGTGGAGGTCTTCATTGGGTCCCTCCCCTCAGGGTTGAGAAACCCCACAGAATAGGGGACAGAAAGATCGTAGTAGTCAGAGGGGTTGGAGGACACCAGGAGAACATGGCCAATCCCATCAACTAAACAGGGCTCAAGTGGTCTCTGTGTATGTATTGTGGCTATTACCTTGCTGTTCTCTGGCACTCCTAACTTTGAGAGTGTATGTCTTTTTCACTCATTTGTCTGATTTGTAAAATATACTCCTGTTGGGTTGCATTCTCCAGTCTCAATAAGAGGTTTTTTTTCCTTGTCTTATTGTATTTTGTTTTGTCATGTTTGATTGTTGTCTCTTGGAGGCCTGCTGTTTTCTAATTGAGATGGAGGGGGAGGGGAACTGGGGGAGTGGGCACTTAGGAGTGGGGAGGAGTGGACAGCCAGGAAACTGTGGCCTGGATGTATTTTATTTGAGATGAATCTATTTTTAACTAAAAACAAAAAATGAAAAATAGTAATAAAGTAACGTAGTGACCTTATCTGGTTTAAGCTTTAAAGAAACTGCTCTTTGGAGATTTAAAAAGGTCCAAGATGAAAGAGGAAAGAAGTGCATTTGTAGTCCAGTCCATCCACTCCAGCAGGAGATAATGTTGGCCTTGATTGATGTGATTACACAGAGAAGTAGACTGGTGGGCGATGTTTTTAGATTCTAACTTCTGTCACTTATGTTTTAAGAGTTTGAGAAAATTACAAAATATTTTAAAGTCTCTTTTTATATGTCATCTATAAAGAAGGCCCACAATATCTGGCTTATCCTATTTGGTAAAGATGTGGGTAGAACAGCCAAGTGTCTAACCCAGTGAGTGTTCATTAGAGTTGAACGGCTTGTTCTGCATCCTTCTGGCATGCCTCTCACCCTGTTAGCATGGAATATATAAACAAGATTTAAGGAAAATGAATACCAGATTCATAGAAATGCAGGTCATGCCTGTAGGCAGAGGCTAAGAGGAAGAGCCAAAGAAGGTCAAGGGATGAAATTCAAAGTGTACAGAGAAGCCACTGACTGTTCAGGAAGTAGCCTGCGATTATATTTGATCTTATAAAGATGAGATTTCACTACGGCTTCCTGGAAACCAGTACAACAATAAAAAAAAAAAACTATTGGGCTATGATTATCGGGAAGGCAGTTTTAAGGAAAAATTGCAGCAGAGAGAAAAAGGAGGTCAGGTATCTAGACGACAGTTCTGACCATTCATGAACAGCAAAGCAGGCATTTTCTTGTGAACTTATGAGCAATAGCAATAAGCAATACATGGCTCAATCTCATCTTTTTCTTGCCTTACCTTTTTAAGGTAGATTTCAGGCAAGGGAAAACACTTCATAAAATCGTTTTAAAGCCAGAAACGCTATTTTAGATTTGATTTCCCCGTGTCAAATATACTGCATTAGGCATCCCTAAAATACAAAGGTGTGAGTTCTAAAGAACACAATCCCTTGAGAAAGGGTGAACAGAATAGCACTGATTCGGATTATTTTAAAAGCCGGAAGTCATAGACCCAGTGAAAAATGAATGTTGATATCAATTTGGTTCACAGGACTGCCGCTGGATGGTAGAAGCAGTTGTAAGACAGGCTGGGCTTTCATCTTAACACTTTATCTAAAGCCCACATAGAAGACCAATATACAACTGCAGCATAGTTACAGATATTGTTTATACTGCTTTATTGCTCACAATTGGATAAACATTTCCTACACAAGACGTCTTGTAGAAGTCCATTGCCAACAGTAGTCTTAAAGGCCTCTACAGACAAACAGTTAAATCATAGAGATAACGTTATACAGAAAGCCTACAGGGGTGAAGGTGCTTTTAGTTCTGTCCTACGTTTTATGGTAAGTAATCAGCCTGAGTGAAAATAACTATCCATATCTAAGAGTGACCAGCTAGGTCTTTTGAACACTGAAACATATTTATTGCGGCAGAGCCATTAAGAGTAGGGGGAGTAAGGTACAGGGATCAAAAGAACAGGGAATGCTTGACATCTTTTACAACCTTTATGCCAAGCCTATAAGTAATTTTCTTAGAGACAAGGTTTTCTGTTTATGTATATGGATGTTTTGCTTGCATGTATGTATTGCAGCATGTGCAGGCAGTGCTCATGGAGGTCAGAAGAAGGCACTGGATCCCCTAGAACTGGAGTTACAGATGGTTGTGAGCTGCCATATGGATGCTGGAAATCAAATCTGGGTCCTCTGGAAGAACAGCCAGCGCTCTTAACCACTGAGACATCTCTCCAGTCACGGAAGTACATTTTCTTCTCTGCTAACTGAGGAAATCACAATTTAGGGAGGTTAAATAACTCTTCCCAATGCCATAGCTCCTATGTGGCTGAGACAAGTTCAGAGAACACATCTACCTGGATTTCTGTGTATGCCAAACTCCAATTCTTTCCATACTTATCAAATACAAATCAAACAACTTGGGATTTGGCTTCATGTAACACAGCAGCATAATTTAAAAATGAAGGTACTTGTAGATAGTAAATTTGAGAAATTTACTAGGCTGTTCTGAAAGCAATCAGTAACAACTGAAATATTTTCTCAATCAGAATGGTTAGCCAAATCTTTCACAGTTCCTTTAGTATTAATACTATAATTTAATTTTATGATGTGGATGATTAAACATAGAGCCACACGCATGCTAAGAAAGGGCTGTACCACTGAGGAACGTTTCCAGCTCTTTGATATATTTCAGTGCTTGTAGAACCAGATACATTTATTTTCTAAAATAGCCAGCTATTCTCATAAACAAAGACACATTTGGTTATAGTTGTATGGGCCATTTATCTGTATTATGTATAGAGTTAAAAGTTAGAAAAGATTATTTCTAGAATCTGTTATTAAGTTATTTATTCCTTTAAAGACTATGTTTGAATATTAGAAGTTAGCAATTAGTTGATGTTAAGTCTCATCCCAAAAGTAATATTTAAGAAGAAGGCAAGAACATATGGCAAAGTACCATAATTATTTTTAATAATACACTAGAAATCATAGCAGCCATGTAACTAATTTCCTCTGACTTGTTTTAATCATGAAGATGTAAATGTAAAAAAAAAAACAAGAAAAATTTCTCATCTCTTATTTCTAGAAAAAAAATTTCACAATATCCTGCATAATAATAGAACAATTCTACATTAAGATAAATGTTTGGAGTGGACTAATGATATTGTCTTAATTAGGGTTACTCTTACTGTGACAAAAAATTCACTGTTTCATATAGCAGTTCATCTTTTTTTTAATTAATTAATTAATTTATTTATTAAGGATTTCTGCCTTCTCCCCTCAACCGCCTCCCATTTCCCTCCCCCTCCCCCGATCAAGTCCCCCTCCCTCATCTGCTCGAAGAGCAATCAGGGTTCTCTGACCTGTGGGAAGCCCAAGGACCGCCCACCTCTATCCAGGTCTCCAAAGGTGAGCATCCAAACTGCCTAGGCTCCCCCAAAGCCAGTACGTGCAGTAGGATCAAAAACCCACTGCGATTGTTCTTGAGTTCTCAGTATTCCTCATTGTCCTCTATGTTCAGCTAGTCCGGATTTATCCCATGCTTTTTCAGACCCAGGCCAGCTGGCCTTGGTGAGTTCCCGATAGAACATCCCCATTCTCTCAGTGTGCGCCCCTCGGGGTCCTGAGTTCCTTGCTCGTGCTCCGTCTCCTTCTGCTCCTGATTTGGACCTTGAGATTTCTGTTCCGTGCTCCTCTGTCTCTGTCTCCTTTCATCGCCTGATGAAGGTTAATATTCATGAGGATGCCTATGTGTTTGTCTTTGGGTTCACCTTCTTATTTAGCTTCTCTAGGAACATGCATTATAAACTCATTGTCCTTTATTTATGGCTAGAAACCAAATATGAGTGAGTACATCCCATGTTCCTCAAAAGCAAAGGACACTGTCACTAAGACAAAAAGGCAACCCACTTACTGGGAGAAGATTTTCACCAACCCCGCAACTGACAAAGGTCTGATCTCCAAAATATATAAAGAAATCAAGAAACTAGACCGTAAAAGGCTAATCAATCCAATTATAAAATGGGGCACTGAGCTGAACAGAGAATTCTCAACAGAAGAACTTCAAATGGCCAATAGCAGTTCATCTTTAAAGGCTGCACGGACAGGAATTCAAGCAAGGCAGGAACCTGGAGACAGGAGCTGATGCCAAGTCGATGGAGGAATCCTGTTTACTGGCTTGCTTCCTGGGGCTTGCTGAGACTGCTTTCTTAGAGAATCTAGGACTACTAGCCCAAGAATGACACCAGCCACAATGGGCTGGGCCCTCCCCTCCCTCATTGAAAACTATCTTAGAGACAGAAATCTTTAATAAATAAATAAATTAAAAAAAAAAAAGATTGTAACCCCCACTGATGCACTGGATATTGAAGTTGCTAGTAAAGAATCATCATAAAAACAAAAACAAACAAAAAAAAAAAAACAAAAAGAAAATGCTCTACAGGCTTGCATATAGCCCCATCTTACGGAGGCATTTTTATTTCAATTGACGTTCCATCCTTTATGATGCCACTAGATTGTGTGAAGTAGATATAAAATTAGCTAAGACACTTAATACTCTATGTCTCCATCTTTAAATAACAGTTCATCTTCAAATATAATCAAACCCACACTACACAACCTTCTATTCACTAATGAGTACTCTTTATCCCAAAGCTAAAGGGTAATAACTTTAAAATCATCTCTAGGTGTTTACAAGTGTTCAATACTAAAGAGAGTTCTAATCTCACAATGTTAACTGAAGTCCTTCGAACATAATTGTGTCTGATTCCCTGGTGTTCTTTGGTGAGTTAATTTCTGTTTACTAGCAAGTATAAGAAATTACTTCTTTGGGGAAATATAACTCTTTTGGTGCTTGGCCAATGTCTTTAGTCCATTTTGTTTCCTCTCACGGAATAAGGCAGTGATAAGAAGGAAACAGAAGGACTGATTTCAATGTCTGAGGAGAAGGAGGAAGATGGGGAATACACATAAGCAATATAAAGGTATATAATACTGGAATATTTCCTGATAGACATGTAAATGGGAAAAAGATAAAATTCTAAGTGATATATCTTCATTCCTAGAACTTATACTGCAGAGGGGAAAAAAATCTACTCATAAGCTTTCAATTATAGGACTGCAATTCCCTGACAAAACATCCAGTTGAATACCAAATACCAGACAGTTTCTTAGACCACTTTGTTGAAGTAGGTACAGGGCATTTGGGACATTTAGTCATCAGTCTTCAGACGATGCTCTTTGTCTAAGAATCTCTGGCAGACCAAGTTTTGATAAAACTTTTCATGCCAGCAAGAAAAATATTGTAGTTTTAATAAGGAACTAGAACACTCACATCTGCCTTTGACAGGGTAATTTATGCCTCAAGAATTCTTAAATGGCCATTACATTATATTACTTATTTGAAAATTGGAGAAATCTGTGTCATCGTGTTCTGAGAAAGGAGAAATTATATTTCATAACATCATTGTCAATGACCTGGAGTATAAATGGGGAAGCCTAGTGGTGATCAGCAAAAAAACATGATAACAAAGTCATGGCCATAGTTTTTTTTACAATAGATAAAATTTTTCATTCTTTCTTCACCGACACCGGTGAAATGCCATGAATCTCTGATCTAGTGTGATACAATTTAAAATTTAACAGAAAAAAGAGCACAAACAAGGGAATAAGAAATTATCATCAATAATATCTAATTATTACTGTTTCTTGAATAGAAAGGCTGAAAACGATTCTTTCTGATGAATACCGGTATAATTTTCATTCACTGACTTTTCATCTAGTTCTTTTTGGAAACTAAAAGGCAAATGAGAGATAAACAAATCGTTGGCTGAATGTCCTCCTAAAATCACAGGATTTCTTGTATTTTAATTAGCCTATTGCACAACTCTTAAGCAAATAAAAAACCAAATAATACATGGTAATGTTAAATTGGACCATATTCCCATAGGAAATGAGACCAATTACGTTTTCCCACAAGATGGCTGATTGCCACAGCAAAAATCAGAATATTTGTGTATGGCCTTAAGAAATGATTAGGTGCTGACCAGAAAAGTAGGGGATAGAATTGAAAGCATAAGGAAAAGCATGAGTAAAATTGAGAACAAGGTGAGATAGGATAAGATAAGCACACATGTAGGTTGTGTTACTATGTGACTGAAGGAGAGACCTCTGTGTATTATGGGGTAGGTAATATGTAGCAGTAAAATGACAATGTTTCTATGTACATAAATGCACATGTGTTTGGGTATATGTGTATTTATATATTCATAGATAGATAGATAGATAGATAGATAGATAGATAGATAGATAAGGCTAAGCTGTGTGGGAGTTTTTGAGTTTTTGCAACTAACTTTCTGGATTTTCATCTTATGAAGATGTTTAATGCAATCAATATTTATCTTTTGGAAGCAGTATCTACAAGATACTAATCACAGATTAGTAAAACAGTGTATTAGCAGCGAGAACAGCAGACCTGGAGAAAAGTGAGCAAGCTATAATAATAGTCTAAACAAAAGATAATGATTTAATCTAAGGCCACAGATAAAGGATAGAAAAATTGTATTTTCAGCCGGGCGTGGTGGCATGTGCCTTTAATCCCAGACCTTGGGAGGCAGAGGCAGATGAATCTCTGTGAGTTCAAGGACAGCCTCATCTACAAAGCAAGTTCCAGGACAGCCAGAATTACACAGAAAAATCCTGTTTTGAAATCCCCCCCACAAAAAGAAAAGTTGTATTTTCAAAAGCTCATAAATATGACTTGCAGAATGCAATGGTAATGTGTGGGGAGGCACGTGCTCTGTCTTAGAAAAGAAAATGTAACATTTGATGCTGACTCATTATTTAAGTGGTATCAATCCAAGGGGATATATGAGTGGTTTAAAATAGGAATCTGAAGGGAGAGTGAAGGTAGAATGACTATTCTAGAACTCAGCAATTTTCAACCCCTAGTCGTGGTTTCCTGGAGGAAGATATTAAATAGATATCCTCCTCCACTCTTCTAAGCATCTGTCTTCCATGTGTCATTCGATTTGACTTGTACATAAGAGGTTGGATCACGTATTGTGTCCATAGCTCCGTAATGTCAAACTTGAGTGAGCTTAAGGGAATTATTAAAACCAACTCTTAATGATCTTTCATTATACCCATAGATTAAGGCATCTCACAAGCCTCACCAGAGAAACATCTGTTTGCAATAGATGATGATCACTACAGAGACCCAAAACTGTCCAAAGTGTAGAATGAGAGACTGAAAAATGTTCAGCATTAATGGAATATATATATACCCCAGTACCGACTCCAAAGACTCAGGGATCATTGCAGAAAAGGAAGCAGAAAGAATTCAGGTAGTGGTGGGTGACCACAAGAAAATCATAACTTCCAGAAACAAAAGATGAAAGCTGTACACATGAACTCACAGTGATCAGTGATTTCGATGCCACGAAAAAAAAATCTGTGAATCTCATGTCACACAAAATTCTAGCATGCGGAGGACAATTGGGCACAAGTTTCTACCCCTAGCCAAGGAGTTATTGGAAATTTTTAGCTGCTGGGAAAGAGTCAGTTTTCTATAAGATTATAGACCTTGATAGGTCGGCTAGGTTCCAGTGAAAGGCCACACATACAAAAATATTTGGGCAATTTAAATTGCCCTTGATGGAAAATAAAATTAAGTGGGAAGCAGAGGGAGGAACTGGGAAGAGTTGGAGTAGTGAATATTATAAAACATGTTGTATGAAATCCCTAAAGAACTAATACAAATAATAAATATTCTGATTTGTATATCCCTAGCTCTGAGTTTGTGTTACTGTACGATAAACTCTTGAGTTCAAGAATGTACATGTCTTATTGGTGATTTTAAGACCACTATCCGTTCCTAGAATGAAATATTAACCTATGACATTAATATTAACCATCTGGCTGTTATTAATTCCTTTGAGGAAATCATTGATTCTCTCCTGAGAAATCTATACAAATATTCATAAGTGCAAAATTTACCCATAATTTTATGAACTTCCCTGAAGGACTAGGAAGAAATAGCATAGTAGTCCACTGAAACCTACTGTCTTTTCTATTTTCTAGAAATCCAAGTAATCAATAAAGCAGCATAGCCCCCAATTACTATTTTACTGGGAAACTCTGAGGAAGAATTGCACCTTGGAAAATGTGACCAAAGTATGCTTTTGCTTATTTATATATCTTGAAATTACAGTGATGCTAAGTACCAAATGGCCAGATTTTAAGAAGAGGACATGTTAAATGACAGTTCTTGGATGTTACAAAGAAACTGCGGACAGTAACCTCATTGAAACAATAACCTGGCTGGTTTTTTTTTTTTCATTTTGCCCTGATCTGTGCTTAAGAAATGAAGAAAAGAGTACTGGGTGGGTAACTCCTGAGGGAAGGGGCAAGTTCATCCAGGGGTCTGTCTAGGAAAGGACACAGCAGCTTGAACCTCAGGGAGAGTGAAAATAGGCTCTCCACCCTTTCTCTATCTCATGGCCCAGTGAAACAGCTCAAGAACAAAGTAGGAGATAATTAAGAATGTGCTTAAAGGAAAACTTGAAACCAGCTGTGCTCCATAAAGAGGTGAGTCAATCACCATAGCAGAGAAAGGAACATTTTGGAGGAGAGATATTTTTAAATGACCCTGAATGAAGATAGAAGTGTTCTTTATTTCATGGCCCTCCATCCAATCTTTCATTCGAAAGACCCCAGGCCTGCTCTACATGCATGCAAAGAGGTGGAAGGACAAGACCAGTATTTTATTATTAATTTCGGCAAATATAAATTAAAGTGGTGACAGCGAGGCTGGGGACATAAAGGTCTCCTGAGCTGGAAAGCAGAGAAGCTTTCTTCCCCTGTGGAAGAAAGGACACAGCCACAGGCAAAAGAGCCCCAGGACAATCTAGTTCTCAGTATGTGGATCACAAGCCCTTTGGATGCTTGAATGACATATCAGATATTTATATTATGATTCATAACAGTAGTAAATACCAATCATTTTTTACAGAAGTATCAACAAAAGTAACTTTATGGCTGAGGGTCACCACAACAAGACTCACTATGTTAAACGGTTGCAGCATTAGGAAGGCTGAGAGCCACTGATCTAGTGGGAGCACATCACTGAATCCATGAAAATATTTTTGTTCTCACTGCATAGGCTGCATTGCCTAAATCCACAACAAATGTTGATAATGTTTCATCTTCTTTGTCTTCAATTTTCTCAGCAAACTTGTCTGAGGTCTCATTCTGGGCACATTTACAGAGCAATTACCATAATGATTTAAAAAAACCACTTCAAATGAGATTTAAAATGTAATTAAATGGCAGATTTGATGTGGTGAAGGAGTTGTGTTGGCCACACATCACATGCCAAAGATCCCTCACTCAGCTAGCCTATGGCATGACCCCAATTTCACTCTGGTGAGATTACATGTCCCCGTTTCATCCTAACAGCTTGATTAGGAAAAACTAAAAGGAGATGAGATTGCCTCTCTGTTAGAGGGAAGTTCATGAATCTGCATTAGACTAAGGCACCCTTCTTGCCTTCTTTTGTCTCTCTTCGACTTCTGAAGCTGCAAGAAACTCCTTGAGCACGGAAGTGAACGCTCACACACTGACAGCCAAGAGCTGAAAGGATCTGCTTGGCCCACGAAGCCGAGCTCTGTAAATCCTAGGTTCTATTCACAGGGTGTTACGTGTGATTGCTAAGTGGAAACTACAGGTTCAGGCTCTCCAGATGGATGAATGCTTGCCTATGAAAGACTGCACAGTACCTGAGAAAGCAAGAAAATATCCGTGGGCAGTCAGTTTTTGAAAGCTCAAAAGTAACCAGCCTATGCTTCACTACTAAATCAATACAAGACTTTAGCTATGGAATTTAGCCATCCCAGAAACTTTTTGCCTACCTGGACCCTCCATTTTTGTGTTCACCATGTGAAATTAACTAATCTTTTCATTTGGTAGTCACTTTAAATATCAACACCTAATTATGCAATGTGCAAAAGTAACTACATATGTCATCACACAGAGGAAATCAAATCCTATAAAATATGAGAATTTAGATTACAGTTTAATTAGAGAAATGTTTGTAGGAAGAACATGGAACTGTTAAAATGGTTTGCGCATTCTTGTTTCATTTCATGGCATAACAGTATTTACACAGAAACATCATGTTATATTTTTATGAACTATATAGAGCATTGAAAATGAGGTTCTAACTTTGTCTCTGTCGATGAGTCTTTCACTTTTGTATAACAGTGTTTGGAATCAGATTTTTTACTTGTGATGTTGAGAGGTACAAAGCAGCTCCTGTATTTTAAAGGATAATTAAATGTTTAAAATCAAATTTAATTAATGAAAGCACTTGAAGACCCTTAACTTACTGATGCTAAAAATTCTTCGTAAGGAGTTTATTGTGCCTTTTGAATATGAAATACTTTTTGAGAGGCAGATGTAAGGATTCAGAAAAAATAATGTATACTCTCGGAGAGAAAATGTACCTGTCCTACCTCTGAAATAAAAGTAATTTAGAAATCTGCTGTATTTCAAAAAGAAGCCCACTTGATCTGCAAAGCTCAGTTCACTTGTCAAAGGTGCTGCGCTACCTTCAATTTGCTTTTAGAACAAACAGTTCAGGGAAAGATGATTTCACTGTAACAATTTTCCTTTAGCCAAATATCCTTTCTTGATTTGTTGATGAGATTTCTCTGCCAAAGCAACCACCACTTCCCACTCACTCCTGGAGAGAAAAGGGTTGAGGAGACAGCAACACTGACCTCAGCAGGGCTGTTTGTTTGCACTCACTGAGAGAGCCAAGCTTCTACAGCTTGATGCCATCGCTCTGTGGAAAATCTTCCAGGATAACACAGGGGCCCGCTTCCTTGGTCCCTTCTTTCAATTTCTCACTGTTTCTAATTGCTACTGATTCCTGTTACAATCAGTAGGTTAGAAACTCCAGTGGCCTTGCTGCTTTAAATGCAAAAGAGAACTTTCAAAAGAAAAATAGGGACCAAAAACCTATTTCTGATTTCCTGAACTTTCATGTAAACTTTCATGGTGAGTTTTCGTTACCTGCGACTCCTTAAAAAAGAAGTGTTTCTTTTCCTACTGAGGTTACCATTTCTTCTGATGAAATAGTCGGCATGGCAGAGATCCAGAATTCAAAATTTTGACACCTCCACTCATGAAAAATATACACACAGTTCTCAACTTAAAGAGTCCTCTAGTCAAAAGTTTAACTTTTCAGAAAAAAAAAGACAACTGTTCAAAACTCAAATTTGAACTTTGATCCAAACAATGTTCACATCCATGTTTCAGGCTATCACATATGTATTTGACTTAAGTGCAAATGATCTATGTCATCTCATGTGCTACCTTGGGTTAAGTAATTTAGAATGGACACATCTTTTGTGTCACAACGGGGAGAATAAAGAAGAAAAGGAAATGTTTCTCCATTTGAGTTCTGTATTTGTCCAATGCAAATGAGCAAGCCAGTGGAGCTTGGAATGGATCAGTGTCCAACTCCTTTCTCTTCCTGGTGTCAGACTTTTCTATGCCCAAAGTTCTCCATGTGTTGGTCATTTCTATCCTCCCTGCTGAAAACAGTATTTCCAGAGTATAGACTGACCCCTTTCACACTGGAGAAGATTTTTAAGTTTTACAAAGTGGAAGTTGAGTTAAATCAAGTGAAGCACAGATTGGCAAGATTTCAGAAAGTTTACCAAGGTAAAATGAAAATATTCAGGTGGCAACAAATGTATGGACAGAAAAGCTTTGGCAGTCTCGGGAATACGACTTTGGTTTATACTATGGATTAGTTCACTCAAACCTGCTCATCCTCATTGTAGATGTACAAGTTAGAAATTATAAATAATTTGCTAGACTCCTATGCAGCTAGGGTTCTGCTTATGAATAGGTACCAGGAATTTAGGTTGTCAGATCAAATATAATGACCAATTCATTCCGATTTTGAGAGAATTATTATTGCTTCTTTCTGTATAATATTGCTGTCTGTATTATTTTCATTTCCTAAATCTGATAACCCTGTACCAAATCGATAAACCTTTTAGAGATCTGGAAGTTGGAAATGAAGAATCAGTCATCTTTCTGTCTGTTTTGGCTATTTTCTGATGATAACTAAACACAGAAACATGAAACTTTTTATAACAATGTTCCAAAGCCCATTCTCTACCTCCCTGGTTAGAAGAAGGTGGTGCCTAGTAGGTGTTTTAACAGTGTTATCTTGTACAGTTAAACTTTTGCTTTCCCGTTGAAAAATTACACATTATAACTTTAAACACAATGCATCAATGGTCCATCAAATATAGCAACTTCCTATTGCGTTTTTTTTTCTATGTGCTCTTAGATATTTATATAGAAAGCTAGGCTCAAAAACTTGCTTGCCCCTTCAGCCATTCCAGTGGATTGGTAGGCATCAATAATTCCTATATTAAATTCCTCTCTCTGATTAATGGATCCTAGAGTATTTTTACTTTTCTGCATTGGCCATTGACTGCCATATCTACCATCTAAGTCAGTTCCCACAATGGTTTCTATTATTTACACAACATTCTTTTTTATTATTATTTCAGGAACCTACAAATAATAAAAAAAGATTGTATAGCTTTATCAATAAGCCTCTACATCATAAAAATAATATTTTTCAAGAAAGCTGGGTTAGGAAGTGAAGAACACAAAGAGTCTGCTTATTTCAGTGAGACGCCTTGCAATAAGTGCACTTTAAGAGATAACTTTTTTTTTATTTATTTATTAAAGATTTCTGTCTCTTCCCCGCCGCCGCCTCCCATTTCCCTCCCCCTCCCCCAATTAAGTCTCCCCCCAGCCCTAAAAGCAATCAGGGTTCCCTGTCCTGTGGGAAGTCCAAGGAACCCCCACCTCCATCCAGGTCTAGTAAGTTGAGCATCCAACCTGCCTAGGCTCCCACAAAGCCAGTGCGTGCAGTAGGATCAGAAACCCATTGCCATTGTTCTTGAGTTCTCAGTAGTCCTCATTGTCCGCTATGTTCAGAGAGTCCAGTTTTATCCCAGGCTTTTCCAGACCCAGGCCAGCTGGCCTTGGTGAGTTCCCAATAGAACATCCCCATTGTTTCAGTGTGTGGGTGCACCCCTCGCGGTCCTGAGTTCCATGCTCGTGCTCTCTCTCCTTCTGCTCCTGATTTGGACCTTGAGATTTCAGTCCTGTGCTCCAATTTGGGTCTCTGTCTCTGTCTCCTTTCATCGCCTGATGAAGGTTAATATTCAGGAGGATGCCTATATGTTTTTCTTTGGGTTCTCCTTATTTAGCTTCTCTAGGATCACTAATTATAAGCTCAATGTCCTTGGTTTATGGCTAGAAACCAAATATGAGTGAGTACATCCCATGTTCCTCTTTTTGGGTCTGGCTTACCTCACTCAGGATAGTGTTTTCTATTTCCATCCATTTGTATGCAAAATTCATGAAGTCCTTGTTTTTTATTGCTGAGTAGTACTCTAATATGTATAAATTCCATACTTTCTTCATCCATTCTTCCATTGAAGGGCATCTAGGTTGTTTCCAGGTTCTGGCTATCACAAACAATGCTGCTATGAACATTGTAGAGCATATACTTTTGTTGTATGATAAGGCCTCTCTTGGGTATATTCCCAAGAGTGGTATTGCTGGGTCCAAGGGTAAGTTGATCCCGAATTTCCTGAGAAACCGCCATACTGCCTTCCAAAGTGGTTGCACAAGTTTGCATTCCCACCAGCAATGGATGAGTGTACCCCTTTCTCCACAACCTCTCCAACAAAGGCTATCATTGGTATTTTTGATTTTAGCCATTCTGACAGGTGTAAGCAAATCAAGACAACTTTAAGATACCATCTTACACCTGTCAGAATGGCTAAGAGATAACTTTTAATTCCAACAACACATTAAAGCCCCCAAATATTGTGTCAGTCCCTGGGAGGACTTGAGCAAAACAGTGCCTCCAGGACAGATCAGGACCATTGTATTTAAACAGTTGGGTTTACCTATACAAGATCAAACCAGTCAACATTCGCAGTACGAATGGGGAGGGGTTCATGAGCTCTCACCCCCAGCTGATGAGCTATTGTCAGTTGAGGGCAGCTAGGGCAGGGAGACGTAGTTTCTTTTAAGCACGTAGTCTCTTGTAGGCTGACCATACTCTTGTGGATTGCCCCACATCCATGAGGAAATAGACAGCACTATTTATATTTAGTAGGTTATAAAATAAAAGATAGAAAGTTCGTGAAGGTTTGGGTAAATCTGGGACAAATTATGGGGAAGAGTGGGGGTGGTTATGATAAAATGCATTACGTATATGAACAAAACATATGGAATGCATGCATCAAATACTAAAGCAACACTAGTAATTGATTAAAATGTTTTAACTATATCTTTTCTGTCTCTTCCTTTCCAGAGATAGCAAGATTTCACTGTTCAATATATTCAATGCCTAGCGAAACTGGATTCAAGAGTTTCCTGCTCTAATGTTCTATGAATTAAAACATGACCAATTCCACTAAGAAACTAAAGCAAGGACTGAAGGTGGACAACCACCAGCTGCCTCATTTATAAGTCACAGAGAAGACTAGAAGAATAGGAAAGCAATGTAGCTTTTTTCCAACCTACTTTGTCCATGCAAGGGAAGGCTGCCTAGCAGAACAGAACTTATCTCTCTTGTCATCAGTGCTGGGAAATGAGATGGAGTCCAAATCACACACACAATGAACATATTGCCCTGCTACTTTTTTTGTCATGTATAATTTCATTTTCCCCGAATACTGGTTTCTCACCAAAGATTTATTGAGTCCTAGTGATCTATGATAGTAATGTTCTCCACTCTTAGACCGTGCAGATAGGGAGATTTTCTAATATATTGTCCAAACCTGAATATTTTTGAGAACATCCAGGTTACTATGAATAATCCTGAGAGAACAATAGGCAGGCATGAGGAGGGTCCTAGGCAAATCAGGATGGATGAACCTGCAACTATCAATACAGTGGGCGAAAAAAATCCTGACTGAATTTTTATGTTGTCTCAGTAGCAGCTGACACAGCCTTTCTTCCCACTCATTCTTTCTGAGTAACAAAAGGACTGAGCAAAACCCAGCGTTCCCTTCCTGCCTGGGGTTCGCTGCACACGGTTAATTGATCAGCGCATCTGTTTCTTGCATTCAGAGAATGACAAGCGGAGAAAATCCAGAGGATCACACCACTGTTTGTGTACCCAGGTGCCCTCGCACCGTGGGGAGTAAACACCCTGGGTGCTTTGTGCTGGAGGAGGAGAAGAAAAGGAGGGCCAATAACAAAATGTCCTTCAAAGGAAACACCGCGGGAGCAGAGATAAGAGATAAGAACTAGGACACTGTCAAGAGAGAGTGCCTACAATAGCTCCTTGAAATAAAGACGTCCTCTTTGAAAAGAGAATGGAAGGGAAAGTTGTTACAACATCTATTGAATCCAATCTATCACCTTACCCTTAACTAATGCAAAGCGCAGTTGCTGCATTTGTCAGCGGGACAAAGCAGGAATCTTTCCATTTCCCGTAATTTGCTTTACATTTTCTTAAGGGGGAAATAATTCATTCTTCATGTTGTCCACACTGGCCATCGAATGCAGTCATTTCTCCCTGTGTGAAACTGGGATAGAACACAGGCCGGCCTCGCCTATGCTGTGCTAGCTAGCACTCAGCCTTGAGTTACACTCTCCTGACCCTTTAATGGGAAGTTTTCAAAAATGCTTTTCTGGGTTCGTGCATAACAAAGAAAATGTCCAAAACATTTCCATTTTTACCTAAGGAGACTATGTGGGATGGAGAGAGGGGGACAGACAGAGAGGCAAGGAGAGAGACAGAGATAAAATTCTGGATTTTAGATTTCGAAGTCATTTATTGAGAGTCGGATTACATCTAGAATCCTTAATTAGAGAGCCTTAGTGGTGGATTATACATATGAGCATTTTTCCCTTTGAAAAAGAGAGGAAAGGCACTTGAATGGAAATTGGCTGCTAGTCTAGAAATTCCCCAGGGCAAGAACTCTGTCTGATTTCTTTCCTCCTGCATCTTCAGCTCCCAGTTTGGTGGCTGCTGCCTTTCTTTGTGATCAAGAATCATCAAAGGAATGATTAGGCACACCAATGTCTTGATTACTCAGGAAAGAATTCAAGGACCTGCAGAACATTAAAGGCAATTAAAAGGAGAACCAAGCAATTGGTGACCTTGGGATACAACTAGATAGAGGAGCACTGATTTTTCATAGCAGCCTAGTTCACCCTACGGCTTTTTAAACCACATTTTTTTTCTCCCAAATTTCCCAGTTCCAGCCAGGCTCCCCACTATTTCCATCATTTGCCATTGTCAGTAGACTCTCGGTACTATTCCTGATGCAGAACGGTACAGTAATGATCATGAACGACGCACGCCCAGCCTTGGAAATGACTGCATTTTCTTTAAAATAAAAATAGAAGGCAATCACATATTAAGTTAGACACTGTGCACTGTGCACTAACTCCCGTGGTTAGTTTCACAGCTCTAGCACATCAGAGTCTTTAATAGATGATGATCAAACCTTGGAATGAATCTTTCTTAATTTAAGGGTGGGGGAAAAACTAAAGGGTAAAAGACTTTCCAAAGAAAATTTAACAATTTGAGAGGAGACTGAGCTATTATCAGGTTCTTTTGATGAGGTGGAAAATTCATTCTAAGAGTCAGCAATCTTAAGGTAGACTTTCCTATGAGATTTACTCAGACTAGCCACTTGGCCTTAAGTTGATGAAAACCACTGAAAATTATGCATTTCTGTTACAGCCCATTTCTTTTAGTCATGGTATTTCTAACCAGAACAACTCACATACCCCGCTTCCTAGCTATGTGGTTATTTCATCAATTATCAAATTAGTCAAAAATTTCAGTGTTTCATAGTTAACTCTAACTAAACATCAGCAAGATTATACTCAATAATACTCCTCCCACCCCCATATTCTCTCAGATAGAAATACACATTTCTTGTGTAAAGTTTTATGTAAATGGTTTGATAACACACACAACCGAAGTCCTCTCCAAGTCACTTACTACAAGCAGTCCTAATAGAGTTGATATGCCCATCTGTTACGTCATTGACAACACTCTCCCCATCCTTCTGCTTTTGCTCAACACAACTTTCTCCAATATCATCACTCACCCAGCAGTGTCAATGTTGCCTTGACAATGGGATTAGGAGTGGAACTTTTCGTGGTTATCAAGACTCACAGATGTTCACCTTCCTTATATAAAATGGAAGGGTATTTCCAATGATCCCATGAATATGCCTGAAATCATCTCGAGAATGTTTATAACACCTAAAACAAATAGCTGCTATACCTTAGCACTTAAAGAATAATGACAACATCCAATTGTGTTTAGTGCAGAATCCATGTCTAAAATGAATTTTTCATTTGTAGTTGGGTATATATGCAGAACCTACAGAAATAGAGGACTCAGTGTAGCATCATGAAGCTTCCTGCTTGTTACTAGCATGGCCAGCTTCCTTCAGTTCCTTAAATTGCCACAAAATTTCTCACAAGCCATTACACACATTCCCTTTGCTGGGATATTTCCTTCTCCAGGTTCCCAATTGCATTTGGCTCAGGAGGGTTAAGACTTGCCTGAGGAAGCTGCCCTCATTATCTCACCAACCATGGTCAGACTTGACAAGTGGACTCTCCACCGCATTCACAAAGCACAAATCTCACCATGAAGTAGTCGCTTGCTTAATCTCCTTTTGCTTCCATGAACTGAAGATCAAAGGAGATGAATAGTCAAACATAGCTTGTTTGTTTCCTGGTATTTCTCAAGTATCAAAAATAGCACTTGGAACAAACTTTTGTGAAATAAGTAGATGAATGTATGCTTGCATCAGAGAATTTTCTTACTATTGTATTTTCTAATCTTTGGCAACTAAAATTTTTATTATACTCTTTGAAACAGGAAAACTATTGTTTGTGTGTTATCAAAACATATTTTGTGATTAAATAATGAAAATTGCTTTTAGGCAATGTTATCTTAAGGAAAACATGGGATTTGAAGTATTTCCATTGTAGAGGTTTCTTTACATGTGTTACATCTTCTAGAAATCATATATCAAATTAAACAACTTAGAAGTTGAAGAAGTGGTAGAGGTATGCAGAGATGGCTGTGATGTTTGTATGCTGACAAAACAAAAGAAACCCTGTCCACACAATGAAATGTATGCTCCTCAGTCTGAATACCTATTCATGAAACCTGAGGAGTGGAGGAGAATGTTACTCTCCAGTTCCCCCATCTGGTTATCTCTTGGCAGTGAGAGATGACTAACTATTTGTTTTTTTGTCAATGAATTTAGTAGAGCCATTTGATTTTAACACTTCAGAATATCTTGATGATCATGTAGCTTAGCCATACTAAAGCCATTTTGCCTGTATTCTAAGTCTCATTACTCTTAAGTGGTGACTATGCAGAGCCTAGTCACAGAAGCATTCAGATGCTCTGTTTATGGACTGGCATTGGCTCCCATGGGCAAACGTGAGAAATAACTGAATGTTAGCCATGGAATTTCCATCCTTGTGCTAGTTCTTCCTTTCACCATTCAGAAGAGAAAATGAAGATTTTCACAGCATAGATCTCAGTTTTCTGTCTTGGTTTCTCTGCTTTTTACACCTTCACTTTGAACCTGGTCTCCAGAATCCTTACAGAGATATGATTTATTACTATTCAAGTATTAAACTAGTTTCAAGGTTAATTAGTTGTTTTGGATCACAAGCATAAACAAACGTGGGCATGCCTTGTGGTAATATAGCATGAAAACAGGAAGTAGTCTTTAATATCATTGGATTATCACATAAATACAATGATGAATTCATTCCTAAAAAATAAAATCTTGGCCGGGCAGTGGCGGCGTACGCCTTTAATCCCAGCACTCAGGAGGCAGAGGCAGGCGGATCTCTGGGAGTTCGAGGCCAGCCTGCACTACAAGAGCTAGTTCTGGGACAGGCACCAAAGCTACAGAGAAACCCTGTCTTGAAAAACCAAAAAAAAAAAAAAGTCTTAAAGTTTTTGGAACAACAGTCAGGCTTAACAATACAGGTTTGAACTGAAGTTTCCAGAAAAAAAATCCACAACTCTTTTAGAGATACTAAAAGATACAAAACTGATAAATAAGAGGTTGCAGCATTTTGCAGTTTTGGAGAGTTGGAATATTGTAGTTCTAAAGCTGAATTATCTGAGCTATCTCTAGTCTCATTAATAATCATTAATTGGTGACTTCTATGTCTGATATAACATTCTGAGAATATCAGATGAAATGTTTGCAAGAGACTCAAAAGCTACCAACTAAAACCTTTAACAGAGTTTCCCCTGCTTTGCCATTAACTGTCTACTTGATGTCTCAAGGAAGGTATTTGAAAAGTGTCTTAATTTATAATCTTCTTTTGTTCTGTGAATATGAAAGTTCATGCAACCATTTCTACCCTGAAGCATGTTATTTGAGGCAACCTGAATCTGTTTTAAGTTTCACTATTTGGGCTTTAGAATAAATATTTCTTATTCTCTTTGAAGTGACAGTTGTTGTTTTGTTAGTTTGATTGTATGAACTGGAGAATAGGAAATGTGTATGGGACAACATAACATATCTAATTTATTAAAATCCTTACAATCCATATTTGACTTCACTACAAGTGGCAGTATATGTCTTGGTGGGAACAGGTAAAAATAGGAATTGATTAAACATCTATTTATATTATAGAATTTGTTGTAGGCATTAAAAATGCATCAGTGATTGGGACAGACATGGTTCCTGACTTTGTGGATGCTGAATTTTAGTAAAGAATCCAGACATTGAGAAAAGATGCAAGTTTCCTAAGAAGAAACTTCTCAAGGGAACTTGAAAAGCTCAACTAGTTCAATTGTCACTTAGAAGCAGGACAAAGAGAACAATTTGTAAAAAAGAGTCTGGCAACCATTCTATATCCACATTGCTTATGCAATACATATCTAAAAATTAACATCTAAAAACAAGCTTTCAAAGAGAAAGAACAAATTCCCATTGAGTAATAACTGCTTGTATTCCAAAATGTACTAGCTATAAAACACACATATCTGAAATCATTCTTCTGAGCTTAAAATATGCTCACTGGTGACTCTTTTCCTTCCTTGCAAATCACTTTGCACATACTTGATGACCAGGGCTTATTGTTTGCCTTCACCCCTTCACCAGAAAATCCAGAAGCACATTTTCCCATAGAGATTTTTGAATGAAGCATAGAATACCATTTATCTGAATGGTTTATGGGTATGCCAGCATGCACTTGATTTATTAACAGAGTCATTTATGACTTACCAAAAGGTATACATGTGAGTTTCTCACCTAATCTCCAAAGCCAGATGATGTCCTCTACCATCAAGTATTGCAAAAGGAGACAGTCTTGATTAGCCAAGAGACACTGCTATCCTCAAATCAACCTCAATTTGACTGAGGGTTTAAGGAATTAAGAAATAACCTGAATGTAGCACTTCCAGATGAAAGTTGCTTTGAGGAGTTTCCATTCTGAAAACCAGAAGGAAACTGAGTACATTTTTTAATATCATAAAACCAAGGGCTTTTCCTGTACAGTATTCCACTGCCCTACAAAATGACATTTGCTGAAGTTTACATTTTAAATATCAAGGAAAATAAACTACTACCAGATTCTGAGTCATATTCATGAACAGAGGCTCTGATCATAGCATCATTTATCAGCCTTCTGGAGACACTAAGATTTGAATTTTAGAAAATGGCATTATGAGTCCTGAGTCCTGACCCACAGAATCAATCAGGCAGAGCTCATAGGGGCCCACAGAGACGGACGCAGCAACCATGGAACCTGCATGGGTCTGCGCTAGGTCCTCTGCATACACGTTGTGGTTGTTTAGCTTGGGGTTCTTGTGGGACTCCTAATGGTGTGAATCATCATGTTTCTGACTCTTTTGCCTGCTCTTGAGACTCTTCTCCTCCTACTGGGTTGCCTTGGCCAGTCTTGATATGAGGGTTTGTGCCTAGTATCTTGTTATGCTGTGTTCAGTTAATATCCCTGGGAGGTATGCTCTTTCCTTTAGGAAAATGGAGAAAGAATGGATCTGAGGTAGAGGGAAGAGGTGTCGGCAGGACTGGGGGAGTTGGGGGGAGGAGAGGATGTGGTCCTTATGTACTGTATGAGAGAAGAATAAATAAAAGTAAAGATAAAAGACCCAAGCCCTGGGAGGGAATAAAAGTACAGCTGGGAAATCTTTGGTTAGTGTCTTAGAGTTACTGTTGCTCTGATAAAACGCCATGACAATAGCAACTTGGGGGAAAAGGGGTTTGTGTGGCTTAGGCTTCCATGTCACTGTTCATCACCAAACAAATCAGAGTAGGAATTAAAACAGCTCAGAAACCTGAAGGCAGGAGCTGATGCAGAGGCCATGGAGGGGCACTGCTCACTAGCTTGCTCTCCGTGGCTTACTCCGCTTGCTTGCTTTCTTTCTTTCTTTCTTTCTTTTTTTTATTTTTTTTTTGTTTTTCGAGACAGAGTTTCTCTGTGGCTTTGGAGCCTGTCCTGGAACTAGCTCTTGTAGACCAGGCTGGTCTCGAACTCACAGAGATCCGCCTGCCTCTGCCTCCTGAGTGCTGGGATTAAAGGCGTGTGCCACCATCGCCCAGCTTATGCCTGCTTTCTTATAGAACCCAGCACCACCAGCCCAGGGATAGCACCACCTACCATGGGCTAGGTTATCCCCCATCAATCACTAATTAAGAAAATGCCCTATAGGCTTGCCTAAGGCCCAATCTTCTGGAGGCATTTTCTTTATTGAAGTTCCCTCTTCTCAGATGAGTTTAGCTTGTTTCAAGTTGACATTAAACTATCCAGCATAGTCATATAACCAAACATTAAAAAATAGAAAAATAAGTTAGTGTAAATTGTAACACTACTAAAATGCAGAGTCTGGGTCATTGAAAAATTATTTTAATTTTCAACATTTTTCTGTCAAAAAATAAAGAAAATAATTATTCAAATGTAAAAGCTGTTTTCCTTGAGGGTGAGGGATGTGGTGTATATGCGATGATCAACTTTGAAATAATTACTGAAAACTTCTATAATGTTAGTGAGTGATTTCCTCAAGAAACATTTATTTAGAGTGTGCTATTATATTTCAAAGATACTGAGTTTAATATCATAGCCACTGATTGGAGGTGGCCTCTGAGCATTCCAGATCAAATTGGTGAGACTGAGAGGCTAAAGCTGCCAGTTCTAATTTTAATCAGGCATAAATTCAAAAACTGGAACAAGGTCTTATTTTTGAAAAATATGATATATTTGGAAGAACTTAAATATGTAAGTATTTAATTTTCATCTATGAATTTAATGAAATAGAAATGTGGATCAAATAGTGTAGAAATTGGTGTGGGGTATACCTATAAACTACAAGGCAGTTTTCTAAAAAGTGAAGAGGAAAATATAGCTAAATTATTAATACTTATAATTTATTACAATAACATATTAGATTTAAAAAGGTATATTATTAAAATTATCCTCCTTTTGAGACAGGATCTCATGTAGCCCAGATCGGCTTTGAAATCACTTTGTAGCTGTTGTTGTAGCTGATGATCTTCAATGTTCAATCCTTTGGACTTCACATACCAGGCATTGGGAGCGTTACAAACATGAGTCGTCATATCCAGCTGACACTGCCTACTTGAGGCAGAGAACATGGAGAAATCAAGAAGGTACTAAATGGGAAGCTTTGTTCCTACTGACTAGCTTTCATCCTGCTACTCATTCTGCCAGAGGAGAGAAGCCAGGATCAACCTCACCCAGGTGTGAAAACTAGAAGACGCAATAAGCTACAATAATGACCTACTAAATGGAATGGCATAAAGAAAGCTAATAATTTGGGTGGCTCTATATCATCAAATCTGGTACATGGGCCAAAAGAAGTGGCTAGACCCCGAGGTCCTTAATTTTATCAGCCCCAGGACAGAAAGCTTTTAGTCTAAGGCCTCTGCTGCAGAGACCAATCCTTTGCAGCCAGGCAATTCACCAGGTGCTCACTTTGTGGCATCGTAGGAGAGGTTTAAGAGGATGTAAATTCTGCCATTCTTGAAACTGCTGTGAGCCTCACATTCATCATGATTTCCCAAAGTCCTCTGTCTTCTGGGAAGCCCACCTGACACTTGTTTCCATTTAAATCACAATTCCTTCCTCAAGTAATTTTTGTTATGCCATTTCCTGTGTTTATAATACATTAACGCTACACAACACATTATAATACATGTTAGCTGAATGAACAAATATTGAAAAACAATGATCTTCATTTTCTCCTTCTTAGTGTCAAAAGTCAAGGCTATAACTCAGATTTCTGGCCAGAGTAAAGCATTTCTGTGGTAGATGGTAAGATGACAGCAGAATTTACAGATCAGTTTACTCTTTCACAGTAAAATTAATTTATTCTAGTTATAAGAAATGTATTGGTGTAATATGCCATGAAGGGGGTTTATAGAAAAGAATAAAAAGACTATTACAAAGTGGTTAACACTACCTACTTCTGAAAAAATAAAGACAATTTACAATTTGATATATATACACAATTATTAAAAAATGAAAGATTATTATAATGAAATGATATCACCATGCAAAGATTAGCACGCTGTATTAAATAGGCAAATAAGCCATATGGTAGGAGCTGCAGTCATTCATTCTAACTGGAATTCCATACGATAATTTTTTTTAGTTCCAAAATAGTCATATTACACAATGGTTGCAGATATAATTGAGAATTATGTTCTTAAAATTTCTACCACAGAAAGTAGTTAATATCCATTTAGGAAAGTCTGGATTTTCAGTGAATCAGACATGATTCTGCAGAGAAAGTCTTATTCTATCACTGCCCACTTGTCCAGAATATTCTTCTTTAGTGTCCCATAGGGTGACACCATTAGATCACCTGGAAGCTAGTAGAAGGCCAGACCCTCAAGCCCTGCTGCAGAATATCCAGTGTGTGGGGGGTGCTCTGGAATATGCAACTATATTCCCGAATATGTAACTATAATTGTTCTTCAGGTGACTCTTAAACTCCCTGATCCTTGAACATCCCTTCCATCTCCCCAGTCTCTTGTCATTGCTCAACTCACAAGCCCCAAAGTAGAGAATGACAACATTATTTAGAGTAAAATTATTGCCATAAAGGAAAAAGAAAACTAAGAGAAAGAAGTCAAGAGAGAAGCAATGGTAGACCAATCCCAGACATGTCAGTCTCAGCCTCATCTAAGTCATTTAGGAGTTGACACCTGTGTCTCATCATAAATATTGAGAGCCATTGATATACCCTTTTAATAGCTAAGCAAAGAAATCACATCTTCAAACTACATGTGTTCATGGTTTCAAATAAAGAAGATAAGATATATAGTTCTTTGACACAAAGAAAACACACACACACACACACACACACACATATATGTATAATGACATGCAAGTTAATTGTGCTTTTAAAAAATGTGTCTATTATTTTACAAAAGTATGCCAATTGAATTTTAAAAACCGTGCACAGATGCTCTAAAGCTTTTCACTAAGAAAGGTACTAATTAAATATAATTTCTGGTAACTTCGGTCTTATGAAAGCCCATGAAAATGACAGGGATACATATTATCAACACTATGAAATGAGAAGCCTGTGCGGAAATAACATCTGTAAGAAACCAAAGAAAGAACAATTAAGTGAAGCCTCTTTGACCCCTCATTGTCCATTCCTCTTGAAAACGGATATTTCCTTCATTTACATTTTAAGTTAAAGGAAATGTTTCCCCATCTCTTTCAAAAATCTTTGGAGCAGATTAAAGATGATGTGAAGTGTTACAAAAACAGAATGGAGAGCAACTGCCCAGATGGAATGGATTATTTTGAGTTGTAAAAGAACAGCCAAGGTCTATGTAAAGTTATTTTTTTCCTTTGACTAGAAACCCCGAGTGCAATATGTAAGAATATAAAGCTATTCCCAAGATGAACAAATTCTGTAGGCCTTTTCAAATGAACCTTCAAAGTCAGTGTTTTAACTCTGCTACTGAGAGAAGTACGTATGTGCTAGGTTTCCCAGATGAAATTCTCTACTCCCAGACCAATCTTTTATAAAGCCACAAAAAAACCCAAATAATATTAAATGTTCTTGTGCCTGACACTCTGTGACTAGGCTCTCTTTCATAAAGTGGAGCACCTGCACTTTGTATTTCTCTGAACATCTTATATGTTGGCAGAAAAAAACATATTTCCCCTAATTTAACCTAAAATACATGATTCTTTTGAAAACAGCAATCTAAATGATGCAAACGGAAAACACATTTGTAAATTTATGTTTACGAAATTAAGATTTATTACAGCTTAAGTTCCCCTGTGTAGTTTTGAAATTTATGGGTTTGGAACTTTATGAGTCATTGACAATATTACCTTTGAAAATAAAACTCACGGGCCAGCACAATACCTTCAAGAAAAAGACACAGTATTTAGCTTATATTCTATACCATGGGTTATGTTAAAGATTATTTTGTAAATCTCTGAACTATTCAGAAGGTAAAAATAAGCAATATAACCCACTTAGAGTTCACCAGTCCTTGGTCTTAAATCATTCAAGCTATAACTCTAGGAAGGTTGATGTGGGAGTCTGCTGTTTTGTGTTGATTTCATTGGTTAAATAAAGAGACTGCCTTGGCCCTTTAAGAGGACAGAAAATTAGGTAGGTGGAGTAGACTGAACAGAATGCTGGGAGAAAGAAGCAGATTCAGTGAGCCGCCATGATTCTCCCACTCCAGACAGACGCAGGTTAAGATCTTCCCCCGTAAGCCACCTCGTGGGCCACACAAATTATTAGAAATGGGCTAGTCCAGGCGTGAGAGTTAGTCGAGAAAAGGCTAGATATAATGGGCCAAGCAGTGTTTAAAAGAATACAGTTTCCATGTAATTATTTCGGGTAAAGCTAGCCATGCGGGCGGCCTGGTGCCGGGAAAGTACCCGCCGCTCCTAACACAACAGAAGGTGACATAGAACATTTGCCACTCTTTGAGGTGACATCTGAATATCAGGCATGATGTGGGAGTGTCATATATCAATCTGTTGATTTCATTGGCTAAGCAATAAAGGAACTGCCTCGGCCCATTTCATTGGTTAGAAGATAGGTGGGAGGAGTAGACAGAACAGAATGCCAGGAGGAAGAGGAAGTGAGGTCAGACTCCACAGCTCTGCTCTCCTGAGCAGACGCCTCAGGAGAGACGCCATGCTACCTGCTCCAGGGAAGACGCACGCTATGAAGCTCCGACCCAGGATAGACTTAGGCTAGAATCTTCCCGGTAAGCGCACCTAGGGGCGCTACACAGATGATTAGAAATGGGCCAGAGCAGTGTTTAAAAGAATACAGTGTCCGTGTAATTATTTGGGGCATAAGCTAGCCGAGCCAGGCGGCTGGGAATTTGGGGACGCAGCCCCGCTGCCGCTCCATATTACTACACAGGCATCCCCTAGAGATACAGCAAATTGACATTTCATATTGTGTATCTCACTTTGCCATTGACTCTCCAGTGACACTGCCATAAAAGCCACAGTGGAAATGAGCTTCACTTAGGGCACTTTGCATTTCAGTCTTTTTATACACACCCTCTCTTTTCATATGCTTTTTTGAATTAGTTACTTTTTCAAAGAATGGGAGCACTGTCCTAGAGAAGGGTGGGGTATAATGACAAGTAAGTTCATTTGTTGAGAATAAAATGGTCAGAAAGAGAACAATGAACACAGAAGTTTGTCAGAACAGGCTTTTGGTTCATCGACACAAAGAGTTGTCTTCATGATTTCCTTGGCCATTAGTTGCATTTAAAGATAGAATTGCTAATAATTCCCTTTTCCTTTTACTTGCTTAATTATGCAATCGGATATTAAAGAATTTTGGCAAGTGTTTTGCACAATTTTAAGTATTTTATGTTTATCCAAACTCCTAACTATTTTTGTGTTGGAATGGGAGTTTTTGCCAGTAAGCCATTCCAATGCAGCCTAGTTTAAGAAGGCTACATTTGCATACTTGATATAATATCTCTCATGTGTAACTGTTCTTACTGTAGCCCAACGATAGAAATGCCTATGTCACCATGGTGTCTCAATTAGGGTTGTCACAAAAGTGGAGGTTTGAGCAGTAGTAGTTCATTCAAGATGTGTCAGGAGGAAACACTGTGGGATCAGAAAACTGAAAGGGACAAAGAACAATCAAGACTGCTTAGTTGAGCATTTTACTGATGTAGGCAACTGGGATTCAGTTCCCATGGGGGCTCTATGAAAATGTAGGGTATGTCTCAAAATTACTGCAGTGAGATGAAAAGCAAAGACTTTCCCCATTTACTGTTCGTATTGCCTGAGGCTTGAGTCTATTTATAACCTGACATGTCCAGATTGGCCCATATGTCTAATTGCCACCTCAAAGCTGAGAGTTATGTTAAGATATCTGGTATTCTATGTTAAACCATCTCCACCCACAAACTGTACGCAAAATCAGGGAATCATTGAAGGAGGACACTTATTTGTTTCCCGGCTGCCCACTAACCAAAATAATCACATAGAAACTGTATTAATTAAATCACTGCTGGGCCTATTAGCTCTAGCTTTTTATTGGCTAACTCTTATGTATTAATTTAACCCATTTCTATTAATCTGTGTATTCCCATGTGGCTGTGGCTTTTTATGGAGTCTGTCTCCAGCAGGGCTACATGGCTTCTCCCTGACTCCACCCTTGTTTCTCCCAGCATTCAGTTTAGTTTTCTCTGCCTCACTATGTTCCCCTATAGCTTGCTATAGGCCCAGAGCACTTTCTTTATTAAGCAATGATATTCACAGCATACAGAGGGGAATCCCACATCATCACAGTAGCAGAAAAGATATTGGGCACACAGGATTTTTACTAAGTTTGCCAAAGCTCCTTTTTTTCCCCATAGTATATCAATTAGATTCACCTTTCAGATTTCAAAGTTAGAAAACACACCAACTGCTGGAAAATTGTGGCACAGAAGCTCCTTAGGATTTAAAAAGGTGGGTTTTCTGTTTAATTCTAGCCTCAGAAATAAAAAAATAACATTTCAATGTCAAGGGCTAAGTCAAAGTTCTTTCAGTCAAAACAGCAGGTCTAAAATTCTAAGAACACTTTTTTAACAGGATGATCTACATCTACATTTGCAGGCAAAACTGCCAATGAGGAACCACAGTATGTGAGTTCAAAGTGAGAGGCTATTCTTTTCTAAAGTAACATTAATGCAAAGATCTGTCACTTAACAACAATGACAACAAAAAAAAACTGACCAAAGGAAAAAATGAACAAATTTTGTCTTTTAACTTTTGGTGCATTATTTAAAGTCATAGGTTCTTTTGTGTTTCACAGTATGAAGGCCCCTTTGATGTGCTATTTATGCTATTATTCTAAGCTGTAAATTCAGGAACAACTGCCCCAGTGCTCTGCTGCATGTGTAAAATTTCAGGTCCTCTTAAAGAAATTGATTTTGTGACACAGAAACTTATGGATAGCAGCCAACATGGCTTTGGAGAATGGTATAATCAGTGTTTCCTTCCCTGATAGAGGTGTTCAGGCCCCACCAATAGTGGTTGCTCAGAGAGTATGGTCCTTCTAGGCTTGCTGCTGCTTTCAGTCTGAAATCCAGTATTCTTTGATGGTTAAAACTTAGATCACAAAGTGAGAATTCCTGGAGCACATTAATATTTAGGAGTTTGGATACAAGTTGACACGGGTTTGGATATCATCTAAGCTCTATGAACTTTGGAAAATTTCAAATATATTTCATTTTAGGAAAGATGGAATTAATATACTTTCTCAAAGGCTTTTTAATTATGTACAATGTGTGGTGCTTTGTACTCAAGAAGTATTATCAGTTGTTGCCGCGCACCTCGCCCCCGTGTCTGCGCTCTGTGCACTGGCACCCAGTTCCCGAGCTTTGGGAAAGGGGGCTGGAGGTTAAAATACAGAAACACACACAGACAGAGAGACAGCGACACGGGTCATCCTTCAATTCCCCAAGAATGCCCCCTTTATTATGTTCAGGGGCAGATTATATAGAGATAGCCATGCCCCAGCCAAACCCACCAGAAACCACTCTCCTGCCATCAGGAACTCCTAAAGGTCTCGTGCTCAGAGCAGCTGTAGGCACTCAGATCAGGGGACTACAAGAAATTCAGGATCTGGGGTCTCACTGCTCCAAACAAGTTGTTATTATTGTGATTATAATTATGGAGGCAAAGAAAAAAGTTACACCATAAGACATATTCTGGCAAACTAGAAAACAGCTTTGAGGCAGTGTAGCAGGTAGAGAAACACCTTTGTTTCATCCTCCTGAATATTAACCTTCATCACGCGATAAAGGAGACAGAGACCCACATTGGAGCACTGGACAGAAATCTCAAGGTCCAAATCAGGAGCAGAAGGAGAGGGAGCACGAGCAAGGAACTCAGGACCGCAAGGGGTGCACCCACACGGAGACAATGGGGATGTTCTATTGGGAACTCACCAAGGCCAGCTGGCCTGGGTCAAAAAGCCTGGGATAAAACCGGATTCGCTGAACATAGCGGACAATGAGGACTGCTGAGAAGTCAAGAACAATGGCAATGGGTTTTTGATCCTACTGCACATACTGGCTTTGTCGAGCCTAGGCAGTTTGGATGCTCACCTTACTAGACCTGGATGGAGGTGGGTGGTCCTTGGGCTTCCCACAGGGCAGGGAACCCTGATTGCTCTTTGGGCTGACAAGGGAGGGGAACTTGATCGGGCGAGGGGGAGGGAAATGGGAGGCGGTGGCGGGGAAGAGACATAAATCTTTAATAAATAAATAAACGGAAAAAATCAGATAAAAAAATAGTGATCTTTGAAGCAGCAACATCTCCTGAGAGCTCCTTAGAGATACAGAGGCTCAGGCCTACTAGAAATGAACTGTTTTAGAGAGTCTGGAGACCAAGAAACTTATGCCTTATCAAGCCCACCAGAAGATTCTGATTTAGGCTTTGTCATTGAGAAGTTCTGTTCCAGCTAGATACCATGAAGATAAAGGCTGAGTTACGTTCCTAAAGAATATCATCCCATTGCTGTCATGCTTGTTTATATGTTTTCTTTCTACGCAGCTCAGTCCACAGTCCTAGACTTTCAAAGACAGAGGTACACACCTGTAATCAAGGAGGATCATGATTTCAGACTTTGCCTGAGCTACATAGGGACCTGGGGTCAGCATGGGCTATGTCTACACAGCAACAATCTTACAAAAAAAATAAAAAAGATAGAACTACATAAGAATCTTCAAAAGACTGATTTTCACAGTCCAATTTGAATCCTTCCTTGCTTTATATACACACATACATGATACATACATACATGCACACATATGTGTATATACATATTTGACTGTGTTAATATTTATAGAATCAAACCAATTAATATGTTAGATAATTGGCATTCTTCAGTCATTCTTTTTAATAAGAATCAACAACTCTTAAATTCTTCTTAGAGCACATGGATGATTCTTTGCAGAGTACAAATCTTAAAGCTTGTAGAATAATGTTTTCTCAGGCGTAGATTTAATAATTGTAAAGAAAAGACAATGCTTTCTACTGCTGAGAAATATTATTGTAAAGAAATCTTATTTTAAATAATGACTTTCATTTACAATCTTAAGTAATATCATTATATATGCCCATTTGCTTTTAAGTGAATAAGTATTTACATAAAATGCAGCCGTTTCTCCCACTTCTTCATTGTTGAAATTGTCCTCGCCAACAGTTGTGTGTCGTCAAAATGGGATCAGAATGTGTGGGAGCAGATTGGTTTCAGTGAAGTTTTGCTAATGTGCATACTATTCAGAGACTACTCATGAAACAATGTGTGTGTGTATAAGAAAATGAGAAAAAGTTTGTTAGTAAAGCCCTTCCTCTAAGCTCACCTATGAAAGAAAAAATATGAGTCAGAGAAATTTGTCTCAAACTTAGTTGCCATGAAATTACTAGGTTTAGAAATATTAACGTCCAAGTTTCCCCAGAAATCAGCATATGATGTTTATGAATGATTTTAATTTTAATGGTAGCTAGAGTCATTTGCTTATATGTTACACTAATCTAAGCATTTTATGTAGCTATTATTTTTCACGTATTCTTTTTAAATTTATTTTATTTTATTTTATTTCATGTGTGTTATAGTTTGGCCTACACTTATGTCTATGTGAGGGTTTCAGAACCTCTGGAACTGGAGTTACAGACAGTAGTGAACTGCTATGTGGGTGCTGGGACTTGAACCTGGGTCCTCTGGAAGAGCAGTCTTTGCTCTTATCCATGTAGCCATCTCTCCAGCCCCCTTCTTTGGGTGTTTAATTATTTTATTTTATTTGGAAACAGGATCTTTCCAAGTTGTTCAGTCTGACTCTGAATTCATTATATAGTCCTGGTATTTAAGTTATAATCCTCCTGTCTCAGATTTTCAAGTCTTGTGACTGCAGATGTATGCCACTACACCAGGATTCTTTTGTTTTCTGCCCTCTATGTAATGTTTATACCTGCAATCAAGATGTTACATGAATTATTTCGTGACTCAATTTTCAAACAGGGTCTCACTATGTAGCCAAGATTGTACTCAAACTCACTATGTAGCCTAAGTTGGTAATGAACTCAATAATCTTTGCATTTCAAAGTCCTAGAAATGACCTCATACATAGATGTGTACTGCCAAATAATGTAGAAGTTGCAGTCGCTATCATTAGTTAGGAGAATCACTACTGGTAGGTATTTTAAACTTCCATTTGGCCAGATATTTTAAGGGAGCCAAGGAAGGCAGTAGCCCTATGTTTCATTCTGATTTCAAGGTCATATATAAAATGTGTTATGACTGTGATACTAACAAAAAGACCTTTTATTGAATATTCATTTACTACACTCTGTTTATTAATCATAATACTTATTATGGGGCAATTAGATACAGTATAAAAATCCTCAAAAAGAAAAAATTATGAAGAATATAAATTTGTGGATAGCTAAATACCATGTGGCAAAGGTGAACGTGCTAAAGTCGCCCGCTAAAGATGCAGATTCTGAGTTTTGAAAGTTCCGGAATGTGTGTAGGGCATGTTATCTGAGAGGGGGTCATGACCTGATTAAGCAAAGGTGGCATGGCAAACACAGACTGTTCCTAAGAGAGAGAATCTTTGTTTGAAGGGAAAGCAACAAGAAACAAAGCTACTTTTTGAAGTTCAGCGAAGAATGCTAAGGTTCGAGAGGTCACACGGAGCACATGAAAGACCATGAAAATAGAGGCATGCCAGTAAATGTCAAATAATTGGCTTATTCCCAGGGAGACGTTAATTGCCTCATTTGCTGATTTCTGTGGTGAAAATGATCTCACCCTGGAAGATTTATAACTAGCAACGTGCTATCACCAAATGTGAAATTCAGAGGAAAGAGATACACATAATTGCCTCCGGGAATGTGTTAAGGATAAGTAGTCAAACAAATGTGCACTGAACACATAGAGTGAGGGATAGAAGGAGCAAATATTCATGAAGCACCTGGGTACTAAATATTCCTAATAAGCATTCATAATATACTAAATATATATGAGTCCATACATACACACACATACACAAGCAAACACACACATAAATATACATATATACACACACACACACATATATATATATATATATATATATACATACATACATACAAAATCTGTATGAACAATACTTGAAGAAGTACAACTATTGACATGCTAGCATGGAAGACGGTTCAGACATGGAAGACAGTTCAGAAATCTAACAGATCGCAACCCATAGACAAAGTACTACAGACAACTAAGGAATTCTGACAGTGGGAAAAATAGGCCTTCTTAGGGATGAGTCCCCTAATTGGTTATACAGTGACAAGTGGTAAGCCCTGCACTTAGACAAGTAACACTAGAAAGACTGAGCACGTTGTAGTTATGTATTTAAGCATGCTCATGTATACATACATAACAACAACTAAAGAAAAGAGACATGTTCAAGAGAGAGCAAGGTAGGGAATAGTGTGCATGGGAGGGCTTGGATGAAAGAAAGTGAATGGTCAAAATGATGCTATTATATCTTAATTCAAAGACAGAAAGTTCTGTCATAGAAAAGGCATATCCTTAGAGAATTTGTGAATTAAAATTTAAGCATCATATTCTGATGACTCTTCTTTTTCTCTGTATGCGTGTGCTCTATGCTTGTGGACGTGTGTGTGTATGTGCGTGCGTGTGTGTGCGTGCGTGTGTGTGTGTGTGTGTGTGTGCATACCCAGACACAGGCATGCACACATGCATTTGGATGTCATATGTCAATGTCAGGTGTCTTCCTCTATCCCTTTATACCAAATTTTTGCAGGTAGCAACTTTCCTTGATTTGGCTAGTGGGCCTAAGGATCTTCTTGTCTGTCTCATCAGTGCTAGCCTTACAGATCTGTGCCCTGCTCAGCTTTTTATATTGATGTTGGGAACCTGACCTCAGGTTCACATGCTTGCACAAGCACTTTTTCTGACTCTACTGAGCCAACCCCCAAACTCAGATAACATTTTTTCCTTGCATTAACTTATCTAAGAATATTTTTTTAAATTAGATGAATTATTTGATGACATTAAAATGCAAAAATAGGTTTAGAGCTAATCTATCACTGAAAGATATAACTAGTTGGATTAAAAAGTGAGTGTTTAAATAAGTAATGTCCTGAAACATGATCAACTTTGGTGTTTATTTCAGCATTATATTATCACCGAATGCCTCTGTAGAACTAAATGCACAATTTGGAGCTATTTAACTTAACATTTGTTGGGATTTATTTACTGCTCATTTGTTTCAAGCCTTTCTACTGGGTTCTTCAGGGTGCTACAAATATGAAAAACATTCACAAAGGTTTGCAGTTCAAATATAAATATGGAGAATATTCCATTATTAAACATAATGTAGAATAAATAATACATAAATCAAAAACTAAAGGGGCTTAGAAATGAGGAGGGTGGATTGGAAAACAAGAAAGAGTTAGTTCAGAGTTGAGAAGTTTTGGAAGGCAATATTTCCAGGAGGACAATTAGGATAATCATCAGTTAGATTCCAGAAAGAGAGCCAGGAAGGTCCAGAAAGCCATTCGACACAGAAATTACATGTGGCCTTAAGAACAAGCCAAACAGTGGCTAATATGCTAGGTACATTTGACATTACAATACAAAATTGGCATCTAAAAAGCACACATTTGAGAACTGAGCAAACAAGCAGTAAAAAGAATCACAAAAGATCTCACAGTGTTCTAAGTAACATTACAAACTCTGAGTAGGCTGCACTCACAGTTAGCGTTGGCCATGGGTGGTCTGTTGGTTGTGGGATGAACTGGCCTATGAAACACCCAAATGTATAGGCAATTATAAGGTGGAAGCAGATTGCTCCTGCATCTTCTAACTCAAACACCATGTTTTAATTGCCCACTAGACTTTCTCAGAAGCACAAAAGACACAGCTATCTCCAGTTCACATGTGGACTTTGGCGCGAATCTCTCTTTTAATGTAGAACAGGCTATACTATGGCTGATTTCCTTATTTATCTCCCCAACTGCAAATTATTTGAAGTCAGGGACTTTTGTACTTTTCATCCTCAAATCTATCTGTTAGTATAGTGTTCAAAATGTATAGAATGATCAAGTAATACCTATTGAATGATTAAACTGATCAAACAATGCCATTCTGAAATACTTGCTCCAATATTATTATGAACTTCATGTTTGCCTGTTAAAGGACAGAAGGGCAAAAGGAGTACTGAAAAGAGAAGAGATTTTTCCATTTAGCGTAAAATGCATCAGAGATTAATTTTGAATACATAAAATTAGCATAGGCTTAAGAGTTAGACCCAAAAACAGACTAGAAATAAATATCAAGTGGAGTAAGAGAAGTAAAGTTTACAAAACTTTCTGACTTTCATACCTATGAGTATCCTTATATAACTTGTCTTCTTTCAAGGATGACTTAACCACTTCCCAATAAAAGTATTGCAGAACTGGGAAAAGAGAAGCATACAGTTTGATTCATTCCCTTGGCTACATCTTGATTACTTTTCTTTATAACAAAGACAAGAAATACTGGAGAATGACAGTTTTGTGAATCATCTAAGAGTTGCAATATTAAACTGGGATTAACCTCTGAAGAGTGGCAATATATGAACCATATATGTATGTGTGTACTTATATGAATCAAGAGCATCATTTTTTCTGTAGCCTAATATGTAATTGAATGTAATATATATTACTAGAAGATAGCACTATTCTAGACACACACATATACATGGGCTATTATTATTATTATTATTATATTGTCACAGAAAGAATTCGATCCTATAAACCAATTTTCTTTTAACTTGCTAATCCTTGAATTTTCTTATTACTTTACAAGTATGTCTACAGATCTCTATGAAAAAGCAATATAAAGTAGAATGATCATGAGCTATAAAAGTTTGGTTGGTGACTGTGTGGATTTCAGTGTTATGTAGTTCAAATATAACATATTCAACATAAAATTTTGCCAAAAGATTTTGTGTAAAAGTTTAAAAGAACTTATAGAACAGGTAGAAGGACTGCATATTCTTGTAACAAGAAGAATTGATTCAACTGGAGGAATATTAGAGATAGAAACTTCGAGACAATAATGGAGAACATCTGTCTCACTACCAGAAGATGACTTTCATTTATAATGAAAAAAAATAGGCACTCTTGGCAATTAAACAGCAATATATATTAAAATTTTCCTATTATTATAAAACATTTATTTATATTTGATGCAAAAGTCAGAGAACAGCTTTTTGGGTATGTTGTCTTTTTCTGCCTTGTTTATGTACAGTTGAAAATTTTTGACATTATAATACGACACAATAATTCTACCTTCCCTACGTATGCTTTCCTCCCCCTCTTTCCTTTAAATTCATGGCCTCTCTTTTCATTAATTATTATGTCTTCTATGTCTTTACCTTCATCCACTACCTCCCCTTTCCTAATTCTCAGCTCACTATAATATCATGACCCTTGCTCTGCTGGAAAGTCTCTTATCATGCTATTATTTACATATCTGCTCTGACTTCAAAAGGTATGAGTAGCACTGTTCATGGCTAGTTTACTCAGCTGCCTGGTATTCATTTATACTGCCAACAACTTCTCTATCTTACTTCCTGGTCATACTTTTGCTTCCTTGCCATGGACATTCTGGCCACTAACGTGGGGTTATTAGAGGAACCATTGAAGTTTTTTTTTCACAAGTACTTGTCCACGTTAGATGCTCTGCCTGGAAAATTACACCCCTCTTACCTCAGTGGTAGGTACTTCAAATCTCTGGCAAGAAAAGTCTTCTGTGGTTTGTCTCCTTTCTTAAAGCTGCCAGAAATTCCTCGGAATGAAATGATCACGACCTGTTATTTAAGGGTTGCATTATACAAAGAAGGAGAGTAAAGACTGTAGACCTAACAAAGCGTTGTAGCAATCTCTGTGAGAGCTCTCAGGTGAGTCACATCTTCCTCTCTCTTCGGCATTGGATATTATTCTATATGTTTGTAGGTGAAGTGTTTTGCTATACCGCAAACTGCGTTATGCATGTAATTCCCATGGACATCTTTTTACAAGACAGATTCAGTTTCAATCATTCTGAAATAGGCTGGAGGACCAGATCTTTCTGAGAATACCCACCCACCCACACCGCCGCAACCCTCCCACACACACTGTGCTGAGTCAGCAAGGTGATTATGTCTTAAGCAAACAAAAGCCACAAATGTGATATGTAATTCTGGTAGAGAATATAGTCCATGTGTGTTCAAACAAAAAGAGACCAGGAAAGAAAAGAACAGCTAAGTCATGAAATCTTCAATGACATACTGACAAAGTCACAAAATGAGCTCTTCATAAAGCTAAATACTTTCAGATTGTCAGGGTGTAGACTCTGCTAGGTCTACAAACTCATGTGCAAAGGAATTGCTGGCAGGGGTGTCTATGTAGGCTTTTGGGGGAAATGGTATAAGTAGTTATGCACTGGTTGCAAAATATTTGCATGCTTGATCTTTAGAATGTGAGGCAATATTTTCTTTCTACAAATAAAATATAAAATTGTGGTGCCTAGGGCTACAGGGGCCTTAGAGAGCATGTAAACAAGTCTCTGATGAACCAAATAACTTGATTTATCGTAAAGTTTCCTAGCTACTTGATGGCAGAACTAGAAGCAGATTATGGATGTTGGTTTTTATAGTCTATTACTCCTAACCCAGTATACAAAACAAAAACAAAAAGACCTCCTGACTGAGTACTTTCTGGTATCATCTACAACGGGCCTGCGTAGTAAGCAGAAACTACTTATTTTTCCAAGACTCTGCAGGCTTAGAGTGCCACTTAGAAACTAAGGCAGGAAGATGATTCAAAAGCTTAGTGTTGTTCTAAAGCATCTCCTTGCCCAGTTCTGAAATACAGCACCAGTGTGAACTTGCAGCAGGCTTGCTGAGTTGCCTACTATAGTGCTTAACAATTGGGGTGCTAACTATAGAAAACTTTGAAGGAAGTGGTCAAAGTTCTTAACAAGCTTTGACAGATGTCACCTTAGGAATTTATGCTGGACCTAGAGTAAGAATTCCAGCTCTAGGAAAGTCAAATAAGAGCTGCCACTATGTCATAGACTTCCACTCCACTTCTGTGACAGATGGAATATAGCCCTGATGTATTTTATCCCTGTGGGCTGAACACCAAATAAGCATAGCTGGTATGAGACAGGGGAGAACCAGGACAGAGAAAAGAATCCTGTTCTAGAACAAACTGGCTTAGTGGGCTTCTGACTGTGCCTAAGCACACATTTCATCCTCAGTCTTGTAAGCCTCCCTGCTCGAGTACTCATACACTCAAGTGTATCATTACCACATAAAAGCTATGAGCTTGTCCTCAAAATATAGCGTAAACTAGTTCTGTTCAATACTAATTTGACTATATCAAGGTGAGCAAGGCTGTAACTTTTCTTTCTACATAATCCTTATTTCTTCTGTCTTATTTTTACCCCTGTTTCTTTGAGGATCCAAAGATATAAATACAAAATAATGTGTGTATATATGTTACTTTCCCTGTCTAATTCAGATAACTTCATAGGATAAATTTTGTCTGTTTGAATTATGAAAAGCTTCAAATAAATTTTGTTTGTTAAAATATCATCATGTCTACCTATTTAGGGGAGGCAGTAGAAGAATTAAATGGACTGAACATTAATACATTCTGGAAGGCCCTCATAATTCCATAATTTAGTAAAAAAATGAAGCATAGATGTTTGATTTATTTGTAATTTTACCACCATGGACCATACTACACTAAGCATCTTTACACAGAGACTTTAGACTTCTATCCTGGCAATTTTGTTTCTGTAGAATTTTGGCTTTCAGAGATATAGAGACTAAAAGAAAGGCTTGTTTATTTTAAATTAGGATAGGTAGTATATTTTGTTCCTTAAATGTGACAGTGATTGACTTACTTTCAAACAGTAAAGGATGCCCTTTATACTAGAATTTACCATTTTTAATATTGTTGAATGAAAAGTTGTCTGGTGTCTTTGAGCATCTTTTCATTGTTTCTTGTCTGGCACGCTGCTGGTAGGGCCTGGATGCCAAGACTGGCGGGGGGGGGGGGGGGGGATTGAGACACGGAGGCTTCTTTTCAGGTGGAAGAACAGTTACCTTTATTTTGCCCAGAGCTAGCCTTTTATGCCTCTACTGCTTCTGTGGAAAAACACCAGCCAGAAAGAACACAAACATCCTTGTCAATTACAGACAACGAGGAAATTCCACTGTCAGCCAGGAGGAGTAAAGGCAGCTAGATCTCATCACTTGTCCAACTATCCTGGGTGTCTTCTTTGAATTGTACATTTTAATTAAACAAATTTCAGGTTTCTATTGAGTTGTCTCGTTCTCCCTGCCCCGTGCGTGACACATTGTTTGCATGCAGGCGCATATGTCCATGGATGCCCTCTGTTCCTCTCCACCCAGTTCTTTTGAGACAGAGATTTTCAGTGAACCTGAACCACACTGCTTTTCAGCTAAACTTTGATCAGTGAATGCCAGGGAACCATTCTCACCAGTCCCAGAGTGCTATAGCACTAGGGTTAAAGGTGTGTGTGGCCCTGACACTTTTTACATTGCTTTTGGGTATCTGAACTAAGGTCTTTATGTTTGTGTAGCAAATAGTGCTCTTACTCCCTGAGCTATCTCCCCAGCCTGAGTTGCTAGCCTTCTTTAAAATTATGCAATTAGACAATGTTTTCTAGTTCTATCACTTACTTGAAAATTTTACAATTTTCTTTTTCTTTACAGCTTTACAATATTCCAATTCCAAAATTCTAATTCATTATTTGTTCATCTAATTATTTTAGCTTCTAGGAGTGGGAACGACATTTTTCTTTAAGGATATGACTCCTGGTAGGCCAACCATGCTCCATTCGATGGTCCCACATCCAGTAGCATATGGGGAGAACAAAGTGAAACCAATGGGGGCAAAAAAGGGGACACAAAATTGAGAAGGACTGGAGGGTGACTATGATAAGAACCCATTGTATATACATATGAAATTCTTTTTTTTATTACAATTAACTCCAGGGACATATTTGTATATTAAAGTATGCACGATTTTTAGTAATATAATATTTGATTAATTTGAATTCTTTATTGTTTGTTTTAAATAAATTCTTTTTTGTGTGTATGCGTGTGTTCAGCCCAGCACATTAGTGAAAGTCAGAGAACGTTTGGGAGTCTTTTTTTCCTTCAACCATGTGGGTACTGGAGACTAGGCTCAGGTAGTTAGCCTTGCTTGGCAGCAAGCATCTTTACCTACTGAGGCAGCCATCTTGCCAGCGCACACTTTGATTTGTCGATTGTTTATCTTTGCTATCTTTATGTAGTTACCAATCCGATGTTTTTCTTGGGACTTTATGTTCTCCTGTCATTTTAAAGAAGGTGATTTTACATTTAGAACTTTAATGCCCTTGAAATTTACTTCTATAGTCCATGGATCAAGAGAGAATATAGTCTTTTCAAGAGAGAAGGAAAAAGTATCAGCAAGTTATAGAATAAAACATCCTCTATTTTAAATGAAAATAACATCTTTTTTCCATATGTTTCTAAAAACTATTTCATTTGTTTATGAGCTGTGAATTCTGTTTGCCTCTTTTTTTTCTACCACTAAACCATTTGGATTTTAAGTAGTTTTATGATAATTTTAATATTTGGGAAGGGTAATTTTCTTTTGATCATTAACATAGATTTTTTTTTCATGCATCCCTGGGCTTTTCTCAGATACTTAGTATTCCCTAAACACTTTAAATTTCCTGTCCTCCCTTAGTGTATTTTGCTATGAAAGAACTGAAAGTTTATAGAAATAGTTTATATTTGTGTAGGATCCTGGTAAGTCTCAACTACTATAATTCTTTTCTATGTTACTTATATTGATATTGGGATCAAGAACTGAAGTGAAACCCTGATACTTTTCAGGGCACTTCCTAAATAAACCCATATATATCCTTGTCAGGGAATGTTACATAATCATTTAAAATGGTTTAGCTCTTTCTTCTAAGTTGAACTATATCTCAAGCACCTCCAAACTCTCACATTGATTTCGATTTCCTTTCATGCAATCCTATTTGGAAATAAGGTCTTTAAAAATTCAATGTATTTCTACTTCCCACAAGAGATAATATAGCTTTTTATTGGGTTAGCCACCTAGTTTGCTTATGAACTCATTATGACATTATGTGTTATTATATTATGGCAGCCCTAGAAAGCTAATGCTACATATATATATACGTGTGTGTGTGTGTGTGTAAGATATAGGGTTGAGAAAGAAAAGTAAGGTGCAAAAGAAGTATATGTAGGAATGTTACCACAGACATAAATACATACATACACACACATCATGTTTGTATTTCCTTAAATATTATTATGCGAATATGTGACGAGATTGAAATGCTGATTACTGTAAAGAAAATGCCATGAGTAAGTGTCTAGAAATTGGAAATAGTCTCCATAAGGGAAGTTTTCTAAGTGCGGTCCAGGGATCTCAAACCATTAGCTCTGCACTGCTGTAACTGAGTAACACACAGCTTCAGCTGTGCATCCTATGACCAGATCCTTTGACAAGGACTGAGTTTTATCAACCAGTATTGCACTTGCTTGAAGAGCAGAGATTCCATTGATGGAAAGTGTTTGCATTTATGTAAAGTATGTGCTTATTCGAAACTTCCTGAACTATACCCTGACCAATCTGGACTTCCCTCCTGCAAATAGCATGATTAAATGCCAGGAAACTGCACATAAAGAAGCTCAGCCTGACTATAAAAACACTTCTCTAAAATAAAATGGACACACACACACACACACACACACACACACACACACACACACCATTGCCTAGCTACAAGCAATACTTTAATTACTGTCTAGCACATTTCCCTCTTGTCCTATTCTTTCTCCTGTGGTATAATGGTGAAGTCTTTGTCTGTTAATCCTTTAGTGGCTGGGTGCCTAGTCTACCACAATTACTGTGGCATGCGGAATTGAGTGCATAGTTCATAGAGGTAGGGGAATGAATTTTTTTTGATATCTTTTTGAAATTTTTGAGTTTTTAAACATGAAAGCAATCATATGTTCCCAAAACAATTGAAATTAAGAAAAATACAGTACGAACCTAGAAGTTACCACCTTTATAAAAACTCTTTAATCAAATTATATAATTTGAAGATTTTGCTTTGTACTTTTCATGTTCAGATACATATATATCAGAGTGAAGCATAGTAGCAAAATATATATGTGCATGCACACATAGGCTCTGTTCACTCAGACAGTGAACTTCACAGAGTGCTAGTGTGTGCTCATCATTCCTTGAAGTAATATGGAGGTTAAAAAACGCGAGACATTATTTCCGTATTATAAAATATCATAACTGAGTGAAGGGCAGAGAGAAAAATCTTTAGTGGCCACAAGAAGTCATTTCAGCTCTTTGCACCTCAGTGTCCTTGACAGTAAAATATCAAATGACATAAAATAAAAACAGAAGGATTAAAATGAATGAACTAATTTAAGTTTATTTACTATATTATCTCACACTAGAAACTTTGAGATAAATATAAATTCACAAGTGCTCAGGAGAAATAATCCAGGGAAATAAGTATGTTTCCCACGGTGAAGTAGCAAAAGACAGAACAAACAATCAAACAAAAAAAAAAACTGTAACTCATAGTTAGGATACTGACATTGACACACAATCATGCTAGAAAACATTCCCTACTACATAGTGATGGTTCCTGTCTTATCCCTTAGGGTCACACCCTCCTCTTTCTATTTTACTTGTATCAGTTGCTTTTTATATTGCTGTCTATTGCTGTCAAAAAATACCTGACAAGAGGTAACGTTGTTGGCAGATACAGAAGGCTGGCTGGTCAGATTGTGTTCGTAAGCACGAAGCCGAGAAAGTATAAAACACAGGGCTGGGCTATGAAACCTCAAGGTTCGTCCTTAATGACCCATTGAAGATCCACCTGTCAAAGGTTCTCCAACCTTTCCCAATAATACAACTAGCTAGATCCCAAGTGTTCAGTCACATTCAAACTACCGTACCCGTGTTGTTCCCAGTCTTCAATTCAGCCGTTTTTAGAATGCTGTGTAAATGGAATCAGACAGCATGTAACTGTGTAAGATCATTAAGATCATAACTTACTCAGCAAATTCCCTTGGCTTATTTATACGAATTGTTCCATTATTGATAATCCACTGCATTTTAGTTCTTTGTTATGTAGTATTACTGGTACATGTGTGCATCTTCATTTATATAACTATTTAATACTTTCTGACTGTTTCTAGTTTGGGATTAGTGAATAATACCCATCAGAACATATCTTGGGAAGTTTAGGATAAATCTTTAATCATGAAACTGTTGGGTTGTATGTGGATCCACATTTATGTTAAATGGGAAACTGGCAAATTCTTTGCCACACTAACTTCATCACTACATTTCCACTAGCAACATAAGACTGATCTATTTGCTGTAAATCCATTCTAGCATTTGGTACTTCCACTATTTTTTAAGCCATTTTGATAGATGTATAGGGATATCCTATGATAATTTGTATTTCTAAACATTTACTCACTTTTTTCTAGCTTTTAATATCATTTTATATTTTCTTCCTAATTTGAAAATCTATTCTGAGCTACTTTTTTTGTAATGTGTGAGATTTAAAGCTAAGTTGTTTGGATTTTTCTTTTAATAAATATATTTATTCATCTATCTATGAATTCCTTTATTTTACATTCAGACTACAGTTTCCCCTCCCTCCTCTCCTCCCAGTCTCTCCCTCCAAAGCACCCCCATTCCCACCCCACAATTGTCATCAGAGAAGCGTCAAACAACATCTCATGGAAACAGAAGATGAAAACCCATGGCCACAGGCAAATTTTAAGTGGAGCTCACGAAATCGTACAGAAGAGGAGGAGGAAAAATTGTAGGCACTAGAAGGGTCAAGGACACCACAAGGCAACTCAAAGGATCAACTAACCTGAGCTGTTAGAGGCCCAAAGAGACTCAACCAACAACCAGGGAGCCTGTATGGGACTGACATAGGCCCTCTGTATGTATGTTACAGTTGACTTTTCTTTTTTGCCTATATGCTAAGCTCTGATAAATATCAATTTCAGAGTCTGGGGTATAGTGCAATGGTAAACTAAATGCTAGCATGCACCAAGACCCTATGTTCAATCCCCTACCACCTACTACAAATGATCAGTTAGGTAGAGGCTTCTTTTCTCAATATCTGCACCTCTCCACTCTTCTATATCTCTCCACTGATGCTGTATTGCTTTGAGTTCTGAGACTAGGTTGTAAGGCTTAATATTAGGTACAGTGAATCTTCCCAGTTTAGTGTGAGTTTTCAAGACTGCTTTATTTATTCTATGCCTGGCAGTTTTTCAGTTATATTTTTAGATAACTCTTGTTTATGTCAAGAAAAAGTGTCTAAGAGGTTGATTGGAATTATATTAAACCAACGAATCAATTTAAAGAGATTTAAGTAAAAGAAAAAGAGGAATAAGACAAAAGAACAATAAAAACAAATAAAACACAAGAGATTTTTAGTTTTTGCATATTTATGGTTACCGTAAATGTAAATAGTCTATACTAATCAAAAGACAAACTTGACAATGAACAAATTTTAACAGTATGCAACCTAAAATAAATTTGTTTCAAATTTAAACTAGGTGGGTTAAAATTAAAAATACTGAAAAAACATTTATAACAAAAATTAATTTTAAAAAGTAGCGGCAGTGACACATAAGATAAGGTACATCTCAAAGAAATAACTAGTGACAAAGACATTATATACAAATAAGAATGTAGATGTACCACGAAATGATAATAATTATAAATGTGTATGTATATAACTATAGAGCTCATCCAAAATGCATGAAGCAGAAACAAAACAAGGAAGAAATAAATACACCAATATTAGCTTTTACACAATTTGGGAGTGTCTGCTACAGTTTCTTCTAATGACAAAATCTTATATGCATGGTACATTTACTTGAAAACATAATTAAATGCTGATACAACACTATTACCAAATTTTGTTTGCATTTCACCAGTTTTTCCACTAATCTCCATTTTCTGCTTTAAATTTAAGTTTCAGACCTCACTGCGTCTTTCATCACACATTTTTGGGTTTCTAGTCAAGTCTATGACAATGGCTCAGTATTTTTTTTTCACGTTTTCGGTCTTGGTTCTTTTAAAGAAGACTAGTTGGACACATTGTAGAATGCCTCTTAAGATTTGAATGGAATAGTCTCCTTATTAGTCGGAGCTTATAGGTTTAGTGGAAGAAGACCCGTGAGGTGTTCTTGCTCATCACATCATGTCAAACAGGACTTGATAACAGAGTCACTATCACTGGTATCACCTGGTCCAGGAAGCACCTGCAAGTTTGTGCTCAACTGAAAAGACATTTGTTTCCCCTTTATGTGTTCCATTCTTTGCAAGCAAGCCATCCAACCCAGCTCATTTTCATGGGGGAAGGGGGGATTAAGCTATATACTCTAGAAGGGTATTATTTAAAGTTATTCTTTAATAAATAGTTGTCCTTCAAATACAGGTTCTCAGAGAACAGAGAAAACATGTAAGAATAACTGCAGAATAAGATATTTAATGTAATTTCCTTCCCTTTCTCAATTCATAAATATTTTCCTTTTATTTTTAGGTCATAGTAATATTATTGCTTATCTGATGTTTTCACTAATTTGTTTATTTAGAAAGGATGATTCCCTTTAGTGAGTTCTGGCACTCAAGATTATTAAGGTTTTCCACATATTTCTTTAGATACAAATTACACCAACATACTGGGAAGGGAAATGAGCTGACAGAATATGTGTTGCTTGGAATCATTAAGTATCCTACAGGGAATATTGAGTAACTTAAGCTTCAAAGAGATATGTGACAATGGCTAACCTATTTTAGATTTAGATTTTAATATTCTTACAGTCATGATAGACCCATCAATTTTTAAAAATATATTTTAATTAAAACATAATTACATCACTTCCATCTTCCTTTTCCATCCTCAACCCTCCGATGAGACTCAGTTCTCTCTCTCTCTCTCTCTCTCTCTCTCTCTCTCTCTCTCTCTCTCTCAAATTGATGGCCTCATTTGCTGTGATTATTATAGTTTTATGTGCACACCACAAACAGACACACATACACACAAATACAACTGCTGAGTCCTTTGTTGTTGTTCATATGCATATGCTTTCAGGGCTGGCTATTTTGTATTGACTAATCAATAAGGGTCTCAGCTCTGAGAAATGCTAATTCTCCCTATTTCAACAGTCATCCATTGCCTTGGAGTTCTTTGTCAAGAGTTTGGATCTCTGCCGGTGAGAGGATTTATTTTTCTCTTTCTGCATTAGAATGCCTATTGATATTGTAACTGTTTAAGCAGCCTTTTCTAGGAGACACAGCCAGCTATATTTTTTTCTTTCTTCCTTTTTTTAAACTTAAGTTTCCCAACAATTTATCTGAGCAAATTTATTTTAAATGCTAAATGAATTTTTTGTTTGTTTTTGGCCTTTTGTTTTTCAGGCCAGGCTTTCTTTTCCTGTCTGTCCTGGAACTTGCTTTGTAGATCAGGATGGTCTTGAATTCACAGGCATCTCTCTGCCTGACTCTGCCTCCCCAGTGCTGAGATTAAAGGCATAAAGCTCGATTAAAATGTTAAAGATAATGTCTTGTCATGTGTGTTATTTTTTATGAGAAAAATCAATACTTTAATAGACTTCTTCAGTAAATTTCCCTTAGAAAACTGCTAACTATCTGAGCCCTAGTGCCAGAATTTAACATAGACTTAATCCTCTCCTTCAATGCTATTACCATCTCCTACGGTAAATTACTATTATGAATCTCTTTCCCCTCCAGAAATCAAGTGCTCTGACGCTGAAAGCTATGTCTTATTTATACTTATTTACTCAGGATCCCAACTGGCCCACAGTCACACTAGCCATATTTCAAGTGTTCGATAGCTTCATGCCTCGAGACTGGATAGCATGAATATAAAATATCTTTACCATCACCAAGAATTCAAAATGCATGGCTGATTTACAGCGAGATTTTCCCACCTCAGCATCAGTGACATACTAGATAGGATTTTTCATTGTTAGATGGCCGGTCCTGTGCATTGCAGAATGTTGAGTAGAGCTCTTAGATTTTATTTACTTGATGCGAGCAATAGAACCTATGCCTGCACTATGAAAATTAAAAACGCATTTATTGATACATATGTAATGTCCTTGGTGTATGAGATTATCTTAGATTAAGAACAGCTGTTTACACGTTATAGTGCCTAAATCAGTCATTGTCAGGCTTCATCCAGCAACTGACGAGTGCAGATGCAGAGCCGCACAGTCAAACATTAGGCAGAGGTTGGGGAATTCTGTAGAAGAGGGCTAGGAAGGATTGTAGGAACCAGAGGGGTCAAGGACACCACAAGAATTTGGCCCACAGAATCAACGAAGTAGGACTCATAGGGGCTCAAAGAGACTGAAGAAGCAATCAAAGACCCTGTCTGAGTCTAAGTTTGGTCTTCTGTACATACTTAATACATTTGTAGCTTGGTGTTCTTGTGGAAATCTCAAGAATGGGAGTGGGGTGTCTCCAATTCTTTTCCTGTGCTTGGGACCCTTTTCCTCCTACTCAGTTGCCTCCTCCAGCCTTGATATGAGGGCTTGGGCTCAGTCTTACTGTATCATGTTAAGCCATGTTCAGTGGTTATCCCAGTGAGGCTTGCTGTTTCAGTGTCCCAAGGGCAGGGATTGTAGCATGTACCATGTTGCTAGTAAACGTAACTATTTTCTAGTGAGCAATTTAATAACTTTTTGTGTATTTATGATGCATAGCACTACATCAAACATCTTCCAAAATACTTCTTTTATTCCAAAATAAAGCTTCATACCTCTCAAGCATCTATTCTACATTTTACCCTGACTCTGCCCATGACAACCACCACAATGCACTTATTCCTATGGGTCTGTTTATTCTAGACAGCTTACAAACATGGAATACAAATTGCTTTGCATCTCCTCTCAATTATTATATTTTTAAGGTTTCTCAATATTGTTAGATGTGTTATGGTTTCTATTGTGTATGAATGTATCTCTACCAACCTCATTTTTCTTTTTTCTTATTCTTACCTATTTCAAAACTGTACAAGAGTTAATTTATTATTATTTAATTAAAAGACCCTAATTATGTAATTTTATATTATTCACTGGCCAAATTAAAATTGTTTGGTTTTTATTTAGATCACCTTGGCTTGACATGTTTACAAATATTTTAGTTTGTATGAAAATCAGTGATTGTTAATAAGAGAGAGATCTCAACCCCCTTCAGAAAACAGAAACTTATGTCTGTTCTCCTTGCCCTCTTTTCAGAAATGTTCCTTAGTGTCCTCGGGATTTGAAGTCATTGAATAAAATAATTTATTAAAGCACAGAAAATTTTCTGAAGTTTTTTTTAATTAACTGAAAACAGTCCCAGGCAACATGATTGATACACACTGTATACATGTGGTTTGAGATCCATTTCTTAGACCTGTTCTTTTTTCAGTATTCTGTGAATACTATATTGAAACTAGGTTTCCAGAAAGAACTTGACAGACAAGTATGAAACTGTAGACATTCATTGCCAAAAATATAGATTTCAGTGAGTGTGTGTTATAGACAAAGGGAAGCTCCATTTTAACATTTATTTATTTATTTGTGTGTGTGTGCCTCAGCGTGTATGGAGGTCAAAAGACAGTTTGTGGGAATCAAGTCTTTTCTTTCACCATGTGGGTTTTGGAGATCAAACTCAGTTTGTGAAAGCTTCTTTTCCATTAATTATGATTATGTACATATTGCTGAGTCCATTCAGTCTTACTTACCACTTGGTACTGACTAATTTACTAACCACTGGATAACAAATTAGTGTGCTCATCATTGGGGCAGAGTAATTATCGTTTTTTTAGCAGTCATTAGTTGTCTGTAGTCCTTCATCTAGGGGTATGGGTTGGTGAAATTTCACCCAGCCACCTTAGTGTGTCACGTGTTAGCATTTGTTACTACTTGTTTTTAAAAAAAGGGATCATTGAAATGTCATAAGTGCAGTTTCCTGTCATATATATAAGATACTATCTCTCAGTAGAAGCTTTAGTCCTCTGGCTCTTAATATTTCTGTTCCCTTTTCCATGATGTACCTTGAGTTTTAAGTACAGGCGCTGTGTTGAGAATGTAGCTATTGGGGATGGCTACCTCATGATCCAAGTCTAGGTTATCTATTCTATATATAGATGTTCTCTCTCTCTCTCTCTCTCTCTCTCTCTCTCTCTCTCTCAACATCTGTCCATCTATTTTCCTACCTGTCTCCCTACATAGTCATCTTAATTTAAATGATTCCCTCTCTTTGAAAGATTTTAAAATTTCATTGGACATTGGAAATATCACAGAGTATGTTTTGATATGGGCCTTCTGTATAATGCTGGTAACTTGATTGGAACTTGCAGTCTTAAAAATCATGTCTTTCTTCCTAGTAAATGGTCCTATATTTTTAGTAAATTCTTCCCTATATGCTCTCTCTGTAAGTACTTTATTCAGATATTGAAATTACTAGAGTGATCCCTTACCTTTATTGTCTTTCCTTCTTATTGTCCATTTCTTAGTCTTTGTTTTATCAGATTTCTTGAAGATTTTGGCTCCAATTTTAATTAAATTGTATAGCTTGGTAATGACAGATGTATCTTCCAAGAACACATCCTTGTTCTTCGACTTTTACTTTTTAATAAAAATGGACTTTTTGTTTTAGGAATTCAATATATTCTCTCATATTCCTATACATGTTAATAATTTGTGCTTTTCTTCCTCTATATTTTTATTTTGGTTTCATTCCCTCAAGTAGCTGATGATCTTTTCTTTCCTATTCATGTTCAAGATTTCTCAGGCACCAAAATGTAATAATAACCTCTTGCTATAGGGTTTTAGAGGAGGTGAATTTTATTCTGTGTGCTGAGTGCAGACTCCCAAATAAAAGTACCAGAAAGGTTTCAACTCTATGAACTCTCATTTTTTTCTGGAGAAAACTTATCTATTACAATGTTTTGAAACACATATTTCCTGTCACTTACTAAAAGAATTTTCCCGAGCCTTGGAGAACTGACTGATAATTGTACATGCATGTTCTTTCACTTCATTCTCATTTTTAAAACTTGAATTATCTGACATAATCTTAATCTTCTCTTCCTAATTTTTCTAGATCTTCTATTATAAGTTCTCGAGAGAGTGAATTTTTGGTCTCCTGACTAAGTAGGGGAATGGTTTAAAAATTCTTGGAAAGTATTTTAAGCTGCATTTGGAACAATACCCTTATTTTCATACTTTAGATAACCCCTATTTTTTTTACAATATTGGGTGTAACTCATTCAAATAACTTCCTGTGTTATTGATACTTGGTTTTCAGTTTTCCAAGCTATGTTAACTAAGTCATTCTCTGCACAGTCCCCAAATTAGCCATTTCTTCACTCTGATTTTTTTTTCTCCACAATCTTTCTCTTTGTGGGTAATTAAAAGAAATCTTCCATTTTCATTACAGTGATGCTCCAAGACACTATTTAAACTAGAAATCTCTATAATCAATCAATGGAAAGAAAAATGAACAAATAATAAAAGCTGACTTGTAACAAATGATAAGGGGAAGATTTGTGATCATAAAAATTTAGCCAGTGGAAAATTGCAATTAAGACAGGTTTTATATGTACACATTAGATTTTTTTATGCCCTTTAATTTCTCAGGTGTAATCTATGAACATTTATTTTTTTGTCAATGTTATTCACTCCAAATAATTTGGAGTCATTTCTAACTTTAAGTTATATGAAACATAGGAAGAATTCTAGCAATTTTGAAGATTCCAAAAAATCGAACACTGATAACATCATGTGCTCTATATTCATGTTTTAACAGTTTACATATGTGCCTACTGGAAATTGTACTGTATATACTGATTTACAAAGTATAATTTATGTTGCCCCAACCTCTACATTCCTAGATATTTCCCAAGTGAATCAATATACACACATAAGTTGCTACATGGTTCATTATTCTGTTTACCAAGAGCTACATTGTTAGGTATATGAGACATGAGAAGACTTGAATGAGTTAAAAAAGATTTTCTGAGCTAGAAACAGCTAACATAGAGCACTTAACCAGCATGCAAAAGAACCTAGATTCTCTCCATCATACCAGGAAAAAGATTTAAAAGCATTGATAAAAATTTACTTCCCTGATTTATACTTGTTTGAATTCTGAATTTCTAACTCTCCTTTGATATTTAATAAGATATCACAATAATAGGTATTTTTAAAATTGTTATGATAAAGGGATATATATGAATGAGACACATTACTATTAGTATTTCTAATGCAACATCACACATAAGAAATGAAAGACACTTTAATGCATTTTGGTTCCAAGATAACAGATACAAAATCAGTATCTTCAGCAGCCAGGATCCATTGTTATTAGTAATGATAATGATAATAGAAATAAAGTTTCTAACATAAAGGCTTCGTTATGTCCTAGGCTCAGTGATGAGTACTTTAGAGTATTTTCGTATCATCTGAACAAAATCAACCTCTACTCCTGGCCTCAGTTTATAGTAGAAGAGGACAGAATTTGACAATTGTGCTGAGTGTTCTTAGAAACTACATGTTGAACCTGCTGGGTGATTGCAATAGTCTAATAGAGAAATATAGAAATGGAGATGTAAAGCCATGTATGAAGCCTAGAGTTAACCTGCACTCATTTCAGTGTTCTACAAAGATGTTTGATTCACCCATGAGAGTCCAGCTATTGAGGAACATAATGTAGAAAGGTATGACCAGCTGGGAAAATAAAATGCAGTCACTTTTCTGAGAATAAACCAATCCTACATTTGCATCCCTTCAATTAGAAAGCGCCACATTCACTTGTGATCCCTTAATTAATTTTTCTCTTCTTCTTAGTTGGTATTTGGCAATATCAAACAGAATGCTAACTTCAGTTTGTTTGTTAGAGACGAGAGAAACTATTATTTCATTTTAAAAGGTACATTTCTGCTAACGCTTTGCAAGTATCATCTTCTCTCTGCAAATGGCCTGTTAAAATGAATAGTTCATGGTTCTAACATTATGGAAAAATATATACTAATCATCACAATAAATGAGATATGAACTTGGGACTTTAGCTTATGTAATAGGTTTATTCACGAATTCCATCAACAAAATAAATAAATAAATAAATAAATAAATAAATGGAGACATATGCTAATAAGTTAATCTCAAATCGTGGAGTTTATCCATTAGAATATAAGTTTTCTGAGGAAAAATCAAATTGTTGGATGTTTTATATATAAATGATACTCCAGTACTTCTTGATGATAATGAGTGGATTTATTAAATGACATACATAATTTTAAAATCTCCATTTTTTTGTTATTTCTACTTTTGTTTTGTAAAATGAAACCTGGTACAGAGAGTCTCTGAGACTTCAAGTTTTTCTGACATAAAACTGGACCCAGAGAAGTAATATGTTGGCTGACTTATTTTACTGCTATTGAACACAAGTGAAATTATTTGTGAACTGCTAAAAGAGTTGGGCAAAAACTACCACTTGAAATACATCAAGTGTAACTCAGCTATTTAATTTTAAAATGAATAACTTAAGAATAATAATTGTCACAGCAGGCATTAAATCACAGTGGCACAACTGCTGAGTTTATTCTTAGCTCCCAGCTCTGAAGTCTTTACTCACTGTGGTGCCTCCTTTATGAAAGGAAAGACACATTAGGATTTGGAGAAGATGCTTAGTTTGCCTTTGACAATATGGGACACCAAATACCTATCTTTTATGAAAATATTTCGAAAGCTCAAGATGAGGCTGTTAGACTCTCATGGAAGTGCAGGTATATTTCAGTTAATTCTCTTGCTGGGCTGTTGTGTCGTCTTTTATAATTCCAGACACACTGTGATATAATAAGAAGTAATCAGCAGCTATCATTTAATTTTATCTATTTGTATATTCAAAGTCTTATTTGGCACACACACTTATTTACTAGAATATTTATAGAAATTTTAATTAACTTCAGATCAGAAATACATGTCAGAATGGTTACTACCTCAACAAAGTCTTTCAGATTGATTTAAGTAGCTGTTGGTTATATAAGAAAGATAACACTTTCTTAAAATATAGATTAAGATTCTGTCTTTAAATGACTCTTAACTTTGGAGTACTTTAACAGTAACAGAAAATAAAATAACACAGGATGTTTTTCACCTTTCACCTAGTTTCTCCAAAGGAGAACATCTTAAGCATAGCACATTATCAAAGATAGGAGAATGATATTTGTAGTGTATATTTTCCGAGAAAAGGATAGGAATTTGTATACTACCTGTAATGCTTATCATTGTTCATCACTGATTCTAGGTTAAAAAGCTAAGTAGCTGCCATAGCTATTTAGCAAACAAGCAAGAACTTAACTCCTACATATTTTAAGTTGCTGTAGAAATTCCTATAGCCAGTAGTCTAAGTTACCCGTCCACTTGGGCGTGGCCTCTTATACTATATATGCCAGTGTAAAGCACGTGCCCAGCCTCTCTTCCAGCTGCAGGATTCGGTTACTGGTCCTCGTTCGAGCAGAGAGGACTGTGAGTTTACCCTTAAATAAATAAATCTTTATTATATTCAATTCTGAGCTAGTGTGGGATTTCTTTTAATCGTCCATCTTCAGTTAATAGTTATTAGTTTTTATAAAATGTGCTGCAATTGCATTAATTCCAACAGTATAATATCTTTATACTGTGGATATAACTAATTCAATAGTTCATTGTGATGTTTCTTTAATTAATACTAGCTTATTATAAAGTATTACTTGTCTTTTGATGGCATGCTATTAATGACTACTTCTCTTTCAGCGAGTGCCAGATTATTCATTATTAATTTCTTTTGTATTCATTACAACAACATCAATCAGAAAAGCTCATTTGCTATTAATGTGAATATAACAGGTAATTCCATTCTAATCTAGTAGTGATTAATGTTCATTTGATAAGTAATTACAATATCACATTTCAATGTGTTAGCATTGGACAATACTGATTTTGCATGATCTTCTAAGGAGTCATAAAAACTCATTAGGGTTAAAAAAATTAAAGGTAAAGAAGGGCTATCAATCTAGAGACAGACATAGAGTTCCTACATCGCTTGGAAGAGAATAATAGTTAAGGGAGGGGCTTACAAAAACTCTTCTTTTCATTTTTGATAAATCAAATATGTTTCACATCTACCCAGAAACAACATTCCTCGATTTGCAAAACAAAGCAAAAATGAAATTACACTTGAAAAGTATGTGTTTTAATTCCAGGATATCATTGAGTATCTCAACTACATGGTTTTCCCATCAATTGTGCTGCTTAAGTTTAATGTAAGAAAATGACAACTTATATTTAAAAGGTTTTCCCCAGAACACTGTTTCAAAATTAATGAAGATTAAAGACATATGCTGAATTTTGAACCCCAATTAGATTTGTATTAAAATGAATGACTTTGATAAAATAAAAGTTGGTTAAACAATAATAGCAGAGCTTTTTTTCTATTTTAGGAAATCTATGCTAACTTTCATTAGCATCAATAACCAGAGAGATTCTTACATGGATTGACACTTAATATATTATGTTTGATTGGATTAGCACAAGTCATTGAGTTTTAAAATCTTGGGAATATTAAATTTACTGTAGAACACTATAAGTTGTCAGTAGGCACTGGAGATTTATAGGCTATATGGGGTGGAAAATGCCTATGAACCTCAAAACAACCTTGAAGTGTTGGCAAGACAGGTATCATTAATCTTATTTCACAGGCGAGGAGATGGATGCTGAGAGACATTAAATGGACTACCCTAAATCCCACTACAGAGCTTTTATTGGAACCCAGGGCCTCTAACTCTTAGTTTTATGTTATTTCTACTACAGCCCGGTGCCATCCTGACTCCTTACTTGTAACAGATACTAGAGAACAAATGTAAGAGAAATTGCGAAGAGTTTAACTGAATCACATATCAACATCTACTAGAGCATCAGGGAGAATAGGCAAGGAGAAGAAGTCAAAAATGCTGTGGTTTTCAAAACAGTTGGATAGCCCCTGCTTATCCCTAATACATATAATACTAAGATCATAAGTCCATAATGCCAAGCCCATCAGATAACAAGCCATATTTAAGATGTATTAGCAAAACTACTGCTCCAAGTGAGAAACTAAGACGACCTTGGTCTTGAGTTGAGATATATCAGCCCATGTCACTGTCACTGGATGACAGTAATGGGAAAAGAGACAAACAGTGTCATATCGGATCTTGGATGATTTACTTATTATTTACTTAATTTCACTTAAATGAATAATTATTGGAACCATGAATCATGCTATAAATTATGAGTAGAACTATTACAAAGACAAAAGCATTGACTTCAAGAAGTTCATTGTTGATAAACGCTCTGAAGCAAGGCTTTCTAAGGCAAAAGTTTTGATTAAGTTATGCCTATTTTAGATGGTTTGCTTTTTATTTCTGGACAAATAAGCAATGACTGAGGGCACTTTTAGTACCTTAGCCATGAGTCACCTTATTTGTTCATGGTACCAAAATGGCTGAGAAAAACTGTCAAGAAGTTTGGCCTTCTATCCAATAAAGGACTAAGTGTCTATCTTGACTAAAGAGTTGAGATCAGAAGACATTTCCTGGAAGGAGAATGGTAAATGTATTTTAAACCAGAAGACGAGTGGAAATCTCGGCGCACAGGTCAGTCAGGGAAAGGGATGGTCCAACAATAAGACAAGCCAAGATGAGCAACTTTCCTCCTGTTTGATAGCAATGCAGTGCTGGTGCTGGTGACAGAGTGGGTGAGTTGTTCAACGTTCTCCTGCACTTTTGTCTGCCCCATATTCTGCACATTGTCTATTTCATCTGGAATACATTTCTACAAACTCACCGGCTTAAAATAAGACAGTCCAATTTGCTACAGTTTAGGAAGTCAGAAGGTAAAGGTAATCATGGGTAACTGAAATTGGTGGGGTTCTGTTCCTTTTGGCAAAGTTTCAGGGGAACTTTCTGATGGCCTTCCCCAGCTATTGCAACCTACCCACACTGTTCAGTTAATGGCCACTTTCTCCATCCTCAAAGAATACCATAGCATCTTCACATTTTCGTATCTCTGACTCCCATTACCCTGCTTCCATTTTTTTTCTCACTTTTCTGGACCCTTGATAATATGTTCATACAGGACCAGTTGTAGAATTCAAAGTAATCTTTTCACCTCAGAGTTATGCAAATGATTCTATCTGAGATCTTAGTCCCCAAATATTATGATGCATCACATAGGTTCTGGGAGTTAGCTTTTTTGTAGAGGCCATCTTTCCAGCTCTCTTAGGGAGAAATAAAATTTATGTTAGCCCATAAGATTCTAGTACACTTTATGGGGAAAGGGCTTTAAAGCTGTTTAAGTGTCCATGTGCAGTCTTTCAGGTATGTCTGGCTATGCTTGGCCTGCTGTTCTGGAGGAATGGGTAAGGCAGTAGCTACAGAGCAGTGACAGCAAAGGTAATCTGGACACGTGAGCCTTAGCTGTGCCCTACACATACCAACACAGCCACAGCAGAGGGACTCCACAATGCAGAACACCAATCCCCATTTCAGCAAGCTGTAGTATTCTTTCTTTTAAAATACTACATTTCAGAATAGGCCAATGAGGAGCGGAAGGAGGGAGAAGATGAGCAAGGAAGTCAGGAACACGAGGGGCGCACCCACCCACTGAGACAAGGGGGCTGATCTATTGGGAGTTCACCAAGGCCAGCTGGACTGTGACTGAAAAAGCATGGGATAAAACCGGACTCTCTGAACATGGCGAACAATGAGGGCTGATGAGAAGCCAAGGACACTGGCACGGGGCTTTGACCCTACTTCATGTTCTGGCTTTGTGGGAGCCTAGCCAGTCTGGTTGTTCACCTTTCTAGACATGGACGGAGTGGGGCGGACCTTGGACTTTCCACAGGGCAGGGAAACCTGACTGCTCTATGGACTGGAGAGGGAGGGGGAGAGGAGTTTGGGGGAGGGGGAGAGGGGTGGGAGGAGGGGGAGGGAAAGGGGAGGCTGGGAGGAAGCGGATACTTTTTTTCCTTTTCTCAATAAAAAAATAAAATAAAATAAAATAAAATAAAAAGAAGACAGAATAGGTCAGCAATTTCATGTGGGGTTGATCTGTTATATAAAATAACTGTTGCAAAATGCATGAGACATTTTAAAATACAGAGTCAATATTGATATTAAGTGATATTTTTCCAGGTAAGGGTTAAAACAGGAGGAGATCTGTCAGTTGTCGTTCCAGCGTGTTGAAAGTGAAGGAACAGTTAGTTTAACAACATCAGAACTCAACTAGAAAGACATCATCTTGTAATAAAGAGCGAGCTTTCCTAAGAAAGGGAGGGGGACAAGTTAACATGATTTCTTTCCGCTACACCCTACTTTTAACTTAAGATTTCCCATTTCTCTACTAAGCTTTCTTCAAAGATCATGTGGGTTTGAGAAGCCCTGCCACACACTATTTAATGTAACACTCCCTGCATTGCAAACCCTTAAGAATGTTGTTGAATGAGTAATCATAATGGAACCGGAGCCACTCACAATGGTGTGCGACTAATTCTGGAACTGAATAATGTTGTCATTACAGTGTACTAAGAAGTGCAAGAAGGCATGCAGAAAAGAATGATTTTATGCAGAAAGTCTTGCTTTATCCATGCTGTTAGCAATATTATTGCACTCCATAAAGTCACACTGTGCTTTGACTTTGTGGAGAGCTGGTCTTGCTAACTTAAAACAGCACGTGGCATGTTGAGTGACTTGAGAGGGCACTTACAAAGCTGATTCTTTTATATTAATTTTCGCTTGCCAGTGTTAAAACTTGCTGTAAAATGGCAACACGTTCAAATTAACCAATAATATTTTCTACACATTTAGTATAAAAAAATAAAAGAATCCAATCCCAAAACTCTCAGGTCTACTTAGCACATGTCATACTGTAGACTAGCACGTAGGGCATTAACAAAATATAGGTCAAAGTTAACTGCTGTACAGGCAAGGGCAGCAGGCCCGAGAAGACAGAAATTCGACTAGAATACAAACAAAGGCACATAGATTGTTTTCAATTGGTAAATTCTGACCATTTAATTATAATAATTCTTCCTAATGGACTACATCTAACTAGGTTCAATGAGGTTTAATAAAACAAGTTTTATGTTTGCTAGTATTATTTTAACAGCTTCTTCAATAGTCTGAATTACAAAGAAAAACAATTTTTATTGCTTTAATAAGAACATGTTTGTTTTTCTCACTTACATTACTATAGTAACTGCTCATATTACTATTTCAAAATATAACTTACTCTTTGGAGATGAAATTGTTAGATTATTAAGTAGTAAATACAGTGAGATGGTTGTATAAATGAGTATGTTATAAAAACAAGTAAAATTTTTGTGGCTGTCTTAGTTAAAATTTCTACTGTTGTTATAAAATATCATGACCCAAAGTAACTTAGGGAGAAAAGAAATTATTTCAGCTTCCAGTTCCACATTGTAGTTTATCACTAATGGAAGTCAGGGCATGAATATAAACAGGACAGAATCCTGGAGGCGGGAGCTGATGCAGAGGCCATGAACAGGTGTTGCTTACTGATTTACTCCTCATGGCGTATTCAGGCTGCTTTCTTAAAGAACTCAGGACCACCAGCCCAGGAGTGGAACGTTCCATAGTGAGCTGTCTCCCCACATCAATAGCGAGAGAAGAAAATGTCCTACAGCTAAATATTATGGAGATGTTATCTCCATTGAGGTGTTTCCTCTCAGAAGAGTCTTGCTTCTGTCAAAAAGACAGAAAAGTGGCCAGCATACTGGCAAAAAACATGGTGGCTTCACAGAAATGAAAAAAATATTAATAGTAAATAAGGAAAATGTATTTTTATAATGTGGAATCACTACAATTTCAGTGGGATTACTAATTTCTAAATATTGAAACACTTGATTAAGAGTTTATTTGGAGAAAGTTATGATCATTTTTTATGATTTACTAAGAGATTTACAGCAGACCATGAATTTTTTCATGGATATTGTTATTATTTTGAAGAATAACGCAGGAGCTGGAGAGATGGCTCACTGGTTAAAGAGCACTGGCTGTTCTTCGAGAGGACCTAAGTTCAATTCCCAGCAACCACATTGTGGCTCACACCCATCTGTAATGAGATCTGGCGCCCTCTTTTGGCGTACCGGCATACATGGAGGCAGAATGTTGTATACATAATAAATAAATAAATCTTTGAAATGAAAGAATAAAGCAAAATTGGAGGAGCTGAAGTGGTGAGGTTAGGTGGGAAGTCTTCCCAGTAAATAACAGGTGTGGAGGCACAAGCTAGGTGATGTATAAATTTCTTTGAATTTTATCGTATACATTTCCTTCTGAGGTTCAGAATTACTGCTGATAATTTCCTTTCTAGAAACTTTTGAACAAATTAAACCAAATTAACTCTTTACTCCTCCATTATATAGGAGACTTTGTTAGCCTACATTGTTTTCTTCTCTTTTTGTGGTATTTCAATTAGTGGTTCACCTAGTGACCTAGTGTGGCTCTCATAGGAATTTAATAGAAATGTTGATTATCAAACTTCACCCACACCTAGCTGATTATGTACTTCTATGCATCTTCAGTGGCAAAAGTCAATGGAGAGAAATATCTGAACCTGGTTTTTGTGTCAGCCAGTGTCCTTTAGCCTTGCTTCATAAGCAGCAGTATGGAAATTAATTAGGAATTTGTTGGTCATGCCAACTCTCGGACCTGAACAGAGCCCCAAATAGACCCTTTAATCTGTACTTGAACATGGTTTTAAGCAATTCTCATGCATGAGTGAGCATTTCTAATTTGTAACGCTGTATCGGAACACACCTAAGTCAAAAGAGTAATGAGCTCAAGTTTTCTAGTAGTCAAGGAAGTTAGAGTGGGAACATTAAATGACCATTAATACATGGACTTGATAAGATGAATTTACAAAGAGTGTAACTAGTGACTGAGTGCAGACAATCCAGAGCTATGTATTCTGTTTTAAAGAGCATATGATATTTGAAAGTTACATATTATGTTAAATTTCAGAATTCTTTCCCTGTGCTAGTTTGGGAGGCAATGCATTTCTGAAGAAAATGAGCAATTTTATTTATACAATGTACAAGGCTCTTATAATGATAACACAACACATACAAAAAACTAATTTTCAATAGGAGGCATGTCCCTTACATGGAAATATTGTCCTCCAAAAAACCTTCCCCTAATTACTTCCATCTACAGTCTATTTTATTTTCCTGAGACAGGGTTTCTATGCCTAGCGCAGTCTGTTCTGGAACTCGCTTTGTAGACCAGGCTGTCCTGGAACTCAGAGTTTTGCTTCCCTCTGCCTCCCAAATACTGAGATTAAAGGTATGAGCCACCACCACCCAGGTTTATCTACTTTTATTGATGACAAAATATTTTGGGGATTCTTATGAACAGATGCCAATCATCATATAGGATCCAAGTACTGTGAGATTTTTAATCAAGAGCCAATGAATCAAGACATCCCTCAGAGCCATAGTAACATGCGTATATCTACATGCTATGACCATTAGGTAAAAAGAGATTGGACACAGATCACCATTATCATATATACTTTAAGGAATATGACATTTTAATATTGTGCGTAATGATAACATTTAGGAGCAGTTTTAGCAAATATCTACCTTTTATTCAAAAATTGATTGCACCTTAATTTATTAGCTACTTCATTTCATTTAACATGAAGCCAAATCAACTCTCAAAATACATAAAAAATTAAGCCTTCATCATATCATTTTTGTCACAATTTTGGTATCCCTTCAGCATACTAGCATTCCAGTTTCTGTCAAATTTGGTAAAGGAAGGGGTTAAGGAAGTAGGACCTGTGGCTGAGAAGGAAGGGAATAAATGAGAGGTGTCACGGATAAGAAAAGTTCTTTTCATTTTAACTTGGAAGTGTAAAGATACTTTTCCTGAGCGGAACATTTATAATACTCCATTGATCTTTCGAAATAAAACCATGTTTCTTCCTTAATCATTTAAAATAGGTTGACTTGCCGGGCGGTGGTGGCGCACGCCTTTAATCCCAGCACTCGGGAGGCAGAGGCAGGAGGATCTCTGTGAGTTCGAGGCCAGCCTGGTCTACAAGAGCTAGTTCCAGGACAGGCACCAAAAACTACAGAGAAACCCTGTCTCGAAAAAATAAAAAAAAATAAATAAATAAAATAGGTTGACTTGTAGCAATCCATTTTATTTTACTTAGTCTCATACTCTCATGCTAAGAAACACCATAAAACCATCTATTTATACTATGGACTACGTTTTTCTAAAACACATCGGTCAATACATAATTATGAAATTTTCTAAAAAGCACAAATTTGGGGTATTGCATAATAATATTCCAATTTAATTCTTACAGTAAGAAGTGAACACAGGAGACAAAAGCTCTTATAAATAACAGATAATACATAAACAGACATTACAAATTAAATTGATGTGCAAAATTAATCATATTTTCCCTATGGTAAACCATATTGCAAGTCCAAATGTCTGAATTATAAACTGTTGTTGAAAGAATGTAACTACTTATCAAAAGGATCCTGATAGTTCAAAAACTGATAAAAGTTAGTAAGACATGATTGAGTTAAATTTTACGATTCACAATTCACATACACAGTAAAGTTCTAAGGATGTATTCCAGGGCCTTACACCTGCTAACCAAGTGCTCTGCCACTAAACAACTCCCCAAAAATGTTTAGGTTTGGTTTCTGGTTATTTATTCGTACCCTTTCCAGAAATATTGATATTTTTCATGGTTCTCTAAGTGATTCTTTATATCACAAAGAGATAGTTGTGGGATATAATGATAGCTCAGTTAGCCAAGTACTTGGAGTGCAAGCATCAGAATCTTGAATTTGATTCTCAGAAACTCCATAGTGGGATGTGGTTTCATGCACTTGTATTCCCAGTACTGGCAAGAAGCCATATAGATCCCTGCTACCGGCATAGTTGAAGTGACACACAACAATGGGAGACACTGTTACAAAAAGAAACGTGGATGGTGCCTTAAGAATGACACTCCAGATTGTCCTTTCTGAGCACACACACAAAGATGCACACACACACAAGCACACATGCATGCATGCATACACAACATGCATATGTCAATACCAATGTGGTATTGAACCAAAACCTAAAATTATTTGGATAAAGTGGTTAGAGACCCAATTCCAGGCATTCAGGTGCCTCATCCATCTCCCTTATCCTTCCATTAGAGTTACAGAGCCTGACTTTTATGTCTGTACTAGAGATCTGAACTCAGGTTACATATGCCTGTGCAGAAAGCACATTACTGACTGAGCCATTCCTGCTGCCTCTTATTTTTCTTCCTAATACTCTATATGTAATTTATAAATAAGATGTATGTTAGAAATAACCCTTACATTCCTGTTAAGTTTAGTTATTTTAGTTTTGTGTCTTGAGTTGCTTCTTACATAGCAGTGATTTTTGTCATACAAGTACTCAAACATAAAATTCTCAGAAGTCATGAATGACTGTATTTTCTGTGCTTCTAAAACAGGCTTGGACAATGACATGTATTTTCCATTATGTGTGCTATAAATTCCTAATACATCTTTCATGGTAGTCTGAAAAACAAATAACTAATATTCCTTAAGAATGATATGGCAGGGACTGGAGAGATGCCTCAATCATAAAAGGCTAGGCTCACAACCAAAAATATAGAATGCTATGGCTTTAACAGTGGAGTCTTAAGAGATGCTAAGAGGCAACACTTCAACTGTAGACTATGTTAGGAAATCGTCCCTAGAGCGGTAAAGAGTGATTCAGTGAAAGACAAAAGTTCTTTTCTCTTGGATTAATTATGATCTCTAATACAGTATGTTCTTATGCTGCCACTGTGCACATGAGATTTGGCCAATCTGAATTGATTTGTAAGGGTTAGCTATACTGTACTTTAAATACTTAATATGGATAAATATGTCATGAATAACATTCCTATTATGTTAAAAATAATATTTGAAATGATGACATTTGAGTATGCTGGGAAATATAAAATATTAACACATACTTTGTTTTTTACTTTTTTGTGGTTACTTAAAATTTTAAATTTCATATGTGCCTTAGTTGGATTGAACTACCAACTACCTCAGTTGGATTGAACTGCAGCACAAAAAATAAGAGATATAAATGGCTCTCCAGATAGTTTAGTTTTTATGTCATAAACCAACAATTTTTCTCTGACTTGAAATGAGAGAAAACACAGAGAACTTTCAAACTGTGGGTACTTGGAAGCAGGGGCCTAACTATTGTGGTGCTTAGAAACAGGCTTCTATTTCTTCATGGATGCCAAAAAGGAAAGGAAAAGAAATTATCAAATTGCTTTTAAGAAAATAAACTTATAAGTATCTTCTTGTGATATATTATTTTCCTTTTACTTTATATAACAATGGAGATCCATGGTTTCCTGTATATTTGTCTCTAAACCAAATATGTACTTAAAATATATTTATTGTTAATTTATAAACATTCTTAAATAGTTAGAATTGAAAAATCATGGATAAAATTAATAAGGCAAAACTTTCTCTATATAATTAATATTATAATAAAGTGTTATAGAATATTATTTTAACTAGACTAAGATGTGTCATATTTGTTTGTGCTGTGCTATATAATTATGTGAAGGTGTGATACATTGGGTTTTGCTGCCTCTGATAATGATGTAAAAATGTGTTATATTTGTTTATGCTGCACTTACTTAATTATGTAAAGATGTGTTGCTCTTTCACCTTCTAAAGCACATGACTGTTCTAATGAAAATCTGAGCAGCCAATAGCTAGGCAGTAGAGGGATAGATCAGACTGGCAGGCAGAGAGAATAAGTAGGTGGAAAAATCTAGACTGGGGAGAAGAAGGGGAAGAGAATAAAGGAGAAAGAGAGGGACACATCTGGCATCAGCCAGGCAGCAACGAGCCAGGTAGATGGAATAGGATACAGAAGGAAAGAAAGGTAGAAAGCCCCAGGTAAAACACAGATGAAGAGAAACAAGTTAAGCTATAAAAGGTAGCAAGAAACAAGCATAGGCTAAGGCTGAGCATTCATAACTAATAATAAGTCTTTGTGTCATGATTTGAGAGCTTGTAGATGAAAGTTTCTGTCCAACCTGGTCCCACAGCCATTCAGTCCCAAATCAACACACAGAGGTATATAGTAATTATAAATGGTTTGGCCTATTGCTCAGGCTTATTAGTAAGTAACTCTTACAACCCAAATTAACCCATAATTCTTGTCTATGTTTAGTTGCATGATTTTGGTACCTTTTCTCAGTGAGGCATTCTCAACTTGCTTCCTCTACATCTGGCTTGTGACTGCATCTCTTCCTTTCCTCTTCCCAGAATTATTCTAGTCTGGTTACCCTACCTATACTTCTTGCCTTGATACTGACCAATCAGCATTTTATTAAACCAATATGAGGGACAAATCTTTACAGTGTACAAGAGCATTATCCCACAACAGGAGATAGTTGGTGGTCCAAAAGAAAGGACCTGGTACAATAAAGCATGTTGAAGGAATGCTATACGTATTATAATATAAGATGTCACAAAAAAGTTTGAATATAAGTGATGCTATCAGTGTTTTATAACATGCTTATACACACACACACACACACACACACACACACACACACATATATATATATATATATATATATATATAATTTCACCATGTAAAAATGTCAAATAAAAAAATTCCTAAGTCTTTTTCTGTTTGTGGCATTGACTACAGAACTCATTCATTTAAGGCACTTGCCTTACCACCAAGATACTCCATGCCTTAAAGCCTTGTAGGTGACTGTGTTCTAGAACAATTTACTTACTAATAGAGATATGCTTTTAAATATTTGCCTTATTATTAAAAGCTCCCTTAGAATAAAAGCTTGCTCTGTACATGCATAAACACCAATATGTTGATTTTAAGTAAAAGCAAGCCTATCTAGTTGAATCATAAGATTTGCAGGCAAATGGATGGAACGTGAAAATATCATCCTGAGTGAGGTAACCCAGACCCAGAAAGATAAACACAGGATGTACTCACTCATAAGTGGATATTAGATATAAGGCAAAGAACAAACAGGATACAACCAATAGTCCCAAAGAAGCAAGGTACCAAGGAGGACCCTCAGAGGGACACACATGGAGGGCCCTAGGAAGGGGAAATAGACAAGGTCTCCTGTGTAAACTGAGGGTGGGGGTGAGGCGGATAAGAACATGAGAGAACAGGATGGTTGAGTAGTGGAGTAGGGAGAGGGACAGAAAGAGAGAGCAATAAAAGAGATTTCTTGATAGAGAGAGCCATTTTGGGATTATGGAGAAGCCTTGGTCTAGGGAAACACCCCGGAATCCACAAGGATGACCCCAGCTAAGACTTCTAGTAACAATGGGGAGGGTTCCTGAACTGAAGTGCCTGTCAGTTTGATGACTATGCTAATTGCCATCATAGAACCTTAATCCAGTAACTGGTGGAAACAGATGCAGAGATCCAAAACTAAGCCCTTGGCCAAACTCTAGGAGTCCAGTCGAAAAGAGGGAGGAGTGATAATATGAGAAATGGGGTCAAGATCATGACGGGGAAATCCACAGAGACAACGGACCCAAGCTAGTGAGAGTTCACTGACTCTGGACTGACAACTGAGAACCTGCATAGCTAGGACTGAACTGTCCCTCTGAATGTGGGTAACAGCATGTGACTTGGTCTTTGTGGGACCCCTGGCAGTGAGATCAGGATTTATCCTAGGGCATGAACTGAATTTTTGGAGCCCAGACCCTCTGGTGGGATACCCTGCTAAGCCTTGATACAGGGGGAGAATCTTGGTCCTGCCTCAACTTGATATGCCAGGTTTTGTTGACTCTCCATGGGAAGCTTAACCTCTCTGTGGAGAGAGTGGGGGAGGGAATTGTGGGGAAGGGGGAGGAGGAGAGGGACTAGGTACTGTGGTTGGTATGTAAATAAACAAAAATAAAAATATTCTATCTAGTTGAGGGGTTCAAACTGCTTTCGTTTCTTCAATTTTGAACAAGTGTTTTAATTCATCATAAATACATCATACCTCCCTTTCTGATTGGGGCAAAACATGAGAGGGAAGTAAATGAACGCTTTCTCCACTTCCCATTGCATTCTAACAAGTTCTCTGAAACAGCAATTTCTCAGCTCCTCTGTGGAGGCTATTTTCAATTAAAAATACATAAGAGAGGGCATAACCACAGAGACAATATTGAGTAGTGTTTTTTCTGATAATTAGCAGTATATTCCTTCCAAAGTTTCAGAGGTACTTCCGTCTAATTATTTGTCTGAATAAAATATTTGGCCACCATTCATTTTCCACTTAATGTAATTCTGAGCCAAACATTAAAGGAAAAAAAGCTAAAATAAAAAGACAACCTCAAAACTTGATTTCAGCTTGGACTTAAATGATGCATAAGAAAAAAATTCACTTTCAAAGGACCTGTGCCGTATATTTCTTTTAAAGATAGCAACTCATGTACTTTATAATATAATGGCAATAATGTCACCTTTGAGTTAACTGTATAATAATTTACGCTTGGTACTGCAATAATTGAGTAAACAGAAGCTTGTACCGGAGGCATTCCTTTCTTTTATTTATTATAATATTTTTCCATAATTTAATGAGAAACATTTGAAAAGCAACATTTTTATTTTTTCATGTTAAATTAATTTACAGTGCTACAAGCTATAATAAAATGAGAGAAACCATCAGCAGAAAGCAAAGTTAATGAAGACAGATATTCACAAAGTTTCAAGGACTGGAAAAAAATAGCTCTAATCACAAGAGTATTTTCTTTCTTCTTTGTTTTTGCTTAGTTCAATTTGTCAGTTTGGTCTCAGTTATTTTGTACTTACAACTAACATAACATAATACTGATGAAGTGGAAAATATGTATTACTGAAAGAAAATATACACAGTTAAAATACCCAAGAAACAACAACAAAAAACTGATATATTTTAGTAAGCAACTTTATGGCTTACATAAAGATGTCTATGACATGATTTAAGTTTTACTTTATTATTGGAAAGAAATATTCTCACTAGCATACTATGGACATTCACTTTTTTTAGTTAGGTTTTTAAATTTTGTATTCATTTTACATGCTGGCACCTGTTCCCCTTCGTTCTGGTTCTCCTGCACCCCCATCCCACCCCATCAACTCCTCAGAGTGGGTAAGGCCTCCCTTGGGGAGTCAACAAAGTCTGATATACCAGGCTGAGGCAGGATCAAGCCCCTCCTTCATGCATCAAGGCTGAACAAGGCATCCCACCATAGAAAATGGGCTCCAAAATGTCAGGGATAGATCCAAGTCCTACTGCCAGAGGCCCCACAAACAGACCAAGCCACACAACTAACTGCAAGGGACACTACTACAGTATAACTTAAAATTTCATCCAGATGCTGGAAACTGAATAACAAATGAGAATATCCAGGCCACGGAATCATTGTCAAGGGACTGAACCTTCCTGAACTTCAGTTTCTTCATAATGATAGACAGGATGTAACAAAATCAAGGAGACATTCCCAGAGATAAAATTCTGGGAGCATCTCTGAGAACTCTGAGGTCACTGAGAAGCTACATATAGCAAAATGTTAATTGTGGTATATTATCATCCATATATCATGCTGTATATAGTATTAAATATTTGTATTCCATTTGCTAGATGACAGAACAATTCCTTATGAGTTTCAAAATACTACATCTTGGAATATTTGCTATTTTGCCAAGAAACACGCAATTCTCTTCTACACAGCATGTTTCCTTATATAAAGCACCCTATGGCACTAGTCATCAAAGTATGCTCAACAGAGTGGCAACTACGGCTTCCTCTGGAATACAGGATCAGCCCTTCTAGATGTGGGACCACCCACACAGTCTGCAGGGAGTTCTTACGTGCTCAGCAGCATCATACAACACTAAGAGAAGAATATGGATGCTGGTTTTTGTTTTTGTTTTTGGAGGGGGGAGGTTGGTTTCGAGACAGGGTATCTCTGTGCAGCTTTGGAGCCTGTCCTGGTACTCACTCTGTAGACTAGGTTGACCTTGATCTCACAGAGATCCACCTGCCTCTGCCGCCTGAGTGATGGGATTAAAGGCATGCCCATGGATGTTGTTCTTAACCACAGCACTCTCCTTTGGAGAAAACAGATGCAAAAGACAATATAAAGAACATTTAAGAGTTTGAGGTATAGATCAGCATTAGGGCATGTGTTTTACATGTGAGAGACTCTAAATATTAACAACAGCAGGGTGAAATGTTTTTATAAATAGTACCTATAGATTATCCATTCAAGAAATTGTTGTGAAACAAATAAGGAGGGTGCTGTGAAAAATTTTGCACATGGTACTGAGAAGTGAAGAAGTTCAGAACAGAAGGACATATTTAATGTTATTTATAATTAGAGGGTCGTAATAATAATTTATGATACCTGGCTAGTCAACTTGGAAAACTGAGCATATGCCCTGGAGGAATTTATATAATGCTAAAAGACAAGATTCTCTCTCTCTTTCTCTCTCTCTTCTCCCTCCCTTCTTTTCTCTCCCCCATCCCCTTCCTTCTCTCCCCACCTCCCTCCCTCCCCCAGCAGCTTTAGCTGCCTTGAAATTCACTATGTAAACAAGGCTGGCCTTGAACTAAAGGGAACCCAACTGGTCTCCACCTCCTGAGTCTGGAATTAAAACCACACACCACCACACCAAAGAGATTCTTAAATTAGTATACTTTTCTGGTTGCCTGTGTTCTGGTTTTTCTAATTCAACTGTGCAAAATTAAAAAGTGAACGAAAGAGACCAATGTTAACTGAAAGCAATGCAGAATATTCTATAGAAAAGGAAATGGACCTTGAAGGAGCTGATTATATAAAGGTGAAAATCAGATAAATTAGTATATTTTAAGAACATTCTTACAAGTATCAATAACAATACCTACATAGGATCATAACAATACCTACATAGGATCATTTTTTTCCTCATAGGTGATACTGTCATGATAGCTGACTTATGAATACATATCACAAGTTTGTGGGCCTGGTTCAAAATAGAATACACTATGTTCCTGTTTTATTTTTCCTGTTATTTTGAAAAACTGTTGCTCATTTTTTTTAAACATTCCTGCTGGTGACCAAGAGAGACTCTAATAAATGAGGAAATAGAATTGCCTAAGAAACAGTTTAGTATTTACATATTTATAGGTAATAAAGTATACAAAAGTGGTTGTTACATAAAATAAATTATTAAAATGAAGATTGGGTCACTAAGCTACCAAAATCTGTATGTGTGCCACTTTAGGTTAAACTCCTATGGAAAACAACTCAATAGATTTCAATTTCAATACCTTGCTAAATAGAGATCATGTACTCACTTAGTTCAACAGGAAATAATGTTAGCAAAATGATTAATGATCTTAATTAACAACAACATAATAAAATAATACAGCACAGTAATAAAAATACCTTTGTGTCATGGTCATTGCACCGCATTGATATCAAGCAAATTGCTTCATAGAAACTGAAAAGCCTTATGGAGACAGCCAGAAGTAACAGTTTTCATGGCGAGAAATGTAGCAAAGAATTATCTACCAGTGGGTGAAATCTAAGAAAAATTTTATAACAAGAGAAAATAAATCAATTTAAAAATAGAACTTAACCATCAATGAAGTTTTTAAAAATATTAAATACTTATAAAGTTTAACATGAAGGAATGGTAAAAACCAGATGTCATTCAAGAAAAAAACATCTGACTTTTACTGCTGCAGTTCATGTAGGCTTTCAGTGTGTTAACAAATTACAAAATTAAAGAGCTCTTTGAAAGAAGAAATTTAACGGATGTTTGCAAAGGTTTTCCTGAGTTAGAAAACCCTGAACACTAAATATACTTGGGAAGAGATTACAAAGCGTTAGTGGCAAACATAGATTCTAGAAATGGTGCAATTATCATTTTCCCCTTCTTTTAATTATTAAAAAAGTTCCATTTAAGGTCTTGAATTTGCCAGACTAATCCAAATTTACTGGCAAGAGACATCCTTGAATTTGCTTTAATCTGTTTAGTTACAAAAATGTTGAATACTTTCTAATAAAGAGACCTAGAGTCTCAAAGGCATAATGTTCTTCCCAAATTGGTTTAACTTCAAGTTACTCAATTGGAGATCTGAAGAATTACAAGTTCATTCTTTTCCTTAGAATCATAGCAACTGCCTCTGTGTTATGTATGAGATACTCAATAAATATCTTGAAGGACTATTTCTGAAGAAGGTAATAAAAGGAATTATTTAGGTCAAAAATATTTCAATTTCTAGGGAAACCTATTTCTTCCCAGATGATAGTGAAGATAGAATTAAGACAACTGCAAAATATCTAGTTTTAGGTTCCTGACTCTACCGATTTCCTGGGTTCCTCTCTGCTCTCAGAGTTATTTCATTTTGCTGACACTTCTCAAAACTTAGGTCACCACAATGGCAGCATGATATCGATGAACATCATTTGCATAGAAATAGCAGGCACCTTATGTTTGAAGTTAACAAGGGTTTTGCTTTACACATTCTCCCTTAGCGCAGTATTTTAGCGATCCTAAGAAATACACATGACAGATTTCTCTGGGAAAATTTCTCTGTGTATTTAACAAGTGTTGGCAAGAAAATTATTGCTGATAGACGCCTGGAGAAAGTTTATTCAATGGTGGCAAATAAAGATACAAATGGAGGAGTCTAGAACATTTACCTCTTGGCATTATATTCTTGGGCATTAGTGGGAGTGAGTTAGCTTTTTGGTTATGAATGTTTTGGGAATAATTTTGAAGTGATATCTTTACAAAGATATTAAAGTGATAATTTAAAATCTTATATCTAATAAAAGAAATTGTGCCATGTAAATATAGCCTAATTTTAATGTGACAACTATTCCTTGTGATGATTATCACATATGGGCAGTAAATAAGTTCTTGGAAAAGGACAAGAATTCCAGGTGTCAGTTACTATAGTACCAAGAAAATGGAGGTACAAATGCTCACTATAAACTAAGAAAATTTCAAACTGTGTTTGTACTGGTGTCCTGACAGCAAACATTTGACATATTTATCTGAACTATAGGGTGGACATGGTTATATTATGTGAACTGTGTGTTAATTATTCTGTACAATTCCAATGTTATAACAGTATAGTACAATGGCTCATAAGTAAATCATGTTAGGTTATTATTTTAGTCAGTATTTATATTGCTGACTATATATGGCTCAACGTTCTACATGAAAGCATCTATTCAAGGTCACTATAAACATTCTTAAATTGGAATAAATTAAAAAGAGGCTAGTCCTGTAAAGGGACTTGAAGCACAATAATTTTTGGAGTACAGGAATAAAGATTGCCTTGTCCACAACCATTCTGCTTCGATTTGAGCTATTGCTATATATTTTCTTGGTTTCTTCACTCTTATGGTGTAGGAGGTCCTTCTGTCTATGTGTTGCTTTCATTGGTTAATAAAGAAACTGCCTTGGCCTATTGATAGGGTAAAACTTAGGTAGGTGAAGAGGAATGAACTGAATGCTGGAAGAAAGAAGGGCAGAGTCAGAGAAGCCATGGATCCACTGCCTGAGACAGGTGCCAGTTAGAATCTTTGCTGGTAAGCCACTGCCACATGGTGATATACAGATTAGTAGAAATGGGTTAAATTGATATAAGAGTTAGCCAATAAGAAGCTAGAGCTAATGGGACAAGCAGTATTTTAAGTTATACAGTTTCTGTGTGATTATTTCAGTTCTGGGTGGCTGGGACTAACAAGTGGCCCTCCTCCAACTCTCTTACGGGTGCTTCCAGTCTGTTCGTCACAGAAATTTACATTTTTTATGTAAAGTAATACCAAGGCACAAAGTGAGTACAAAATGAACAAATGACATCATAGCAAAAAAATTTAAATTTGTATCAAAATAAACTCAGTCAAAATTTGAACTTCGAATACCTCAGAAGTGACAACTGAGCAAAAATATATTTTAGGTAGTAATTAATTAATAATATTAATTTTCTTACTATTGATATAGGTGATATCTTATAACAAGCATTAAAACAACCCAGTATGATACTATTTGATGTGATGATTTTTCTTAAATTACTTGTCAATGGACACATAACAGGACTTAATTCAATACTCCAGGCTCAACATATAAGGGAATGCACTGCACAGCTTTCTAAAAGTATCTTATTTTGCCTTAAGTCAGTATATCCATTAATTTTTTAACTTAATGCTCTTGTTTCCTTTCTGGTGGATTTCTTTTACAACAATATCCTGCCAAGCCATTAATAGGTCTTTACAGAGGGAGACTTCACTCCTTGACCTTCACACTCATGACCCATCGTGTAATGTGCTTCTATAATCTCTGTCATTTCCAGATAATACACTTCCTGTGAAATACTGAAAAAGTGCTTTGATTACTTGTTTGTGTTTCATCGTGTGTTTTATTGGCTCTTTTTCTACAGTTTCCTTTTGATGTTCTTTTGAAGGGTTTTATACTTGTGTCACTTGAAATAATTTTTATTACACATTTGTGCCAGTCAAAAGCAACTGGAGTATTTGCATTTTCTTAACCACATGACACAAACAGCCTGCAAAATATACGACTACAAGGCTCTTACGGTTTATGTGTTTCTTTCAAATTTAGGTCAAAAGCCAGCATAATTAGATGGAGTGAGTGTTACATGGAAGAGTTGCCAAGCAGATAATAAGTTTAGAACTCTTAATTGAAAATTAATACATAAACATTTGCATTCTCAAATTGAATAAAATGGATTGTCTCATTACCTACATCATCAGATGCTGCACATTTTACATGCTGAATCTCTAAGGAGAGAATCATTTCTTTTATTTTGATGGATGCTTCTAGGCTGCAGTGTACCTTAAGAGTTTAGTGGAGACAAAGCAATCATAATCAGAGATGAATTTGGCTTTTGTTTCTCAAAGTACGAAGACAATCCAATCATAATTAGAGGGATCCTTACAACAGCTACATAATAGTTACTTATTAGCATTCTCTTTTAAATAATTTACTGAAATTATCACTGCTACAGTAGAAAGTAGATTAAATTTCTGCCCATGATTATTTCGCTTTCCTGAAAATACTACACATTTACATGCCTGCCTTGTCTGGATATGCTGTGGGACAATGGCCTTTTATCTTGTCACTTGTATTATTTTTAATAAAATACTCATTGGTCAGTAACCAGGAAGGAAGTAGAGGCGGGGCAATGAGAATAAGAGAATTCTGGGAAGAGGAAAAGATTCAGTCTGCAGTCATCACCCAGACATAGAGGATGTAGACGAGAATGCCTTGCTGATGAAAGGTACCAAGCCATGTGGCTAACACAGACAAGAATTATGGGTCAAGATCTAAGAATTAATTAATAAGAAGCCTGAGCTAATAGCCTAACCAGTTTATGATTAATGTAGACCTCTGTGTATTTCTTTGGGACTGAATGACTGCGGGAACTAGTGGGATAGAAACCTCTGTCCACGTTGATACAAAAAGAGAGTATTTTTTTTATCTCCTTGGATTTTGGTTTGTCATGAATTGTTTACACTCTATAAACCCAAATGACAAAAGCAGATATATGCTCCTTTGTTTGCCACAAGAAGATCACACTCTGAATAGCTACTATCCTTGTTTGCATGATTCTTACTAAGTCTGTGATGTAGACTGAAGATTAATCTGCATATTAGCCAAAACACACTGAACTAAACACTACCAAAGTGCACACCCACAAAAAAATGGAAATGTATTTCTATTGCAGCTCTAAAATTAACTTTTTATTGTTTATTATACATACAAATCAACCAATAAATATTAAAAACTTAAATGTGTTTCCAAGGCTGTATGGCTCAGAGATCTAGGATAGAATAAAAAATGACTGGAGGAAAAATTTGTCAATAAAATGATGCCTAATGATATTCTGCTATAACCTTATATAACCCAAATGTCATCAGTGAGGCATCATCCAACAACTGGTGGAAACTGATGCAGAGACCTACAGTCAAACATTAAGTCAAGCTCAGGGAATCCTGCTTAAGAGAGGGAGGAAGGATTATGGAAACCAGAGGGAGGGGTCAAGAACATCTCAAGAACTCCCACAGTATCAACTAATGTAGGCTCATAGGGACTCACAGAGAATGAACTGAAGACCAGGGAGCTTGCATGTGACTGATCGAGGCCCTCTACATATTGTAGACAGTTGTGTAGCTTGGTATTCTAGTGGGACTTCCAAGAGTGGCAGCAGGGGCTGTTTCTGACAGTTTTACTGGCTTCGAGGACCCTATTATATTGGGGCTCCTTGCTCAGCCTTAATATGTGGGGAGGTGCTTAGTCTTAACTGCAACTTGAAATGTGCTTTTCTGAATCAAAATGGAGAATTGTATGGATGATGTGGGGTGGGAGGAAGAGGGGATGTGAAGTGAGGAAAGAAGGGAGAGGAAATTGCAATAAGGATGTAGAATAAAGTAATATAAACAAAAGAAAGCAAAAATGTGTCTCTGAGGCAACAGAGCACAGAAAATCCTACAGAATGTATACCAACCAAACTGAAGAAAAGCCTGAAATTAGAAAAAAAGTTGTCACATTCTCATGACAAAACTCACATTTTAGCTAGATATCAGGACCAGGTCCCAGTAATTGAATTGGGACAAAGGTTAGAAATAAAGAAGCAAAACTATTAGTCAAATTTAATTCATTAGGTGATAGTTTCACATTTTTTTTTAACCAGCGAAGCTGTAGCTTTTATTTAAGCTTTCCCTTGGTTCCCGTTGTGTCATCTGTGTCCCCCACTACCCCATTAACATAGAAAAAATTTAAGAAATTTTTTGTGTTATTTCAATAAAAAGTAGTATGTTCATATCTTGATTTTTTATCCTTATTTAAAGAAATCAGTGTTAGTGTTTGGTAGCCCCAAGATAGTGTTTATGCTTGAAGGTTCCTTTTGCATTTCTCTTTTTGAGATTTTTTTTATTGAAAGAAAAAAAAAGAAATTCCCGCCTCCTCCCATCCTCCCATTTCCCTCCCCCTCCTCCCACTCTTCTCCTCACATAATAGTTTCACATTTTTCAAGCAAACGAAAAACCTACAGTCTTTGAAAGCCGCCTGCTGTTATACGCTAATGACTGAAATCATTGGTTTTGGAATAGTTCCAAAATGCCACATTCAAGTTTTAAACAAAATTGGATCCTCAAATAAACCTTGCTGAGAAACAGAAAGAGCCCTCTGTATAGGTAGGAAGAGGAAAGAAGGACGCTCTCGGCGTTTCTCTTCTATTTCTAAAGGGTGGTAATGAAACAGGTACTCTCTTGCTTTTATTCATGTCTAAAGAGTCCTTCTTATGCTTATTGCTACAGGGTTGGAGTGTTCATTTCATTCCCACCAACATAGAACTATTTTGAGGGGTTAGGAGATAAGATTTTGTTGGCAAAATTCCAAGTTCATGGCTCATTCAGATGATTCTTTTGTGTCTTAGGTAGTCTGAATATGATGATAGCTTTTTCTACACTCGAAAAGTGGGAAGAGTATAGGAGACCAAATGAGGAAGCAATGAAGTGATTTCTTAATACCAACCTTGTTGAAAATTAATAATTATCTTGTTTTACATTGGAGGTTGATAAAATTGACATATTTTAAAGTGTACTTCCATAATTTCATTTTTGTTATCTAATAACTATATTCAATGATTCAAAGACCTTGTTTTCAGCCCTTCTCATTTATAATCCATGGATACTGCTGTTCCGAGCTCCAAGAGGAGAACATGTCTAATTTCTTTTTCACAAAAGACCCTCCTTTTACTTCATAAGTCATCTCAATGGAATGAAAGATGCACATTCTATATAGCTTTATGACAAAACTTCTGCTGAGCAATTTTCCTTTGAAGTAACAAATAACTGTATAAATTGTAATTATTACTCAGAGATTAGAACATGTTGGCAATAGAGTCATTCTTCTCTCTGAATTTAAAAAGCTGAATAATTCACTACTCAGAGCTTTTAATAGTTGTAAATAATGCAATTAATAAGATCATATCGGGAAAAGAAGTTGAAAGATCAAGGCTCCCTGGGCATCACGAAATAATGATTCCTATAGGTGCTGCTAATGCATAGTCATTAATAAAAAGCTGCGTGTTAGCAAATTTCCAGCATGTGGTTCCTAAGAATATCATTTACGTGACAAGATTAAGACTGCTGTTTATAATTGCTTTAGTTAATTGGGTATACATTAAAGTTAAGGTTAGTTAAGTGGCAAAGATCAATGATAATAGGCTTGTAGGATATTCAAGAAATTTTGTTGAGAAATGAAAAATCCAAATGTGGACAGCCGCCAAACAAAGAAATAGTTGAACTGTGTCTCTTGGCCAAGGGCATTGGATGTCAATGTATAAGCATGGGCATCTTTAAGCCAGTACAGCAGGTTGTAGGTGTGAAGAAGGTTTGACTGACTAGGTTGTGATTCTCTGGGCATAGTCTGATAATCCCACGTGCTCATTGAACATTGGTTTCTATAAGAAATAGCAAAGGAATCGTATACTGCATCATTCCCATTAATTTTAGCAAGATCACATTTTATGAATCTGAAGACATGAGGAGATAAATTTTTGTGAGATTAAAATGTATTCATTTGCTAAACTCTTGGTAAATGTAATTTATCAAGTAAGTTTTCTGCTAGTTGAATTTATTTTAAACAAATGGAGTGAATGTATCGGTAACACAAGTGCATGTTCCTTAGATATCTCAGTACTAACTTACAAAATGCTTGCCATGCTTACGCTCTTTGTTAAAATCATAAGCCAAAGTCATAACTGAAAAGAGATTTAACATTCTACTAGGTTATAAGGAAAAGTAAAATACGGTTGTTGAGAGTGATTTTATAAATAAGAAACTTCAGCAAGCAAAGTTTATGTTAAAAAACCTGGAAATTATCATAGTTACGGAAAATGAATAAGTTCATAAATGACAGCTATTGATAAGTTGCTATGGCCAGTTTGAGGTCTAAAAAATAATATGCAATGTACAATAATTACTTATTAAATAGTTACATAAAAGGATTTATGAATATAAATTCATATCATATCATGTTTAATGAAAAATAGGGGATGTATGTATTATGTGAACCATTATAAAGAGATCTTTCCACACAAGATCACTGCACTAAAACCTAGAACCTTAATCTGTTTTTACTAAATAGTTAATGATTAGATAATTTATATTTTTAAATTTTCTATTTAGTAGGTTTATGTTAGCGAGAACTGTCCTTTTGAAAAAACCCTACAATTGACACAAATGTCAGTCATGTGTTTAAAAGTCGTCCATGGGCCAGTGTGTTGACTCCGCTTGCCAGAAAGCCTGCCAATGTGAATTCAGTCCCTGGGACCCACATGGTACAAGAGAATCGTCTCCTACTAGGTGTTCTCTGCCCTCTTCATATACACCATGACACATTTACCTTCCTGACAGGCATACAAAATAAGTAGAAATATAATGTAACTAAACCGTTCTTTTCTTAAGGCAGAAAAATGGTTTTTGTTTGTTTGTTTTTCATTTTAAAATTACAATCTCTCTGGTCTTTAGTTTTCCTTTTCCACAGGGAGAAAAATATTTTGAAAACTCTATTATACCAATCTCTGGAAGAGAGCATTCCTAAATGAATTCAGATCAACAGATTACAAATATCTCCCAATCAGCAGTGCAGACCGAGCATCCTCAGGGCTTCAGTCATTTTATAGAAATGATTTGGAATTAATTGGTCTCCTTGTCACTTTTATTATTTATACATTCTCAATATTGACAGATTTCATTTTTTCCCACTCTCCAGTCCTCTTCTATAGATTTAAATTCATGACATGGAGCACAGAGACTCAAGACTTATGTGGCCCTTTTAAGACATAACTATTCAAAGAACCCAATGGATAATGTAGCAAACGCAAATACACTTTATCATTTTCTTTGCTCTTTGAAGTGCCTTCCCTAGGAGATTAAAGTTCATGTATTCTTTAGATCATGTAGTAGATAAAAAAGAATCCCATTTGAAACCCAGATCAATAACTTTGACTACAGCTGTACAAAAGAAGTCAGAACTTTTTTTAGCATCATTATTGTTATTTATCTTTCTTTTCCCCCAACCCCAGTCTTGTATTCCCTCCACATTCCCAGGTAGAGTTTTCCCAAGACATTGTTGATCAGCTTAGTTACAAAATGATTTAAATGAAGTTAAGCCACACAAGGTGATAATGCTCCCCACAAGAGCCACACAAACTCTAGAGTCAGTCATGGGAAACTCCACTTCCAGTGTTGGCTAGGAAGGATCCAAGAGAATCCCCAAATATTATTGCCATTGTCTTTGGTTGTCTCTCAGAACTTGAAGGCAAGACCCTATTACTGGAAAAATCATTTGCTTCAGACGTAGGACTTGGAAAAATTGAGATAGAAATGAGCTGAAAGTCTCTTCCATGAAGAATAGTATCTTGCACTGCTATTCAAGCTGCCAAAGGAAAAACACAATCAATAGTCCTATGTAGCTGTAAAGCCTACGAAACCAGAACAGAACATCATGGCAAGATATTCCCAAGGCTGCGGGAGTGATCACCATTATCTTGGGAGTAATCAACTCATATAATAGGACTTAAAATCCACTTAGTAGGAGAAAATTTGTGCATGATACTGGAAACCTAGCCAATTTCCTGTGTCTGGGCAGGCCACAGAACCTAGAGAAGAACCCACTCCTGCCGTTTTCCTAAGTAAGTATAATTTCTGTGTTCCAAATACTTATATCCACAAAAAAGTGCCACTCAATCGGTATAACATTAGGAATATGTATGTATATGTATATACACATACATATATGCCTGCAATAACACTTATTGAAAAAAGAGGCGATGAAACAAGGAGAGATATTCAAGAGGGCTTGGAAAAAGGTAAGGGGAGGAAGAAATGCAATTATATTGAAATATCAAAAATAAAAACAGTAAAAGAAAATATAACATTTATTCCTCAACAGAGTTTATTTTCTCAGCAGAGGGAGATCATTACAACTAGTCAAAATACAGAGAACAGTGGATTGAGGAGTTCTTAGCCTAACTCATACATCTACAACACAACCCTTATACCAAAAGCTCAGGCAACATCATAGACGAGAATGGAACGACTGTAAAACCCAGAGGACCAGGGCACCTCCTACTAGTCACAACATAAAACTGCATCCGTGAAATCTCAACACTATGGTAACCTAAACAAGAATGCATAATGACAACAGCAGCCAGCATGCCAACATAAATAGCAGAGACTTCACAAGGCCTCACTACTAGATGAAGATCTATAGGAAATCAATGAAAATTCATTTCCTCCTGGGATTAGACCCCTGAAAGTTGATACACTTCCAAGTGGTCACCCCTATACATATATAACTATGAGAAAAAACTAATATACTCCCTCTTTTGTCTCTGTCTCTGTCTCTCTCTGTGTAGAGAAGTGGTAACAATTATGCAAATGCAGCACTCACATATGAAATTCTTAAAAAATGAACAATGAATTAAATTCGGAAAAAAATATCAGGGCTACAGTTGCTACAGACATTGAGAAAAGCTTCTTACTGAAATCAACAGAGTATAAATGATCAATCAGATTTTGTCACAATTATACTTGTGACATTTTAAAATGGTTTTTATCTTCTTTTGAAGATGACATTATATCTGGTCTTAATTTACCTGGTAGCCGTTTTTGTCATTAATTAACCTTAAGGCTATATTAACAATAATCATTTTGAATGTCTCTAAATTAATGAGATGATGTCTTTCAGATGCCTCAAATTTGATTTGGCCAACGTGACAGAGCAAATTGATGCTATTCTCCTCTCTAATTTCCATAAATTCAGAGAAGTAAAGGAATCCCTATTTTAAAATTGGAGTCATTTAGTATTAGTTAAAGTCTAAATATATGAAAATTTTTCTTGGCAAAGAAAATATACTGCTCAGTTGTCTTCAGTCAACATCTGTTTTTACATAGACAGTGTGACTTACATTCAGGAACCAAAGAGTAGAAAATTCTGAATAATCTAGTTATTCAAAAGATATATGAAATGTATAGTCTTAAAAATCTGTCTCCAATCGTCTTGTTTTGAACACTATTACTTTGCAACTATTTAACTACCTTGATCTATGCACTTAATTTTAATGATTTTTTTCAAAAATAGTTATAATCAATGTGTGCCAGCTTTGAAATATATCATTTCTAATATAATAAATATTTAAAAGGAATTTTATGAAGATAAACCACAAGGGTAACTATTGTGATTCCACCACATCATTAAGGTAAAGCAATTTGTCAGTATTCACTATTCTTATCTTTCACTAAAACCAAGTCCCAGTTCATTGCTCCAGGCAATATATGAGGCATTAAAATGAAACACACTCTCGTGCAGCACTATGATGTAGGGAGTGAAGAGTTAAGTCCTAAATGTGTGGATCAATTCCAGTTTGGTGGTACATAATGTGCTACAACCAATTTAACAGAAATCAGCATGCATTGAAACATACAAACAGAAAGTAATATCATTGAAGGAGCATTTGATTATTTTAAAAATGTGTATGTAATTATGAACCCTAAAAATAAAATATGGGTTTCAGATATTTAGGACGAAGGCAGTCAATAATTCATTTTCTGCTTCACCTTACTGTTGTCAACATAATGTGGAACGAAGCTGAATGCCTTCAGTCATTTCTCCCAAATATGCACATTTATTGTACATATCTCTCTACATATCTCTCACCCCCTTCCCGAGAGCAGCCTCAACGTGCACATTCTGCTCGGACATATGCCAGAAGTCCAACCAAGAGCAGGAAGTTCTCTTAAGCTAACTGTCGCTTCTGCTTACTCAATTGTCATCTGCTAAAGCAAAACACATGATCAAGGTCGAAGGCCAGGGCTTGTTACATTCACTCCATTGATGAGGGAGTAATGTAAAAATTGTGACTGTAGAAATGAGGGAAGAAATGGGGCTATTCACTGACTCTTTCACAGTGAGGTAGATGTTTCTCTAAAGCAGATAGCATGCTACAAACAGGATAATGGCTTGTCTGCAATGGTTTGCTTTTGTCACAATATTCACTCGTGCTTGGTGGTGGCTTTGCATTACTAATGTTCTTGATGATAAATCTGCCATTTAATGAGTTTGGTTATATTTATTTTATTTTTAATGTCATATAATTGAAAAAGTATCACATCACAAGAATTTAGCACTTCTGATGAGGTAGTTCAGAGCAAAGGAACTTCTTAGGAAGACACACTGAGTGAAGCCAACTATGCCCCACTCTGCCTTCTTCCCATCCTTTTTACTCTTCCTCTCTCTCTACAACAACCTTCTTAGAATTTCTCATTAGTTTTTGTTAATTTTCTAAATTCTTGATTTTTTGATGGTTTTTTCGCTTTTGTAAAAGGAAAGGAAGAATGCACTTGAAAACATCATTTGAGAAAGATTTTCAAATTGGCTTCTCTAGTAGAGGGCACATTTGCCTTCCAGGTATAATATTATTGTGATCACTGGTGCATGTATTATCGGATTTCCATTTCTATGCTGTCACCTAAGGTCATTTTGAAGTTCTCATAGGACAGGTCATTTGCCTATGTTTTTGTGAGCTGAAATGTTGCTATAAGTTGGGTCAGACTTTGGATGTCACAGTTGGTAAAGCAGCAGGATTTTCTATCTTATTTCTTTATCTTTTGTTTTAGAAAGTCAAATTATTGCCCTCTGCTCTGGTTTATCCGATTCTATAGGACAAGAGAGTATGTGATTTTTATTTTTTTTTGTTTCATTTTTTTCTCTGTCTTCTGCCACCTTACCTACATCTGTTTGTCTTTCCATAAGGTCAACTAATTATTTTCTGTTTGAATACTATTAAGAACAAACAAAATTTTGTTAGAAAATAACCTTTTACAATAAAATTCTAATAAGTAAAATGACAAACTCAAACCTGCTTCATAATCAGCCTTTGAATTATCTAAGGATAAACAGTGTGTTACTTGACCTCTTATATGTAAGATTAACAAACTCTCTGAGTTATAGATGCAATTTTTTCATAATACAATTTGACTAGAACTTTATTGATAATCCATTAACCATCAATCACATGCCGATAGTAATTATCTTATGATTTTCCTTTAAGTTCAATATTCCAATATCACCAACTAAATGATATTCTTACTATAAACACACACATCAGTCATATAAGTCAAATCAAAATAAATCCCTTTCTCCCTTCTTAACTGCAATTTTGAGACACTGATTATAAGTTAGAACTTGTTTAACAAAATTCATTGGTATGAAAGAAAGAGAAACTCTCTTAATCAAGGCCAAAACATAATCACAAAAATTAGTAGGTAGTATTATTTAAGTTGCAGAAAAAAATCAATCTACAACTGAAGTTTTCTTTTATAATACTGTAATTTGATCACGATAGACTCATGTTATAATTTAATGTCATGAGCCATTAGATTATTACATTAAATTAATGATCATGTCTCAGATGGAAGCATGAGCAGTTTTATACAATATGCAAATGAAAAAAGGAATGAAAACGGCAATGTAAATCTTCCTAGATACCATCTGGCTTAGCTTTTCTTTATGTTTTTCCCTCAAACAGTGGGAGGAATAAACAATACTATTTCTGATTGGATATGCTTTGGAGATAGTGGCAGCAAATGAAAAATGCTTCAAAATAAGCAGAAAAGCTATTATTTTCTGTCTTTATTTCATTTATTTAAGCACAATCTGTTTTGTGAGAATCTAAATTTCTCAAACTTCAGAGCTAAATGGACACAAGCAAACATCTGGTTCAGCTGTTCTAAGATTTAAGCTGGTAGATGTAAGGGCTACACAATCCCTTGGCTCATCTATAGAGGGCTGACACATACTTTCAGTGCCCTCTCTAACAACAAGGATGGGTAAGCAATGTGCAAAGTTAGAGACATACTTCTGTAGTCTAGATCTGCCATTTTCTTCACCTGCCATTTTCTCCCCTCCCCTCCTTTCCTGTCTCCTCCCTTCCTCTCCAACACTCCTGACTTCCTCAAATGATACAAGGTTTAATAAACAAAGTAACATATTTTCTATTTTTTGATAACATTATTTTCATAAAATCCCTTAAAGTTGTTAGCTCACTTCTTACTTTGTACTGTGATAAAAATTCACAAAAGAATCTGTTACTTCAGCCTGTTTTAAACGTATATTTTGATTGTATAAAGCACATTTCCAGTATTTTACACCCATCGTCACTATCAGTCCTTAGAAATTTCTATCAGCTTACACTAAAACTCAGGTAGCCAATAAATAAAAAATTCCTATTCTCTGCTCCATATACCACGGGAAATCATCCTTTTATTTTCTAGCAATACAAATTGGACTATTCTAGTGCCTGTCATAAATGAAACCACACAAAGTTCATGCTTTGTGTTTGACTTCTTACACTAAGCATAATGTCCCTAAAATTCTCCTAGATTACTTCACTTTGTTCAGTTTATTGAATCGTTTTCAAATCTTTGTCAATGCAGTGTTCTGATCTTTTAAGAAATTAATTTCTATCATTTGTTCAACTTCAATTGATTGCTGCTAAATGGATGAAAAACTTCAGAAAGAACATTTGAATGAACAAGATAGATACAGCCTGGAGACAGGTAGATGCGAAATTCATTTTCTGTATAGATGAAAGCCAATTGAAAAGAAAAAGCAATAGAAAACATCAAAGGAGCTATGTTAGGGAGAGGAGGGAGAGAAATGAAGGAGATGGGTTAAGAGCTTAAATGGGCTCAGATTCGGGAGAAGTATCCAACTGAGGTTATTAATGGATGAATGAACCTTCTTGGAAGTGACTCCTTCGGTGACAGTTGACCTGATCCAGATTATTTCAAGAGGAATGTGCATGTAAGATATCCCGGGTTTGTTCAAATTATAGTTTGGCAAACAAACAAATGACTGTAAATATATTAAACCTCTGAAGTGTCAGGCTGGATCCTACACCAAAAGCTAACAAGAATACCTTGTTTGGTTGTGGTCATAAGGCATATAGGATGGATCTCTTTCTCTGGGTGACTAAAGGATACTGTACTTATTTCCATTACTTTCTTTTCCTTACTAGCTAGGTCTAACCTGCCCAATGCTGCCAATTCCCACCACTAGCAGTTCCTCCTTAGGGACATTTTTCTTATCATCTATTCTTTTTACTCTGAAGCAGGGAATCCCACTTGTCAATAATAGTTCACCTGAAAGGACACATCCAAAATCCAGTCAGTAAGTACGTTTTTCTACTAGATATATAAATTGCAAGAATCTACAAGTTTCATTTGAGTCATGGAAGGCAAATACATTTACAATTGCCTAATCAAGTGCCGCGTTCCAATAATAACACATCCCCTATCCTCAAACAAAAGATCGTTTTTTTATCCATGGTAGGCAAAATATAATATGTACTGATTTTTATTTTTCAAGTACAATGTGTAAGAATTAACCCATCATTTATGAAACCATTATAAAAGTAAAAATAAGACTTATGGAGTAAATAACTGAGTGTCTTAGCAAGTATTTCATTTATATCCAAGGGCCATTTTATCTGGGGTCATGACCTGGAATTGGATTTAGTATTGAAATGTTGAATGGGAGCAAAGTATTGGGGTAAAAATTGTGTAGTGAGAAGGTCGCTTGGTTGTTCCTGGCTGCTTAATCACAAAATAATCACACAGACTGTATTAATTAAACAGCCCATTAGCTCTAGCTTCTTATTAGCTAACTCTTATGTTAATTTAACCCATTTATATTGATCTGTGTATTGACACGTGGCTGTGGCTTACCCACTAATGTTCTGGCTTCTGTCTCCAGCTGGGCTACATAGTTCTGACTCCCTGACTCTGCCTTCTTCCTCCCAGCATTCCATTTAGTTTCCTCCCGCCTAGCTCTGTTCCCTGTGCAGGCCCAAGACAGTTTCTTTATTAACCAATGGTGATCACAACATGCAGAGGGAAATCCCACATCAAAAATGGTTGGCACATAGGAGACAATAAGATTCTGTATTCTTCAGAGAATAATTATATCAGAAAGTCATAGAGGATAATATATATTTAAAAGAGGTTAGAGGTAAGAAGACATTAGACAGGAAAAGCTGACGTCTTTAGAGAATTGCAAGGTTGATATGTGTAACAATTCAAGATATTGTAAGTTGTGATTACAGTATTGAAACATCAACATACTAACAGACCCCTTAAGGACAACCACAGATGCAAAAGCAAATGGAAGAAACTTGTCACTTGTTCCATCTATACTAATAGGATCTCCAGCAAGTAATGTTTTATGTGTTTCACATGCTTTCACAATCAGGAATAATGATTTCAGCTCTATGGGGAATGCCTAATTTATGCACAAACCTTTGTTCAAGAACTATTCTTTAAAATTTGATACAGTTCAACATGGTTACGAAAAGGCAACAAACATTCTGACATTTCATTTTAATGCCATTTAGAAAAGCACATAACTGCAAATGGACTTCATGTGGAATGAAAATCACATGTTGACAAACTAAATTATTTTGAATATGATTAATATTTACCTAATAGCAAAAATGTTTTATTATCACAATTTTCAAAGGTAGAAGAAAAATATCAGGATGGAAATTTAAAAATAGTTTTCAAATCCAGTAAAAGATTAACATTTCCCAATTCAACAGGAAGTGGAAGTTCTAAGATTCACTGTGTAATAGCATATCATTTTTCTCCTGGTAAATCTGCTCCCAAAGACAGCATGCAAAAACTCTTCCAGTAAAAGAAAGACGAGAGTGTGACAGGAAATTACCTTAGTTTTTCTGTACTTTAATTTTTCTTGACCTTTTTAATACTGGTTTGGAGAAAAACTATGTGAATCTGGACATGGTTCAGAGACAGTGAGTGTTTTGAGTCCACTAATTTTCTCCAGGGCTTTCTCTTGGCATTCATTTAAAACAACTTTATTTTATTCACATTTAATTAAAATTTTTCTTCTCCATGCAGTCTATTTTGATAATGTTCTTTCACCTCCCTCGACTCCCCTCAGATCCACCCCACCTCCCCGGCACACACTTTAATTTGTTTTTCTGTGTTTCAAAAAAAAAGACATTTAAAAAGTCAAAACAAACAAAATACAGGAAGGCAAAACAAAATAAAGATTTTTATTAAGATTTCTATAAGACATTGATGTGATTTTTCTCTGTTGCTCAGATTGTTTGTGAAGAAAAATAAGCCTCTTTTGCCGAAGCAGTCAAGGAGTCTCTGGTGTCTAGCTGAAAGCAAAGGCTGACAAGACATTTACTTCCCCAAGGAGGTCCTGATGCAAAACGACATAGCTGCTTTTGCACTTTCAGTATGATATATTTATTCTCAAGAACAGAGTATTAAAGTTTGCTTTTTTTATTTGGAGAGTTTAAAGAAATTTTTGAGTCAATAATGACATTTAAGAACTCAAACCTCCTAAAGATTAACAGTTTTTTCTCTTTATTAAATGAAGTCTTAGCACTCATGGAAGTCAATATTTGAGAAGTTGTATTTAATTGTCCATTTTATGAGCTTTCCCACATAAATCAAATGAGAATTTTATTCCCCAAGGGGCCTATATTACAATGAGCAGTATGAAAATTCATCAATAAATATGTAAATAAAATTTAATTTTACCCGTAGATATAAAAATAAGCATAAATGTAACGACGCGATAATGTTTATTGGGTGCTTCCTATAATATCTCAGATACTGTTTTATGAGGTTCACACATATGACTTTATACCAGTTTCACAAACTGTTTGAAGTATGGATGTGGTTACTTTTTATTTATAGCAATGTAATACAAATGCAATTAAGAAATGAGTCCATGATCAGCAGGAAGCAGAATCATGATTTAAATCCACACGGAAAAACTTCAAAGCTCATAGTACTGAATACTGTCTTCTCTAGCTTTGCTAAAAGGAAGTAAAAAAGAACAAAACATTTTTTCAGTGCCTATAGGCATTACAAAGGAGACAGATGACTTTCAACTAGGGAACAAGTGTTAATGTTGATATGCCTTTTTCTTGACAACTAGGTATCATTTGTGTAAGCTGGGATGAAGAAAGGAAATCTTTGAAGAATAAGCTGGTAGCAACCGTGAAGTCAGAGCAGTTATGGTTACCTGCACTGGGTCTACACAGTGCTGGCATTGTCAACAGTCAGTGCTCCTGGTGGTGGAGCATAGGGGTCCTCACGTTGTCATGCTAAACTATTGGCTACTGACAGATCCCTAGGGTGCAGGGAGTCATTGTCTTCAGTTGTGTACTCACCAGTGAGCATACCAATTTCTGATCACTAATTCCAAGCTCACGTTCACATAGGTGGCCCTGCTTATTTAAACACAGAATGTCAAAACCAACAAAGAAAACAACCCTTCTCAGTTTCACTCATGAGTGTGGGAAAGGGATTTGTAGGAAAATGTGTTTATTGCATGTGGGGGGATGATAGGCATGAGATTTTAGAGAAGGTTGGTTGGGGCTGAGCATAATCAGAATACATTATATACAAGTATAAAATAGCCAAAGCGCAAATTTAATTCTGAAAAAATTATAACTGTAATCTTGCTTGCTGTTGCTTATGTAGGCTTTAAAGCTATATGGAAAGATAAAATAAGGAATAAGGTTAAAAATTCAGCTTTGAGGCTAATCCTTGACAGAAACGTGAAGGAATGTACAAAACATTCTTAATGCTTAGAGAAGTCCTAAAACATGTTTTTCAAGAAGAGTCACATGTTTCTTTAATTCAGTAATAAATATTTATTACACATAATGTAAGTATCTTGACAATAGTGGCATATAAGTAAATGAATTCAGTGGAATCTTGTCTGGCATGAAATCTACATTCTAGTTACCATTTTAAGTTATGTTTTAGGAAGTTTAAACTGAAGGTTGTATTGGAACAATTAGTTGACAGAAATTAGTTTAAGAGGATACAAGGAAATAGTAACACCAGTTACAGTAGTACTAAGTAAAAGTACTACATAAAAACTATGTAGGCAAAATCCAGAGTTCATAAAAATAAATGTGTTGATAGAAGAGACATATACATAAACAGATGATATGAAATCTCCCTGAAGAGAGGAGATAGTGTTGAACAGCAGAGTAGGAGATAAAAGACATGGCCTCGCTGAATCATACTGAACTTGTATTTTATGTGAGACACATTAAGAAAGTCCCACATTCAATAGGCATGTGGGATGAATCTTGCAAAGAGCGAAAACACTTGAATGAGTGGTTTAGTGGAGATGGGCACGCTATTTTGAAAGACACAGAACAGACAACTGACATTAAGGGAGTATTGATTGACTACTGAGAGGACACAAATGAGATGAGCGACAATAGAAGGGAATGCCTGGAAGAGATGCTCTGGAAAAGGATGCCTAAGGAATGTGTAACTGGGTAACTATGGAGACGTTGACCACATTATGTCAGCCCAGTAAGTCACAAGGAGGGAAATGTTTTAATAGTCAAGTGGAACAAAACAAGCACAGCAATCTAGCAAGGAGGCATTAACAAGAACATCTGCATCTGAGCATTACCTGATTGTATAAGGAAGCATTTCAACTGAGAAACAGACGCAGAAACTAGAAAGAAAAATGTAAAACAAAATGGATGTCTAGGGAACCAAATATTTCTATGAACTGACATATTCCAATGAGGTGGGTGATTTAAAATTTGCTTTTTGATATTTAGAGCTTTGGCTTGAACTGACGAGGCAGTCCAGAATAATGTGCAGGATAGCAGGATTTTCAGGTCAGAAGGTCAAAGAGAATTTTAAATACTCATTCTTCCATATACAGTTAACAGTTGTCCAACCCTCTAAATTTTGAGCTTTCCATGAAATAAGAGAATGATGATATTGCTTCATAAACCAGCACATATAAACAGCACATTGCCTGTAAGTATAGTCATAGTAAGTATTCAAGTGATGTTAGTTACCATTATTTATTCTAATAGAGGAATAAAATATACTCTTTTAAATCCTAGAAACAAATTTATCCCGCTAGCCTTTGATTTTGCTGAGTTTTTTTCCTAATCTGCAATAGTGAAAGACAAATTAGTTAGTTTTTAAAGATGTAGCCATAGATAAATTATAACTTGCTCAAATTTTATTCTCTAATTAAAAATGGAAATAATCATAGTACAGTGTCATGTTTTCAGAGAATCAAATTAGAAAATGAAAGTAAAATGACTTGGGTAATTATAAAAAGTGAGAAGTGCAGGTATCACTAGTTAATGTAACTTTGATTCATTGGTTGTAAAAAGTGCAATAGTAGATTTATGGCTTCAGTTTGACTTTTGCCTAATGATAATTAATAATATTAACAAGGACCTTTCACTTGAAGAAAGCTTTTTCAAAGTGCTTCGATATTTATTACCTTCTAAGTTTAACACAGAATATCTGTGAAGAATAAAAGACAATGGCTATCAAAATTGACTTTTCAGCATACACAGTTTCTTCTTGCTGATAGAGAATTTTCTTCTTATATTTAGATAGAAAATTATAGAATGTAATAGTTGAAATTAAATACTATTCAATGTAGTACTCCCTGTGTACGATTTCATGTTATTTCCTAATGAAATAGCAATATCCATACAAGGCAAGTAAGATTTCAGTGTTTCCATATGAACAAAAACATTGTAACACAACCAGAGTAACCCAACTTTTGTGATGATGTCTTGAAATTCAAATCATATTAAATTGAGGTAGTGTTTTACAATTTATTGTACACAAAATTATTTTCCATATTTAGTTTTCCTTTTAGCAGCAGCTAAAACACCAGACCTGGATATCTGTCCTCATTAACTCCTTTGTCTCAATTTTACATTTTCTTTTGGTATTTCCTTTTGAATTTTTCCAGAGATTTACAGGAGTTTCAGCCTTTCCTCAAGAAAGTATAAAAACTATAGATTCCTACACAAAATTTGCACATGATTGGGCCTACTATCATTCTATCCTGGATGACAGAGGAAAGTGGGGCCCTACCTTTCCCAAAGGAGGACAGTTGATGCTTGATGTGTGAGGGAGAGTTGTTTTCTTTCCTGGTGCAGCTACTGGTGAATTGCCCTTACTCTAGTAAATAACTTCATACCTATGCTATTGCAAACAACCCTAACTAAATTCAGAGGATCACACAAATATAAAAGAAAACAATACATAACAAAACAAACAACAACAGCAAAAACCCTGAACCAAAACAACAGTAGGAAGGGAACTCCTTGGAAGAAGAAAGGGTTGAGTGGGATTGGGAGGATGAGAAAGGACAAAGGGTGTGAAATGGTCATTTTCTTTGACAAATTCAGGATCTAAACCACATAATAAAGACTAGTAAGAGGATAAGCCTATGCCTCTAGGTCCTGTTTTTGATTAGTGTAGTCAAGTTCTAGTCATGAATACTCTGGTGAGGGCAGATGACATTTTCAAATGGCAACATAAAACCAAAGGGAGAAACAAAATGCTGAGGTTTATACAAGAGAAGAAGCTAACGCTGCAATTGAAAGAGTTTTTCCAGTTGGCTATACTCTTCAAATACTTCCCTTTTTCATGATAGGAATTTCATACCAAGGTTTTGTTTCTTTTTTTACATTTTAAAGTTTTGTTGTTATGAATTTTTTTTAGTGACTTTCTTTCAAATACCATAGAGAAAGGGATCAGCAAGCAACAGTTCTGGGCTACAGGAAGGTTTTAGTAGTATTTAAGTGGATTTCTGCGTAGACCAGAGGAGAGTTTCAGTAACAATGATGACAATGTGTGTGAAATATCATTGATTTCTATGGTTTATGTTTTGAACTCCTTCAAGTTTTTTACCTTTAATTAGGATTTTCACAACACTTTCGATGTGAATTCACAACTGCTTCAAGGGAGGCGATATTCTCATCTCTTATGCACAGGTAGCTTAATCCAAAGCACATTCTTGGCATTCCTTCTCACAGCTGTTTGTCTTCATGAATTCTGTGATTCCCTGAAGACACTGACTGGTCATATTACCTCAGATTGTCTCTTCATCTCTGTCTCACTTGGAGTGTAACAAAAAATGTCCATTTAACTGCCAAAAAGCATCTTATCTAGTTTATGTGTCTAATGTCACTCACTGTCTTAGCTATTTTATTAAAAGAATAATTAATATATTGGTTGCAATAATTGTTTAAAACGAAGATATGATTCCTCAAAGACTATAGATGAATTCAAACTTTAAAAAAAATAATGACAGTGGGGGAGGAAAAGGCACGCTTACACTCAGTAAACTTGTTTTTTTTTTTTATTACATATAATAGTACATTGCCTTTTGATAGAAAGTCTCATGGATCTTATCCTTACTCATGCCCACATCCTGTTAAGTATTATAATCACTGGATCTGTGTGTCACTGGGACTTGGTGGTTGGGAAATGAAATAAGGCAATGAGTGTTAATGAAAACAGAAGTGTTCTAAGGAGAATTGACCTCAAACTAAGTCACTAATACAGCCTTCAAAATTGGGATAAGATCTATGTAAACTAGGCTATTCTCAAATTTATCAGTGTTCTGCTTCAGTCTCTCAAATGCTGGGGTTCCCAATAAGCATCACCAGCGGCCTTCTTTTGACATATTTCTGAACACGACTTTCTCTATACAGCATTTCTCATCCTGCCTTTGAAGATGAGAATGGTGATGGCCAGAATATGATGTGATCAATCTCACTTAAATTTCTTCAAGGTCTAACATAAAGTTCAGAATTTTAAAAGTCTTACCCAATGTACAAGGAAGGCTAAGAAAATCTTCTCGAATATTTTTCTGAACTTCAGCATATACACAGATTTAAGAAGCACCCACATACATGCACAGCTGAGGAGAGGGAGCCTGAAATGGCCCTATCCTATAGCCAAACTGATGAATATCTTGCATATCACCATAGAACCTTCATCTGGTGATGGATGGAGATAGAGACAGAGACCCACATTGGAGCACTGGACTGAGCTCCCAAGGTCCAAATGAGGAGCAGAAGGAGGAAGAACATGAGCAGGGAAGTCAGGACCGCGAGGGGTGCACCCACCCACTGAGACAGTGGTGCTGATCTAAAGGGAGCTCACCAAAGCCAGTTGGACTGGGACTGATGGAGCATATGATCACACCAGACTCTCTGAACGTGGTGGTCAATGAGGGCTGACTGAGAAGCCAAGGACAATGGCACTGAGTTTTGATCCTACAGCATGTACTGGCTTTGTGAGAGTCTAGTCTGTCTGGATGCTCACCTTTCTAGACCTGGATGGAGGGGGGAGGACCTTGGACTTCCCACAGGGCAGGAAACCCTGAGTGCTCTTTGGACTGGAGAGGGAGGGAGAGGGGGTGGGGGAAAGGGGAGGGAAATGAGAGGAGGGGAGGAGGTGGAAATTTTTAATAAAATTTTTAATAAAAAAAGAAATACAAGAAAGCTAAGAAATGTTAATCAGAGTAATTTCCAATTGTTTTTAAAGAAAGATGAAAAATCAAAACACAAATTTGCTTTTTCCTTATTCATACTTAATAACACATATAGCCAATTTTCAATTCAATTATACAGAACTTTAGAGTTTTTCCAGATTATAGCATGCATGAATATTGCATATGTAAATATAAATGATATAGGAGATCCTTTAGGATTCAGACAAAATAAAATCTGAATTTGTGTAGCTTTTGCATTCTGTCCCAAACTGTAGGAGATCTCTGCAGAGATAAAGTCAGACTTTATACTAAAATTATCTTAAAAGGATCAAACAAAACTAACATCACTGTGGATATGGCATGTGAGACCAGAGAAGGAAGATAAAAAAGAATGACAAACTCAAGATGTAATAAATCACTGTTATTACTGTCTGTACCAGAGCAACAAACTAACAGTCTCATCAAAATAAAGCATAAGTGGAGAACAATAGGAAAAGAAATTCTTTAGTCCAATTTTTTCAGTTTATCATATCAAACTATATTCTAAATACTAGTGATGTTCATTTATACACACATACAGAACAAAAAAAAAGTTACAAAAGAAAAGATATATGATAATGTTGCATAATAGTTCAGGAAAATTCCACCAGCTATTAGGAATAAACCTTTGAAAACTCCTTAAACTACAGAACATGATTCTTGCCAAGATTCCATTTAAACAATATTACTCTCGGCTTCTGTTATTGCTGCTCATGCACATAGATTTAATAATTTTTGTTGTCAGGGAAAACAATTGTCTGAAAATTGTGCATCCACGAGCTATAACAAATTTAGCAAACTCATTTTTATTTTCACAGATCATGTTAGGAAGAAAACTGCAAAATGTCAGATTAACATTTCAGAATGTATTTGAAAAAAAACGAAGAGAAACTGATTTAGTTAGCAACGCTAAATAAAACAGACAATTCCTACAGATGCTTTCCCTGTAAGACATTAAGTAAACAGTGAAAATGGCAGCCATTTTAATTTAATAAACCTACCCTTAACTTACTTCTCTGGCTGAGTAAAGTTTCTGTTTGACAAGACCCCTGGTGTTTTAGGCGAATATTTTTCTGGTCAAAAATATCTGTAATTTTAGAAGCCGATGATATTAAATGGAATTACCAATGAATTTTCTTACTTTCTCTTGCCTCTTTCCTTCCTGTCCAAATGCTGAACTCTATCAGCCTGAATAAGAAACTTTACTTTTGTCCCCACTTTGTCAACATCAAGTACAAATACTTGGGATGGTTCAGTTGGATTGACTAAAGGGCTAACACAGGGACACTTGACTTACTTGCCACTGTTTCATCAGCTCTCGGACTCCCTTGGAGCCTTCTAGGAGTTTCTCCTTCCGGGAAGCATCCTGGAGGACATTGGCAGTTGTTTCAGCTTCTGTAATCCAGGAAAGAAACTTCTCCAGGTCCAGGGGGAACTGTTGTAGTAACCTATGAGTTTCTTCCAAAGCTGCCTCTCTCTCACTCACTCTGTAAAGGACAAGCAGGCAGATGGGATTCACTATTATCAGAATGGTATACGCAAGGAACTCAGTAAAATGATCAAGGACGGTATGCTGCTGAAGCTCTCCAGTTAACCCACAACCAAAATGCCGTGCTCTTCGTTTAATATTCATTTCAATCTCATCTAAACACTTCTTCTTGATGGAAGGCATGCAAGTGGAGCTATTAAAAATAAACAGCAATGTGCTGGGGCTGGGGATCAATGGTAGAGTGTTTGCCTCCTAAATTCAAGGCCCTAGGTTTCTAGGTTTAATCCCTGGACCCTCCCTCGATGAATAATAAATAAAGATTCCTCTAGAAATGGCCACACACATACCAGATAGATTGATAAATAATAGATAGATAAATAGAAAGATAAATAGATAGATAGATAGACAGATCAAGAGAGAGAGACTTAAAATTTTTGTGCATAAACACTCCAAAATACCTTTCTTTCAACTTTAAGTTTGTGCTGGGCAATGGGAAAACTTATTTTGAGATGCCACAGAATTTAACATTAAATTTCATATGCAAAACCTTAAATTCCCTTGCCATACATATCTTTGATATCAAACTGAGTCAAGAAGCAAGGATTAAATAAAGTAACAAGTAAAGAAGACACAGATGGTGAGTTGGGAGGTGACTACTGAAGGGGCAAATGAAGAGACAGATTGACCGGCGAAGGGACAAAAAGACTAAGAAGAAAGCGTTTCACGGAAAGAGTTGTGCAAACTGTCATCTTGCCACACACTAGCATATTCAAAGTATTTTGTTAGGTTCACATTGTGCTCTCTGTTGGTCATAGACCAAAGATATTATCGAAAAGAAAAATGCTACACCAAGTTGAAAAAGTTGAAGCTTACTAATCAGACAGTGACTCAGTTCCCAATATCTTTTCCCAGTTGTGTGATATGGCTTGTTACTAACTCATCGTTCTTCTACTGCTATGATGAACAAACTTCACACATTATGACTGCTTATGATTGTTAATAACAATGTTAGTTCCTCTGCCTACACCTCATTTTCTAATTTCCAAGTTGTTTTTAAAAACTGGAAGAAACAAAAATCCCTTATGAGAATTTTTTAAATCATAATTTCCAATTATATATGTATAATATATATATACACACTCATATATTATGTGGATATACATACAAACGCCCTGAGCAAAGATGTGTATAATAATAGCCCAGGAGGGAAAATTGCCTTAAGCAGTAACAGTCCCATCTAAAAAGATTCAGGTAAATTTTGTCTGCAATGGGGAAATTAGTACTCTATTTAAATGCCTTATTTGCCTTCTACGACTACACAAACACTTGCTGGGATTAAACATAAGCTAAAAATGGATTTCAAAAAATTGAACACTTGAATATGATACATACTGCTTGTTAAGATGTGATTGTCAATAATTATGCAAAACTGCAATTTATTTTAGCAGCAACTTTATCATGGGATGTGCAAAGCAGGCAATGAACAAGGCCTGCCGAGCCGGGCGGCAGTGCAGTGAAGTCCCCAGAAGAGCTGTGTGCTCATCACGGGGGAGGTTCTGCTGAGCACACAGTCTTTCACAGTGTGGTCTCAGCGCTCAGACTGGATGGAAATCTTCCCGCTGTGCTCTGTGCTAAAGGCTAGAGAAGAGAGTAGGTTTATGAGGGTGCCGCTATTGAAAAAACATGAGCGCTGCACTAATCTATTTATCAACTCCTAAATAAATGTTAATACTCCACAAGTAAAAGGTACCGTGGGGTTCTGGTTGGGCACGGTAGTGAAATCTGGAACAGCTGAAGGGCTAACTGGGACCGCCAGTTTCCCTCATTTGTAGGTAAGATGTTTTCTGTGCCATTGTCGCAGCTCGAGGACTCTGAATGGGCTTGTAATACAGAGGGAAGCTCTTGAGCAAATACTGACAATCTACTGACACGGACTTGCCAAAGAGACAGTTTCTTGCAGTTTAAACTAAGAGTTATTCCACCCCCAGCCTAAAACTCATCATAGAAATAAACTGTCGCAGTCTAGAAGACAATGCCTGGCTAAGACGTTGACTTATTGTGGAATATACTCCACTTTCAGACACAACGAAAGGACAAACTGAAAGTCACCCACGGCAGAATGAAGCTTCAGAGATTAGAGAGTGTGAAAGTCATTCTCAGAGTCATCTTCATGCGGAGGGGCACTCTATCCGTCTTAGCTCTTCTGCCCTTCAGTGAGACACACCATTCACCTTCCGCTTCCGTAAGAAGTGACTAGTAGTCCTCATTGTCCGCTATAACAATGGCAATGGGTTTCTGATCCTACTGCACGCACTGGCTTTGTGGGAGCCTAGGCAGTTTGGATGCTCAACTTACTAGACCTGGAAGGTGGTGGGGGTTCCTTGGACTTCCCATAGGACAGGGAACCCTGACTGCTTTTCGGGCTGGGGGGGGGGACTTAATTGGGGGAGGGGGAGGGAAATGGGAGGCGGTGGCGGGGAAGAGACAGAAATCTTTAATAAATAAATAAATTTAAAAAAAAAGAAAGAAAAAGAAGTGACTAGTAAATAACTTTGAAAGCGGTGTGCAGGAAGTCAGATGAAAGGGCTCTATCTAGACAATGTGATTCTCAGCCAAATCCTGCCTGCAGTTTTCTGCTTTGTAAATTAGGCCCTTAGGGAAGCCGAGGAACATTTTCAGGACAGTAAGGCACCATTTTCTTCAAGGATACCCTTGTGGTCTGACATATTGACAACATCAGGCGGAATATTTCCTTATTCGGGAAATACTTTAAGAAGAAATGGAAGCAAGAGCAGAAAATCTCTTCGAATGAGCTCTTTTCCGAAGCTGTTGGATCACAGACTCAACTGTTGTTTCCTGCTGTCGTGGGGCTTTTAATGACTACAAACTCACTCCTAGGTTCGAGGCATGTACAGAGTTTATTGAATTCTAAGATTTAATTGTGTCAAGTCTATCCTAGAAATAAGTCCATGGTAATTAATTTCCATATTTGTGCATTCAAATTAGGTCTAAATGTGTCCCTTAGTTTTTCATTTTCCTCAACCATATGCTTCTGGATAGCTTATGTGATAAATAAAAATATAAAAATAATGAGAAATAAAAGACTGGCTAGGAAAAAGAGACTGCAAATGTGGCTTATTTTAAAGTTTCTCTATTTAGGACATACAATCCTACGGACCCTGAAGACAATTTCACTGGATTTTAAAGGGAATAATGAGTATGTATAAGAAATTGCAAGAAGGCTTTTAAACTGTCATCTAGTATATTAAATTCTTTCTATATAATAAAGCTTAATTATCACTATTCCAAGTTTATAATGCATGAAAAGAGCTAAGAATTTAATCTCATGGGATAAAGAATTCATGATATCTAAAAGATTACCTTCTAGTGCTAAGACCTGTTCTCTGAGTCCATAAATAAGGGTGGTATACAACAATGGTTTCAAAATATGGTTCATGGACCAGCAGTCCCAGCAGCCACATCTGAGAACTTATTAGAAATTCAAATTCTCAGGCCTCAGGCTAGCTCTACTGAAAGAGGAACTCAGTGGGTGGAGCCCAAGCAACTGTGTTTGAGCAAGCCTTCCAGGCATCTCAAACACATGCGAAAGTTTGAAAAACCATTTCTACTGGGGCTGAAACCTTGAGAAGTACTGTGTGAGCAATGCTGGAGTATGCTGTTCCAATCTCTGACTGGGAGTTCTGCTGGCTGAGGTTCTCGTGTGTCAGCATTATTTGAGGCTAGAACAGAATTAAAAGAGCCTCCTTCTCCGAAGTTGCTCTGTTCATCCCCGAAGCAGGCAGAAGCCATTGTGAGACCAAAACAGGAAAAAGAGCAATTCACTAGGCAAGTTAATGGGAAACCAAAACAGGAAAAGTATACTTGCAGGTGAAGTGTTCTGTTTGCAACTAAGACAATTAAGAACTTCCCACCTGTCCTATGTTTGTCGGAGCCATCTGCATTAGATATGCTTGACCACACATGGGCAGGAGGTATATGGGCAGAAAATTTGTCAGGATGTACCCCTGCCCTTGATTGCATAGGCAGAAATACACAGTCAGGATGTAAGTCAGGAGATATGCTTGCCCTGACTGGACCTGATTGAAAATATGGTAACCTTGTGGTTGTGTGGGAAGTTCATCTGTACATGATGAACCTGAGGTAGACGCTGGTTCCTCATTTGGGGTGGAGTGGGGTTTAGATGATTGTTAGCAGTAACACTCACACAGCCTGGGTTCTGGTTCTGCCTATACTGCTTATGCTTACTTTACTTCCACAACCAGTGCGAAGCCAGAACACATTCCTCAGTAAAATTCCAGACATTAAGTACTTTCTTAGAATCTGCTTTCTCAAAAACTGAATTTATGGGGAGAACTAAACACTTTCTCATACAGATTGCTGTAGTGATATTTCTTTTGTGTTTTAATAAATAAAGCTTGCTTGAAGATCAGAGAGCAAAACAGCCACCCTGGTCAGTCTTACAGACCATGATATCACACACCTTTAATCCCAGTAGCCATACAAGTTTGCCATAGAAACCAGTGGGTAGTGGTGCACGACTTTAATCCCAGCACTAGAAAGGAATATAAAATGGGAGGAGACAGTTCTCAAGCTCATTCTGAGGATTCCTGGGGGCAGAATCTCAATTTCAGACTGAGGGAGAGGTAATAGCCAGTGACTAGCTGTTTTGCTTTTCTGTCTTTCAGATTGAACCTCAATATCTATTTCTGGATTTTTATTAATCTTGCAGATTGTGATCTCCAAAAGAGACAATGGGGTTCTGAAATATCAGCTAATAAAAAGAGTGTATGAAGGGGCAAAATTGTGGATCTATGAAACAGTGCAAAATTACATAAGCTCAAGAAGATGCTTATCCAGTCCCAACTCGGAGAAAAGGTGACAAATCACAAAAACATGTCCCTCCATAGCCATTAACATATATATATATATATATATATATATATATATATATATATATATATATATATATATATATATGATTATCAATAAGGAAATAATATACCATCTGCCATTTTATACATACACATACATGAGTATGTGCACATGTGTGTGTGCGTGCATATACACACACACTACTATATGTGAATAATTTTCTAAGCCTCCATGCTTTCTCTGAAGCTGAAATTGCAATTTAATGTGGGATAATCTTAATACATAAAAACTAAGGACAAGGGAAGGGGGACTTTTATTTTCTAAGGTAAGGTTGAAGATTTTAGTATGTATTAGAAATACGGAGGGAAAAACTTTCTCAATGAATTATATTTCTAGATTAAAAGTATGTGTAATTGAACAATCTAAATGAACAGGGTGGGGTGCTGCAAAGATTCTATCATAGATAGGAGAGCTGCTCATGAAGTCACACCCTTTCTTGGGGAGCTACTGACAGCTAAGGGACACCGAGGGAGGAAATGCTGCTTTCTTCAAAGGCAAGGCCACTGAGGAGTTGCCCATAGTCTACTAAATGAACTCCTCCCCATGTTCCAGGCAACCTTGTTTAAATTCATGGGTCAAAGGAAGACATGGAATTTGGGAGGAAGGACTTCAGAGGCTGGGTAAGAGAGGCTAATGGGGTGAATATAATCACAAAATTTGCATATATGCACATATTAAAAGTTCTTCTTTCTCCTTGTTGTGGATGGAGACACAGTTTTACTCTGTAGTACTTAATGCTCTGGAATGAACAGCATTGCTCAAACTCACCACAGCCCTCCTATCACAGTTTCCTCAGTGTTAGGAGAGCCACACACACATACAGGCATATATATATATATATATAACTGAAGTTCAAATTTTCTGCAAATATCATAGGAATTATTATGCTAATTAATAAGTAATATTTTAATGTGTGAAATCCCATTTTTAATGAATTTACAATACCATACTTTTCCCTTCTTACTCTTGATCTCATTAAAAAACAAACAAATAAATAAACATATTTTTTTGAGACAGGGTCTTACCGTGTATTCCTAGCTGACCGGGAACTCTTCAGAAAAAACCTGCTAGCCATGAACTCAAAAGAGCTCCACCTGCTCATGCTTCTCGACAAGCTTTGTTTCTTAAGCTCCACTCCCCATACCCCTTCTTCTTTCTTTTCTCACTAAAGTAGGATCTAATAGTCCAGGCGGGCTTCAAATCCACTATGTAACAGAGACTGCCCTTGAAATCCAATCCTTCTGCCTTTCCTCCCAAATTTTGGGACTTCAAATATAAATAAACTACCATGCCTATTTTTGTCTCTATTTTCCTTTGCTTAATTTCACTTGGTAGTCTTTTTCTTCCTAGTTATTCTGACCTATAAAAAGATAATCTATAAATCTGAACACCTCATTCTTTTATCCACATGTGAATTAATATCTCATTGCCAAGTTCACACATGAATCTATTGCATGTTTATGTACCAGGATCTATGTTTAATAATGACGATACAGAATTTATCTTTAGAGTTTAGACTTGCCACTTTATATACTCAATTCTGGTAGGGGAACAAATAGGGAAGAATGCAATTACACATACAATGCTCTAGGGCTATAAAAATTCTGTGGGAGGGCTATAAATATTCTGTGGGCAAATATATTCTATACGATAGCTCAAATGTACCATATCTGAGTGCATTCACGAACTTATACACTAATTTTCTCAAACATGAAAATCACTTAGCTTAGTTTTGTTCCAGAATGCAGACATAGATGCTCAGTAAATGTTTGCCCAATGGAACTGATTTTTATAAATATAAGAAACCTTTGGATAAACAGCGTGAGTGACAGTTGATTTCATTTTTCCGTTTTTTTAAAAAAGGCTTAGGGTTATAATCTCTATTATGCCCTAAAAATAAGTTTATCTAATTATGAAGACAGATGTATTCATTGAAGTAGATGTACAAGGAAGGCTATACCACTGATTCCTGCCCCTCACACTGTGGACATAAATTTTACTCTTTTGTTACTTCACAGTAAACAGGATTGTTAAAACACATTGTAAAAGACACATACAAAGATATTACATTATCCTCATTATAGCAGAAAACATTTAGCTTCTCTTTGCATCAAAACAAAAAAAAATCGCTTTCAATGCAAATTTGCTGGTTTGCTGTTCACCCAGCGACATATGAGTTAACGAGGTTTTCATTCCTTCTCTCCTGAGGTCTGGTACTAAATTACTCAAACTCTCCAAAGTTAATTGGAAACCACGACCTAAATGTTCCCAAAGTATTGCTGATTAGTTCTCAGAAAACTCATTCCAACCTTTCATCACCCCAGACAACACGGGATGATTTTATAACATGTGCAGTAGTAACATCCTTGCAGGAATAATAGGTTAGTCCTCCAAAGATAAACCTCAGCTTTGAGCATAGAGGTGCGATCTTCCTTCAATAACACAGATATTTTGTTTTTTATAAAAAAAAATGAGCTTGAATTTACCTTCATGTAGAAAAAGAATTCAGATATTATCTATAATTCAAACAATATAAAATATATACTGTATCTCTTTCATTCTTTCCCCATTATGAATGTATTTAAAAGTCATAATTTGCAAAATATATTATTAATAAAAATCATATTTATTTACTCTTCTTGAAACTACTTGAATATTCCTGAAAGCGAAAATTCGGAGATAAAAGTAAAACATGTTCTCATCATATTAGTCATTTGATTGGACTTGTGTTTCTTTGTCATTAATAACAGAGAAAATTGACTGACTAAAGAAATGTAAATGATATCAGCAGCAGCTATAACATGCACGTATACTTTTCTTTCTAACATTGGTAAAAAGATTAATATTCTTTTGTTTGTGATCTGTGTTTTTAGTTTTGTAATGGTACAATATTGAAACATATTATTTTGGAAACTTGCAAAATCATTTCTGATGAAGTTCATTTGATTCATATATAAACACTCAATATACTGACTTGGAATTTATAAAATTGAAAAGGGTATTCAGAAAAAATTCAGATAGCACTACTTTTCATATACATACAAAATTAGATTAGGATCGATTTTACTGTTAGAAATAATTTTTATTCTAAACAATATTAATAATGTGTATCTTTAAGGTTCTGGCTACTCAGTGTTAGTATCTTTAAATTTTAAAATTTGACAGACAATATTAAACAGTTTTTTTTTTCAACTAAAAAGATATGGAGAAAATAAGTTCAAAAAGCGGAAGAGGCAGAAGGATGACACATTCCAGTATAGCCCGGGCTCCGTAGTCTGTTTTCAAAAGAACCTGGATGACAGAGTGTAACGGTGAAGGGCCATTACACAGGGGGGGATAGCAAATTAAATGTCATGACTAGGATCAATCCTTTAAAATTTCCTAAGACTGTGAATTTAAGCAAATACTACAACTTCATCTATGATAACTCACAGAGAAACAGAAATTTGGATCGGTGGGTATTAGTTCATAATAACCAGAACTTGGCAAAACATGAAGGTTCAATTTTCTAAGACAAAAAGAGAAAACCGTAGTCGAATTAAAGAAGCTGTTATCATCAGTCAAAAGAACGAATGTATAACAAAGCACTATCAATAGAATATGAAAATATCAATGACTTCATAAATTCTCCTAGAAGATTAAGTTATGTTTTGTAAATATTTGACTTCAAATACCCACATACTAAGTACTCTTGCAGTTAACAGTGTGGTCTGGAAAGAGACTTTACATTCAATATTTTGGAGTATAGTATTTTGCACTAAAGTACTGTTTTTCAACCTAAGGCTTATCTATAGATACAATGACTTTGATAATTTAAATTACTTGATGAAGCTAGTAGGACAAGTTACATTATTTTGAACACTAGGAACTACAAAGGGACCTTCAGGGATGCTTAATGAGTTTCCAAATTAAATGGCAAAACCTTGAAACACCTCATTCAGGCCATCACATTCGAAGACATTTCCTCTTAAAGGGACATGCCAATCTCACTACAAGGCAAAAATATGGATAATTATACATTATTAATAAATTATCTTTTGCCTTTTGTGATTTTTTTGTTTTTTTAATTTATTTATTTATTAAAGATTTCTGTCTCTTCCCCGCCACCGCCTCCCATTTCCCTTCCCCTCCCCAAATTAAGTCCCCCCCTCCTCAGCCCGAAAAGCAATCAGGGTTCCCTGTCCTGTGGGAAGTCCAAGGAACCCCCACCTCCATCCAGGTCTAGCAAGTTGAGCATCCAAACTGCCTAGGCTTCCACAAAGCCAGTGCGTGCAGTAGGATCAGAAACCCATTGCCATTGTTCTTGAGTTCTCAGTAGTCCTCATTGTCTGCTATGTTCAGAGAGTCCGGTTTTATCCCAGGCTTTTCCAGACCCAGGCCAGCTGGCCTTGGTGAGTTCCCAATAGAACATCCCCATTGTCTCAGTGTGTGGGTGCACCCCTTGCGGTCCTGCGTTATATGAATTAGGATTATGGTATATGTGTGTAGACAAAAGAAATTTTTTCCTTACTTTCAAATACTGTCTATGAAACATTTTTAAAATGAGCACTGTTCTTTGGTTTCGAGATAGGCTTCAGAATTTTATATTAAAAACAGGTATTAAAATAGGCAGTAATAAAGTAGTTAGCTTTTTACTAATTAAAGAAAATTCTAGAGCATACACTCGTGACCTTTTCATAATAAGTACATATAAATTTTAAATTAAAATAAATACTTTTTATCTGGTCAATAGAGAAATGAATTAACCTCATAAAGTGACTAAATCTTGGTATATTTTTAAAGAGTGGTCCTTCCAATTTCAAGCCTATTATGCTGGCTCGGATATGATTTATAAGAAAAGATGTAAGATTACAATAGCACGAACTAATTAAAACATATCAAAATAAGATTAAAGGTTCCTTCATTTCTTACTTTTAATTACTAGGGCAAATAGAGCATCTAAAAAGACCAAGATACTTAGAAATTCATTGATGGCTTTTATAATATCAATTAAGATTTGTAAAGCATGTTATAAAATGAGGATTTTTTTTTTCAATTAGAATTTCAAGACCAAAGAAGTGCTATACTTTGGCTTCAAGGATTCCTTGATACAGTCACTGCTTACTATAGTGTTAATATTCTTCAACATTAACTTACTGTAAATTCCACAAGGCAAGAATTTATACTATTCCTGGCATTTATCAGGCATGCAATAAATTCAGTTAAAAATCAATAAACCTACTCTGAACTGGACACAGTTTCTAAAAATGAGGCTAATGGTTCTCATTTTTAAAAATCTTAAATTCCTGGTGTGAACGCATTGACTAGTATGTGTAATTGTTTATGATTTTTCTTTTACAAAAAAGGGTATTTGTAGCTGTTTTTGTTACAGAAAGCTAACTCTAAAAGAGAATTATAGCTCTAATAGACATGTTCACACATGAGAAGAAGTTTTGCTTTGTCTAAGTGCTTGCTCTTTTGCCCTAGCAATAAAAGATATATGATAGGCAGATTTACTGGGCAATACATTGCATTTAGTTGTTAAGGGCTAAATTTCTGCTATTCTAACCTGAATACTTACAAAGAGAGAACACACAAAAATAATAACACCTGTCAAAATTAGCTTCTCCTTGTGGCAAATTTTCAGAATTCTTCCAAGCAGAGTCCTTGGTTCAGAGACATCAAGCTATAAACAATCTTGGCTAGATATTCATTTTCTTTCTCTTATTCATCATATCTCTGCCTGTTCTGTCGTGTACTATCCATAAATTGGAAGGGCATCTTCTCCTGGACTCTATTCACGTACTGTTAAGGATGCACACCGAGCCTTGTGGCCCAGCATCAGAAGAAATACGCTTTTACCACTTGACACTGACTATTCATTGAGATCATTTGTCTAACAGCATGAAACAGTATCTACCCATTCAATTTGCCAGGCACTTAGCTAGTCCTTCTCTAGCGTATTCAAAGGAAAGACTTTGCAAAGGCTCCGAGAAGGAAATGTGAACAGATTGCATTTTGCTGATCTACCGCTCTGAAAATTTTTCAACATAAACTATTTTTCATCTGAAAGATACAGATAATAAGTTGTCATTTATCTCTGTACATGTGTGCATCTGGTTTTGTTTTCATAAATTTACCTGGTCAATATTTATAAGAACTTACTTTGTGTTTTTCTTATAGCCTCCACCTGAGTACTGGTTAGAATTTGGGATAACAAACCTAAAGTGGCTCCCTTAACTAAGAATTGTGGTTCCGTGCTCCCCTGTCCAACCTTCCTTTATCCCAATCCTCCTGTTTCCCCAAGGCCCCACTTCCTTCCCTTCTAACTTTTCTCTCCCCATCCCCCCTTACCCCCATCCCACCCCACCCCCAAGATCCCAATTTTCTCCCCGGCAATTTGTCTACTTCCCTTAGCCAAGAGGATAACTATATGTTTTTCCCTTCTTACTTAGCTTCTTTAGAAGAGACCTGACCCTAGAGGGGCTCCCAGGTGCCCAAGCCGAGGTCCCCAGTTAGTTCCTTGGGCAGCTGAGGATAGGGAACCTGAAATGACCCTATCCTAGAGCAATACTGACGAATATCTTGCATATCATCATAGAACCTTCATCTGGTGATGGATGGAGATAGAGACAGAGACCCACACTGGAGCACTGGACTGAGCTCCCAAGGTCCCAATGAGGAGCAGAAGGAGGGAGAACATGAGCAAAGAAGTCGGGACCACGAGGGGTGCACCCACCCACTGAGACAGTGGAGCTGATCTATTGGGAGCTCACCAAGGCCAGCTGGACTGTGACTGAAAAAGCATGGGATAAAACTGGACTCTCTGAACATGGCGAACAATGAGGGCTGATGAGACGCAAAGGACAATGGCACGGGGTTTTGATCCTATGTAATGTGCTGGCTTTGTGGGAGCCTAGCCAGTTTGGATGTTCACCTTCCTAGATATGGACGGAGGGGGGAGGACCTAGGACTTACCACAGGGCAGAAAACCCTGACTGCTCTTTGGACTGGAGAGGGAGGGGGAAAGGAGTGGGGGGAGGGGGAGAAGGGTGGGAGGAGGGAGAGGGAAATGGGAGGCTAGGAGGAGGTGGAAACTTTTTTTTCTCCTTTTCTCAATAAAAAAATTAAAAAAAAAGAATTTGGGATAACAGGAAATAATAATAGTCCATATACTTTACATAATGCAATCCCACTTCATTTGCCAACATGCTATTAAAATAAACTTATGCAGTTATGAGCAGGATATTTCATTACTATTTCTACAGACCACATTGTTCAATAAAGGCTGTGGCAGTAGAGAGAAGGGCATTGACAATAGAAACGTAACAGATTTCCTAGACACACCAATAGATCTTAAGGCTTTGTTCATTTCATCCAGTTTTGTAAAAGTAGCAACCATATCAATAAACATACATTATGTTTTAAGAGAGGAGTTTAACTTCATTAATCCCAAGATCACTTTTTATCTGGAAAATTAAGCAAATATCACAGATTATAAAATGAAAAATATTCTGGAAAATAAGGCAAGAATTTGGACTAAATCTGTAACTGAACAGAGTCCTTGGAATTCAGCAAAAAGAGACTATTCATGGGAAAAAAACTCTTGAAAAACAGGAAAAAGGGACTTAAAATCCCAGAGACCATGGAAATGTCCCACTAGAATTTTAATTATAAAGTAATCATCGTAACTAATGCCTGAATGTGGGACATAATTCAATTTTACACACAAACATAAAACATTTTTTTTTCTGATAGTGCTAACACATGGGTACTTTTCAGGAATGCGACCAACTGCTATAAAAATGCTAAGGATATTTTATTTTGTGGCGTTGAAATTATATAATGTCAAAATAAAATTTGTGGGGAGAGATATTCCGTGGTTAATAGCACATAGTGCTCTTGTAGAGGACCAGAGCTTGGTGGGTTCCAGATAAGACAGGTGACAACTTCCTGTCACGGGCGTTTCAGGGCTGTCAGATGAATTCCTCCGCTATCTACGGGTGCCTGCCTGCACATCCTCATACCCACACACAGACCTGCTGACATTGGATTACAAATAAAATCCATCTTTAAAAAAATGTTGTCATGAGGTTGTTCACCATTTTCAAAAGTTACCCTAGGGATGGGCAGTAGCACTCGCAGTATTTGAGACACTGCAACCTACCGCTGTCACTCCGCCTTTGTTAATACCGCATGTGTGGTCCCATCTACAAAGTTACCTTCTGCTTCAATGTAATACTGTCTTAATAACTGCATACTAAAATGTACGCTAGTATTCTATTACAAATGATACTCTCTCTCTAAAGTCATCTTTTTACATGTGCTCCCACCAAGGTTGAGGTTCACCATAGCAAGCTAGGAGCTCCGAAGTGTTTTATTTTCGTTTGAAAAGGTACATAGGACGGATGTGTTAGAGAAGTTTGCAGGCCACTGAGAGACAACCGCGGGAAAACTTTAAGATGAAGGCTATCGAACAGAAAAGAAATAGAATTCAGGAAGAGGAAATGAGGACATTTTCCTTCTGTGAACCCAATCTCTGCTCCTCGCAGCTCCATAGAGAAAGAAATAGCATTTTAAAAATTGCTGCCTTTTGCAGCCAGCTGTGACTATCGGTGAACGAGAGGTCTACTTCATATACGAACCTGAATTAAAACCAGCCAGTTCAGAGCCCACAGTCTTGATTACATTTGACACAATAATCATCATCATATCTTAAGACTCAAATCAGTCTGACAGTGCTCGACTCAGGGCTGCTTTTCCCAATTAGCTGAAAATTGCAGCCCGGCTCATCTTCTTGGGAAGTTTACATTTACAATTGCGCCGTGGTGAAGAAGGAATGAAAGTGATGGAGGGAGCAAATCAGCTTTCTAAACTTCTACAAGGACTATTTTGAGCTCACCAAAATTGGTTAAACCTGTTTGGACAGGACTGGGGGGGAAAAAAGTGTTTTCTTTCTTTTCGACTTTCAACTGTGGCTGAAGAAAAAAACCCACAGTATTTAAGATACGTAGAACTTGGACTGAAATGGGGAGACAAATGGAAATTGTAAATATTTCCCAAATGAATATTTTCCAGATAAGTAGTTTTGGCCAAAGTCCTGTTAAAATAATTTATAAATAGGTATACATAATTTAAAAATAAAAACTGAATATTATCAAGATCCTAGCAATGAATTTCCAAAATACAATAAGTACCCATGTGAGACATTCCTAAATTGGTTTTTATATATAAAAGGTAAATCATCAAAGATATTTTGTGCATTTGATGTCCTCTAATTGCTATAGTTGTATATACATCAAAGCAATTTATAGTTCCTTGTGTGAGGATGGGCAAAGTTTCCTTAAGTAGCATTGCGCTCATGTCCTTATATACCATCTTTTCAATAAATAGCAATGCAGATCCAAGAGAGTCTAAAAACAGGAAAATACTGAGGACCAAATCATTTGAAAATGCATGACAAGCCATGGATGAGATGAGAACAGGATATATGTTAACTCCTATGCATGGGGAACATATATGGGCAGGAATGAACTTAAGAAATTAACCTCTCACACTATAGACATTTTTTTTCACATTCTGGCATAGCTCAAAAATAAGAAAAGTGAATTGGAAATATATTGAATGTGTAGTATTTATCTTACATTATATAAATCAAACTGAATTCGATTTGCCAGTATTTTATTGATTATTTTTGCATCAATGTTCATGAGTGAGATTGGCCTGTAATTCTCTTTCTTAGTAATGTATTTATGTGGATTGGGTATCAGAGTAAATGTAGCATGATAAAAAGAGTTTGGCAATGTTCCTTCTGTTTCTATTGTGAGGAACAATTTGAGGAGTTATTGGTATTAGTTTTTCTTTGAAAAATCTTGTAGAATTCTGAGCTGAAACCATCTGGTCCTGGGCTTCTTTCAGTTGAGAGACTTTTGATGACTCTTTCTATTTCTTTAGCCAGTATATGTCTATTTACTTTGCTTATCTGGTATTGATTTAACTTTGATAAATGATATTTATACAGAAAATTGTTCGTTTCCTTTAAGTTTTCCAATTTTGTGGAGTAAAGGTTTTCAAAATATGACCTAATGATTCTATGGATTTCCTCCGTGTCTGTTGTTATGTCCTTCTTTTATTTCTGATTTTGTTAATTTGGAATATTCTCTTTCTGACTTTTGGTTAATTTGGATAAAAGTTTGTCTATTTTGTTGATTTTCTCAAAGAACCAATTCTTTGTCTTGTTGGTTCTTTGTACTGTTTTCTTTGCTTCTATTTTGTTGATTTCAGCTCTCAATTTGATTATTTCCTGCCATATAGTTCTCCTGGGTGAGTTTGGTTCTTTTTGTTCTAGAGTTTTCAAATGATCTGTTAACTCATGGCTGTAGGATTTTTCCAGTTTATTTATTTATTTATTTATTTATTTATTTATTTATTTATTTATTTATCTTAGGTTTTTCAAGACAGGGTTTCTATGAACTTTCCTCTTGACACTACTGTTACTGTGTCCCATAGATTTGGGAATGTTGTGTGGTCATTTTCATTGAATTTTATGAAGACTTTAATTTTTTCCTTGACCCACTGATGCTTCACTTTAGGTGAGCATTGTTTAATTTCCATGTGTTTGTGGGTTTTCTGGAATTAGTGTTGCTGTTGAATTCTAATTTTAAGAAACGGTGATCTGATAAGATATGTGGGGTTATTCCAATTTTTTTTTTATCTGTTGAGGTTTGCTTTGTTACCATGAGGTGCGGAGAAGAAGGTATATTCTTCTTTGTTTGGATGGAATGCTCTCTATATAATGTCTGTTAAGTCCATTTGCGTCATAACATCTGTTAGTTCCTTTATTTCTCTGTTAATTTTCCATCTGTCAGACCTGTCCAGTGGTAACAGGGGTATTGAATTTCCCACTATTAGTGTGTGGGGTTTAATGTATGATTTAAGCTTTAGAAGTGTTTCTTTTACATATGAGGGTGCCCTTGTATTTGGGGCATCGATGTTCGGTATTGAGATTTCCTCTTGATGGATTTTTCCTGTGACTAATATAAAATGCCTTTTTTTGTCTCTTTTCATTGATTTTAGTTTGAAGTCTATTTTGTTAGATATTAGAATAGCTACAGCAGCTTGTTTCTTACATCCATTTAATTGTAAATTTTTTTCCCAACCCTTTACTCTGAGGCGATATCTGTCTTTGAGGCTGAGGTGTGTTTCTTGTATGCAGCAGAGGGATGGATTCTGTTTTCATATCCAATCTGTTAGACTGCGTCATTTTATAGGTGAGTTGAATCCATTTACATTAAGGGATATTAATTACCAGTGATTCCCAACTCCTGTTATTTTAGTTGTCATTGTTGGTGATGTTATTGTGTGTGTTTTCCCCTTCTTTGGGATTGGCTGCTGTGAGATCATCTATTTTCTGTGTTTTTGTTGATGTAACCAATTTCCTTGGGTTGGAGTTTTCCTTCGAGTATTTTGTGTAGGGTTGGGTTTGTGTCTAGGTATTAGTTCACTCTGGTTCTATTGTGGAATATCTTGTTTTGTCCATCTATGGTGACTAAAAGTTTCGCTGGGTATAATAATCTAGGCTGCCATCTGTGGTCTCTTAATGTCTGCATAAAGCTTGACCACAATATCCTGGCTTTCATTGTCTCCAATGAGAAGTCAGGTGTAATTCTGATAGGTCTTTATGTTACTTGGCCTTCTTCTTTTGCAGCGCTTAATATTTGTTTCTTTATTCAAACTGTAAAACCTTTGGTTCATTCTCCTATGAGCATAATTTGTCATAGTGACAAATTGTTGCTAGCATGTTGTCATTTAAATAAGACCCATACTAACTGACCACATTATCATTCTCTATTTGTCTCTAGATATATGTAATGACAATACGATAATGACACAACACTAATAAAACCACACAAATTGACTATCAAACAATTTGATCCCATCTCTATCAATGATTATACGAGCCTTGATATGAACCAGATTTGCTTAACACATAAAGGCATTTTCCTTTCTTTTCACCCTGACACTCCATTTTCTTCTTTAGTGCTGTGAATTTTGTGAATATATGCACAAAATGGCACTTACAATATCAATGCGAAAGCAGGGCAACACGGGAGAACAGTTGGCAGGGGAACTACAATACATTTTGCTTGGAAATACCCTTGAAAATCAGTTGAACACTGACACAGGATGAGATGGTATATCTAAGGAAGATGAATGCTATTCAGAATGATGGTGCTTCTCATTTTCATCTATTTTTTCACTCTTTGGTATAAATCAAAATGTTGAATTTAATTTCAAAAATGGTACAGGTGATTACGAAAGCAAACACTGGTGTCCCAAAGTAACTTTCTAGATTTGAGCTATTCCACTTCCTTGCTGGAAAAACAGAAAACATGGTCAGAGTTTATTGCTCCATATCACCTGTCAGGTTTTCATACCCTTTTCTTCATGGAATAATATAGTCAGTCTGAACAAAGGAATGGCTAGTAATATATGATTTTCTTTATTTTACATTTCTCTTTACTCTTACACAATTATAAGGCATGATTCCCCAAACAATTTCAGTTGCTAGTTTATCAGTAATCAGTTGGAATAAGTGGAGGAAGAAATGCTATATAATTTATATACATAGCCTATATCAATATTCATTTTCATATTATTTTGAAAATCAAGTGTTTCTCACTAGAAAATGTGAACACCATAAACTTTCCCATTTGATCATCTTTTAAACATATATAAATGTTTATGTGTTTTGAACTTTTTCAGAAAGAGTTTTATCATAACACCTAGGCTGTCTTGGAACTTTCTAGGCAGTTTCTGAACATATCCTTCTTTTCCTTCTCCCGAGTCCTAGGAAACAGGCATGCACCAGAGTTTTATGAAGGAAAAAAAAATGCTTGCCTTACAAACATAGTATTTTACAAAATTCTGTAAGTTTTTCTACTCAATTAAAACCATGATTAAACTACTTAAATATATGCTGAAAAATAATAAAAATATATTAATGGATGATAACACTTCCTTAGAAAAGGAGATAGAAATTTGGATTGATGAACTGATTTAATAATATTGTTGCTATGGGATAAGTCTGTTGTACACAGTAAAGATTTGTCACTTGTATTAATTTAATAAAATGCCAGTAGGCAGGCAGAAGTTAGGTGGGGTGACCAGACTAAGAGAATTCTGGGAAGAGGAAAGCAAGAGAGACAGTTGAGAGCCAGACACAGATACCTTACTACGAAAAGGTATCAAGCCACGTGGCTAAACATAGACAAGAATTATGGGTTAATTTAAGTTGTAAGAGTTAGTTAAATCATAAGCCTGAGATAATAAGCCAAACAGTTTATAATTAATATAAACCTCTGTGGCTTATAATATATATTATATACATATAATATATAATTATTCCTATATTAACATAAGAAATTCTTTGGAACTTAATGTTTGCTGGATCGGGTGGGATAGAAACTTGTATCTACATAGTGTGTTTAAATTTCCCAATGCCTATTTCAATAACTGGCAAAAAATATTTTATCTAAGCCAATGAATTAGAGGTTGCATATATGTGACAATATTAGTTTTTTTTACTGTAAATAAATAATTCACTGTGAAGTAACTTCATTAGTTCATTCCAAATGAATATAACATTTTACAGGCTTTCTTTGAACATACATATAAATCTTCCACAGTTTGAGTCTCATTGATTCTTTCAAGGTAAAAATTATAAATCTCATCCAGGAAACATATTTACAAAGTCAAAATTTGTCAAAAGTTTGGTATAAAAACAAAGAAATTGGAATAAATCTTGCTTTGCCAGAAATATTGGCTGTTACTTGCTGAGATATCTTTCGAATTTTGTCATATTAATATACTGGTCAAGGTAGAAATGAGTTTGCAGAACTATTTGAAATGGTAAAAAGTAATAAATCACCATTCTTGAGAATATTCTCAGAGAATTACAGAAACCAACATGATAAAATTATGTGGCCAGGTAAACTTAAAGAACAAAGGAGAAAAGAAAATCAATAGCAAACAGAAGAAGTTCTTTGTTAAAACCTGAGAATGACATTTGGAGCCTGGGAAAGATGCATTCTGTGCCTGAAATTCTGTGATTATTTAGATCTGAATTTTCCCTGAAAGGCTTATGTGTTGATGGTTTGCTTTTAGATTCAGCAGAGTTCAGAGATGGGGCTGCTGAGGCCTGGTATTAAGGATTTGAATTTAATAAATATCTAATGTTACTGCTGAATTCAAACCATAATGATCTATTGGTTGGTGAAGGCAACATTAGGATGTAGGAGACAGTTGGAGAAAGCTAGGGATATTATATTGAAGTATAAATTTTGTCCCACATAACTACATCTGGATACTTAGAAGGTAAACAACTTTGGCCTACCATGTTCTACTTTCCATAGTATTTGGTGTCCACATTGGTCTAAAAATAATGGGGTCAAGTGAGCCAAGATCATTTTTTATCTTTTTAAGTAGCTTGTCTCAAGAAATTTGTCAAAGCATTGAAAAGCTTACTAACTCAAGATTCTTTTCAAATTTGCAAATGTGTTTATATTGTTTGTATTAATACAGATTTTGTGTTGAGTCATTTAAAATGTTCACTTGAAATGCCAACTAGTAAATTGTAAAGATATCTTTCTACCGGCTAGGCATTTGACAAGTAGGTATATATGACAAAGAAAAGTCCTGATCTATCCAATAATAAATTGATCATAGTGAAAAGTAAGTGTTGTATGAATGGCTTGCCAAGGAGACTAAAAAATTCTGCTAGATCTTACAACTGCCTCATTGAAGATCTTTGGCCTCTCCTCAAAGTAGACCAGGTCTCTCTGTCAGGAATGGATGCCAAGTAAGATTGCTTGGCCAAAATCACTCTACATGAGAAGCATATTGAGGCTTAATCACACATACCAACTATTTGGCTGAACCTCTAAAATTGCCTACCTGCCAGGATAAGTTTTTGTGTCACCAGGAGCAACCTAATAATTATGCTAAAAGTTATCATTAGCAGGGTGTGAATTACATGTTTTATGCAGTGAAAAAAACACATAACTATGAATTAGTTTCATGCTATTAAAATGTTGGATGAGAATAGAGTATCAAGGAGGGTTAATGGAGTTTGTTTCAGGGAAAAAACCTTATTAGCAGATACTAGCAATTATAAAACTCCACTGTCTATTGCTATGTTATTTATCACAATCTACTAAGATAAAGACTGTGGCAAAGTATAGCATATCTTAGCAAAAGTATCTCCAGCTTCATCTACATGTTCTAAATACTTTTCTCTCTATTCTCCTGTATAAAATCTCAATAAAGAAAGATCCACTGTAATTCCAATATGCCTTGCTGTAGATGCCAGGTCTCTTTGTGTTTTTGTAACCTATGTTTCTTCTCAGAAAAAGTTCATAAACCTTTAACAGACTGTAAAGTGGCCATAATTGTCTGAAAGCTATTAATAGAAAGGGTGTCTTAGTAAAGTTATTCAGAAACAAAACCTAACCTATTCTTTTAGTTAATATGGCAGCCACATGTGGCTATGATGAAGTGAAGAGTTGAGCTCATGGCATTGAGTATTATTTAGGTAACATTCAGTAAAGTGATTCTCATATAGGGTTTCGGTGTAGATGTTCTACTATCTACCTTACCAATGCTCATTCAATACCTCCCTCACGTATAGTGTTGGGACATATGCTAAAATATCACATAAGATTACCATAACCAAATTTTAGAAGAAAGATGCGTTGTATTATTTTTCTCTATACATTCACAAACATAGATGCTTTGTTGATCAGTAATGCAGATACCACAATACATAGTCTGATTAATTCTACCAGATGTAATTTTTGACATTTAATTATTCTTTTTTTCTATTGTAGAACCATTTTTTTAGTTCCTATTTATTAAGATGTCATGGAGATAATCCTGGCATAGTCTCAATGAAATAAATCTTTTGCAGATAAAGAGCATACTAAGCGAATAAAGTCTGTGGCCAGCTGATACTTGAAACAATTTTATCTTGTGATTTTCAAAGCACTCTCCTATATATTATTGAATATTTCTACAGTCTTTCAATTTCTCTAATAATTCAAAATATAGTTTCATGGGAATATATTGTATACTTGAATTTTCCAAACCTAATCATTCTTTGTTTTTACTTTTCTACAGTTGTACATACTACAGGACGTGTGTTTGTGTGTGTCAGTGCGCAAGCCAGGGTGCACATGTATGTCTGTGTGCACAGTCACGTGTGAATATTTATAGGGTAAAGGGGGAGGCCAAAGTGACGTATAAACAGGACAAATATTACTGTCAGGAAAGCTTTCGGTGTCTTCACTTTCTGACTGGTTTGTTTGCCGTAGTATTGTTGTTCTCAAACTTTAATCTCATTGGAAATGTTTTGGAGACCAGAGCACTTGTTAAAAACCTTTCAGGTTCCATTCCCAGGAATCTGATTTAACGAAATGAGATAAGACCCATGAATTTACATTTCTACTTACTTCATAGCTGATGCCAATTCTACCTGTGCAACGGCCACACTTCATGTGACACTGGAGTGGAGGAAGTGCTGCTGTTCTTTGCGTATCTTAGTGCATGACAATATTGACTGCAAACAGGTCGCAGCAGCCTCCGTCACGGAACTCTCATTTCGTTTGAGGTGACAGTTTTCATTTTATAACAATTTTTGTGTCTTACAGGTGGTTCCAGCACTGGTTGTTACTGATGCAGAGTGTTTCTGAAAGACCCTTTAAACAGTTCCCTTGACAATCTGCTGAGAGCTAGGTGTACCCCAAACTGGTTCTCCCTCTGTTCAGTCTTGCCTCTTAGGCATCTCATGAGAACAAAAACTTCCCGACAAACCTCTGAACAGAACTCTCCCATTCATAGTCCTTTCCAGGCAGTGGAGTCTGAGTTAGTTTAGGTTCATTTACTTCTGAATTCAAATTTAGTGTCCTGCATTTATATTTTATCCTTCACTATTCTGACTATTAATTCAATTTGATTAAATTTTTTTTGGCTCCTGATATTCTTGTCTACTGTTTTTTTTTTCTATTTCTTTCCGCTCTCTGTCACTGGCAAATTGGATAAGAATGTTATCTACATCTTCATCTAAGCCAGTGACAAAATATTGGAGAAGACAAAGCTGAGATCAAGACTCTGTTCATTAAATAGTAATAAAAATGCAGAAAGCATTTGAAGCCTAAGATTTGTGTGGGAACACAATCTCTATTAGTGCTAGTTAATATCCAGCCAAAAAAGAACAATTCCATTTAACGATTTCTATTTTAATAGAAAACTTAGACAGCAATTTCATGCTGTATATTAATTGTGGTTTGAATATGAAATGACGTCGCAGGTTCCGTGCTTGAAGCAGTTTCTAGCTGGTAGTGATTTTTGGAAATGTTGTAGGATCTATAAGAGCTGGAACCATATTGAAGGACATGGGTCACTGGGAGTAGGCCTTGAAGCTTCCTTCTTTGATTCAGTCTTTCTTCTTGTTTACTCTTTGTTTTCTGATTGTGGACACACTGTGACCAGAGCCACTTGTTTTTGTTACAAGCGATTGGTTGTATTCTTTCAAACTATAAACCAAAGTAAATATTTTCTTCCTTAGTTTGTTTCTTGTTTGGTATCTTGTTCTAGGAAAGAGAAAACTATCCAATACAAGACATTGGCATTAACAAGGGGAAGATTGCTGTGATAAAAGCAATGATTCTTAAGCCTTTGGAACTAATTTGGGGCAAATGTGTTTGGAACTTTGGGCCAGAAAAATATTCACATGCCATAAACAGAGCTCCAGGAACCACACTGTAGGAATTTGTAAGAAAAAAAGTTGGAGAGAAATGCAGAATGCAAACTACTGGCTTATGCGGTTTCACACAGAAACAAGCATCATGCCGATAACTGGACTAGCAGTCATTCGGGTTTATATTTCGGAAAATAATCTGGCTGAATTCTGCCCATGTCATGAAAACTTGAGTGAGTGCAAATTTAAAGGTTTGGTGGAGCCAGTTGCAGGCTGAGGATTGCCCCTTCAATCTGAGGATGGCTCCTGCAGTCAGAGGACAAAGTCTGAGGACAGGGTCACCCCTTCAATCTGAGCACTGAAGAGGTAAAAGGACTCTCTAGTAGCTAACCGCACTATTCTCATCCTCCAGCGTTCAGTTCACCCCCTAATATCTTTCTCCAGGTTTTCTTTATTATGACCACTACAATTAGAATTCACAATTAGAATTCACGCTACAGTTTATTTTGGAAGTCTTTACTCTCTGCATTAATGTTATTAGTATATAAACTTGTTTTTTAAAATTATTTTATGGAAGACCATAGCTAAACTATTGCCTTGAGTTCCTGAAGAGTTTGGCATTATGTACAGTATAAGGACGTTTGAAGCTGGAACAAAGGCATTATGTATCATGAGTTGGACATGAGCCTGTGAGGGCCAGGGGTAGAATACTGTAGGTGAGCAGAAAATGTCCCTTATTCTATTATGTAGCTTCACATTTGTCTTTATCTGGGATTAGTAATTGGGGAGGTTGTGGGATCTTTAAGAGCTATGAACTTGCTGAAAGGTCTTGAGGTTTTACAGCCTGGCGCTACTTCCTCTTCAATCTCTGTTTCATGACTGCAGATGAAATATGATCAGCCATCAGCCTATGACCATGATGTTGCCACCATAATTAATTATATCCTCTTGAACTTTAGGTCAAAATACGACATCCTTTCATTAATTCGCTTCCTGTTAGGTTTCTTGCCACATAAATGAGAAAAGTAGCTAATATATTAATAAATCACACCTAACTACAACAATGTAAAAATATTACCATCATAAACATGTAACTAGCTACGTGTCACCTCCTCGGAAAAGCTGTGTCTGGCCATCTCTATGAGAGTTTCTTTAAAAAATCTTTCAGAGAAGGCATGATAAAATTGAACTTCAATGACTAACCCAATTTCACTAGGTATATGCCCCCCCCCCAGAGCTGTGAGACTGTTCCACCTTGACTGGAGGTCAGAGAGTTGGAGCTTAGTTTTGCTCTATCGAGTTTGCTGACAACAGGCGTGACTACAAATGAGAGGTTCTGACCTAGGGCATGGTTAATTTGTATTTTGGGTGTAGAGGTGGATCCCTTCCAGCTGGACCAAAGGTCGGAGATTTCAAGTCTATTCCTTGCCTCAGGTTAATGAAGTCTGCTACCCCCTCCCCCTTTCTCTTTTGCAGTGAAGTATTTAAAAATGTGGAAAATAGAGGAGGTAGATTCAGGATTCACCGATTGTCCCTCCCGATGCTGTTCTGTGTTTCCGTCTCTTATTTCTTCTATATCTCTGTTCTTTTTGCCTAATAATTCTAGTCCTCACACTCCTACCTTGTAATGTTCGAGTTTTATCAAAGCTTGTTTTCGACAACTAAGAAGTGCTAAAGTGCTTACAATATGCAAGAAAATTTCAGCTCAAAGAAATGTATTAGTGCCCCTATACCTAAACAACATAAGATATAACCTCAAAAGATGCTTGCATATGCTCCATCCTAGTTGCTTTAAATTCTTTATAAATTACTAGATACAGAACGATTCAGCAAACATTATAATTGGGGATTTGGTGAAGTTAAGTGTGATTTTGAATATTAGAGGATATTTGAGCCACAACAATTACTGCTTTGAATGTGGAATTGATTTCCCAGTTAATTTAAATAGTTTGCATTTTTTGGGGTGAATAATGATGACATGGCTGGAGCCTGAAACACTGGCTTGAGGCAGTGGAGTATTATCCTTTCTTTTCTGGTTCATTAGCCCGTCAGCATGTATCTCAAGGAATCATAGCCTCCATTTTCTTTTTGAAAAGATAATATTGATACATTTCCACCCTCATGAAATATGCTAGTGATTTTTAAGATAGAAAACGTTGAACTGTTTAGCTTGTTAATAAATCCGAAGTAAGGAAAATAAGCAATGATCTATTCATAAAGATCTCTTGTAAATGTGAAATGTTATTTGCGTGTGTGTCTTTGTGTGTGTGTAAAACCTTCTATTACAAGTATCATGCTATTTCAGATGCAGAAGTTATAACACAATCACAGAAAATTCTCAGAGAGACTCGTGAGAGATTTAAAAAATACAGAAAACCTAAAAAGGTGCAACTACATACAATATTAAGTGGCACTGTGGCACCGTGTCTTCGAAGTGTCATAGAATTAGGAAGTGGTATGTATGACTGTAGGCATGGGTTTGCTGTGCTTTGGGTTGAGAAATAGCTAGCAGTGGTAAGGATTTGAGATTCTACTGGGATCAAGAATCTGAAAATGTGCTACAAATGACAAATAATCTGAGACCCAGTTTCTATCCTGCTAGATGGGGCTACCAAAAATCTATTACTGAGCATCATTCTGAACTGCTTGACTGGCCTATATGTGTGTGTCTATGTATAAATGTACATGGTTATTTGCATTAAGGGAGAAAGAATGCATTTTATGAATCTCATTAATACATTTGTGTCCTATATACTTTTAATATAAACTATATATTTACCTTACATAAAAAGTCTTTGATAAAATTAATAAAGCCAAAAATATTCTTAAAATGCAAAATTGATAATTATAGAGATTAAAATTAAGAAAAGTGATGATTATATTTATCAACCAAAATAACTCAACTGTCTCAGAATTAAGTGTAACTATTGAAACATCTTACTGAATACTTGTAAAGTATGTGCAAGATGCAGAGACAAGAAAAATGGAAAATATAAACATAATTTAAAAATAATGTAATGGATGTTGTTACTATCATTGATGCTTTAATTAAAGCAAGTAAGAGGATCTTCCATTTCTTTTCTGTTGTTTACTTTGCTTATTTAGAGAATGTTTCACTATGTAGCTCTGACTGGCCTAGATTTCACTATGTAAACCAGGCTACCTTTATCTTCACAGATATTTTTCTGTCTCTGATTTCTGAGTGTTGGAATTAAATGTTGTGGGATAATGCTCTTGTACACTGTAAAGATTTGTCACTCATATTAGTTTAATAAAATGCTGATTGGCCAGTAGCAAGGCAGGAAGTATAGACAGGGTGAACAGACTGTGAAAATTCTAAGAGGAAAGGCAGAGAGATGTACTCACCAGCCAGATGCAGAAGAAGTAAGATGAGAATGTTGTATTGAGAAAGGGTACCAGGTCACATGGATAAATGTAGTTAATTTAAGATGTACAAGCTAGTTAATAATAAGCCTGAGCTAATAGGCTAAACTATTTATAAGTAATATAAGCCTCTATGTATTTCTTTGGGAATGAATGGCTGTGGGACTAGGCAGGACAGAAACTTCCATCTACAATTAAAGACATGCATGTCCATAGTCAGCTTTTGTTTAATATGAGACACCAGAACAGCAAGTTTTATATGAGGGATTTATCTGATGTGCTTTTGAAGCACAACTCAGGACTGCAGGACTAGATTAGAATGTAATTGGCTATTTGGCAGCACTATCATAAAATTTTTCCACAACAGCAAATCACATACTACATGGTTTTAATGCTCTTCATTTGCATGCTATCCCTGCTACTTAGAAACATTCTAATTTCTTTAGATATGATGAAAGAGAATGAAGAAGGCAGCCACTACTACAAACATTTATATCCAGACAGATCACGACACTCCCTCGACCAGAGCTTTCCTTCTAAATGATGGTAAGAATTTTCATAATTCATAATTACTTGGGAAGTCTAGGCCTCAGAAATATAATAATGGAAGTGGCTTGTAAACTATCTATATAACTCCCCCCCAAAAGGAGCAAAATAATTTTTCTCATAGTGTCTTAAGAAGTATATCTAAAGGAGTTACTAATGGACTGAGTTTTATACACCTATAACCTTTTACTGATTAAAGTAGACTCTAAAGAGAATTTTAAAGAAAGGAGAGTAAAAATAGGCTACTCTAAATTGAGAGTGTTGAAATTGTTACTTCAGAATGATCTGGAGTTTTAATTTTGTGAATTAAATATAGTCAGAACCAATGATATCAATGCCCTAAGGTTAGATGCTAGAGTGGGGAGAAGCAGTACCTTGTGACTTCCCACACAAGAGAGTTGGTTTGAAGCCAACTGCGGCATCATATCAGGCAGGAGGATTGCTTGAGTTCAAGAGCAAACTGAGCTGGACTATTCTGTAAGACCTGCTTCTTTAACAAGTGAGTAAACAGAAACATGTTGTTGAGTTTTAGCCAGAATGAGAGACCTGGTGTGCATTGCTAGCTTTTGCATGTCAAATAAATTCTTTGACATTATGTCAAATCTCTCAGGAAAGATAAGTTCTTATTATTTATGATATTGAATTTCATACATCTGGACAGAAATGATGACAATCCAGTACTGTACTCTGCTTCAGCCATTTCAGAAAGAGAGCTTTTACAATGGGAGTATATCTGTGAGATCCAGGCTGACTGATAAATAGCTGAGGCAAGCAAACAGGGAATAGAATAGTAACTTGGGATTCTACTTGGTTCACGTTACTCAATACTCATCTCCAAACATTAGACAATTTACATTTAGCAACCTGTTCACAGTCTAAGAAAATTTTCAAAGGTTAACATATACTCCATTCTCTGAAAAACAGGCTTTCTTTTACTGTTGATGAACAAAAGACAGAATATATTCAATAATTCTCTCCTTACGTTCTGGGTGCATGCACAGTTATCTGTGTTTTCAATGTGAGCTTTAAGATAGAATCTCTCTCTCTCTCTCTCTCTCTCTCTCTCTCTCTCTCTCTCTCTCTCTCTCTCTCTCTCTCTCTCTCTCTCTTTGGATTCGAGGCAGGGTTTCTCCATAGCTTTTGGTTCCTGTCCTGGAACTAGCTCTTTTAGACCAGGCTGGCCTTGAACTCACAGAGAACAGAGATCTGCCTTCCTCTGCCTCCCGAGTGCTGGGATTAAAGGCATGTGCGACCACTGCCCGGCCAAGATAGAATCTCTTTTTTACCATTTTATGCCTATGTATTATTGGTCATGTATATGACTTAGATCATATACATGTGGGAAGGGACATGTGCATTAGGGAAGTGATTGTGTAATTAGTCTGCCAATCAAATTAGGAACCAAACTCTCCCTTTCCTTGAAACCCATGAAAGAAACCACAAACAATAATTGGGGCCCTTGAATATCTTTCACTCATATAGCTCAATGCTTTCTTACATTCTAATCTGATATTTCTATTATTTCACTTTGAATAAAGTTTCATTACTAATTTTGCAAAATTTTATTTTGTATGAGAGATTTTAAAAATAGACTACTCTAAATTGAAAATGTTGAACTAGTGACTTTTAGAGTCATTTCATTTGAAGTTTTAATATTTGTGATTAAAGTATATTACAAATATATTATGGGCATCCTCCAACACTGTAAGTGACTGTATTTTAAACTCATGTCTTGTTAGCATCATGTCACATTTTTTTAAATAGTTTCAAAGGGCAGAAAGTGTTATTAGAAATTGTTTTTAGAAATTTGGAAACACTCCAAAGCCACATAGTATCCAACATTCATCCACATTTCATTCCATCCACATTTGTTGAACATATCACTAGAAAGCACAAGATACAACCATAACATGATACTAACAGCCTGCTGATAATCATAAAAACAGTCCCAAAGAATTTTCAAAAAGTTAATTATAATTTTTTTTAAATCATGGCATTTGTGAGTAAGGAATTGAAGATTCTTTTCCAACTTTCTCATGTCCATACCCCTTTAAATACACAGGCAGCTGAAAATTTACAAAACTCTATGCTTTTATTCTTTGAAAGTAAGTAGAGATTATACATACTTACTGAATGTTTACTTTTTGCAAAAGTACATGTGCTTTTTAAAATATATCACCTATTTAAATATCATTTGTCAGGTTTGAAAAGGGTTAAAAAAGTAATGCTGGTAGCAAAAGGAATCCAGAATCATAGTTTAAAAGAGGCTTTTTAGATGAGGTGAAAAAGGGGATGAATGCAGGGATTAATTCCTACAGAAATTTTAAAAATTTATAAAAGTAGAAAGCCAATTTTATAATATTTTAGTAAATTAGGAAAGATTGAAGAATGGTAGAATATAATTCTTAGATATAGCGCTTCAGAGACAAGTGAGGTAAGTAAACACAATGGAAACACAGGGGAAAATGTGTTTTATCTGTACAGAATCTATTTTTCATTAAACATTCAGAAGTCTATAGGATATGTGGGTAGAAATGATGGTACGTGAATAAAATATAATTCTGGACATAAGGAGAAAGGTATGATGAATATAAATACTGAGGTTTCTTAATGTTAGTTGAAAACAATACAAAGAAATTAACAATATGCAGGTAAAGATGAAATAGAAATAAGAGACTTGCTAGATTGTATAGAACATGCAAGTCTCTGAGATCAATCACCAGAATAATAACAATAATAAAACACAATAGGGATGACAACAACAACACCTCCAAAATAACACCCAACATTTATGGTAGTATAAAGTAAAAACAAAAGAATCTATAGTGTTATGGTTAGAAATCTCAATTTGCATTCTAAGGAACAGTTATGAGCCATTCTTCAGATCCCTCTAACCTCAAGATTTTGTATAGTCTCTTATTTAGAGGACAGTCCTGCCTGACAGGATGGATCATAGGTATTTCAACAAAACGTGTCTACATCTTCTTAATTCATGTTGTTATTGGGTACTTCCTTACCGACACAGTAAGGAGACCTTCATCTTCTATTTGGAGAGGCTAAAATGTGTGGAATATTTATTGACTCTACCTTCTACCCAAATATAATCCACTGCTAAAACTTGCTGTTTCTGTACTAAAACTAAAATGTAATCTAGCTGCTTTTTCCACACTCACGTTTACCACTCTCCCTTAAAAAACAGTCTCCAAACGTTTTCAGTATTCATTTTTACTCTATCATAATGAAATGACATGGGTGGATATACTTATCACAAAGAAGCAATAAAAGTTTAAAGGTTAAAGATATGTTAATTAACCTAAGTTGATCATTACCCAATGTAAATACAAATCCAAAATCACACTGTGCCTCATAAATATGTAAATTTGCAATATGGTGATAAAAAGAAAACAAAATTTAAAAAATTAATTATGATGGTCATATGTCTTATGGAAAGGATGATATTGTAGAGAGATTTAATGGTTCTGAGGATGTGAATCATGTTTTAATTTTAAGTAAAGCAGTCGAGAAGAGTCATATTAGCAGGAAATCCTATGGGGTTGAAGCATGAGTAGTATTTGTCAGCCAAAGGAGATCGGTGCAATAGGAAAGGATCAAGTGAACATGATGGAGGAGGGTCATCTGTCTATGTGTTACTTTCATTGGTTAATAAAGAAACTGCCTTGGCCCTTTGATAGGATAGAAAATTAGGTAGGCAGAGTAAACAGAACAGAATGCTGGGAGGAAGAAGGGAAGTGAAGAGATGCCATGCCTCTCCTCTCTGAGACGGACACAGGTTAAGAGCTTTCCCAGTAAGCCACCACTTTGTGGTGCTACACAGATTATTAGAAATGGGTTAATCAAGATATGAGAATTAGCCAAAATAGGCTATAACTAATGGGCCAGGCAGTGTTTAAAAGAATACAATTTGTGTGTTGATATTTTGGGTATAAAGCTCACCATGCGGGAGCCAGGTGGGACGAAAAGTAGGCCTGCTTGCCTTATCACTACATGCATGCAGGAGACAATCACAACCTTTTTGGCTAAGTATTTCAACTTTTATTTTGATTGAGAAGATTGTTATTGAACAGTTTCGAGCAGAGTAGTGAAATTCCTTATTTAATCTGATTTTTCTATTTTCCTATCTTATAGGTGTTTTGAGATATACAATAATTATTACCACCCTGATATTGACCACCACATTTCAATGGTGATGATAATTTTCTGATGCACACACATACATATAATCTTAACTCCTTTTCCTATTTATGTTTTCATATCACTCATACACACACATGTATATACACACAAAATAAAACAAAAACAACTTATTAATATCTATTTCCTATTATCTCCTTCCAAGAAAATAAGCCTTACAAGGTTAGGAATTTTCACAGCTATTACCAAGTACCAAGAACTCAACTCAGCCTACATAACAATACTATAAAACATTCATCAAAAAACTAATCTGTATGTTGATAACATATATATGTGTGTACACACACACACACACACACACACACACACACACACACACACACACATATATATATATATATATATATATATATATATATATATATATATGTATAAATCCATTTAGGCTTAATGCTGATTTATGCTTTAAGGAGGATTCCTGGAATAGTATTAAGGAAATGAAATCTCATAAAGTCATCAGCCAGATGGCAGTACTCAGGCCTTTAACAATTAGTTGTAAATATCACATCTAATGTTATATTATTTAAAAATTCATATCTATCTTTAGAGGTTGGAGAGAAAGAATTAAAGCTATAGGGACTCATGTTTCTGACTTATGTTATGAAGAATTCTATATGTAATACGACCGTAGACAATCTGTGTACTAACTTGCGGTTCTACAGTAAACACAAGTTTACTCTTGTGTTTGTTCCTTTCTTGAAACTCACAGCTGTCAAGGTATATTATTAAAATAAAGCTCTTCCAAGTAACATATACCCTTTCTTATCAGTCAACAATTTAAAACTGAATTGAAGATTTATTGCTTTAAATCAGCTTCCAAATGCATAACAATATTGCATAGCATTTATCTGTGTGATTGGCAGTTTCAGTGCATGCAATATCAGGGTTCCTTAGTAGTTTCCAACCTGAATTGTGAGAAATTATGCAATCACAATATCACGATGCTTTTCATAGCAAGTTCTTCAAATATGTAACATTTTTCTCCACAATCCAAATATCAATATTGTCATTCTTGCTTGTTTAACATAAGGTTACATGATAAACAAAAGCTGAAGTGCCATCCTTCCACAGTAACACTTTTTAGGCTTTAAAACTCTAACAGTAGAAAATGGGTAAAATGCATGAAATAAGAAATAGAGATGAGGAGAGGCAGTTGTTACAAAACATATTGTAAAGTAAACTGATCAAATGTGGCAGTTGTTCTTTTGTAAGAAAGAAAGTACATAATTATTTAGGAAAGTACCTGAAACTGCTTAGGTAATATAAGCAAAGCTGTTTTGTGGTAGGACTATAAATAGAACTTTCTGTAGTGATACAAAGTATTGCTCTTTATACTCCCCAGTTGAGAAGCCATTACAAAGAAGTACTTTTAACCATTTAAAAGACGGCCAGGAGAACCAACTGAATCTCATGTTATTTTTAGAAGCAATTAAATGTGAATAAACATCTACGCCTGGTAGCTATCTTATGGAGCAATCCAGACAAAGAAGATGATAATTTACTTAATTTCTGTGTTCAACTGGGTAAGCTGTTAGACAACAAGACCAAAATGCAAAAGATCATAATGAAGAGTATTCTTGTTTTTATTTACTTTTGATAAGGTCTATAACATTACAAAATAATGGAAATTATTTTAAAAAAGGTTCTAGAGTTTAGTGTGTACAAAGGATACACAGCAAATATACAGTGTAGGTTTCTTTTTTATTGATTTTATTGAGCTATACATTTTTCTGCTCCTATCCCCTCCTCTTCCCTACCTTTCAACCCTCCCCAATGGTTCCCATGCTCCCAATTTACTCAGGAGATCTTGTCATTTTCTACTTCCCATGTAGATTAGATCCATGTATGTCTCTTAATGTCCTCATTGTTGTCTAGGATCTCTGGGATTGTAGGCTGATTTACTTTGCTTTATGTCTAAAAACCACTTATGAGTGAGTACATGCAATAATTGTCTTTCTGTGTTTGGGGTACCTCGCTCAATATGATGTTTTCTAGTTCCATCCATTTTTCCTGCAAATTTCAAGATATCATCAGTTTTCCCTCCATTGTGTAAATGTAACACATTTTTCTTATCCATTCTTTGATCCAGGTCAGTTATGTAAACTATCATATCATCAGCAAATAGTGAGAGTTTGACTTCTTTTCTGATTTGTATCCCCTTGATCTCCTTTGGGTTAACAGATTGGACACGATAACAGAATTTGCTGCATACAAGAAACACACTTCAACCTCAAAGACAGAGTAAAGGGTTGGGAAAAAAATTCCAATCAAATGGACCTAAGAAACAAGCTGCTGTAGCTGTCCTAATATCTAACAAAATAGACTTCAAATGAAAATCAATCAAAAGAAAAAAAGAAGGACATTTCATATTAGTCACAGGAAAAATCCATCAAGAGAAAATCTCAATACTGAATATTTATACCCCAAATACAAGGGCACCCTAATATATAAAAGAAACACTTCTGAAGCTTAAATCATACATTAAACCCCACACACTTATAGTGGGAGACTTCAACACTCCACTCTTACCACTGGACAGGTCAGTCAGACAAAAAATTGAAGAGAGAAATAAGGGAAATAGCAGACATTATGACTCAAGTAGACTTAACAGACATCTATAGAACATTCCATCCAAACATAAAAGAGTATTCCTTCTACTTAGTACCTCATGTAACCTTCTCAAAAATTGACCACATACTAGGTAACAAAACAAACCTCAAAAGACACAAAAAATTGGAATAACCCCGTATATCTTATCAGATCACCATGGCTTAAAACTAGAATTCAACAGCAACACTAAATCCAGAAAGCCCACAAACAGATGGAAATTAAACAATGCTCACCGGAGTTATCAATAAGTCAAGGAAGAAATAAAGGGAGAAATTAAAGACTTCCTAAAATTCAATGAAAATGACCACACAACATACCCAAATTTATGGGACATGGAGAAACCTGTGTTAAGAGGAAAGTTCATAGCATTAAATGCCAACATAAAGAAGCTGGAAAAATCCCACTTTAGTGAATTAACAGTGTAGGTTTCTATATGAAGGATTAGGAGTCAATGGAGAATCACAGAATCTGTCATAAAGATCAGAGAAATCATCGTGCTCAATTGGCCCCTTGTCACTATAACCCCCTACCAGTCCACCACTTGCGTGGTAATTCTTCAAGAAACTTAATGTTTCCATCCTCATTGTGGCAGATATTCTCTATTGACTGGTCAGACTCCACCTTCTCAGCCATAGGGCATGATCCATAGCACAGTGTTAGCCATTACGTTTTTGAAGAATTATTGCTTTCTTAAGCACTATGTCCTCTCATTCCTATTCTTCCTGCCGGAGTATGCATTTCTGAGGAGATGCTAGGAAGCTGATAGTGCTGAACCACTGAATCCATTTCAGTACCTGCCTACTTCTGACACCCTCACTATAAGAGATCAATTGACCTCTGTTTGATAAACATCTGATAAATGTATTGCAGTTTGGAACCGAAAAGCAAATTCAATAGATGTGGTTTATTTCATTGTTGAGTTACTGTCATAAGGGAACAGTTGAATTTTTTTTATTTAATTTGTTTATATTTTCACACTTTATATGATGTGTTCTGATTACTCTGACTTCCTGACACCTCTTACCTACCTCCTGCCTCTGTCAACCATCTCTCTTCCCTGCCGTTTCCCTTTCCATCTTCATTTATTTTTGTTTTGTTTGGAGAGCCAATAAATTTAATGAGGGCCATCTGTGTGACCTTGGGCTTGGCATTCTCATTTAGAACCTGGTGGGCTCACCAGTGCTTTTTTCATTTACCTATGTAATCAGAACAGGTTTCAGGCGTAGCATTGTGTGCTGAGCTAAGTGCTTGGTGATGTGATGGTGGACAGCTGCTGATGTGCTTTCAATAAGGAGTCAACATTCTCAGAAAGCAAAACCCCGCAAACACTGAAACATAGTGTCATGAGATAAACACTAAAATAGCGTGGGGTCTTATTATTGACATAGAAGACTTCGTGAAGCAATTAGCATCGAAACTAAGACCTTGATAATGAGCAGAACATAAACACCCAAAGACTGAAGAAAGTGTACCAGTCAGCAGGTAACAGAGAAAGCATAGCTAAAAGGAAGTGAAAATAGGTCACCATCAATTGTGTGAGGCCAGGTGGAGAAGGAGCCAAGTAGAGCAATCAATTAGGCTAGAATTTTGAGACAAGGCCAAATCTTACAACACAGCATAGACTGTGCTTTAAAATCAACAAATATGGGCTGGGTATGTAGCTTATGGGAAGAGTATATGCCTAGCATGCACAAGAATTTGTATTGCATTTTCAGAATGGAAAAAAAATAATGAATAAATTAGAAATATCATTAAAATAGGGAGGCAAGTGAACTACAGGAATTCAATGAGTGAATAACAAACACCCCAGAGTCTACATGGAGAAGGGGTTAGAAAGGAGGAGGACTAGAAATGAATCAAGTATGGTCATTTTCACAATTTAAACAAGACATTGTGGTAGAGGAGAAGAGACCGAGAAAGGAGACTGGCTTTGAAAGATATATAGATAGCAAATAGTTTTCCTAAAGCTTAACAATGATATTTGTAGAGGGAGGGATCGAGTGTGTCTCCTAGATTCCCAAAACAAACAGCTGAATGAGGTGCAGTGCTCGTTGGTTAGGAATCATAGGGGGGAATAGTTCCATTTGGAGAAAAAGCTTGGTGCAGGGGAAAGACGAGTTCAGTTTTGGATACATTCAATTTTAAGTTCCTGTGGGAAATTAAAACAGAAAGTAAACAGTAGGACATACTGGTCAACAATTGAAGAGTGTCTTCAGTTGAAAATATTGATTGGACGTCATCATCATATGACTGAAAACACACAGATCGATACACATCACAAGGGGTATAAGTAGCTGGAGATAAAAGGGAAGATACTTGAGACATTCATCAAAAGTAGCTTGGTGAACTGTAGATTGTGAATGGGCTGAGAATATAAACAGAGATGAAGACATTGAATTTGTTATTTACTCATTGGGTAAGTAATTTGTTCCTCCCTAAGTAGGCAGTTTTTTAATTTTGTTTTTGAGACAGGGTTTCTCTGTGTAACATGCAGTCCTGAAACTTGTTTTGTAGACCAAGCTGGCCTCAAACTCACAGAAATCCACCTGACTCTGCCTCCTGAATGCTGGATTAAAGGCATGTGCCACTACTGCCTGACCTAAGTAGGTAGGATTTTGTTTATTGTTTTTTTGTGTTTTTTTTTTTATTTTCTAGTTGTTGTTTTTGGAGAGGGAGTTTAAAGACAGGATTTCTCTGTAGCTTTGGAGCCTATCTTGGAACTAGCTCTTGTAGACCATGCTGGCCTCAAACACACAGAGATCCTCCTGCTTCTGCCTCCCGAGGGCTGGGATTAAAGGCATGCACCACTACCGCCCAACGTAAGTATGGAGTTTTTAAGAAATGAAGCCTACAAACCAGAATCAAAAGCCATTTTCCCAAAGAATCCAAAGACTTTTCTAACGTGAAGAAAGACCTGAGACAACTACAACATTATGGATCATGAAATTATGAAAAGAAGGGCCCATGAAAAATCACAGTGTAAATAGACTAGACCAACTCCCAAATCTCTATTTTTTCATGAGCAAGAAGCTTTCTTCCTCATCCATTCATAGTTTATATCCCATAAATTCACCACATTACTACTTGATCTTAACTCCCTTACCCAAAGAAATGTCTGTTTGAGATATTCCCTGTTTGACAAGCCTCAGTGTTTCCTGTGGGGATCTAATGGTTAACAATTTAGTACCAGTTAGTTTTATTTGGATACTTCTTTCCAAACCTACTATGTCCTGGTTAACAAAACAGTTAACACATCGGCACTTGCAGAAGACTGACCCTAGACCCTGTCCTGAGAGGAAAGAGGAACTAGGCCAAAGTTTTCCCCTAGTATTGGTCCCTTTTTAAAACGTGTTCTTTCTTCACTGGGGTCCTTTGGATAGGGTTCCAGTGTAACTTTTCAACTTTAGATTGAATCTTCTTTCTGGAATTCAGTACTTTATTTCTATGGTCACGAGCTTAATCAAACTCCCTAGGAATTTTCACTTTCCATCCCTAGTTCAGGTTTGCATATAAATAGCTCATTACTCCTAAGACTTTTTTCTCGTAGTTTAAAATCTATTTTATTTTTCCCCTCCATGCTAAGATTTTTCTCCAAATTAGAATTGCCTAACTGACTTTTCTGGTATTCATGGGATTTACTTTTCTCTCTTATCCTGCTCCTCATTATACAGGTACAAATTTTATGTTTGCCTCTGTTTGCATGCACAATTAAAAAGAAGAGCCCAACAATAATTAATCTATAGTAGCACACTCAAGGTAAAACTTTGTGCAAAAAGAATCATTATTTACCAACTCCTTATTATATAATCTGCTTTAGCATGAGCGGTTGTGTCAAAGAAAGGGGACAGTTTTAGCCCTCATTGTCTTTAGATTCATTTGTGAGACAAATAAAAAATAATTAATTATGAGATTCATGTTTTATTAATAGAGTACGCATCAATGTAAAAAAAGCCCAACAGGGTTAAAATAGTTGATAAGAAGATGGGACCTAATGTGAAGAGGTAGTACCTCTAAGAGCAGTTAATTTTTATACTTTGCATATCAAGTCTTCGTTGGTAGCTGGCGAATCTAGTCATTGAGAGTTGCTTATTCCATCAATGGATCAACCACTCAGTTCAAAATTGGTTGGTACTATAGGAAGGAGGTTGAAACATTCAAAGCTGGGGCCGAAGTGGAGGAAGCAGCTCACTTAACATATGACCTCCAGGGGGCGCTTGACCCCAGCCACTTCCACCGCTCTTCTCTGGTTTTGTTTTTGATTAATTGCTTAGCTCCACCATTGTCTTTGTTATTGGGGGCAAATAATTTCACTTCACCAAATGCCAGTCTTCTTCTCATTAAAACAGGACAGGAAAGCCAAGCTTTTGAGTTGAATTAGCGTTTGTCATCTCGTATTATCCCCAACTGTAGTTTAACAGAGCAGTCCTGTCCCGGCGGGGTAACTGCTCCTTTATTACAGTTGACAAATTGTTTGAGATACAAAGAAGTTCTTACCTTTTATGAATATTTCCCCAGGAAGCATTGATATTCTCTGTTATCATGTGTACTTTTCTGGTATCATCTGTAGAATAGTCCCGAAGAAGTTTCAGTGCCAAATCATTCGCCACGTCCACCTTGACCTGCCATTGGCGGAGGTCTTTGGCCAACTGCTATAGGTGTGCATAGAAAAAAATTAATGTCACTTTTCATCCAGCGATATTCCTAGGTGGATACCTCTAAATATTTCATAAATAGTTATTGATTCTTCAGGTCACAGCATGTCTCCTCAAGCCACCTGTCACGTGAGTCAATCAGCTATCATGATGTAAATTAACATGCTTTCCATGATGAGATTTCAAATGCAGGATCTTAAGCATTCACTCCGTTCAGGAAATTCAATTTAGTACCAATAAGTTGGTAATAAAACAAGCTTAGTTTTTTAATCATAGGAAAGAATAAATTATAAAAGACTCATTTGTAATTGCTTAGAATGTGACATAGAACAAAATCATGTGGACGTTTCTGGTATCATCTGCAGAATAGTCCCAAAGAAGATCCAGAGCCAAATCATTTGTCACACATCTACTGTTATCTGCCACAAAACATGCATTTCCTCCCTTCATTAACTTGTTGAATTGTTTATGTAATTAGTGCCATCTACTGGCATTTAACAAACTCTGCATACTGAAAATGCTGAACAAAAAGAGGACTGTTACCACACAGTTTCTGAAGGATTAAAATATTTTAAAGATCCTCTACTTTAATATTCGAATACAAGGCAAGATATAAAACTCTTTCTAAACCAAAAAAAAAAAATGAAGAGTTTTTCTTTGTTTGTTTTTGACAGTTGAGTGCAATCCAATCAGCCATTTCTTCATTGGAAAGAAGTCACCCAAGGTCATGTACATATGGAAGCATATCAGGCTACCACTTCCACATGTTGTCGAGATCTACACATTAAGGTAGAATTAAAGTGTTAAGAAATTTATGCTTAATACAGTATGGAGGGGGGAAGGTATAGGTGCAAGAATAGAGAAATATAAACAGGCAATGAAATGAAAGTGGCAGAATAAAGTCATTTATAAAAGAAACTTAACTTCCAAGTAATATAAATTATTAAATCAAGAAGGTATAATTTGACAATAGTTAACCAAATTTCATATGGGGGAAGACTAGTGAAATCCTTACATTCTATTTTTGGAAACATAATATTATAACAATTTGGCAATAAACACCAAGTGACCCCATAATAGCACTTATTATTTTTTACCGCAATAAAATATTCAAAAAGGTAAGTGTATTATAACATTAAAAATTTCACCAAAAGACTGATTTTAATATTTACTCAAGATGATATTAGAAAATAATCAATAATGTGTATGATAATCATGGTAAAGAGAATATGATTGGTCTGTGGCTGTAACTCAGTGGTAGAGTTCTTGTTCAAGGCTGAGGTCCAATCCCTAGTGCCTAAACAAACAACAGAGACAACCACACTTTTCTTGCAGCAAAACAGAATGCATTTTTAAAAACTCAGTATGAACAGAAGAAAAATGATCATAGAAGTTTCTGAAAGTAAGAGACATTTTTTTTGGATTTGTGAGACATTTTTATTTAATATTTTTTGTTTTGTATTAGCATGATGTTTATATGCACAAAAGAATATCTTGGTATTTTGGTATAATTCAATGCATTTGTTTGGACTTCTATCCCTCACAAAGTTAGAATTTTTATGTAATCCACCATTTCTCACTTAATTAGAATATTCTATTTTGGAATCAGGTAAATTGTAGCACTTACTGTATAGAGCAAATAGATTCAGCTTATCAAGCTATTATTAAAATACTAAAGTGCTGTGAAAGCAGAAGGGAGGAAATAGAGTGAGGTAATGACAGAGAGAGGAAGAGAGGGCCTCTCTTTTGGCACAGAACATGGTTGTTGGTATCACAAAACACCTGAAATCTATCCTTGTGACATGTCAGTCTTTCTTCAACACTTCTTTTACCAAGAACTGCTAAACTGATAAACAAGAAATAGTTCCTGTTTCTACTTTGCAGATTCCCATCATAAGTACAAGCTATGTGGATGTGAATTAATCCCACGAGTGCTTCTCTTTCTAAAAAATTCCTCAAATACAAAATTTTCTTTTCATTTCTTATGTTTAAGCATATTGAAAGTCTTCACGAATCTTGAGTATTAATTTTTATTTTAATGTTTGTCTTCTTTGACTTTATATATGTTATATATATATATATATATATATATATATATATATATATACATACATAAACATATGAAGTCAAGTTGAAGTGTGGGTTATAGAATGTACCTGCTGGGTAGCCATGATGAATTAATTGCTTAAATATTATATGACAAAAGGAAAAGCTATCCATGAGTCAGCTTTCTCCTTTGTTAAATGTGAATATTTTATCTACACTGAGAGAAGAGTACGTGGGAAAATGCCTGGAAGAAAAATTGCAAGAAAAAAATCATGTAAAACAAAGCTATCTGCCATAGTCAAAGACTTAAATAAATACTACCTATCACTATAATTACTAGTGCTGTGATTACCATGACTGCTGTTAAAATCTCATGTACAGTCACAGTGAGAGTCCCTGCTGAATGCAAAAGAAATGGCTTCCTATTTTATAGGCATTGTAGGGACACAACAGCTGGATATGTTCCTCTTTACCTTAGAAGATAAAAGAGAATAGATAGCTATAGAAATAAAATTGCAATGTTATTACAAAACTTTTCTTATATCAGGTGATTGGGGATACTTACCTACCAGTGAAATGAATACTTGTCCAAAGTAAACTTGCTTTTGGAAACTCTAAATCAATGTCTCAAAGGATCTCATGATAAGCTGTGAGGAGCAACAAAAAGCCCCTTTCCAAGGTTTGCCTTGTTTGCTTATTGTCTTACAGTTTTATCATAAGGAACGGAATAACTTTGTATGTCTCTGTTTTATTTTCTCAAAAAGAGGATGGAGCTACTAAGTGCCTGTGCATCAAGCATGTTGTGAGAAGTGTGCAAAATCAAAATCAAATTGTTCAGAAAATTAGAAAACAGGATCTTAATACTATGTACACAGCTCATAAGTCAATAATAATCAAATTAAAAATCCATAGGCTCTTAAAGGGTATGCATAGAGTAAGGGACTAGAGGGAACAGGTCCATCTCCTTAGGAAAGGGAAATAAAATATATAGATATGGATGGAAGTGGGGACAGAAATGAGGGGGTCAAGTAGGGAGGGAGAAGGAAGGGAGAGTTGTGACAGGGGATACATAGAGAGACAGCTAAAATTAAGTGACATTTGAAGAGTAGTATGGAAACCTAAAACAGTCAAAACTTCCTAAAATATATACATATATGAAGGTGACCTCAATGAAACTGTCAAATAATTGGGAGAGACAGAATCCCAACTGCCATCTATTGCCACCAAATAAAGCTTCCAGTACCAGAATTTTGTTACATCTAATTGCATCGTTGGTCAAAGAGTTCCCATGGGAATTTCCAAACAAGATAGGCTGTTGCTAAGACTATAAGTTGCTCTTCATAAACTGATAGCAAGGCTCTGTTGCTGAAGATAACACCCACAAAACTCATTGAATACGGATGTGTTGAATTGGTGCCTACATAGAACCTTCACCACTATGTTCCAGGTCTTTGGTATATATATATACTGGCACACTGTGTAAGGAGAAATGTAAGCACCAGCACCAAGACATCCTCAAAGCCTTTATCCACAATGGTGTACTACCTCTAAGATATGTTAAGGCAATGGTAACATAAAACTGGTGAGAGTGATCAACCAACAACTGGTTTGACTTAAGGACCACTCTATGAGATGGAATCCATACCCAATCCATACATTCTTTAGTTGACCAAGAACCTGAGACTAGATAGCCAAGGGACTTAGGGTAAAACCAAATAATACCTGTCTAAAAAACAAATCAAAACAAAAAGAACAAGAAAAACCCCAAAACTCCTCTGAAAAACAAAACAAAACAAAAAGGAGTCATAAAACGACTCTGCTATACTCATAGATCAGAGTCTTGCTCAACCATCATCCTGTAGCCGATAAGAACAAATACAGAGACCCACAGCCATACAATATGCAGAGTGAGAATCCTTGAATCACCCAGTCGTAACTGGGGTGTCTTCATCAATTCCTTCCTTTCAGAGCTTAGGGAAACCACTAAAGAAGAGGCAGAAAGACGGTAAGAGCCAAAAGGAATGAAGGACACCAAGAAAACAAGGCCCTCTCAATCACCATGAGCAGAGCTCATATGAACTCCCAGAGACTGAAGCAGAATGCACAGAGCATTCATGGTCTTCCCCAGGTCCTTTGCATTTACATTATGACTTCCAGTTTAATGCTTTTATGGAATTGCTGAGTGTGTGAACGAGTGGATCTCTGATTCTTGCGCCTTTTCCTTGGCCCTTTTTCTTCTATTGGTTTATCTTATCCAACTTTGATGTGATAGTTTTGTTCTATCTTATTAGATATTATTTTGTCATATTTAGAAATGATTAAATACATACATACATGAATGAAAACCTAGCTGCTAGACAAAAGGTTAACCCATGGAACTGTCATTTAAGCCTGTTTGTGAGAGGAAAAAAATAAATTTTCTTGAATATACAGAGTATGTGAACCAGGAGCAGTTGACCAACATACAATGGACTCCACAGTTTATTTTAGAGTGTTGCTTTATTGGTTTTGGTGTTATATTTTCTTTTTGTTTATTGAGAAACAACTTTAAGTTAGATGTGTATGGAATGGGAGAGGATCTGGAAGGACTTGAGGGAGGGGAAAACACAATCAAAATAAATTTGAATTTAAAAAATGTTCTATATAATAAAATATATAAAAAGCTTTTGGTTGTTGAATATTTGTCATTCTATCAGGATATTGTGTGCATGTCTCTCTCTCTCTCTCTCTCTCTCTCTCTCTCTCTCTCTCTCTCTCTCTCTCTCTCTCTCTCTGTGTGTGTGTGTGTGTGTGTGTGTGTGTGTCTTGAACCAAGGGATTTATGGAAAATTTTGGTTCTATTAGCTAACGATCAAGAACTCATTATCTCTTAGATCTATCTTCTGTTCTTGCTCCGCACAGTAATTTAGATGGAGTAACCCTGGTAAGAAATCTGTTTTCCCCAGTTCCTTCTGTGCGCTGTTGTCTTGTTGGATCAGGCCAATAGTAAACAGTGCCATAAAACAGAGTAGCAGAGAGGTGGGGTTGCTTCAGCCTAAGAATTTCTCACATGCACTGTGTAGCCATACCACTGCTGGAGTTAGCATCTGATGGTTATGGTTTTTGGGCATTTGTAGCTCTGAGTTTTCAGATTTTAAAGTGTTATCATCTTCTTGAAGTTGTTAAATCTGGAGTTACCTATCTCCTGTTGTGTTTTTCAGCTTCTTCAGTAGCTATAGACCCACTTCTTAGAATTACACTTCTGTTTGAAATATTTGCTGTGGTATCCAGACTCCATCCTGACAATATCAACAGAACGGAATGTCACAGCAAATGACCCTACCTATGCTTCCACAGAGGTCATTTAATACACCAATCATCAGATTCATAGAATATAAGACTTTCCACCTGTTCAGTCTCAGGAGACAACAACTATTTTGTTCCTGAATGCTAATTTCAGCATCTGGGTTCACATAGGGGCTCTTCCTCCATGTGCTCCCTTTGTCTTTGTGTTTCAACTACTTCCTGCTTTATGGGGTCCTTCTCTGCAGCCTTCAATCAATAGCGACTATTTCTTCTTTAAACAATAGATTGTGACTGGGCTTATTGTCTTTCCTTTTGCAGTTATACCATTCAGAAATTACTCATTGCTTCCACTTCTGTCATGCAATTCTGCCTTCACCGTTCTAAGAAAACTGTTCTGACAGACATAACTGCAACAAAATTGATTACTGTCCTAAATTCATCCTTGAAAGTTGATTTATCTATTTGTCTGTCTGTCTGTGTGCTGTGTAAGCCAGGCACATCACGGTATGCATGCTGAGGTCAGAGGCCCCTTCCACCTTGACAGGTCCTGTGGATTGAGTTTAGTTCATCAGGCATGGTGATAAGCACTTTTATCTGCTAAATCATCTCACTGACTTTATTTATCTCTGCCTGCAAACTCTGAAGTTTCTCCCACAGAAGGCTAAGTTTAGCATCTTACCATAACGTTGATCTTGACCATGTTGCTTCGTCTAATTTGAACAAGAAGTTAACGGGACCAGAGGCTTAAAGTGTGTTTTCAGTGCATATACGTCCCCACCACCATAAGACTGATTTGCCCTCAGCTAGCTTAATGATCTGAGCGAGAGGATATTGAAATGACACGTGGTAGCACAGCTACTACAATCCATCTGAAGCCCCTCTCAAGTTGTAACCTAATAAACAGGCAATGCATACTTATTTTTGTCGGATACTTGCATTTCAAGGTTGGTTGTTACTGAAACTTTTGGAAGGAAGTAGTTAACTGGTTTTGTTACCAATGGTCTGTACCTCTGGGAAGTCAGAAACTTGTCTTTTAATTGATTTTCACTAGCAGGTACTATCGACTATTCTCACTTCCTTGGAAGGTTTTTCTTTCCTTGGCTCTATCTATTCCCTGTGTAAAATGTTTAAGCTACACAAAGAACAAAATTCTAACCTTCCCTCTGCTAATACATACCACAAGCATAAGTAGCACACCTATGTATCCACTTTCAGCTTTTGTTAACGTTTCTTTCCTCCTGCAATTGTGCAATTGTTCACTTAAAAATACAAAAGTTCTTAAAGTTATGACACTTTTTTAAGACGGTAAAGTCGGTGAAAGACATCACAAAGTGCAGGTATCAGGGCTCAGGATTCAATCTAGATGGATGACATATATTTACATATAAATAAATTTAATGGAAGTAATTATATTTGCTGTACTTGAACTTTGAAGAACACAAAATTGCTCTCTCAATGATTATAACATTTTCGGAAAATTATTGTGCAAACTACAGCCTACAGCAAGGTGTTCATAGGAAGCAGAAAAAAACATATTTGTTTTGGTTCTTTAAAAATGAAACAATTTAGCTATAAATAAGAATTAATGTTCTGAAAATCTTTATTGGGGAAAGTAAAGTTAATTCCGTTCTTTCCAGTGTGAATTAAAATGACCTATAAAAATCCTTTATGGATTTATAATAGAAATGTTAAAATATGTGCAAGAAAGCTATTTCGAATGTAAAGCCTCTCACCATTAACTCTAAGACTCATCTATTAAACCTTTGACATTACCAAACAATTCTGTCTCACAAGGTAACATTCCTTACAGGATACTATTTAAGAAAATGGCCCTCATTTTCCAGCTTACTGGAAATGATTAATCTTTCAACAGCTCTGAGGGTTCCATACCAGTGCTGCTACTTTTTGTCCTTTCCACAATGACTACAAGCTGAGAGCAGGCTAGTAAATGTGTTATCGGCCAACCCATTAGAGTTCCATTATTTTCTGTCTTACATGGCTTCATGTAATGAATTTTTATAATTAAACTAATGGCACACAATTTATTTTTCCCCTCTTTACTTTCAGGCCCCATTTCTCTTCCAGCTTCTTTGGAAGAAGTTTTATACAAAAGGAAGGGAGGAGAGTCCTCCAAGTGTTTCATTACCTTAATTTCATTATGACATTTTGGAAAGCGTTCTCTTTATTTGAGCTCTCACTTTAATTCGCTGACTTTATTAAAAGGCTTAAGCAGTGTTGTAATTAACAAGTCATCCAGATATCCCAGGTTTCTAAAAGAAGTCTGGTTGAGAGCGTGTAGAAGGTGTCCAGTAGAACCAGCCCAAAAAGAACATCAGAAATCCCCAGAAAGTAGCATTTTCTTGTGCTACCATCCCTGAATTTCTAGGTAACTTTTCAAATCCCATGAGTGTCCTACGAGAGATCACATTTACAAGTCTCTCTTGTCATGAGATTACATATCTGCACTTTTAAAACCTAGACAAAAATCTGTAGTCTTCATTGATATACCTATATAATTTTAAAAGCAGATTTACCATTACATAATCCACCTATTAAATACACCCATTAAAATAGTATGCATTTTTTTTTCATTGATTAACATTGATGTGTTACTGTTCCTATAATCCGATTTTGGAACAGTCTCTTCTCTATAAAATAAAACCTCATACTAATAATAGTAACTTTCCACTCTCCATTTTCTTATCCCCAGTTATTTCTTGTATTATATATATGCCGATAGAGACAATTATATTTTTGACTGGGTTATATCAATTAGCTTAATGACTTTGAGATTTATCTATGTTCTAGTATTAGCATCATAATAAATTTTTATCATTTAGGAAGACTTAATTTTTGGATGTACCACATTTTGTTTATGCATTCCTTTGCTGATGAACAGATGGGTTGATTATGCTTTCTGGATATGATGGTTAATATTACCATGGACTTCTGTACAAATTGTTTGTGTCTATTTTTATTCCTTTTGTGTATATATTTAGCAATAGAATGCTAATATTTATATAATTGTAAACTGTTGAATATTTTCCCATTGTTTTCACAGTTTATTTATTTTCCCAATTTGTTCATTCATTTGTATGTTTTCTTGAGACAGGGTCTCATTACATAGCTCTGGCTGTCATGAAACTTCCTTCCTTCCTTCCTTCCTTCCTTCCTTCCTTCCTTCCTTCCTTCCTTCCTTCCTTCCTTCCTTCCTTCCTTCTGTTCTACATCCAATCCCAGTTTCCCTCCCCTTCTCTCATCCTATATCCCCATCTGCTTATCAAAGAGGTCTCCCCTGTGAAGTCAGTGTATTCTGTCCCATCAGCTTGTTGAGGCAGGACCAATCCCCTCCCCAACTTCTCACCATGCCTAGACTGAGCATGGTATCTCTCCATAGAGAATGGGCTCCACAAAGTCAGTCCATTCATTAGAATTAGATCCTGGTACCACTGCCATGTCTCCACATACTGCACAAACCACACCACTGTTGCCTGCATTCAAGGAGGGGGCTAGTTCTGTCCTATGTTCCCCAGTTATCAGTCCAGATTCAGTGAACTCCCACTAACTCAGGCCAGCTGAGGACCTGAAAGATGTTGGACTGGGCCTTGGCAGGGGGAAGTCAGAGGAAACTCTGGTGGAGGTCCATAGCGATCCTGACATGGAACTTATTATATAGCCCACACTGGCCTGGAACTTTCAGGGATCCTTCTGACACTTTGTGTCAACTGCTGAGATTATAGGTGAGTACGATCACACCTGAAAATATTCATCATTTAAAATTCTCATCAAATATACAAGGGTTCCAATTATTCTACATCCCATAGTCTGACTTCTTTATTTTAGCTATTCTAATGAGTGCAAAGTACTATTTCATTGTTTTTCATTTATATTTTCTCATCAATAGTGATAATGATATTATGATTTATTTAAGGTTGTCTATTTCCAAAAATTTTTCTATTAAAATAATTTCTGTATCTGGGTCATTTATTTGTATTTTTGTAACTGAGTTATTAGAGTTTAAATATTTTTTGAATATATTCTTCGTCACAGATACCATTTAAAATATCTTCTCCTTTCCTGAAGATTATCTTTTAAGTTATTGGCATTGTTTGAAGTGTAAAAGTTTTAGTTTTGATAAAATATAATTTGTGTGTCTTTTATTACATTTATTTTTGGTCTGCATCTAAAAAGATATTATCCAACAGTATTTTGTACCCCTATGCTTTCTTGAAATATGTTAAAGTTTTATGCTTTTGTGTTTATGTGCACATGTGTGTGAATGTGTGAGTGTGTATGTGTGTATATGTATGTGCTGTGTATGCAACTTCATACATGCATATGCAGACCAGAAGATGGTGATTGATGTCATATCATTTGTATCTATGCATTTGAAATAGGGTCTCTCCCTGAATCTGGATTGCTTTTCTTGACTATGTTGGAAGTCAGCAAGTCCCAGTGAGCCTGTCCCTCATCTTTTTAAATGAGGTTGATAGGCAATTAGTGGACACTCAGCTTGATACATGGATGCTGGGATTCAAATGCTAGTACTCACAATGGCAAAAGTTTAGTTTACAGAAGCAACACCAAATATTCTACCAAGGAACTTCTATAACTCCTAAACACTTTCAGTAATATAGCAGGATACAAGATTAACTTAAAAAAATCAGTAGCCCTCCTGTACAGAGATGATAAATGGGCTGAGAAAAAAATCAGAAAAACACCATCCTTCATAATAGCCAAAAATAGCATAAAATATCTCTGAGTAACTCTAACCAAAGAAGTGGAAGACTTCTATGACAAGAACTTTAAATCTTTGAGGAAAGAAATTGAAGAAGACACCAGAAAGTAGAAAGCTCTCCCATGCTTTTGGGTAGGTAGAATTAACATAGTAAAAATGGCAATCTTACAAAAGCAATCTACAGATTCAATGCAATGCCCAGCAAAATCCCAGCCAAATTCTTCACAGACCTCAAAAAACAGTACTCAACTTAATATGGAAAAACAAAAAAAAAACTAAGGATAGCCAAAACATTCCTGTACAATAAAAGAATTTCTGGAAGCATCACAATTCCTGACTAAAACGTCTACTCCAGAGCTACAGTACAGAAAACAGCCTGGTATTGGCATAAAAACAGACTGGAAGACCAAGGGAACCAAATTGAAGACCTAAATATCAATCCACACACCTACAAACACCTGATTTTTGACAAAGAAGCAAAAATTTCAAGTCAAAATGGGTCACAGACCTCAACATGAAGCCAACCACACCAAACTTCTTAGAAGAGAAAGTGGGAAATACACTTGAACGCATTGGCACAGGAGATCACTTCCTAAATATAACCCCAGCAGCACAGACATTGAGAGAAACAATTAATAAATGGGACCTCCTGAATCTGAAAAGCTTCTGTAAAGGAAAGGACGTGGCCAACAAGACAAATGTCAGCCTACACAATGGGAAAAGATCTTCACCAGCCCCACATCAGACAGAGGTCTGATCTCCAAAATATACAAAGAACTCAAGACATTGGTTATCAAAAGAACACAAAAATCCAATAAAAAAATGGAATACAGACCTAAAAAGAGAACTCTCAACAGAGGGATCTGAAATGGCTGAAAGACACTTAAGGAAATGCTCAGAATCCTTAGTTATCAGAGAAATGCAAATCAAAATAACTCTGTGATTTCATCTTACACCTGTAAGAATGGCCAAGATAAAAAACACTGACGACAAATTATGTTGGAGAGGTTGTGGGGAAAAGGGAACACTTCTGCATTGATGGTGGGAATGCAAGCTGGTACAGCCCCTTTGGATGTCAGTGTGACAGTTTCTCAGAAAATTAGGAAACAACTTTCCTCAAGACCCAGTAATACCACTTTTGGTTATATATCCAAAGCATGCTCAATCATGCCACAAGGACATGTACTCAGCTATGTTCATAGCAGCTTTGTTTGTCATAGCCAGAACCTGGAAACAACATCCATGCCCCTCGGACCGAAAAATGGATAAGGAAAATGTGGTACATTTACACAATGGAGTACTACACAACAGAGAAAAACAATGAGAGCTCGAAATTTGATGTAAGGTATATGAGGGCATCTCAGAGTTGTTTTGATTTGCCTTTCTCTGATGGCTAAGGATGTTGAGCATTTCCTTAAGTGTCTTTCAGCCATTTAAATTTCTCTGTTGAGAGTTCTCTGTTTAGATCTGTACTACACAACAGAAAAAAATAATGACATCTTGAAAATTGCATGTAAATGGATGGATCTAGAAAACATTATATTGAGTGAGATAATCCAGACTCAGAAAAAAAATTTATCGCATGTACTCACTTATGGGTGTTTTTTAAACATAAAGCAAAGAAAACCAGCCTACAAATCACAATTCCAGAGGGCCTAGACAACAATAAGGACACTAAGAGAGACTTAAGTAGATCTAATCTACATGGGAAGTAGAAAAAGATAAGATTTCCTGAGTAAATTGGGAGCCAGGGGACCATGGGGGAGGGTTGAGGGGAGGGGAGAGGAAGAGAAGGGAGCAGAGAAAAATGTAGAGCTCAAAATAATCAATTATAAAAAGAACAAAAGAAGTGATTTTAAGTCCTGAGCCATCTGCCAACTCTTAACACTATAGTTCTTGTATTCAGTTTTACATTTCACCTCCAAATAGGTTAATTTTTCAAATAAATAAACTTTAATTATTTTTATTTTACATGTTTACTTTAATTAACATGACAATTATACATTCTTATGGATATAATGTGATGTGTGTGTATGTATGTGTATTGTTACTACTTTACAGTAAAGAACTTAATCTGCCATGTCATATAGTGTTTAATTTTTATATTAGAGCATTTGAACTGTGGTTTTAAAACGTTTAGAGGCATGCAATGGTTTTATTATTAACCACATCAACATGTTGTATAATAATCATGGAGGATTTAATTATTATTATTATTTCTGAAAACTTGGGACATGATATCCACCACAATACAATAAACTTCTTGTAACCACCATTCTTATCTCCACTTGTGCAAGTTGGTAGTGATTAAATTCCATATCTAAATCCATGTAACATAATAGGATGTTTGCCTTTTTGTACTTGGTTTATTTTGCATATTGTAAATCTATTAAGTTCATTTATCCTGTTACAAATGATAGAATTATGTTTTGCACACACATATAATATTATAAATAATAATTTTACAATTAATTTACAATATTTTACAATTAATTTGCAGTATTACAATATTACAATTAATTGGGTTATTTCATCATTTTTTCATAATATTTTCTAATTTAAATTTCATAATTCATAACAAAAATTCATTTAAAATTGAAAATTTAAAAATTGAAAATTTAAAATCTTAAATTTAAAATTTAAAAATTTAAAATCTTAAATTTAAAAATTTAAAATCTTAAATTTAAAATTTGAAAATTTAAAATCTTAAATTTAAAGTTTCATTATAAAATTTAAAAACTTCAAAATTTGAAATTGAAAGATTTCATTTTAAAATTTAAAAATCTAAAAATTTGAGATTTAAAATTTAAAAATTAAAGATTTGTAATTTGAAATTTAGAACATAAAACTTAAAAAAATAAAATTTAAAAATTTGGAATTTGAAATTTAAAAACTTGAAATTTAGAAATTAAAATTTGAAAATTTGAAATTTAAAATTTAAAAATTTTTAAATTTATAAATTTGCAAAATTAAAATTTAAATTAAAAATTTAAAAAATAAAAATTTAAAATATAAAAATTCTCTCTGTTATTTAAATTATTTTTAGCAAAAAGTATTGAATTTATTTTTCCTCTCATTATTTTCACCAACATCCACATAAGGATTTTCTTCTTCAAGCAATATAAAACTTGGCTAGCTAGTTTTCTTCATTTTTTTTCCTCACAATGACACATCTCATTCTTCAGATGCCTAAGAATTTTGTATTTTTATTTTCATTTTGCTCAAGGTTTTAATTATATTTCTTCTCTTCACTATTTTTATATTTGCAAACATTGAAACTAATTATTTTTAATTTTATTTCATAGTCTTAAAAATTTTAAATTATAGAATTTTAATCTGCTGTTAATATGTTGGAGAGTTATATGAATTATTATTGCGTAGAGTTTGTCAAATTGTAGTGATTTTTTAAGTGCCTCTATTTATCTTTCCAGATATTCACTTTGTCATTAAAAATAGCTATGTTTTGTAGAATAATCACTTCATTTTTGTCAGTTTTTGCTTTATGTAGTTTCATAATATTTTTCTTGACCACTTATGCGGTTTTTTCCTTATGGCTGTTTTTTCAAAGCCAGTATTTCCATTTGGTTGTTTGTAATTTTTATATATATTTTACATATGTATTCATAAAGGCACGCCAAAGACCTTCTCCACTCTCCACAAATATGTCAGAGCTTTTGAAGTCTCCATATGGACAACTCAATTCCCAGATGCCCATTTCAAGTTTTTCTCCAAGCTTTCTCAATGAACATCACTACAGTGTAAGATGCCTTGTTAAATAATGGCTACAGAATGATATGTACCATGGAAAAGAATGTTTGCCTTTTCCTGGGGACATGGCTCTAAGTCAGCCCAAATAAAGACAAGATTCTGTGCATAGGTTCGTTTTAAATTTATTTTTCCCAGAGAGTTGAAAGATAGGTCAAATAGTGCCATCACTTTGGAATAAAAATGTGACTTCTGAGGAATACCAATCCTATCACTCTTGATGGCTATAAGATTGCTAGTTTTTATAACTACCAGGGGCTCTAAGGCCAATGATTTTCAAAACTAATGTGGAGCTGGAAGAAAATGACAGGAACATACAAAAAAGCCTCTAATATTACTGTTTTGTGGAAGTATAACAATTCAGAGATTTTTACGTTTTGGTTCATTTTATAATTTCCACAAACACAATTTAAAACTGTTTGCCAGAATATTTTTTTTGTGTGTGTGGAGTGGTTTTCTAGTCATCACAGTATATTTTCCAGTACGGAAGAAATTAAAATATGAACAGAAACCTAGGCAAAATAAGGTTGTGATCAGAGTGTAAAAGAATGCAAACGAGACTTGGATACAGAGTGCCTAAGGAGCAGGGGAAGTTATCCTTTTGCTACCTATGCTGCATCATTGATATAAGGTATAGTCCATATGTTTTACGTTTAGTAGTTTCCAAGTACTTTAAGGAGAAAAATACTATTAGTGTATTGATTCTTCTTATTCATGTAGCAGCTTTAGGGAGAGAATAAAGGGGAGTTTTAAAATGTATGACCAAATTTAGGCTCTTAAAAGAGGATTTCAGACAATGTTTGTAATTATTAGATTTGCAGAAATAACTTTGTACAACTCTAATATACACATTTATACATATATATCAAAATGTATCTGCTTGACATATATAAAATAATTCAGTTTCTAATATTATGCATATTTATATCTAGACAGGACACTGTCTGGTATGTAAGTTTACCTCTTCCATATATAATAAAATTGTACCTTTTATTTTTATACAATAAAACCCTGGATTTCTTTTTTTCCCACTAAAATAATTTATGATTCTCAACTAGCCAGTGTAGCTACTTTAGAGAAGAGGATTAATTTTGAAAATTAATTACAATTATAATGTATTTATGATCCAGTAAAGGACACATTTAAAACATAGGTTTTTTCAGCCCTGGAAATGTTTTTTAATAATTTTAAAATTATTAGATTTCTCACTTGAAGTAGTTTCAAATATTAAATAGCCAAATCAGCTAGGCTCAAACAAGATTTCACTTCTCTATTGAATTCATGTACTCTTAGCTCAGCGAAGCACAAAACAGCTAATGCCGTCACGTTTGAGAGGCTTTTATGCTGAATTTGACACAAAAGCAATCACAGAGCAGACAAAAAAGGAATTTCTCTTTCAAAGGCTGAAAGGAGAAAAATAAATGAAAACTATGAGCCTGGCCAAATCTCTCTTGCCACCAGAAAAGAAAGTTCAATGTGATGAAGAAATAATTTTTTTCCAAGGAACTTACTGCCACGTTTGGACCAATGTTAGCTTGGTGAACAGACTGTGAGCTCAGCTGAGGTTGTAGCAAATGAAAGAAATCCTAGGGTGATCAGTGCTGGCCATTTCAGGTACCAATGCATACTTGTTTCTTTTGAAAGTTCTAAATGCTAGCACCAGTCATAGGATTCTGTTATGGCTTATTGTCAGGGATTTTGTAACAGAAATCTTGTATGCTTTTTTTCCCTGTAACATCTGTCTCTCTTAAAAAAAGAGCATTTATTTAACCAACTTTAAGAAGATCAAATGAAGAGATGTGATTAATAAAATAATCTGCTTTCTAAATGCATGTCTTTGTTTCAGAAAATTAATTCATTATGCAGCAGGGAAATAATGTGAAAATAGATATGGATAATTTTTCAAGACCTGCTAATTACTAACCATAGAATAGACCATCTGCAGTCTTTTTTTTTTTGTTTTGCTTAACCAGTGTTCTCCTACTGCTGTCTCCTTCTATTCTGACATGTTTTCCATGTTTTTTGTTTGTTTATTTTGTTTATTGTTTGTTTTCCTGGACAAGGTTTCTCTATATAACAGTCATGGCTGTCCTAAAACTGGCTCTGTAAACCAGGCTGGCCTCAAACTCACATCCCTAGCACTGAGGTTAAAGGCATGTGGCAGGTTTTTAAGGTGGGCTTTCCCAAACCCCGTCTCATAAATGATTCCTACTATGTGAATGTGGTATTATTTCTATAATTACTTCCCATTTATTTTTCTAAGCAAGAGGTGGAGAGTTTCAAAATATCTAACCAGAGAGATACAGATAAAGATGAAACTTAGTGAAATCGTATGAAGAATTAAAAATGATAATGACTAGAAATTACAGAGTGATGAAAATCGTGCAACGATGTTAAACTGAAAATTCAGAATTAAAAAATATAGATATTATTAGAAAAAATAAAGTATGTGTAGATAATAGCTAGAAGAGATTTGAGAGAATTAAACATTTCGAACCATTAATATATCTAAATTGCTAGGAATCCAGATAGTAGAATTCAAGTATGGTGATTGGTTTAAAGCATCAAAATGATCATAGAGTTGTGCTAGCATTTGAAGTCATTCCCTGCTGTTTACTAAGAGTAGATCGGGTCATTGTCAGGTACGCGGGATCAAGGGAGGATGTCAGCTATAACCACACCTCCCCAACTCTGAAGAGGGCCTTACAAGGACAGTAGGTTCTCCTGGCAATCTTAGGCACACAAATGTAGCAATAACTTATGAGGAGGGAGGTGCAGGTCAGATTATCCAGTATCTTCTTGTCTGTATTTCCAGACATTCTTTTAAAATGGAAATTGTAAGTGATAAGCCTGCCAACACTACTCACTAGTCATGAAAAGCAGATATCTTCATTATTTGTTCCCCAACCTTGCAAAGAATTAAAAATAAACAGTAGTTTTATCTAAAAGGAATTTAGTTTGAAATTATCTTCAGTTTTTCAAAGAGAATATTGTAAAAAGGTTCCCATAGCATACTATTTCATTACTTTAATAAATAAATTACTCATTAATTTTTTTCAGCCAATTGGCCCTTTTAAAATGTAATCTTATTTCTCAGTTTATAATTACTCTTGTCTCTTTTAGAGCCTTATAATGTTTTACTTATCCATGTGTTTTATCCTCATAGATAGAGGGTAAAAGAGAAAATCTGTGAGATCATTTATAAGAATAATCGCTATAAATTCCCACCCCACATCTCTATTCCTATCAAATGAAGCTACTGAATCTCATCAGCCTTCAGTTTTCTGAATACAATTAAAAAAGAGTACTTTCATAAGTAACCTGTGAGAACCAAATAAAATGATGCTTGTCAAATGACTAGCATTGCCTTTAACATACAAGAAACACTCAACTTTAGTTTTGTTGAGTGTTTGTTTCAACAAACTAAATAAAATAAACAAAATAGGCTTGTTTCAGTATTCATGTATACTATCCACAAGAAGAGGTGGGTGGTAACTTTAAAGATTTGGCCATCTTTATTATCTGCCTTATGATCTTAACATTTACTGTGACAGCCATGCCTATCATTAAGTTTCTAAACACAGACAAAAATACCTATGGTTTTATAGATAATGGTCAAGTCATTTTTAATGAAATACTTAAGTCTATTCAAAACCATTTTTTAAAACATCAACAGAGATAGTAATTATAATAAAATAATTTGTTGTTTTAGATGTTTTTAAACACCTGTTTAGATAGATTGCTTTGTTTTATTCCATATTTTTTCTTTTAGTCTCTTATATAGAGCTATGTACATTTCTAAGAGCTACTTACTGCACCCTAATCATTCTTGACACTCACTTAAGGCTCTCTCATGGTAAGATTATATTTTACTTGTCAATCTTTATACCCTTCTTTATTCCCATATAGCACTACTTAACTCTCATTTCCCTTTTTCTACATCTATCTCAAACCCTCTTCTTGATAATTTTGTATGTTAACACTTTTTGTATATGATCTATGAAATTCATAGTATGCTAACTTCAAGGAAACTATACCAGAGCCTAACATAATCATCCTCAGAGATGCTTCATCCAGCAACTGGTGGGAACAGATGCAGAGACCCACAGCCTAACATTAAGCAGAGCAGGCAGAACTCAGCAAGGATTGTAGGAACCAGAGTGGTTGAGGACACCACAAAAAAATGATCCACAGAATCAACTAACCAGGGGACATGGGAGATCAGAGACTGAGTATATATATATATATATATATACTCAGGGTATAGGCGAAGATTGTATCTTCATAGCAGCTTAGATTCTTTAACAAAGTGGGTATAATGAAGACTGGCTAAAAGTTTATTAATCCCATTTAGTCTTCCTGAAATTAACTGGAGAAAAAAAATCAGTGATCCTGATTGTGTCTGACCTAGGTCCTCTGTACATATGTAAGGACTGTGTAGTTTGGTGTTCCTGTGGGACACCTAAAAGTGGAAGCTTTGGGGTGTCTTTGACTCTTTTGTCTGCATTTGAGACCCTTTTTTTCCTACTGGGTCGCCTCATCCCACCTTAATGTGAGGGGATGTATTTAGCCCTATTGCAACATGATATGTCATATTTTGATGATTTCTTTGGGAGGTCTGCCCTTTTCTGAAACAAAATGTAGTAGATCGGGGAGGAAGGAATTGGAAGGAGATGAAGGATGGAAAACTGCTGTCAGAATATAATGTATGAATGAATAATTTAAAAAACAGAGCGTTCAAGATTAACCATGTGAACTGCATGTCCAATAGTCAGAGCAGAAATTAAGAAAATAATTATTAGAAATTATTTATGCATCTGTGTCAGGAAATTACTAATAATAGAGGTAATGATGAGTCTTAAAACCCTATATGGCCTCGTATTATTCTTGGTATATGTGAAGATCTTATCTTCACAGCAGCTTAGATCCTTTAACAAAGTGGGTATGATAAAGATTGGCTAAAATTTATTAATCCCATTTAGTCTTCTTGAAATTAACTGGGAAGAAAGCTCTGGTCAATGAAACATGGTAGAAATTGACTCTAGAGGGGCTTGCAGGTGTCCAGGGAGATGTCCCCAGTTAGTTCCTTGGGCAGCTGAGGATAGGGAACCTGAAATGACCCTATCCTATAGCAATACTGACGAATATCTTGCATATCACCATAGAACCTTCATCTGGCGATGGATGGAGATAGAGACAGAGACCCACATTGGAGCACTGGACTGAGCTCCCAAGGTCCAAATGAGGAGCAGAAGGAGGGAGAACATGAGCAAGGAAGTCAGGAACGCGAGGGGTGCACCCACCCACTGTGACAGAAGGGCTGATCTATTGGGAGCTCACCAAGGCCAGCTGGACTGGGACTGATGGAGCATGTGATCAAACCAGACTTTCTGAACATGGCGGGGGAACAATGAGGGCTGATGAGAAGCCAAGGACAATGGCACTGGGTTTTTATCCTACTACATAAACTGGCTTTGTGGAAGCCTAGCCTGTTTGGATGGTCACCTTCCTGGACCTGGATGGAGGGGGGAGGACCTTGGACTTCCCATAGGGCAGGGAATCCGGACTGCTCTTCGGACTGGAGAGGAACGGGGAATGGAGTAGGGGGAGGGGGAGAGGAGTGAGGCGAGGGGGGAGAGGTGGGAGGGGGAGAGGAGTGGGAGGAGGGGGAGGGAAATGGGAGGCGGGGAGGAAGCAGAAATTTTTTCAATAAAAATAAATAAATAAATAAATAGAGAAAGAAAGAAAGAAAGAAAGAAAGAAAGAAAGAAAGAAAGAAAGAAAGAAGGAAAGAAAGAAAGGAAGGAAGGAAGGAAGGAAGGAAGGAAGGAAGAAAGAAAGAAAGAAAGAAAGAAAGAAAGAAAGAAAGAAAGAAAGAAAGAAAGAAAGAAAGAAAAATCCTAGGCCTGGCTATAAACCTTCATGCACTGAACAAACATGTTTCCAGTGGACTTAGAGCAACTATGTTTAACATAGTGGTTTAATACAACTGGAAATGTTTATCCCCAAGTGACTATTTAGACAAAACTTGTAAAAGGGATTTATCAGCTTCTGATAGACTATAACAAACAAACCAATTGTTATTAATTTTATTGTATTATGCTGTTGATATTTTAGGATTTATTTCTAAATGCAACTTAACATAATATAAACAGACTGTTTTGGGAATGAAATACTTTAGAAATGAAAAAAAAACAGTATGGAAGAACATTCTATGGCTTTCTTCTTAAATGATATAATTCATGTCTGATTCAAATCCTTGTTTACCGGAAAGCATTTTCTGCCAGATGTAAAAACAAAAATGTAGAGAGTTTTGGGTTTAGTACTCAATCATATAACCTTCCAATTGTATTATCTCACTGATTAAAAATCTTTTAATAGTATCTACTGTTTAGCACTTAATGTTTCAGATGGCCTATACATGCAACACTGAAAGCATCATATGTATATAAACATCATGCATGGTACTAGATAAAATTAATCGTTTTGCCCCTTTCTTTTAGCCTAGAGGGGACTGAATTATCAAGTGGAAACATATTTCTATTATTTTAAGAGAGAGAAAAGGAAAAAGAGAAAGAAGAACATGAGTCATAGACTATGCTGTGCTAACATCAGAGAATGGGAAAAGAAATTGAGAATATATATATATATATATATATATATATATATATATATATGTTCCCTTTATACCTTCTCTGATACCCACTCATTCCTTTCTCCAATTAAAGCTCTCTGTAAAGTAAGGAATGGGAGGTGGGATAGATCTATTTTCCAGGAAGGAATTGATGGCAGACATTAATTTAAATTCACACTACTGCAGAAGTATAGTATGCATATCATCTCTGAAGTGCTCTTAAGAAATAGTACAGTGTAAAACCCAGGTCATGGGTAGGGAAATAGAACAACAGTGTGCTTGCCTAGCTTTCAGGAAGTCTTTATTTCAATCCCCAGCAGAAATTTGGCATGGTAGCAAGGCACATGCCTGTAATTTCTGCACTCAGGAAGCGCAGGCAGGAGGATCGGGAGCAGGCTATTTAAGAGCCTGTTTCAGTAAAACAAAACATAAACTAACAAACCACATGTATACTATAAGATGAAAATCAACTTGAAAGCTGCAGAAGGCTATCAGCTTTCCTCTAACCTGCATTATGTCTCAAAATTTGGAGCAGGTAGGTGTGGTGGCGCTCACCGGCAACCCCATCTTGAAGGAGCTTTTTCAATTTGAGACTGTCTCAAAAAGCAAGCAAAGAAACAAGCAGGCAAGTCAATTTCACTATTCATTTTTGTTTAAGTTTTTTTTCATTAAAGCCATTAGCTTTTAATCTAAGGCATGATTTTATTTAACAAGGATTTTATTTTTAAAGTAATGTTCGGCACTGACCTTGGTCTCTGTGATCTTCTTTTGGATTTCATCCATCGTGTGAGGACCCTCTTTCCATGAGTCAAGCTTGGCTCTAGCCTGTCCTATGACCTGTTCAGCTTCTTCCTTCGTTTCTAGCCACTGTGTTGAATCCTTTAACATTTCATCCAACTGTTGTCTCCGGTTCTGAAGGTGCTCTTGTACTTCATCCCACTGATTCTGAATTCGTTCAACTGGCGTAAGAGGAAAAATAAACAGTAGTAAATACTTCTCTAGAGAAGAGAGTTTAAACTTATCATAAAAACTTCATTTCATATTTGCATTTCTCATTACAATATTTATGATGTTATGGGTATGATAATTAATAAAATTTCTTTGCTCAGATGGCAAATTTGATCTTCTATTAAATTATCATCGTGAAAGTAAATTAGAATATTGCTGCCATGGGTAGAAATATAATTTTATTCTTAGTTTCTAATACCAAAAAGAATTATGTCTTAGAAATGTTCTCTATGGCTTTGCCCTGTTACTTATGCATTTGACTTGTGAGTATAAGAATCTTAGTTTGGATGTCCCAAAGTCAGAGGCAAGATGGAAAACAGAGACAGAAAATTTTCTAGAGCTCGCTGGGTAGCTAGCCTATACTTCTTGGTGACATTTCAATTTAAAGAGAGACCTTGTCTCAAAAATGGTGGAAAATGCCTGAATGATGACTCTAGAGGTTGTCCACTGGCCTTCATGCTCAAATGAGAACAAGAGAAGACATTGAGCATATATATATATATATATATATATATATATATATATATATATGCATTTAATAAGGGAATTTGGACAAATATACTTTATGCTCATGTAACTATGAAACAGATTTTCCACATCTTCCAATGCCCATAGAATGAAACCTCACCCATAAGTGATGGAATATTATTAGGATGATATGATTTCATAATTCTTATATGTAGCAAGAAATTTTTGGAACAGTATCTTTGTGTTTTCCTATTCTAATTATTTTTATGATGAACCTGTCAATAAAATTGACATTCTAATGTAGGTATATAAGGACCTGATTATGCCAGAGGACTTTCTTGTGAGCAGCACTTTGTATCTATGATTTAAGAGATACACTTTTTTCCTGCTAAGTGTATCTTTGCTAACTAACCACACATTCAAATACCACTATTATAGACAAAGCGTTCTGCTGATCTTCCTTTTTGCAGCCATAGACATGTATCAAATACTACTATGATTCATGTTTTAACTTTTCTCTCCCAGTCTATGGATACCTCACCAGCAAGAATAGGGTTTGTAATAGATACTGGAAGTAACCAATCTCTATACTCTTGGTACTTCTCGTAAGTACACATTAGCAAGCACTTACCGTGCTGGACTACAAAGCATGAAGGATTTCTCTTAGCGTGACCAGACTTGCAGGGACAATTAAGGAATAATAACAGTATTAAGGCACTGTCAGATAAGGGTTGGAAGAACATCACTCCTTGATCCCTGCCTTGTTGCTTGGGAGTGAAAATTATGAGAAGCTTGTTCCCTAGCCTCCGAGTTCCCTCAGTAATGTTGAACAGCCATGGCAAACAACAATAGCCTCCATAATAATTGACTCTTACAGTTTCTTTCCTTTCCCAAGCTCGATTCCACTCCCCTACAGGTAATTCTTTTGATCACCTTACAAATGAAAACATTTTTCTCAAACTATCATTCCAAAGTTTGTTTCTTGAGAAACACAGCCCAAATTGTTACTACTATAGTCATTAAAGAAATTAAGCTGGTTTGCATGACTGTTTAGTGGGTAAAGGCACATCTTTCCAAGCCTGATGATCAGGGTTCAAATCCCAGAACTTACATGGTAGGGTCAATCTTATTGAAAAATTATCATTGTCCCTTTATTATGTCTCAGCTTTACATCTTTCCAAAAATGGCTTTAACTCCTATTTTATTGTCTTCGTTCATACTCATAATTGCTATCTCATGCAATAAATGTTCTGTGAGATTGGTTTCTTTGGTTCTAAGTTAATTTGTAAGGCTACACTTTAAAAAATCATTTCTATGGTTTTGTTACACTATTTTAATTTATATTAACCGTCATTTTTTGTGCAAAACTCACTCAAAATCAGGCTTGCTAGTAGAATGTCAAGATATGATATAAATTCCATAGACTAAAATGTATGGTGAACTTTCCTTTGGTGTTAAAGTCATTGATAAATTATTTTCTCCAATATTTTCAAATTAATTTCAGGTTACAAAGACTCATTTGCTATACCTTTTGCCTGTTTTAAATCGAATAATTGACAAAGTAATATAAAAATATTTTTATATAAATTAATGCTGTTTAGATGTATTTTAAAGTTTAGAATCACATTAAAGTCTAGAAGCTAATAAACACAAATAGTGTATTATTATTACTAACTAAATGCAATCTATGAATATAAGAAAGACAGAAGAAACAGTAAACATATGAGAATTCATTTTGCAGAGCAGGAATTAAAGAGTGAGTGTTGCTTTTACAAAAGGACTCATAAGACTTTAGAGAACTAGTCAGTTTGTCAAATATATTCAAAATATTATTTGACTTGTAATTGTTACCAGATACATAGTCAACAGAAATGCAAACTTATTTATATTTACCAAGAGACTCATACTTTTCACTCCTCTTAAACCAATAAATACAAATTTGTATTTATGTCTGTCTGTCTATCTATCTATCTATCTATGTTCTATCCATTACCTATCTTTCTATGATGATGTAGTATATATGGAGGAGTGAGAGCGTTGGAACTATTTGCAGTAATATGGAAAGATTGCAACAATATAATTATTGAGGGGTACAAAAGTTAGTTACAATTGAGTAGATACTGAAATGCTGTTTTATTAAATGTAAGTTGAGAAGTCAGGAAAGAATAGAAGATTATGGGACTCAGGCTAGTGGTTGCTCTTGTTGGATTGGTAGTTACTAGAATACATATGAAGGGCTCTGACAAGTTTCTGATAATATCCTCTTTCTAGATTTGTGTGGCATTTACACAGGTGTACTCAGTTTGTGACAGTTTGCCAATTCAGATGTTTATGCTAAATAAAGTTTTCATTATACATTGAAATGAACGTATTATTTAACTTAATATATATAGTATGTGTTTTTCCAAAAGTGGTGCAATATAGATTGGGTTGCTGAGCTTACAACACTGTTTAGGGATTAGATGTCTGCAGATAATGTTCAGTGGCACAAAAGCTTGCCTATCACACAGGAGCTCTTAGCCTGGTCCTCAGTACTACAAAAGGAGGATGTTTAAAAAATACTTACCATACAGTGAACTAGATTAAATTCTCCATAAGAAACTAGAACATGAATAGTAATCAGTTGTTCACCTATTGGGTAAAAAAGCTGGGCACTGCAGTAATTGCCAGGGAAGTCCTTGCACAACCGTATGCAGAAAATTTTAGAAGCATTACAAATATTTCATCTTTTCAAGAGATGAAAGAAAGAAGGCATCAAATGTGATCCCTCATGTTCCCATCTCTACCCCACCCCCCAGTCCACCCATGAAATCGCTTTTGTTTCCCTTTCCCAGGGAGATCAAAGCACTCCCCATTGCATCCTCCTTACCTACCCTCTCTTGGTCTATGGATTATAGCATGGTTAACCTTTATTTGAAAGCTATTGTCCACCATGTTTTAGAGGGGGGAATACTCAAAGAGACCACTGGAAAGGGAGGAGCACTTGGGGTGAGGTAGAAACCTGATAAATGGGAAACTCCCAGGTATCTACAATGAAGACCTCAGCTAAGATCCCAAGCAATAGGGGAATACATAGACAGAAAGGGCTCTCTCCTGTGACCAGGCAAGACTTCCAGTGGAGGGATGGAGATACCAACCCATCCATATAACCTTTAGTCTTTCATGCCTATGGGATATGCTGGGGTAAGGGTGGCAGAGAGATGGTGTGAGTGGCCAGTCAACTATTGTCCCAGCCTGAGACCCATGACATAAGAGTGAGCACTCCCCCGACAGTGCCTGGAGCACGAGGACTCAGAGGCTGGATGGTCCAGAGACCTATTATAGAGTCGAACACACCTGGAGAAAAAGTGTCAAGGGAATTATGCCTAATGATATTCTGCTATGCTCATAGATTGGCGCCTAGCCCAGTTGTCGCCAGCGAAGCTTCATCCAGTTACTAATGGAAACATGCGGAGACCCACAGCCAACCATCAGGCCATCGTCAGGTAATCCTGCTGAAGAAAGGAATGAAGGATTGTAGGAGCTATAGGGGTCAAGAATATAACAAGAAAAAAAAACCCCACAGAATCAGTTGAACTGCTCTCATAGTGCCTCACAGAGAGTGAACCAATGACCAGGGAACCTGAGTTAGTGATCTAGGTCCTCTGTATATATGTTACAGTTGTGTAACTTGGTCTTCCTCCTAACAGTGTGAGTGGGGGCTCTTTTTGACTTGCCTCCTGACTTTTGGGACCTTATTTCTCACACTGGGTTTTCTTTCTCAGTATTAATATGAGGGGAGGTGCTTAATCTTACTGTAACTTGATATACTCTGTCTTGTTTATATCTATGGGAGGTCTGGCCTTTTCAGAATAGAAATGGAGGTGGGGGAGGGGGACTGGGAGGAGAGAGGGGAGGTGAAACTGAAATAGGATGTAAATATATAAATAAATAACAATTTTTTTAAAAAGGAAATATGGTATTAAATCTCAAGCTCATCGAAGTGAAGCTGTTATCCTGGAAATGGTTCAGTGTGGGAGCTGGACAGCATGCAGACATAGTAATTGTCCATAATGGGCCGCACTTCAAATTACAGAATTTTATTACACTTGCAACCCTTTCCCCATGAGATTGATTGATCAAAGATGTATTATGGCAATGAACTTGGTCACTAGAGCCCATACTGTTAGATTTACATTTACACCAGCTTCCACTGACATGCGAGAGTGAAATAATAATAAAATATATACACATAAACCCAGGCAATCTGTGCATGTTTGTAATTGAAAATCAACCCAGATATCCACTTTTTTTTTTCTCGTAGAGGTCCATTGCAGAAAGCTTCTCAACTGATTTACACAGTAAAGAGATGCTGGCTAATGAAGGAAAGTAAATAACCAAAGCTACGACATAAGATGACAGACTGGGACACAGCATGTGTGCTGATTTACAGGTCTCTAGAAGTGTCAAATTGGAAACTCAGTAATCATGTTAAGGATCACAATATTGCAGAAAAAGTAACAGTTCAGTTGATTAAGTACGAACCAATTCTTCAGTTCAAGTTTTTAAAAGAGCTATGTTTGATTATCAATATACTTTCTTGACTAAAATAAATTCCTACATCTTTCCCAGGGAGGGCTGTTATTTTCTTTTTAAAAAGAAATGATTGCTATTTTGAACATCCACTGCTATTGAACAAAGAATAGCAATTTCAGCACTGATGTCATAGACTTGAGAATTAGGACTTAGTGCTATTGAATTTTAGAAAGTAACCTCCTTGATTTTCGGTATGTCCTGGACTACAGCTCTAGTTTTGCAACAAAATAGCAAATTGTAATTGGAAAAATTAATTTCCTAGGCATACTTTAGCTTTCTTAACTACAGAAGTAAAGCAATTAACAGCCAACTAGGCACAAAGTTATTGTGATGGCCAAACTCAGCAAAAGACATAAGCATAAAGGACCTTGTTAAGCAAGGCGATGCCACTTTTCTACACGGGAAAGACTAAACAAAAGATTTAGTCTTTAGCATACATCCATGATCTGCTAGGAGTACAGACTGTGGATCTTAATGATCCCACAGAGTGTCCAAGTATTCCAAGTAGAAAATGCCAAGCTGCAACACTCACACTGTAGGGAAATTGGAGTTCACTTGAGCAAGGAAAGAGAACAGATATGCTCCACTGTGAGGAGCTAGAAAGAAAAATCATCCCAGCTACAATCAAAACAATGAACTCCGAACTATCTTTTTGTGATGAGGAAAACCTGGGTACTCCTAGACTGTCCCCTGAGGTAATAAAACAAAGAAATCCTTGGTACTGTACCCTTGTACTAAGATAGATACAGCTATACCAAGAGTAATGTTTGATCTTCTGAAACTTAACAGCAACCAAAGCAAAGTAAAACTGATATCAACCAAAATTACAGATGATGTTTATTGTATATCCCTCTGGCTTCCAAGAAGGAATTCAATGTGATTCTGTGGAAGATGTATCAATATGTAAGCTATACAAAATTAAGTCTCCACACACATTCGTGAAGAAGAGGAAGAGGCAATAACTGCAGAGCCAGTGTGAAAGTGGCTTCATTCTTTTTAGGACGAAGAGAGGAGGGATGCGGTTGCAGTCAAAATCAAGTGTAACACGACCATGCTATAACATGTTTGAAACTAAAGAGAAGGAAATCAGTGGGGCATGATGAAGTCCTAGCCTATTATCAAGTAGAATATCTTTTTCTCCCCTTTGTCTCCAAAAATCAGCTTGTCAGCGATAACTGTGCATTTAAATCCACAGAAGATAGAAACATAATAAATGCTTGAATTAAAAATGTCCAGAATATCAACCAAACATTTAACATTTGTTTGGAACATGGAAGTGATCATTAATTTACTGTTATTATTTTTCTTTATGTGGAACGCTTCAATAATTTGCCTGTCATCCTTGCGTAGGGGCCATGCTAATCTTCTCTGTATCGTTGCAATTTTAGGATACATGCTGCTGAATCGAGCACTAATTTATTGTTACTTGTATACTAAGTATATTGCAACATAGAGGTAATAGCAAAAAAATCAGTAGTCTACAGAGTTGAAAGAAATAATGGTTACAATTTATTATCAGTATCTTGTCCTTAACTTGCTCTCAATTATAGGACTGAAGATGGGCAATTATCTACTTATGTAATATTTCTCCAGGCTTCTTAAATGTGAGTGATGAAACAAAGAGCGAGCAGATTGGTGATGCCCCGGGGCTCTTTCCAGCTGTAACAAGCTGGGACATGCATGTCTCTTGATGCTTCTGTCAGAGATGGAGGCTTGTGAAGAATTTAGTGTGCAAACAGCACGTCAAGAGCCATATTATCCATCTCCCTAGATGGTCATTATTCATGTTTCACCTTGGTAATCCTCTGGTCATATCCTCAGTCATGCTGAAAGTCAGATAAAATAAGCCTGGGCCAACCTTAAAAACTGTTGTCCTTTTCTGGATTGATTATTTTTTTCTCTGTGTATCTTGATAGACGCATACACCACATGGTATGTTTTATTCATCAAACCTCATCATACTTAGATGTATGCTAAACAAAAGCTGGCATAGACAATAGAAATGTCATTGAATAATGAGTTCTAGATAAAGAAATATATGCTGCATTTAAGGTAAAATGAATTTCTATCACAGAATTATTTTGGAGCGTATCAGAAAATAGCAGGGATATGGGTAGACAAAGAGAAAAGTGATAAAAACAGGCTCTGGATTCTAAATGATGGGTTCCTGAATATTCACTGCAATGCTTTCAGTTTTCTTTTCCTTTTGAAACATTTCAAAGTATTAGATTGCTAAGTAAAATGTTCCTCCACAGCAAAACAGCATACTACTTAACCAGCTGTAGAATGTGCCAACACTTCTTTCCAGTGCTGAAAAAAAAATTCCACCTTCAGAAAGTGGAAGTTTAAAAGATTTTCAACAGGATTTATAAAAATAAAATGGCAAAGTGTTTTGTTTGTAATTATACCCTGCATTCATGGCATGGAGTTAGACATGGACTACAGGCTGGTCTCTTCATTTTCCAATCAACAGGTTAGAAAAGAATGTGTAGTAATTTTAAACGTTTGGTAAACAGTCCTATCGAGAAGGCGATGAGTAAATCTTCTAATGAAGGTTTATTGTCCTATTTGGCTTATCAGTCATCTGAAAATTCTCATTATAAAAGATGATTTTAAAAACGGGGAGACTTCACCTTCCTAGACATGGACGGAGTTGGAAGGACCTTAGACTTTCCACAGGGCAGGGAACCCTGACTGCTCTTTGGACTGGAGAGGGAGAGGTGTGGGGGGAGGGGAAGAAGGGTGGGAGGAGGGGGAGGGAAATGGGAGGCTGGGAGGAGGCGGAAACTTTTTTTTCCTTTTCTCAATAAAAAAAAAAACGGGGAGACTTTTAGTTTACATGAAAAGCCTGAATTTGAGGGAACAAATGATTTATAAATACTTGGAAATGTCAATTACTTCCTCCCTAGCTTGACATTGTTAGGAGGGTCTGGGAGTCTTTAACAGGCATGGCCTAAACTTTGGATAATTGAAGATCAGCCCTGCAAAAGGGTTTGCAGATCCTTTTTCCGCTGTCTTTTTCTTTGTAACCATGAGTCGATAAGTGGTTTTGCTTCCATGTGCTTGCTGCCATGGTGTGGTCCACTAGACACAAAGAAGCCTACCCACTCGTGGGCGTGCGCTGCCAAAAGACAGCTTTTCACTTTCTAAGATGCTTGTCTCCAGAATTGATTGCAGTGGCAGCAAGCTGATAAATAGAATAACTAAAATATTGCACTTTACTATCCTAGGCCACATGCAAGTCACAGAAAGGAAACTATCGACTTTTGTTATAAACAGTGTCTTGTTATATAATCCATCTGTCCCATAACCCAGCGATTGCCTAATTAGGTGTCAACTACAGCAAATAAAATGCTAACAGCATAAAAAAAGGTATAGAGAGAGTTCATTAGAGCCGAGTTAAAGAGTCCCATTACAGTTCCAGCACCACAGATTTATTAACATGCCAAACACATGCAATGTGTATAACAACAGCTATCCATCATTGTAAATTTGTCCAAAGTTTATGCAGTCATTGGAATATAGTTTTTCTTGCCTAGCACATGTATAATTTTATTTCTACACCCTACTCTCAAACTTCTTTAATGAATAAACAAAGACCAATGATAACATAAAAGTGATGTGGACACACTATTGTTGTTATGTGAACACTTCATATATTCCTCATTCAAGTAAAGCAACAAAAATAAAGGAAATAAAATTCACTGATCACAAACTATCACTAAAATATAAAATCATATATACGTGTTCTTCCTCTGCTCTTTCTCTTCAGATTGGCATGCCTCTCTGTCTCACACCTGGATGCATCCATTCTTATACTCTCTTTTCTTTTTTAAATTTAATTAACACTTTTCATTTATTTTACATACTGACCAAAGTTTTTCTTCCCCATCTCCACCCATCCTCTCCCCTCCCCTCCCATCTACCCCCTCTATGATCTCATCTGTTCTACTTCTTGATGGCAGTTATTCAATTTCAAGCCCTTCTCTATCTTTAGTCTCAGTCTAGAACATATTTACTTCTATTGTGTAAAAGAAAATGAAATCAACATCCCCTATTGTTTTTCTTTATGCCTTCGCCCACCTGGTAAATCATGTCTTTCTCTTTCACAAAACAGTGCTGCTTAAAAGATGGTTTGGATCACAGCAGCATTTTTTATACTTGTATGTTTGATGTCATTATGCAATCTCAGGCTTTCCCCTCAAATTTCTATATCAGGATTGCCATTTTAAGCAAGAGTCCTTGGGTGATTTAATATTCATGCTGAAGTTTGAGAAGCACTAGTCTCCACCCACAATTTACATAGTCATATCTCAGGTGATATTTTCAACCCAATGCAAATTGATTTTTTGGCACTGAAATTACTTTTTGCAGATGATAGTAGCAACCTTCCAGCTGCCCTAGCATCGGAGCCTGAAGAGTGTGTGTTTATTTTCACAAAGTGCCCTTTATTATGCATCATTACTGACAAAAGCTTCTTAAGTCTTCTTTATTGAGAACAGAGCTGTGCCTTAATTTTGTTCTAACACTTTGGTCACTTCTCAGATTGTTCTGTCCACCTCTTGAATATTGTTATTCATTAGGGGGTCTCTCTTTAATTTCCCCTTCATTTATGTATTCACCCTGGCGAATTCATTTACATATATTGTGTCATCTATGGTGAGATCACTCAAAACTCTTTATTAAACAATCACATGAGGTACCTAGAGCCAAATGCCTATCAAATCACTTTGAAAGTGTCACCACTTCTAAAATCTACATACTGTCTATCTTCCCCCTTCCTTTGTCTAACTACTGACACATCTGTTCCTCTATCTAGTCATTTAAGGGAAAATGTATAAACCATCCTCAAGATTCCACTTACCTCCTGCCTTTTAACCAAGAATATGCCAACTCATACAACATTTCAACCTCTAATTGCTCTCCTAACCTCTCTATCATCTGACTCCCGTTTTCTTGTGCTGCTTTAATTAAAAGCCCCCTGTTGCTTTCTCTAATTGTTAGACCATAAGCTTCTGTACACATTTGAATTACCTGGGGTACTTTAAAAAAATACCAGTGTCTGGGACGTAGTCTCAAAGGTTCTGAATTAATTGTGTTGGGGTGGAATCAAGGCAACAGCATTTTTAAAAGCTCCCTATAGCGATTCTACTATGTAGCCAAAATGCAAATTATTAAACTAATACTAGCCTTTTGTACTTTTTATCTATCTTCATTGCTTTGGTCAAAAAAGCCTTTTGAAAATAAAAATTAAATTCTGCATGCCATCATGTCTAAAATACGATTCATTTTATGCCCCGAGCATTTTAGGTATAATTACAATGGCACACTGGCTTACACGACCTTTGAAAAAGTAGACTTTATTTACATCTTGTAGTTTCTTAGCTTCTGATGCATGATGTAAAGCCCATCCTAAGTGACTTAGACACATAGGATACTTTAGCATTTTTATGTGACCTACACACTTCACCCATGCCTGTTTTCTGTTTATTCAGAAATTTGCCCACTTTTTCAGATGACACAGTCTGCTCCAACATTACTACCCTTAGTCATTAGTCTTCCTGACCATTCCCTTTGACTAAAGCCAAGGTCAATACTGCTCTACCATTTGAGTTTCTCAGGCATTTTCTTTTTGTTTACTTACCTTACCCATGAACACACTGATTATCCTCTTTAATAGTTGTTTAAACAACTATTTTGGTTTAATAGTTGTTTAATAGTTTAATGTCTTTTTTACATATTAAAAGATGATGGGCAATACATTCATGTACTTTGGAGAAATCGTAAGAATGGCAGATAGAGAGTTTTAAAATGTGTAAAAAGGACAGATACCATGTGTAAATCACCAAGAAGCTGTTACTATAAAAGCAAAAAAAGTCCTCAAAGACATATATAATACTTAAAAAGGTTACATATATGCAATCAGTGCCATGAAAATAAAATATACATTCAATTAATTTGTAAAAATGGGTCTTCTTTATTAAGGGGACATAAAGTAATGGAAGTCTATCCCAATTCTTCAGATTCTCCTCTACAGAAACAAAATATTGGGTTTAATGTAAAGCTCAATTAACTGTGGTTCATTTAGTAAATATATACACATAATTATGTTATTTAAGGCAAAGACAGTTATCATCCATTATAAAATATATTTTGGTGTAAAGCATTAAATGGAAGGTTAAAACATAAAACATAACAAAGTCTGGAACTGATATTTGTAGGCTCCATTTTCAGTTTTTAAAAATATTTTGTTTATCGAAACTTTAGCAATTTGTGAACTTTGACAGTAAGTATACTGTGTGAAATGTAGGGGGTACAAGCATAATTCTATGTCAGTTCTAATGATGTCAAATAGTGATAACAACAACAAAAAGAGTATAATTTCAACAGTGCGAATAACTTTTGAATTTTAATACAGCTTGCAAAGTAGCATTGCGACTTCTAAATAAAGCATTTGAATTTATAGAGAACAAAACAAAAATATGTTTTATGGATTGTACAGTTAACTTGGGTAAATCATAGCTGTACATTCTGAAAAGAAAGACCCTTGAGAGAGGCACCATGGTGAAACATACGGCTAAGAAATATACAAAAATGAGGTCTAATTGCCTTAAATTTCAAAGAAAATACTTCCAAAGCAGAATTCCCATAGTGAACACGATAAATGTAGCAAGACATAATCTATAAGAAAAGTGCTTTTTGAATTTCAAACCGAGAGCAAATATAAAGAACTCACTCTAGCTGTTTTCCTTAGAATGAGATGTGGAATAACATAATTCTGCAATTGCAGCAAGCAAATAATTCTCTTGAAAACAGAATGCAGATGTGTATTAATCTAAGCAAAAAATGCACAAAACACTGACAGAACTTGGTATCAAACAAGAGAATATATTTTTCTATGCTCTTAGACAAGAAAAGCAATTGGAACATCTGACAATTATTTGTCTTTATATTTATATGTTGTGTGTATTCATGTCTTTGTTCAATTAAATCTATTAATTCATCACAAATTTGCATTAATAACATGTTTCTGAGATGTATTTAGAATGTGTAAATGTCAACAAATAAGTAATAAATTTCTATAATAGCCTTTACTTATTCCTTAAGTAAATATTTTTAAATAAATCATTTATTTCCATACTTATTTGTATTGGAATCCCTTTCTTATGCTCTGCCTTCAATATAAAGTCTACTTAAATGCATCACTGATGAGAATAAAAATCTAAAAGTTGATTTTCTTAGTTTCCTGGGGTGTTTTGGGTGATGGTAAAGATGTGAGTCTTCTTTCTCAGGGCAATGGAAATGACAGGAAGTGATAGTATTTAATTCAAAGATTAGTCATGATACTGCTAACTGGAGAGGAGACAGGGGGAGTGAGGCAAGAAAAGAAAGGGAGAATTTCAGAAGAAGGTATCAGGTAAGACATCCAGGCGTAGCCTGGTGGTGAGTGATAAAAAGAAAGAATTTATGCACAACATTTCAGAGGATGGAAAGCTTGCTGCAGTGCCAAACTCTGGAGAACGTCTAGAATTCATTGCTGGGTGTATGGTCGGTACAATGTCTTCAAAGGATCTAAGTCCCAACTTTGCCATTCTTACCTCCTGATGCATTAGTTTGTTTTCTATTGCTGCAACAAAAACTGTGATGACCAAAAACAACCTGTGGAGAGAAGGGCTTATTAAAGCTGACAGCGGCAGTCTATCATAAAGAGAAGCCAAGGTAAAAACTGAAGTAGAGATCACGGAAGAATACTGTTTAGTGTCTTGATACCCATGGTTACCTCACCTTGCTTTTATTTACAACTTGGTTCCCAGGAATGGCACAGCCCACAAAAAGCTGTTCCCTCTCACATCAGCTCTCAATCATCAAAAATGCCAGACAGACTTGCCTACAGACCAGTATGATTGCGGTTCCTCGTACAAGGTTCCTGCTTCCCAGATGAACCTAGCTTAACAAGGCAGACAATCCTTTTTCGGGAAGAAGGTGTAGCTGATTGACTGGGACCATTGCTTTTAAGGAAGGAATGCACATATCGCTGTTCCCCTTCTAGAAAACAAGCTGCATATAATATCGCCAAAATATTTGCTGATAGACTCTGTATTAGGAACTTCCATGCCTGACTCTTTTAAAAGATCCATTTTAATTCATTTGTAGAGAAATAAGAAAACTTATCCAGTCTCTCTCAGAAGTTGAAAAGGTTTCTGTTGGAAACAGAATGAACCCATCATTTCTCTTGAATATTAGGTTATGGTTGTCCCCAAGAAAGCAATTGATGAAGACATTTTGGCATATGACATTGACTATTTTTTGAAGAAAGAAGAATCAAATGTAAAATGTCAAATGAGAAATTCAAGAAAGGCTCTCTATTTTTCCTGCATTTATGACAAAGCATGACCTGGACCCTCAAGTAAGACAGCTGTGGATCTTGCATGGTCATCAATACTTTAATGACAAGTGAAAACATGAACCAAAAAAGATGAGATGTCATGAAATTAACAGACATGCTTAGAGTGTTCTTTGTGGAAGTTAAAAAGGAAAATCCAACTGACCATGGAAGAAACATCGGCTATGGGACCAAACCCTTGAAAGAATATGGAACAAGGAACAGGAACGTTATGCAAATTATTAGGGAGCCAGGGTAGAAGAATGTTAATTTGGAATTATAGGAGGGGAAAGTTTTACCATTAAAATTATTTTTTTTTACAAAACACACAGTAAAACAAAAAGTTTTCAGAAGTGATTGAGTTCATTGGCCATCAAGGTCAGAACATGGATTTGCACCAAGTGAAAGGACTTACTTATGACTTGTAATTAGTGCCAATAGGAGATTCCTGCTTATGACAAGCATCTCATTCTGTTAGTAGAACCAAACGGATTCTAATGAGAATGATAGTAATGATCCAGTTCTTCTCAGTTTGAAAAACCAGTATACTATCTCTGAAAGGTACAGATAGGTATTATGTGAAGAAATAGAAAGTATATGCTAACTCACACCTTTACCTGTGAACTCAATTACGAATTCTTTTAATTTGAGCACAGTTGAAAGAAAAATGTTTTCCTTAACTATCGGTGCTCATGCACATAATGTTATGCCTTTTCATTATAGGCATTAGAAAGATGGACAGAGCTAAGTAAGTTCAGTTGCTTCTCACAAAACACATCCGAAGTGAACCTGCTGCTGCCAGTTGCAAGGGTGTCACTGACCTTTCAATCTCAATGCTTTATTTTTTTGTCCATCCTTTTATTTTTTCTCCCTATTAAATCTCAATATCTTGCTGCTTAATAAGCTAGCTGTTCTTTGGAACCTAATGAAAGGATTTCTCCCCTCAGTCCAAAGCCTCCTAAATAGGCTGTTCATTATTCTATTCACTTTGAACATTAAAAATGCTGAAAGAGCTAATGCAAGAGGTCCCCGAAAACCTCCGCTCAGGCCAGCGTCGTCCTAATTGCTTTCCAGCCTACCGCGCTGCTGAGTACCTCTTCTACCCGTCCTACCTCTCTCCAGCTTACAAGGGAAAACTTCTGAGTTGTGCAAACTAACCAACAATAAAATGGCATCCTATCCAAACTAAACCAACCCACCAACCAAACAACCAACCAAAAACCTACCAGCTTCAAAATGACCTTAGACTCATCAGGTACCTCTTGCTAATTGTTTGATTGGAGAAAATTACCTACAAGTTACCACGGATTCTCAGAGTTTTAGTTCACAATTTAATAACCACAATGGACCTAAGAAGAATACAGGAGGTTAACCCAGCACCTCCTCCATAATTCCAAAGTAATTAGAAGAAAAGAAATTTCTGTGGAAGCAAACAGTGTGGTAGGGAAAGATTCAGAAGAAAGACACAGAAGTAAATATATTCATGAAAGTTGCATTAAATTGTGTTCGAATTTGTACATTCCTGATGATAGACACAAAATTAAGTCTTTCATTTGTAATTATTTGCAAATATTCCTTCATTAATAGCATTCCTAAACTAGATGCATATGTTTCAAGAGTCTGAAAAACTGAAACAATAAATTAAATATTTACTCACCACTTTTCAAATTTCTAAGTACCATTTCACAAAGTACTTGCTTTGTTCTTACCCAAAACTTTCTCAAGCATATCTGAAAGTCCCATTTCTTCTTTGAAATGGTTTTGATGGTAGTATTTTGTCTTTTCATTTGTGTAGATAAGCCATACCCAGAGAGTGATTACTTTTAGGTAAATTAGTAAAATCTAATTACTGGTTGTGCAAATTTGAGGACTGGATACTGGATCTATGACAATACTACTGCCTGATATGAACATTATCAATGAGGTTCTTTCTGAAATGATTTACAATGTGAGGTTTTTTTTTTTGAAAATCACTAAATAACAAGAGGAAGTAATGTAAGTCTGGGGGAAGAATATAGGAGGAATTCAAAATCTGTAAGAGTTATTTTATCTTTGATTATATCCAGATAATCAAATCTTAACTGGTGTGAACCACAAAGAATAACAACTCATTGGTAATTATAACAAGTAAGGATAAAATATTAGAGTTCAGAAAACCTTGATCAATGGTAACTTAGTGATACTCAATGTCAAGTCATATTTGCCTATAGATCAAGAAATGCTTTTAAATCACATTATTCTATGTTTTTCTAAGGTTCCTAAAGTTTATTTATGATATTCCCTAAATGTTTTCTCAGAATATAGTAACATTCAAGTCTACTTATAATAACCATCAGTTAATTAGTTTCTAAATTAATCTGAGGACATGATGTAGGAATTTACATCTGTTTAAAGATGGTTTCCTCTTTTATATATCTCCTCCCATCTAAAAGTTATTAAGGCAGCGTCTGCTGCTATGGAAACACTCAATTTGGCACCATCTGTATTTAAAATTCAATTGCTGAAAAACTTCAGCTAATCTCCGGCTTTTAATTGGCAGACCATCCCAGGATGCTTTACAAATCTTTTTTTTTTCTTTTTAAAGCCAAACCATAAAGTATATCACACTGTAAAACATTATGCAGCTAACAATGCAAGGTTCACCCCATTACCTTAAAAATCACACTTGTGAAGTAACAAAAAATCAGGCTTTCTGATAATTACTTGGCATGTATTTATGGCCCAATATTTATTGCCAAGTTATATTTTACTGCCAAATGGATTTTACATTTCCCCCTCTCACTCTTTAAAAGTGACTTATGTATTAGCAAGACACTGAGAAAGAAACCTCTATGGAAATCTTTAGGGAAACCTGCAGTTCAAAATAATGAATACACAGGTTAAGAATACATATTCCAGAGTCAGTCAAACAGAGATCACATATTAAATGTAACTTCCACCTGTCATTTAGCTTAACCTTTCTACATCCCATTTCCTTCATCCTTAAAGATCTACCATGAGGATGCAAAGGATGTGTTTTGTGCAGTATGCATTGATCACATACACTTATAAAGATATTTGAAAATCTGTCTGTCCACACGGTATTGAAAAATAATCTTCTGGAATGCCAGCTGCCTGTGTATATCAAATATTGTTAAAATTCATAAGCTAGGGAGTTTAAAAATTATAATTATTTGAAATATTCTTAGTAAATAAATTGAATAGCTTGTTATTGTCGAAGGATACAGTGTTAAGTAAGAAAATGCCAAAAAATAAGTAAGGATGCAGAGCTATATATTTAATCCTGGTATTTTCATGTGATAGAGGTGTAAACATTCTTTAATATAATAAAAATCAATGACCAGAGCTGCACAATACAGCAGGCTTGCTCTACTTCCATTGCCATCTTACTTAGCAATCAGGTTTCTTCCACAGTCCTTCATAATTCCAGCTACATGACACAAATTTTCAAACACTCATGCCGCTCTCAAATAACTTTATTAGTATGTAGATTATTCTAATGTATTCATGTTCTCTCTTTCAGTGACAAGTGATTGTAACATATTGGATTTGTTAACAATTTACTATATTGTTTTCCCATGGATACTGATCAAAATCTCTTTTACAATTTTATTTTTAAAAAATCTATAAATGCATAAATTTTATGAGAACTAATAAGAATTTTTATGGCATATATGTAATAAATCACCTTTATTTCTCCCTGCATCTTTGCTTAAGTTTTCCATTGCATGCAAAATTTAATGTCATCTTCTGGTTACCACAAGCTAACACGAAGTCCTGCTATCATTTTGAGACATTAAAACGAGAGTATGTAGTTCAACACTTGAAATTTAATGACACAGAACATTTCTCCCCCAGACAGGAAAGGATATAAGGAAGCATGCTCCTGTGTTGTGGGAGTCCATTCCTCATCTCTGACTTCCTAGACTTCTGACTTATTTGCCAGAAGCTACTTGATTTTTTGTTTATTGATATTTTGTTTCTTCTTCTCAACTTTGTGTCCATTTTTTATAACCCACCAGCCTTGGTTTTGAGACAAAGCATCACATGGAGTAAGGTGACCTTGAACTTACTATGTAGCTGAGGACGATCTTAAACTTGTGAGCCTTTTGCTTCAACCTCCTAAGTGTTGGAATTGCAAGATGGCTCCATCACACCCAGTTTTCTTGTGATGCTTGGACAACTGAGCTGTGTCCCCAGAGCCTTCTTTTCTTTTCTGCACCTCAGTCACGAGGTAAATGGCTGTTCCCTGCCATACACTCCTTTCCTGCCTGAAGAGTTATACATAGCTCCAGCTTCAAATTGCATCCATTTTTTATCCCTATTATTTTTATTTGGAGTAGAGGTAGGAGGACAATTAAAAATATCTGATTTAACTTAGTATTATCATTGTTAGGATGCAATTGTGGTTTTTGGGGTCTAACTGAAAAATGTTGTTTCTCCTTGCAGTAAGATCAAGGTTCAGCTTTTCTTTGCCTTTGGTATGTAATTGGTAGACAATTGACTCAAACTAATCTAAACTGATTTTGTGCTCAGCACTGACCTAGGTTTTGAGAAATTTATTATGAGACAAACAGACATAATTTATTGTCGAAATTTGGCCAAATCTCTATTGTCTTTGTACTTCTTTTTGCTGTTTTTGTTGCTTGTACCTTATTTCTGCTTTATATTCATATTTTCAGCATGCTCATAAAGTTCTATCTTGTCAATTCCTTTCAAAAGTAATTCACTTATATATTTTCTTTACTTTCGCCTAAGTAGTTATTATTGGATGAAGCAATGATCAATGAATAAATGGATGAATGTGTAGAGAACTGAATGAATAAAAAATACATCATAAACGTAATGTTTATACTTTCCTTATATTGCACATATACGATGTATAATACTGTGATATTTTGTCATACATACCACTTCCTACTAAAACAGCATGCACACTCTTAAGTACATAATGAAATTTTGGTTTAAAATAAGAAATTGATATTCAACAAAATATATCTGTACTGAGTAGTTGTATAAACCCACGAGTCTATAGGGTTGAATTCTAAATTGCAATCTAAGTCCTACATTTATGATGTAGACACATCATACAATCTCTACATAAGAACTAATTTAAGGTAGACCTATGCTAAATCACTATGAAACTTATGATATATATTTTTAGAATAAGTTACACATAAAGAAGTAAATTATACCATTTTATGAACATAAAATACTATGAGTACATTTAAATAAATAACTCTCTAGTGTCTCTTTAAGATTTTAGTACCTAGTGATATAAACTGTCATAGTTGGTTTGGTTGCTTTTAGTCTTGGAAATCATGGAAAACTCATTAATTACATAATGAAGTATAAGGCAATTGATCGTAATATTTTTAATGGCCACAACATCTTATTGGCTGCTGTGAATTGGTATGTGTTTTGTTTACCCTAGAAACAAGTTACTTAGCCATAAACTGTGCATGTGCGTGCATGTGTGTGTGTGTGTGTGTGTGTCTGTGTGTATGTGTATGATGAAATTTTACTTTCGTTTTTCATTTTAAATTATGAAGACAGCGAGTTGGGCTTTTCAATTTTTTCTTATTTAGTAAAGCAATCTTATTTTACATATTAATCCCTGCTCCCTCTCCTTCCTGTCATCCCACTCCTCCCATCTTCTCCCCAGCCCAAGCCCTGTCCACTCCTCAGAAAGTACGAGGTCTCCCATGGGGAGTTTTTCAAATTTAAGAGTTCTCTATCATTAAAGTCAGAACAACATGAAAACTAAACTAAAGGCCATATCAAATGGTCAAGCAAGTCACATTCTACAAGGACAATTTATGTGACCATATCACTCCAAGATGTTTTCAAATCCATCCTATCAAAACAAGACTCCCTGACTTGTAGGACTGAAAGCTCCTCTGCCATGTTAAAGTCAGAGTCTCTTTACTTTGGTTTCCATTTTTGTTTTTGCGTTTGAAACAAATACTTATGAATCTTCTTATGCTTATTGTTTCTAATGGTAACTAAAAGCATGGGCATGTTAGTGGTAACTTGTCATCTACATTAGATACGATCTCCTTTGTAAGACTGTTCATTAAATTGGTATTTATGGCAAATATGTTATGTTCAGAGCATTATGCTAGAATTACAATAATTCAAATGTGTTAACAGCTTGAAGTTTATGATTCAGTTAAGGACATGCAAGCAGTACATGAAGAGACACAATAATTATTGGAATTCTTAACCTCTGGCATTGCTAGTTATCAAATGTGGCACATAAGAAATAAGGAATGATCCTGTTTCTTGACTTTCCTGTCTCTAGCTGAACTTTAATTTTACCATTTCTCATACTGGACTCTTTGTTTCTAATATATTCCAGTATGTTTTCCATATTTGCTTCATATCTTTCTAAAATGGATTAAATGTGACTTTCCTTTGTTTGATGTGGTATATGAGATAGTCCCTCTGAGGATTTACAAGTTTTAAGCCAATTCATTCCCATACATTTGATTTTAGTTGGCATGAAGGATCACAATTTGGTAACTTATATAAATATATTAGTAGTATCTTATGATTTCTATATAAATATATCATTTGTAACTATGTATGTGGGTATGTAATACATTAAATAATTTTACAAAGGTAGCACTGCAACTAAGTAAATGTCACAGATATTTGGTTTAAGGCTGACAAATCTGGTTTTAGATTCAATGTTGATAATACTACAACATTCATAAAAAGAAATTAAGGGAAAATGTGTGTGCAAGTGTGTGTAAACATGTGTTTATGATAGAGAGAGTGAGAGAGCCACGGAGAGATAGAGAAATGGAGAAAGGCAGAATGAGAAATAGAAATATATAGACAGACAGATTAGGAGAAGAATTGTGGCAGTGGATTATGATAAAAATATATCTTAATACTCAGGAGGCAGAGCAGATAGATCTCTGTGAATTTGAAGCCAGCCTGGTCTACAAAGTGAGTTTTAAGACAGGCTCCAAAGCTACACAGAGAAACCCTGTATCAAAAATCCAATGCACGCACACACACACACACACACACACACACACACACACACACACACACAAATATCTTAAATTCTAAGACTAGAACTTTTGATGGACTGAGTTAATATACTTTGAGATCATTTCAGACTTAAGACTTCTCTTCTGCTGGATACTCAGCTTGTTTATCTAACCTGCCTTTAAAAGAACAATATAACAGCCAACATTACTTGACTTGGATTTCCTGTATAATCAACATTTCTAAAATCATAGCTACAAGATTAAGTTATATACTCTTCTATTGTTCTTGCCCAGAAATCAATGTATATATGCATGTATAATTATTATGCATGTATAATAATTATTTGCTGAAAACAGCAAGTAGGATGAAAGTAACATTAGATAATAAACACCCAGTATAAATATTGAACATAGCAGAGGGATATTGCTTGATAACATTTGTTTATTAACTGGATCAGCCGGGGTCAGTTGGAGTCAGCAACAAAATCATTTGTAAAACTCTGTTAAAAGCTTCGATAAAGTACACCATTCCTTTCCCATGTAATGCCTTCTGTGTTGTTCAACAATAGAAAGAGAAAAGCCCTTCATTAGAAACACAGAGATGTGGGCAGAAATATACACAAGATAGACTTCAGACAGGCACAGATTCAGACTCATACAACAGACAGGAACAATGGAAGAAGATACAGGGAGAAGTAGAGAGTTCAAAGTTGAGCTTTCTCTTGGTTATATTACACCAAGGGGGAAGCTTTTTAATTTCCTTTGTTTAATGTGACACCTACATATCATTGGCAATTCTGAGCTTATCATTTCAAACCAATGCAGAGAGAGAATTGCACCCTAGTTTCACCTGTAAGTCATTCTTCCTGCCATAGTCTCAGGAGAGGTTGGATTGTCATACTAAGCCGTTATGTGTGGTTCAAAGTAATATACATGTAGCAGTTTTAGGAATCTGGAACCTTTCTTTGTTACCACACCTCTCTTTGCCTTATATTTGTATTATTAGCTGATTTGGCTATGAAATTTTTTATGTCCCTAACTACTATATTTATTCTAGCACCCATAAAATATTAAAAATATTCTTATTACTTGGCTTTGAACTTACTGTCTTCATTATTTATTATAAACGTGAATGAGAACATTATATTCACCTGAAATGTTAGCTAACACAACTGGATTTGATAATTTAGATTTAAAGAATGTTTTAATAGACTTTTCTATTAATCCTTAGAATTGAATAAAAGACATTAAGTTTTTTCACTATAAATATTTAATATACATTCAATGCAACTTATACAATAATTATAAATATATTTAATTTAATTTTTATATTTATGTATGTATTATTGGTTATGCTTGTGCATGCACATATTTGAGTCTGAAGGTTAGAAGACACTTTACAGAAATAGGTCCTCTCCTTCTACCATATGGGTCCTGAGGATTAGACTAAGGTCATCAGGCTTGGTAGCGAGTGCCTTTTACAGCTGAGCCATCTCACCAGCTCTGTATTTGCTTTTTATAGCTAAGATGTTTTATATATAAGTTATTATTTTAACGATTCTGAAATTCATTAGAGTATCAAATATAATTTCTAGGATTTAATGTATATTTCAGGTGCCGTATTAGTTGTATACTATTGAAATGAATCATGAGATTTTTATCTAAAAGGATACATGGCATTATGAAATTTGAGTTGATAAATTTTATTCCATTGTTTAGTCAAGCACCAGTCTAGACTTTTGCAGGTGTGTTTATCTGTGATTAACATTTCAATCAATAATATTTTAGTAAAGCAGATTACTTTCCATAAGTGGGATAAATGTAATCCCATCAATTGAGGATCTTAAGAGAAAAGATTTAAGTCGCCAGAAATGAAAGCAATTCTGCCTCCAGATTTCCATTGAACTCCGGCATCAACAATTCCCATGCCTGTTGCCTTGCCAGCTTGTCCCAAGTTTGTGAAATTGTCTACTCCTACAATTCTGTAAAGCAAAGCTTTAAATTTTGTCCTTGTCTACCTCTCTCTCCTTACTCACCTCTCTGTTCTCTTGATCTCCCCCCTCCACATACACACTATGTATTCTATTTCTCTGAATAATGCACTATAACTAGTAATTAACACTGAAATAAAAGGCTGGAGAAAGGCTCTGCAATTAAGAACATGTTATGCTTTCCAGAGGGTTAGAGTTTGGTTCCTAGCACCCATATGGTGGCTCCCAGCTGAATGGAACTCCAGTTCTAGGTGATCTGACACCCTATTCTGACATTTGCTTGCATTAGATAGCCATACACAAACATACATACAAATAATTTATTAAATGTTATAAAAACCAATGCTAGAATAAAGCGCTACTATTACTACCACTACTATTACTACATTATAGGAATAAAAAGGCTTTTTCCTTTCCAGATTAAACCAGTGATAACAGGGGTGAAGCACAGAAACACTACTTCACCCTGTTACTCTCATAAGATTAGGAAGTTCATTGAATCTTTGAGACTCTCTCTTTCAAGCCAAACAAGGACTCATAGATTTATTGTTTCCTCTCATTATACTCATAATGTGCTCTGACAAACCTATATTGCCAGGATGTGCTGTCTCACCACAGGCTCAAAACGATGGGAATGATGAGTCCATATCATACCATTTGGTAGAGGGATATGGGCACTCAATAATTTATGGTACTGAAGACATTATCTCTTTTCCAGTGTATTTTAGGCTTATTTATCAAAACAAGATGCTGGTGATTTGTGGATTTGTGCCTGGGTCTTCAGTTAGATTCTGTTAAAACATGCCGGGTGAACTGGATGGCTGCATGTAAGAGAATCCAAATAGATCTATCCTTATTGTCCTGCACAAAACTCAACTCCGAATGGGCCAAAGATCTTAACATAAAACCAGATACATTGCACATGATAAAAAATGTGGGGAATAACCTTGAACTCGTTTGGTACAGGAAAAGACTTTCTGAACAGAATACTGTTACCACAGGCTCTACAATTAAGAAATAATGAAAGTGAAAACCTTCTGAATACCAAACACCATCATCATTAGGACAAAGGGGCAGCCTATAGAAAGGGAAAGGATTTTTATCAACTGCAAACCTGATAGAGGGCTAATATCCAAAATATATAAAATAATTCATACAACTGGATATCAAGAAAACAAATAATCCAATTAAAAAATGGGGCACAGATCTAAACAAAAAAATCTCAGAAGAAGAAAACCAAATGACTGAGAAAAACTAAAAATGTTTAATATCCTTGGTCATCAGGGCAATGCAAATCAGAACTACTTTGATATTTCACTGCTCACCTATCATAATGGCTAAGATCAACAAAAGAAGGGGAAGTTCATGCTGACAAGGATGAGGAACACTCCTCCATTCCTGGTGGGACAGCAAGCTTGTACAGCCACTGTGGAAATCAGGGTGGTGGTTCCTCAGGAAGAAATGACTCGATCCACCTTAAGATACAGCTATGCCATTTATATGCACAGACCTAAAGGACACTTCATCCTACCACAGAGACTTTTGCTCAACTGTGTTTATTTCTGCCTTATTCTTAATAGCCAGAGATTGAAAACAACCTAGATACCACTTAGGAGATGGACATATAATTAAAATGCAGCAGATTTACACAATGGAATATTAATCAGCTACTAAAGATAATAAAATCCACAGGTAAATGGATGGAACTGACTATATCTTCATATAAAGGGGTAATAGCAAACATAGTTAGGATTAATGGGGAATGGGGCTGGAACTGGAGGATCAAGTGAGGAGGTAGAGGAATAAGGGGACAAAGGAGAGAGTATGGAGTGGGACAGCTGAAATTAAGAGCGGCATGAATAGAGGTATGCAAACCTAATAGCGGAGAAATTTCCTAAAATAGATTCTAACATATATTGATAACATATATAAAGGTGATCTAAATGAATTCTTCAAATAACAGGAAAAACAAGATCCCAACTGGACTTCTCTTGTTACCAATTGAAGTTGACAATACTGGGAATGGCTTATATCTACCAGAATTGCCAGCCAAAGGAGACCCTTGGGACCCACAAACAACCTGTGCTGTTGTCATGGCTGTGGGTCTATCTTCACAAATGCAAGGCAAGGCCCTGTTGCTGAAGACAACACCTATAGAACTCACTGAACATGGAGAAGTCAAGCTGGTGCCTATATAGGGTCTTTGCCCATAGAGTCTAGTGTTCTTGGTGCTGGAAGGAACTCTGCAGATGCCAAAGTAAAAATGCAAACACTAACACAGCTATAAACCCCTCAGTCTACAATTGTGGCCTACCTGAATGATACTCTGGTAAAACAGTAGTGCAAAGCTTATTGGTAAGCAACTGAAATCTGTTTGGTTTTAAGGACTATACTATGATGTGACCCGCCCCTGACATTGCATGAGTGACCAAAAATCTGAGACGAGTGAGCCCAGGATCTAGAGGAAAATGAAATACTACTGTTCTTCTATGTAGCAGTAAAATAACTTCTAATGACATTTTGCTACATTTGTAGATCAGTGCCTGACTCAGCCATTATCACAGAAGCTTCCTCCTGAAACAGATAGAAATAAATATAGAGACCCAGCCAGAAAATACGCAGAGAATGAAAGACCTTGGAACACATAGACATAAGTGGGATATCTCCAATAAAACCCCATCCTCAGAGCTCAGGGACCCCTGGATAAAAGGATGAAGAAAGAATGTAAGAACCAGAGTGGACTGAGAGTCTAACGCTCCTAGTCTGACCTGGGCTTACACCAATTTGTACATGTTCTTCCAACTGCTGAGTATAATTATATATGAGCTGCTCTGCTCTGACAAAAATAATATTTCCTTGCAGTTGTCTACCACAATATTTCCATCCCATCTTCCCCAATGGTCTCTGAGCTTTGGGTTGGATAGGAGGGTGTAGAACGCATGTTTCTTTTAGGGCTGAACATTCTACAGGCTCTTATTCCCTGTACTTGGGTCAGTTGGGGTTCATTATGTTGATCACCATCTACTGCAAATAGAAGCTCTTCAAATGAGAGTTGATAGATATACTGATCTATTGATATAATCATAAGTCATTAGAAGTTCATTTAATACTATGCCCAGTTTTGTAGAATAATAAAAATGGGTTCTCCCTTGTGACATATGAACAGTCTAACTATAGGTGCTCAGCCTGATTCTGGTCCCAGGTATGGGTTTCATCTTGTGGAACAGGTCTTAAATCTAAGCAGAATGTGGTTGGTTACTCCCATGGTGTTTGCGCCACTATAGTACCACTGGGCACCTCTTGTCAGGTCAGTCATTATTGTAGGCCAAAGGGTTTGTAGCATGCAAGACTGGTGATTTCTTTTCTTCTCTGGTAGCATGCATAGCATCTTTCAGCATTATGAAAACTAAGTCATTGTGGATGAAGGTCCATACCAGCTTGATTTCTCCATGTTCTATGATTTACATATGTGGTATCTTCAGCAGTAAGGTCTTACAGGCCACAGAGATTTGTACAAATCTTATTTGCCCCAGACTGCATTGTCTGATTGAGCCGCTGGAAGATAAAACACCAGGACAAGATCTTTCTCAAACACAACACTTTCTAGTCTTCGACCTGCCAATCTTTCCTTTTAAAAAGATATTTTTTATTCTTGTACAATTTCATAATTTGCCTAATGTACTTTTAATCTTGTTTATCCCCACTATTATACCATTTCTACTTACACTGAATACCATACACATTCCCCCAAAAGTCCTTTTTCCTAGTTTCAAGACTTTTGTAATTTACTGTGTTTATTTATTAGATGTCTTTGTATGAGCATAGGTCGGGGTTTATTTATTTGGAGGCTGGGTAACTTACTAATCCCTATACCACTAGAGAAAATGATTTCTCTTCCTTCAGTCACAATTTAGTGTTGATGAATTTTTCAAGGAAAGGTCAGGTCTGGGCAGCTCCTCTCCCATTTTGATGGAATATTGATTGTTTCAAATTTTCACAAGCCTTATGTAGGTAACCACGGCTGATGTATAACTAAGTTTTTCAGGTTTACCTATTAAAAGCCTTAACGTCATATGGACATAGGCTAGATTTCTAACTTCTCATGTATCATCTTCCTAACGTCCTCCACGAGTTTAGTTGGTGTTTCCTAAGACTTAATTTCTATCTCTAAAATGGCAATAACAATATGCACTTCCTTTATTTATAAGGAACATTGAAATGAAACCACTTACATGAATTTCTTCACTACCCAGATAAAATTTTCTCTCATCATTTAATTTTATCTACATAACTTACTTCATGTTTTCCAAGGAGTCTTTACTGTTAAATATTTTAAATTGCTGCTTTTTTGGTAGTGAGATAAACAAAAAGCTACTAAAAGTTTATTAGATACTCTCTAAACATGCATTCCAATCATCCAAACATCATAATCAAAACAACACCAGCTAACACTTACTCTCACTGAGATTCTATCAGGGTTCTGCCCTAAGTATTCCACACGCTGTCTCACTAAGGCATGAAAAAGTAATTCTATTTTATAAAAAAGGAAACTGAGGTAGGGAATTTTAGAGATTTTATACAAGGAAAAAAAGTCAATGGCCAATTCAGGCAGTTTGCTATCCAACACTTGCATGTGCTTTTGTTTTATGGCCTCATAATGATAGCAGTGGGAATTATGGCAGAAAAAGTTACAAAGGCAAGGCTCTCATATGTTAGGGGACTCACATTGGCCAGCATTATTTGTGAAATGAAAGGAAAAACATAATAAAGCAGGATCTGTCTTTCCATATCTTCTGCACTGCTATGCAGGTTATTGTGGTATTATGCTTTGCAATATTAATGGGCATGAACAAGGATTTTGCATAATTCAGATACCTCTAGGAAAGCAACTTCAAATCATTCTTAATTTATGAGCTTTTGGTCCCCTGACCCAGTCACTTTGAAGAAGAAAATGACCAGGAATTGTTGACAAATTCAGCAGTGAAAGAACTGGAGAAAAAAAATAAGCAATCTGAACACCAGAATGTCTCATCTGAATTCACTTAGAAGGAAACTTACTCTTTCATTTAGAGTAAAATATGAGTATGAACAATATGATTGCCTGAAAGCAACAGATAGCAAGGAAACTGTTTTGTATGATAGAACATATAGTTATTTTGTAGACCTAATTATTGAGGTCTATTACTACTAGTGAGGAAAATGCTTATTCACTTTGTTTGCTTTTGATGAAATGTAATAACCGTATATTATATATATGGAAAGACAGATCCTGCTTTATTATATTTTTCCTTTCATTTCACAAATAGTGTTGGCCAATTTGAATATATATATATTCAAATATATATATATATTCAAAACATTCAATGTTATGAGCTGGGATTTACGAAGGTGGGAAATGCTTCAATATAGTATCACACATGTATTAAATATTTTCTCTATTTAAATTATTATTTTTTAAGAATTTCTAGAAGGTATAGGGCAATAAAAAGAAGAACAAACCATTAGTGGGCAAATACAACTTTATGAGCAAATACTTTATTCCCACCCTATCCTCGAAAACCATCAAATTTATATAAAGAAAAATTGTATTTTGAGCACTAATATAACTTTGTGAGTACTGAATTTTCATCCTATTTTATAAATTTGAAATAAGAAGACAAATTAAAACATAGCAGTGTTACACATGACATTATTTAGACAAACATATCTTGTCAGAATTATCCAAGTAGCACCATTTGCAACTCCATGAATGTTCAGAAGTCAGATTCTAGCTTATGCTTTAATAACCAGCATGACACATTTCAAAAGACTATTTAAATTAGAATTGGTTCCTTATGCTGCAATTATTTATAAAGGGTCTCAGTTATAAAAGAAAAAAAGCTTAGAAACACGGAGTTATTCAAATCACTAGATATTGTTAGAGAAATATATACTTGCCCTCCAGCCATTCAATTGTAATCTATATCATAAAAAATGTAAACACAATAGAGTAAAAAAGATTGCAAGGGATAATGGAAAAATCTGTATCTGATGATGAACATATATTGCAAATATATTAATTCTATTTTTATCTTAGGGAAAGGAAGCTATTTCTCCTTAGCAAAATAATAAATGATTAAAATTCTGGTAAGATTTGCATATACATCTTTACCAAATTTTCCTACTTTTTCAGACAAGAAACAATACAATTGCACATTAAGATTTACTCTTTTGAGCTGATATATTCTAACATTGTAGAAAACTCTTAGGGTCCACTTTTGGGAAGGAAAGTTCTGATACATCAACTGAACGACACACTGTTAGCCATCGCATTATTCTTGTCACGGCGGATGTACAGTTGACATTTTGAAATCAAATGTAGAGCTATAGCACCTACATTTGTTCTTTGTCCATAGTAGTAGTGGGAGAAACTGCCTAGTTTTTTTCCACATCTATTTCTCTTCTTCACAGGTTCAATACCAGTAATAATTTGACACTGTCTTTATAGAAATAGGCTCATGTCACGTGGCACAAACAATAGACTATAAAAAAATCAATGCGTATTTCTTTTAGGGTTGGCTCATGACAAATTCTTATGAGCAATAGTCATTTTCTATCTATTGATTAAATGCCTAAGATGTTCTGTATACAAGGTGACATTTTGGGACAGCAACAGAATAAAAATGTAATCTACTATAAAAGCCAGCAAGATGTGAGAGGTTACTAGTCATAGTGGTTAATGCTGTTCACCTAGTGCATTGGTTTGTCTACAAATTCATAGTTTGAACAACAATCCAAGTTTAGATTTCACAACTGAGAACAGGACATTTAGATTAACACCACGCAAATGAAAGAGACAGTGTTTCTGGGAAGTGAATCAGGACATAAATAATTGCAGAACATAAATGTATCTAGTTCTAGTAACCATATTAAAATGAAAGAAGAGTTGATAAAGTACTCAAAGGAAAATGTTGTCGAACCATAAAGAGGCTTGAAAATTCTAAGCTATGCTCTTTGTTTTGAAAGCTTTAACAATCTGAGTAACTTGGAACCCAGTTACTCATATACCAAAAATATTACTATGAAATTGCATAGGGTGACTTTTTAAAGACTTTATATGTACATACACTTTATATGGTAGTTATAAGATACTTAATATGTGATAGCTATTAGAGAGAAGTTGTAGAGAGACATTAAAGTTGGTTCAGGAAACAAGTGTTGGCTTGGCCCAACAATCAAGACTATGAGAAAGAGACTGTTATCTCCATGAGCATCAGCTCAGATAGATGATAACTAAGGATACTATAACTCTCCACACTATGTTCACCACATTCACCATGTAATGCCTTGAGACTCCATAAACCCGAGCTTCACTAAAATCATACATTTTCAATTCATTGGAATCATATTCAATAGCTGGATGACTTTATATCCTGAAAATATTCTTCAGTGAAATAGTTATCATATACAAATACATTACATTTTCTATACGTTGAGCTGATACTGAGTATTTCATGTATCTGGCTTTAATGTTCCCTGACCCATTGAGGGACTTACTTCGATCAGTGATGATTGTTCTAGCTTCTTGATTGCTGGTTTTGTTTTTCAAATTCTGGGCAGCAGTAATGAGTTCTTCCAACTGGGGGCGTCTCTGCTCCAAATCTTGTAGTGTTGCCTGAAAGAAGAAAAATACCTCTTGCATTGGGAGTTCTCCAGCATTGTATATTCCTTTTTTACACCATAAAGGAAAAGGACTATTTTCAAATCAGCTGAAACATTTCTAGAAACAAAAAGACATAACAGGATATGAATCTCCAGTTTGTGAGGCTTTATAGAAAGGAACTGAATATGACATGTATTCCATTCTTAGATACAAGATGATTTCAAATGAAAATTGTAGCAGAGACTTGCCTCTCTACCTATGAACTAAGATGGAGTAATTTGGATTTGTGTAAATAAACTTCTAAAAAAAATGTAATTTGACTCATCACAGTGTATTTGAAAAGGGTTAGTTATATGTTTAGTCTTGTCTTGGGTAATTTTTTTTAGAGACAGGAAAATCTCATATATCATTTAAGATACAGTATTTAATGTCTTTGTAAATAAAATTCATTACATATAAAATGAGAAGTTGATATAGATGAACTGCAGCAAGTTTCCTTAAAGTTGCCTATCCATGAAAATCACCAAACTTCTTTGATTCATTTCAGACTTAATGAATTAATAAATACCTGGTAATACTCATTTTTAATACATTCTCCACTTCATCATATGATTATAAATTTTTGAATAGCATCACTTAAACTCTAGCCCTTAGAATCTTCTGTTATATAAATATTTTGGTGTATAAGTGGTGTATGTGGTGAATGTACACATGTGTTGGCAGATGCAGGCACCTATCTAAGGCACATGGAGGTCACAGTGTTCAGGTGTCTTCCTTTTTTACTTTCTGCCTTAGGATTTTGAGGCAGGGTCTTTCTGAGAATGTATAGCTCACAATTTTCAGATATGCTGGCAACTAGCAAGCCTCAGTGAGTCTCCTTCCTTTATTCACGGGAACTGGAATCCTAGAAACAGAAACGCAAAATCTAATCTTCATTGCTGTGCAGTAAGCGCTCTTAACCATTGAACCATCTCGCCAATCCTCATATAAATAATTTTAACATTTAGTGACTTTTGGGAAACCATTCACAATAATAAGCTTAACATTAAAACCATTTTAAGTATAAATGTTAATCAGTAATAACGTCCTTTTGTCTTCAAATATCAATATCTATTTGCCATCTTAGTCTCTATAGTCAATGGCCAAAAATCTTAGAAATATGAACAAAATATTTGAAAAAATATTGTTCTGGTTACAAAACTTAATTTTACTTTAACTTGGTGAAATAAACAATAATTTCTATTTATTAACAAGGACTCTGACAGATGCTGTGCATTCACTTGTTAGTTTTTGTTTATTGTTTTTTACCTTAGGTTCTTAGACTATCTTTTCTTGGGTTCTTGGTCATCCTAGCAATGTCCGGTGTAACTTCCCAGTCATGAAATGGGCTTAACTTAAATGAGACATTGCTTTAATACTCACACAAGTTTTATGCCCCCATTACACTAGTATATTTTGCAGTCAGGATCAGAGGATTTGTGGTTGCATTGGGATTTATGTTCAAAGTACCTTCCTGTCTGTACCAAAGACACTAGGTCATTCAGGATTGTTTTAGCTATCCTGTTTTTTCTGTGTGTGTGTTTCCACATGAACCTGAAAATTAACCTTTAAATGTCCGCAAAAAATTAAAGATCTGTTGGAATTTGGTGGGGTTGCCTTGAATCTGTAGATTCTTTTGGCAAGGGGGGCATTTCTACCATCTTAATGCTGCCTATCCATGAGCATGAGAGATATTTCTATCTTCTCATATCTTCTTCAATTTATTTCTTCAAAGTCTTGAAGTTCCTTCTACACAGGTCTTTTCCCTTTCTTGGTTAAAGTTACCACAAGATATTATATATTATTTGAGGCTATTGTGAAAGGTGCTGCTTTCCTATTTTTTTCTCAGTTCATTTGTCATTTGTATCAATGAGAGCTGATTCTTGTGAGTTAATTTTGTATCCCGCTACTTTGCTCAAAGTGCCTATGAGCTGTAAGAATTTCCTGTAAGGACCACTTATGTGACCTATTGTATCATTTGCAAATAAAGATACTTTACTTCTTCTTTTCCAATAAAAGGGGAGGTCTGTAGTGAGCCTACTTGTTCCCCTGGTCAGAGTGACCTGTGTGCTCCCAGGAAGTGCCTGTTTGATTTGGGAACTGGTATAAAGCAATGAATGGGGGAAGGGATATTAGAAGGAAAATATTTGTATGATTCACTGGAGAGATGGGCAGGGGAAGAATGAAGGCCTCAGAAAATCGTGTGCTATGGAAGACTTGGGGTTGAGACTGGAGGATTGGATTTGGAGAAGCAGAAGAAGTAAAGATCTACAGTTAGCCTACCTGCTTCCCTGGCCGGAATGCATCTTTTATTTTTGTTCTCTTAATAACTACATTAGAACTTGTCAGACTTTAAATGTTAAGTTCATAAAAGTGAAAAGATAAAATTTGATAGCTAATAATACTTCTGAACCTCATTTACCTCTTTATGCCCTTTGATACCAGATAATTTTCTAGTGATTTTGATTTTGGAAAGGGCAACTCTGGATCATTTATTTAGCATTTTCTTTGTGAACAGCTTTCAGATTTAATCTCAATGGTTTCTTGTAATATTAAAATAGTAAGAAAAACTTATTCAAACACTGTACATTTATTTAGAGAATATTTCTGTGGTTTTTTTTTTTGAAAAAATCAGAGTGGCTCGCCTTTAAAAGATCTTCTGCATTTGTAAGTTGTGATTGCTCAGAAGAAAAATCCAATTTTCAGGTTTCTAACATTTATGGTTTTTTTTTTATATAAAAGTGTGTTTGAAATATGGAACAAATTGCCAAAGACAGCTATTGAAGTAAGTAGCATAAGTAAGTTGGACAGTACTGAACAAAATTTAAGGCAGAGACAACAACTGCAGATAGATTTTGTAAAATAAGACATATTCTAGGGTTAGAATGCTAAAAGTTAATCATCTGGAAAACAGCAGGTTGAAAAGTTGCTTTAGTAAGATTTCTTCTCAACTGCAGAATTATGGTCAATAGATCATATAGTTTTAAAATGTTACCCCCAAACTAGAGATAATGCCAAACACTCACCTTGAATTTGATAACTAAACAAATATATTCAGATAAAAAGATATAAATTCTTCCATTTGTTTACTTCTTCATTTATAATATTGCAGGTTTTTTTCCAATTCTAGATCTTCTAGGGGATATGGGTGTGGCAGTGAACAAAATTACCTGTTACGGTTATGTCGCTAGTGAAAGTTATTTTTTAATGATTGAAAAGATTTTTATAAGAAGTAACTATCAGATTATCTTTTTTGATTTCTTATTAGTTGACTCTTAAATGTTATTAGGAATCTTTGCTTTTTATTTACAGATATATTAGTAGATACTTGCTCTACTCTTATTTACTTTGAGGACGTTTACATTTCTTTAAACTTAAAAGTGTGTTGTAAAAGTAACTCCATCAACTTGTACTTGAATTTTCCCAGACTCTAAATTAAACCTGACCCCAAGGAACAGCTTTCACTGCTGAAATTAGCAAGCATGTCAATTTAGGCTTAAAACAACCCATTTTCCCCTCTAATGAACAGAATTCATCTTAGGCTATTGTGAAACCTGTTCTCTAGTTGGGTGCGTCTCTAATTCTGCTGACAGACACATGCTTTATGAGCACCCTGGAAGATTATTAATCAGTCCTTTAAAGAAGCCTCATAAAAACAGAAAGACCTTCACAACTATATTATAGCTGTGTATTCCTGAGCAAAACCACAAATCTTTATCACACCCATTAAAGTACTTTTTCCTATATGGTAGAACAAGAGCATTCTTTGGTTTTCTTTGTAGAAAAAAGGGAAGGATTTGAATAATGAGGCCATTCGAGTATTTTTCACTAATACACTATAAAAATAGCAACCAAAAGGACATTTCAAGAAACATAACACTATAATATAATGTGAATGAAGGTTATTTTTAAATTGATTTCACTTTATGCATGTTATTTATTAGTTTTTATAATTACTTTAACTAGCAACTTAAATGAAAATGAATTCCACAACTTGTCAAATGCAAGGAGTTTTATTTGTCTCCTATAGAGTTAACCAAGTGTCAGAAAACACTTGACTAAATCATTATTTGAAGTACCTAAATCCTAATTATCTCTTCCAAATTCTATTCTGTGCCTGCATCTGCTGTTCTTATCAGATGCTACCCTCTCAAATAAATTGTGACTATAATCTAATGCCTCAGATTAACTGAGGGTGCCACTGTCTCTCACCTTTCTCATTGTAACTTTACTCATGCCAAAGAAAGAGAATGCTAAAGACTCCTATCTATTTCTCTGCTATGACACAAGGTATTTACTGAATATTTACATGAACAAAACTAAAGCCATTACATGCTCAACAGTACTTAAGCATTGTAATTTATTGTGTCTACATGGAGTCTACCATTCTACAAGAAACAAAACACAGGAAAAGGAAGGAACTGATGCTATTTCTAAGAAGACCTAAGGCAGCTATCAGACTTAACTACAAGCAGCTTACCCCTTGGAGATGAAAATCCATCATGGATTCCACTAGCTGAGCAAAGGTGGAAGTTAAAAATAACTTCAAATACAAAGTGAATCAGAAGTCTTTAATCCTATGAAATCCCCCCAGGGTTGAGGGAAGTGGTTATAAATAGCAATCCTATAAAAAAGGAAGTTAAACACCGAAACAATATATACTATAAAGTAGGTCAGTTTAGTCTCTTAGAAAAAAAATTTATCATCACACTCCTTTAAAAAGGAATTATACGTAAATAATACTAAAATAGAAAAATCAAGACTGAATTGAATATTTATTTCTTATATATCTAAGGGAAGGTCTTAACCAAGTTTTTCTATTAATAAGCATTCTTCCTATAGTTTCAATTACCACGACTGCTGCCATTTTCAAGAAACAAACATGAATTAAGCTTAACTATAATGATAAAGACCTTTACATATTATAACATTAAAAATATTCATAAAGGCTGCAGAGGTAGAGTGGTTCCTGGCACCCTGTCATATATGGGTGGGGCAGTTACTACTCTGTAGCCTTTTGTAACTGAACCTGCTGTACCTTTATCTCACCGAGTACATTCATGCTCCCTTCTCACCTTCCAGCTACCGGCTGCTTCTCCAAAGAGACTGGCTAAACTGCAGTTTGTGTTGCATCCCTTCACTTCTTCATTTCTCATGCTTTGGACCAGTTTAAGTATTTTCCTATGTCGTGTAGCTTCTCTACGCTTTCTGCAATGGTCAGAATGTCTGCTGCTAACTTCTCCATAAGCACTTCCTAATTGTGGCCATCTTTTTGTCCCTTATTTGTCAAATGCATTATTTGCTAATAGTCATATGCACGTGCTTTAGAACTTTCAGAAATCCTTACAAGAAATCTCAAAGAACTCCCCTGTTCTCTTCACCCAGATTTATAGTTAAAATATTGCTACATCAGTCACTGTGTGTTTGTGTCTGTGTGTGTAAAATCTGTGCACAAAATATTATGTTTCTTTTCTAAGCAACTTGAGAAAAATTCCAAATATCATGTCTCTAAAGTAAGATATGGTGGCATATGTCTGTCAGTCCAGCTCTTGGAATATTGGGTCCGGAGGATTGTCATGAGTTTCAGGCAACCATGCAACACATATTCAATGCCATGCCACTCAGAGCTACATTTTAAGTCCTGATCACAACCCTGCTCTTCATGGTTTTCCCATTTCCAACTCTCACAAACCATATGTTCTATGTGGCCATCTCTGTAGCTCTTCTTTATCCCACATACCCCCCTCCCCGGCTTTTTTAATTCTTCTAGTTTTTGCTAATACCCCAGGTCACGTACTCAGACTTAAGGATTCAGAATTAGTCTCCACAAATAAGATAGACTATGTGGTGTTTGTCTTTCTGAGTCCGGGTCGCCTCCCTTGGTATGCCATTTTCTAGTTTCATAGATTTACCTGTACATTTACTGATTTAATTTGTCTTTATCTTTTAGTTATCCATTAAGCAATTGAAAGACATCTAGGTGGTTTCTAAATCCTAGCTGATGTGAATGTGGTGGCAACGAACATGACTGAGCAAGTATTTCTTGAGAAGGATGATGGGTCTTTCAGGTATATGCCCAAGAATGGCATTACCACTGCTATTGGTTGCCTCCAAGAATTTGAAGGTAAGTCCAGTTGCTGAAGACACCACATGCTTCAAACGCAAGACTTGGAGGGATGAACTTAGAACTGAAAGTCTCCTTCCTGTAGACTATCTCTCATAGAGCTGCTCTGAATGCCTCTAAAGATGAAATGAATCAGTAGTCCTACCCAGATGTGCTGCCTATGAACTATGATAATGACCACTATGGCAAGATAACCATAATGGTGCAATTTTCACAGCTATATCTTTAATGAAACCAAACTTGTTTAATTGGACTTAAATGACTCCTCAACAGGAGAGAAATTAGGCTTAACACTATGAATCTAGCCAATTATCCTAAGTTGGTGGTCACAGATCTTAGAGCAAAATTGACATTTTCCTAAACCAGTATAATCTCTAACTGCACTTGAAATGATTATCCTTATATCTATCATCAAGGAAGTTTTTTTTTTGTGGCAGACATAGGCAATTACAGAAACAGACAATTAGTCAAAATGAAGAGAACACCAGAGGTGACACTACAGTGTGGATGGGGAATTTTCACATGTTCTTATAACTAGATGAAGAGTCCCAGGCAAAATTTGTGATATATATATATATATATATATATATATATATATATATATATATACATATATATGTATATATAATACATATGAGATAGTAAGTGTATGTTGTGTGTATTTACATATATGTAATAATAATCAAAATAACTTATGAGTTTAAGAGGACAGAGGAAGACTTAGACAGATAAGAGCTGTGTGTGGAAATGATATAAATACCACCTACTTTGAAATTCCTTAAAAAGAATTTAAAATTTTAAAATGTACAAAACATTGAAAACATTTATCTTGAGCCATAAATAGTTCAGAATTTATTTTTGAAGAGCAACAGCATTCCTTTATATGATCTTAGCTCCATTTCTAAGTCAGGAAATTAAACATAGCTATAGTAGTACAATCTAAGCCACCTTCTTTGCTCTGAGTGTGATAGTTATTCTATTAATGGCCTTCATAGCTACTGTTGCATTTCATGACCTAAGCTCATGAACAAGATTTGGTTTTCATGTCTTCTTAGTCTTTTTTAATCCAAAAGAAATATATTCTTTATTTGACAGTTATATACAATGTTCCCTAATTGGATTTCAACAAATATTATTTAGTATTTCTGATATGTAACTGAAGAAGGGATAGGGGATGTATCAGTGAAGAAGAAAGACTCCCTTTCTCTTAAAATTCAGTAATAATTGAGCCAAACAGTACATAAGAAATCAAAATAAACATGGGTGCTGTCATAGGGAAAACCATGGCACACGGCAAAGATATCCAAGCAACCTTCTGGACCAAGGGGTGCCTTTGTAAGGAGTTCAGCGTCAATGGCATTTACCTACTATTCTACCTGCATTACACAAGGTGAAGTTATTGAGGAGAGTGACAGCTACTGTTATGCACATGAACATACACAAGCCTTTGACTTCTAGGAAGTTACTAAAGGACCTTTGCTGCAAGGTATTGAAACCCATCATTATATTACAGCAAAAATGGGCTTCCTTCGGAGTGTTCTTTACTGGTGTTTTAATGTGGTGGGCATAGTAAGAACTTTCCTTGGGAAAAACTGAACTCTCTCTTAAGGACACACAGACAATTTTGAACAATGGCATGTTTTCACATAATCTTTTATTTCCTTCATATGATGTCAAACACCTATGATTTCAAGGGCTCTCCAACCTTCCCTGGACTCTTTCCAATTTCCTTTTGCAAGTATATTTCTCCTAATATTCTCTTTTTTGTGTGTTAGTATGGCACATTTTCTTTTAGGTCATAATATAAACACTATTGCAATTTTGGTACTAAACTTCAACTTTTTGAATGCACAGCATATTAGGATACCATGGTATTTTCATGTACTTATTAATTTCTGGACACTAGTAAACATGGCTCTCAATATGCCTTCTATGGGTTGACCATTTAAAATCCATTTCAATTATATTAGTATTTTCAGTTACCTTGACCACTGTTTCTAATTTTTTATGTTTTTTGCCATTTTTACTTTCAAATCATTGTTGAGGAAAATATTTTTTATATACAATGCAGTGATAATCACAGGGTCCTATTCTATTCATGCAGCTTAGGATCTCTGGTAGATCAAGCAAGTAACAAAGAATTCTTTGTATGTAACAACCATTAGACTGGTTGGATGAAGTGATAAAAGATACTGAACATGTTTTCAAACTAGTTAGTTCAATTACTTGACTAATAATTTCGCTCAGTAGACTGAGGCCTCAATCGGGCTCACCTTTTATGAATTTGGGATGTATGGAAAGGGTCACTGTCTTCATTTTAGACTCATAACATTTTAAATCTTTTTCTTTCCTGTGCATCACTTCTGACCACCAAAGCCTGTGACAGGGTTGCCCAATGCATGCCTTTTCTCTTCTTTTCTCTTCTTTTATTGATTTTTATTGATCTCTACATTTTTCTCTGCTCCCCTCCCTACCTTTCCCCTTGCCTTCAGTTCTCTCTCAAGGTCTCCATGCTCCCAATTTACTCAGGAGATCTTGTCTTTTTCTACTTCCCATGTAGATTAGATCTATGTATGTCTCTCTTAGGGTTCTCATTGTCATCTAGGTTCTCTGGAATTATGATTTGTGGGATGGTTTTCTTTGCTTTATGTTTAAAAACTACTTACGAGTGAGTGTAAGTAATAATTGTCTTTATAGGTCTGGGATAACTCACTCAAAATGATCACAGTGTATGCGGGAGAGGTTGTGGGGTAAAGGGAACACTCCTGCATTATTGGTGGGAATGCAAGCTGGTACAGCCCCTTTGGATGTCAGTGTGGTGATTTCTCAGCAAACTAGAAAACAACCTTCCTCAATACCTAGTAATACCACTTTGGGGTGTATATCCAAAGGATGCTCAATCGTGCCACAAGGACATGTGCTCACCTATGTTCATAGCAGCTTTGTTGGTCATAACCGGAACCTGGAAACAACCTAAAAGCTCCTCGATCGAAGAATGGATAAGGAAAATGTGGTACATTTACACAACGGAGTACTTACTACACAGGAGAAAAAATAACAACATCTTAAATTTTGCAGGCGAATGTATGGAGTTAAACCTTTTTTTTTAAACAAAGGGTCTTTCAGCAAATTTTATGCTTGAAACCCTTAGGTTTAAACCCTTAAAACCCTTAGGTTAGTAAAAAAAAATAAAAGTTGTGAGTCTTGGTTGAAGCAGTGGCTAATCGTTTAATATTAAACCATTAATTTAATTTAATTTAATCTTAATTACTTAAACAAGAATTAAAATATTTCATGTAAATGCATTTTGTTTAGTTCCTGGTGGTAAATTTCAATTTTTGAGAAGTCCAATCACAAGCTTTATTGTTAGGGTGGGGGAGAAATTTCTTTTGGTTTCAGGAAAATATTATATGCTGTTTTTCATCAGGGTTTTGACGTAAGATTCCATTCAAACTGGGATTGGGAAACGTTCCTTCCAAGAGTTTAAAAAATTAAGAAGAATGGGCAAGTTGAAACTGGAAAAGAGCTACAGAGAGATGACTTAGTGATTGGAGCCGTGGAAATCACCCAAGGGTCCAAAGTTTCTATTAACTGATTCTCCTCCCTTGGGCTGATATGTGGGAAAGCTTCGAATAAAAGAACATTGGTAATGGATGAGTCTATTATTGAGGCTCATAGTGGTCAAGTGTTTGTGATAAAAAGGAAGTTAGAGACTGGAATGTAACCAGAAAAAAGACAGCAAAAATATTAAAGTGAATGGCAATGACATTAACAGTTCTTAAAATGAATGAGGTAAGGAAGTGACAATATGTGAAGTCTTTAAGAGGAGACTTCATGTAAGGACTGACACTACCCCTAAACCTTGGAAAATTTCGGTAAGTCATACGACGGAGGAAAAGCATGAGTAAGTCATAGAAAGGAATGTTTCAAATGAGATCCATGAAGGCTAAGGTTCTTTGAAAATAATGGCATGTAAGCTAATACAAAAGCAATTTTTAGCTCATTTTCAATTTGTAATTGACACATAATAATTATTCTGTGGTTGGCTTTGAAAAAATTAGCTTAAATGGACTATTAAGGAGCAATAAAGCCAGGATAACTAATGAAACTAAAGTATAAACCCTTAGTACTTTAATATAAAATTATATTTGAATCAAATTTAAAAAGTATAACAACTATTTAAGAAACTACTATTAACTACTAAAATTTTTTAAATTGGTGTTAGGATAGTCCATGGAATGTATTTCTCTATTCCTCTGCTACAATGATTTTGTGTTTGTTGAGATTTTTTTTTAGTCTTAAAAATTGTTAGCCTATTAAATTTAATGTCATCCCTGAATAGCATAATGCCAAATTAATCTACCATTAGCATGTCATTTTGAAGGAAAAATTATTTTCCCTTTTGAAAATTTTAAGACAGTCTGTGTAAAGTTACTGTGCAATAGGAAGCACACAGGGTTATTTTCCTTGTCATTTCATAAGACCCTTGACAGGAGGAAAAGGAAAATCCTGATTTATAAGAGCCAGGAAGTAATGAGTTCTAGGTGGGGGTTCATAAAATATAATTCCAAAGTCAGGAAGAAAGAATTTTAGGTTACAATTTGTTGATAATAAATTCCAAATACATTTCTAAATGGATACAAAGAAGGCTGATATTTTTAGCTATTCAACATTAGATCTATTAGTTATTCTACATTGTTCACATTTCTTGAAATCACATTGTTCTGTAAATTTGGCATATTAACAAAGGATAACTGGTACTTTCTAAAGACAGTTTTGTCATGTGCACCGCATTTGTCACCTTCTGGTGTGTGATCCAGTAATAATAACTGATGTAATATTTTCCCTTACTTTTAACTTAGAATAAAAAATAAGGAAAAGCAACTTATGAACATACATACTTTGGGATTATGTAGCTCTCTTTTTTGTTTAGTTTTAGCGATTTCATCTTGAGTAGCACAATTTTGGAATCATTCTAACTTAATTGTTCATCTATAAAATGCACTCTATAAAGCAAATTTTGCCATAACCATGTCACATTAACAAAGTAGAGGATAAATTACAAACTATGAGCATCAAAATGTAACTCACTGATAGCATTGCTTATATGTTTCCTGGGACAGACAATCCCTGATTTTGCATGCTAAGGATGCTTCAGATAGCCCACTGAAATCCCAAATAAACAAGGCTAAAATTTAGAGTAATTATGTCCTGGTCAATCATATGGGCAGAAATAATTTGATGAATACTATATAGCAGTGATAACTGCTCTTTGTGACTCACAGTTGATGACATAAAATAGAATCTTGAGTGAAGTTACTGAAATTTCAGTGCAACCGGGGAGGCAACCTGAAGATCCACTCAGGTGTGCTCACACATGTTTTTATGCACTAACAGAATGTATTAGGGAAATGATCAAAAAATCTCTCTATAGAGCACAGACTCTATCCTAAAGGGATGATGAAGAATGGAATTTTAATGAGATTATTCCAGGGCAAGTGTCATAGATAAGACAAAATCTTATCTTTTAGGATAAACAAGATTATTAATGACTCTATGATGAGAGAGAAGAAAGCACAGGACAAAAATTGAACTGAGTCTAACACGTCAGGGTGAGAACACAGACAATATACCAGCAAAGAGTGGGAAGATCAGCTTGGTAGTGAACAGAATTATGATAACTTTGATAAAAATAGATCAGAGATGAGACAGAGATGGTTGTGAACAACAAATTACAGAATAAAGACAATAAAGGCATCAGGGAGTTGTTGGAAGATTTAGAGCAGAAGAATGTTACAATAAAAGTGACATTGCCGAAATACTACCCTTGTACCACAGCATCCAACTTCTGCTCCATGACAGAACTTTTAAAGTAGTAGGACATCCCCCCAAATTCCTTATCTATACCTTTTGGCTAAGTTTCTTGTCCTGAGAATTAGTCACACAATTAAAATATAGCATCATTTGCCCTTTTGCTTAAAATATTACTCTACTACACATAGAAAAAAAAAAGAATTCAGCTTCATTGCGAGCAAAGACAATTGTCCAAAGAAAGTATTGACTATTTTTTCTTATTACTCACTTGTAATAACATATCAAAATGGATAAGGTATACAGAGATGATAATTTTATTTTAAAAAGAACATTTCATTGAATTCTGAAATTTCCGCTTTAAATGATAAACTGACTTTTGCAACACGAGAGGAAATAGGAATTTTCCAGAAATATAAATGAAAAGATTATCACCAGTATTGGCAATAATTTTCGATGTAATTTTATGATGTCTTGTTTTGTGAAGCTAACGTTTGTTGTATTAGATCTATATTATTTAATAGGAAATGCGTACTCAGCAGTCACTTCTCTTTAGGACAGGGAGCAAGGGAGGTTTCACTCACCTCTTCAAATATCAAATGTCACACAAAATACTAGCTTAAAATATATTTCGCCTTTGATGGAACAGTGACTCAGCTATGAAAGGCTGTGTGTGTGTGTGTGTGTGTGTGTGTGTGTATGCATGTGCATAAGTGGAGAACAGAAGTCCACTTTGGTTATTTTCCTCTATTGTTTTCTACCTTTTTTTCAGACAAAGTTTTATATTGAACCCAGAGATCACTGTTTCAGATTCATTGACTGGACAACAAACCCTCGCTCCAGGGAAATGCAAATCAAAACAACTTTGGGATACCATCTTACACCTGTCAGAATAGCTAAAATCAAAAACACCAATGATAGCCTATGCCGGAGAGGATGTGGAGTAAGAGGGACACTCATTCATTGCTGGTGGGAATGCAATCTTGTGCAACCACTTTGGAAATCAGTGTGGCAGTTTCTCAGAAAATTGGAAGTCAGCCTACCTCAGGATCCAGCAATGCCACTTTAGCGAAAATACCCAAAAGATATTCAATCATACTACAAAAGCATTTGTTCAACTATGTTCTTAGTAGCATTATTTGTAATAGCCAGAACTTGGAAACAACCTAGATGTCCCTCAATGGGAGAATGGATAAAGTGTGGCACATTTAAACATTAGAATACTACTCAGCAGTAAAAAAAAACAATGACATCTTGAATTTTGTATGCAAATGGATGGAATTAGAAAACACTATCCTGAGTGAGATAACCCAGACCCAAAAATATGAACATGGTATGTATTCATTCTTTAGTGGATACTAGCCATAAACAAAGGACATTGAGCCTATAGTTCATGATCCTAGCTAGAGAAGCTATGTAATAAGGGGAACCCAAAGAAAAACACATATAGATCTACCTGGAAATTGGAAGCAGACAAGATCGCCTGACAAAATTTGGGAGCATGGGGGCAGGTGGTAGAAGGAAGAGGAGAAGGAGAGGGTTGGGGAGAGCTTTCGGGAATGGGATAGTTGAGATGGAGGAAGGACAAATATGAGAGCAAGAAAAGAGATATCTTGTTTGAGGGAGCCATTTTGGGGTTAGCAAAAAACCTGGCTCTAAAAAATTTCCCAGGAATCCACAAGGATGACCCCAGCTAAGACCCTAAGCAATAGAGAGGGTGTCTGAACTGACCTTGCCCTGAAGTCAGACTGATGATTATCTTAAATATCATCATAGAATCTTCGTCTAACAACACATGGAAACAGAGACAGAGACCCACATTGGAGCACTGGACTGAGCTCCCAAGGTCCAGTTGAAGACCAGAAGGAGGGAGAGTATGAGCAAGGAAGTCAAGACCATGAGGGGTTCACCCACTAATACAATGTGCCTGAGCTAATGGGAGCTCACCAAATCTTGGACTGGGAATGAATGAGCATGGGATCAAACTTGTCCCTCTGAATGTGGTTGACATTTGGGGCAGATTGAGGGGCCAATGATAATGGCACTATAATTTGTCTCTACTGCATGTATTGGTTTTTGGAGTTCCTATTTTCTTTGAATGTATACCTTGCTCAACCTGGATGTTGTGGGGACGGCCTTGGACTTTCAACAGGGCAGGGTGCCTTGCCCTCTCTTAAGACTGCTGGCGGGATAGGGTGTGTGGAGGGAGTGGGAGGGAAGAGGGAAGTGGGAATTACGAATGGTATTTTTTAATTAATAAAATAAAATAATAATAGAAAAGAAAAGAAAACATATGGTTAATGAACAATCATAAGCTTCTCCTAAAGAACGGTATTGTAGTAGTTTGGAAAACTCTTTTTCACTTACACAAAAGGGACAGCATCCAAATGAAGAGCAGTGTGAACAAATATGTATCATCCTTATGTTTCTAAGTGGCAGGTGAATAGCATTTGTACACACATGTAAGGGAGAAATGCTGGATAATTGGGTTTAACTCTTCAAAATAGACTTCCTTTATACAGTTCCTGGGCTGCTGTTTCAGAGAACAACTTTAATTTATTTTTTTTTTCAGAAATTGTATGTCGGGGGAGAAGATAAAAATTGTCTTTGATTGGGTGCTATGTATCTAAGCTGCGGTTTAACTATAAATCAGTTGTGAAGATGATCTCTTCGTAGTTGAGTGGAATTGCTATTACAGACTGCTAATACACTTGCCGGAAGTGTTGTTGGGGGTAAGAGGTGGTAGACATTGATCAGGAGTTTAAGAAATAGGCTATTTATTCTGCCTCTTCTTAGAGAAAAATTTTCCTGATAAAACAATGATTCTGTTTTTCCCTCCAAAATGAAAAAAAGTACCATTTCATGCCACAAAAGCTCTCTTTAGTAAAGTAAGAACAGGCTGTTATTGGTAAATATAAAAATTACAAGAGAACATATTTTCCTATAGGAACATAACTGCCTTTAACTCTCAAATTGAACTGGCATTGTGCCAGCTTTTAAAGGCGATGGCATGATTTTGGGGAAGTTATGGGATACAACTTTCTGTTCCTTTGACCGCACTCTTATCCTATAAAATGGCTTTACATTAGCACACTTTGCCAGTAAGTCACAGCGTTGTACTGCACCGTGAAAAAGATCCTGCTTTGAGAGAGAAATGTTTTATGTGACATCATTCTAAGAAAACACATGGCATAGATGAAGCTGGTTCTGAAGAGCATGAAAACACTTTAGGTCATGCTCAAGAGAAAAGTGGGTGCAGTTTCTAAGCTGTGAACTTCTCGATCTATGCAAAGAGCAAATATCATTAGTGCTTAAAATGTTTGGTATTACTACATACCTAATCAAGTAATTTACTTCATAGGACTGTGTTGAGTTTAGTTCTCTGCTTTACTGGGAAGGTTGCTCATTATTTGCACTAATTTCAGTGAGTTTGAAGGAATTTAAAAATAAACGACACTCCTTGAAGAAAGGGTGCAGGACCAATCCTCTGTTCCCTTTCCCTTGTTTTATTTATATGATGTGAGCAAAATTGTATCCTACTGGATGCCTTGCATACTTTAGTGTTTTGAGAATGGAGAGGGCAAAAAAAAAATGCTGAATAATTAATTTATCACTGAGGGGCTAGTTTCAATTGCTAGTGTCCCAGTGTGCTTCCCTCTTTTCTCAACCTTTCCTATATATTAATTAAATGTCTCACATTTAAAGGAAATTTTCTCTACAAGAGTGGCCAGGGCAGGTGTTAATGGGGTTAACACTTCAATCCATACTGCAAAACAAGAAGGCCAAAGTCAAAAGGGTAATTCTATGCGTGTTTCTTTGATGTGAGAGTGTCATATATCAATCTGTTGATTTCATTGGCTAAGCAATAAAGAAACTGCTAGGCCCATTTGATAGGCCCACCCTTAGGTGGGTGGAGTAAACAGAACAGAATGCCGGGAGGAAGAGGAAGTGAGGTCAGACTCGACAGCTCTCCTCTCCGGAGCAGACGCAGGAGAGACGCCATGCTACCTGCTCCAGGGAAGACGCACGCTATGAAGCTCCGACCCAGGATGGACTTAGGCTAGAATCTTCCCGGTAAGCGCACCTAGGGGCGCTACACAGATGATTAGAAATGGGCTAAATTAATATGTGAGAATTAGCCTAGAAGAGGCTAGATAGGAATGGGCCAAAGCAGTGTTTAAAAGAATACAGTATCTGTGTAATTATTTCGGGGCATAAGCTAGCCGGGCAGGTGGCTTGGGTTTGGGGGACGCAACCCTGCCGCCGCTCCTTATTACTACATTTCTTTTCACAAAATGTATGCCACTGGATACACAGAATGGTTAAAATAACACACTGCATGTGCTACCAAAGAGGCCTTGAGGATATTAAAGATTTGTATTACCATACAGAACAAAATGAGATACGCAAATGTGAGATATTAGGAGTGTGAAAGATAACACCGATGTCACAGTTTTCCAGTAGAGACTGAACTGAAGCTTTGGATAAGTCCTTTGAGAAGGACTCTTCAGGTGAGTTTACATCCCTATCATTTTATCTATAATCTTTAAATAGTAATATGTGTCTCTAAATACAGCCCACCTGAATAGAACAGTCTCCAGAAATAACAACTCAAAATTTTCCTTTTTTTTCTCCAAAAACATTTAGAAACACTACACTGCTCTACAGTTCACCTCCCATAGAGTTCAACTGCAATATTTATAAAAATAAAAGGTTACCATGCTGTCTATATAAATCAGATATCGTTCCCATAATTTTGTATACATTCACTTGCAGCTACCATTGGAAGGAGACATGATTCCCCTTAGAAGATGAGGAAAACGAGGCACAAAGGAATGATACCACTTATAAAAAGTCACAAAGACAAAAGATGATGAAGGTGAAATGAAACAACCCTGCCCTCCTCTCTTACTAGCCTCCTCCCATATGTTATACTGACAACTTTCTAAGCAGCTCCATGTAGCAATATGGCAGAATTTGACTTAACTCTTTCATCATAAGTTTTTCCCTGAAGACAGAGCTCCCTATCTGAGCACTGTATGACTAACTATGTGCTTTTACCCACGTTGTACAGTAGAGTTCAATAAGATGCATAACATTCTAGTGACAGCAAGTCAGTTATGAACAACTACAGCAGAGGAACTTGGATATTTATGACTCCCCATGTTAGCCCTAACTACCTGCTCTAAGGCTTCTCCATAGGCTGCCTTGCTTTCTGTTCTCAAACTTATTTCATAATTTCCTGGCATTACCTGGGTTCACAGGCCATCTGATACACAAGTGCTGCCCTCAAGTTCTTTTCCAAAAAATGGAATTCAATGGGTTAAACAAATTAAGGAGAGAAGTGACAAAAACCCACACATTTGGTTCACTTATCATTATTGTTTTCTGACTTCATTTCCAATTTATCTCTTTTACCTATTCTAATATACATACATTTCAGTTTATTAGAATACAAGGATATATATCTATGGTTAAAATGAAATTGATGACAGTTTCTCTATACTTCATATTTAAAATTTAAGAAAAATTAAACAGCTTAACAAGTCTTTATCAATTGGTATCTTTGATGGGGTGGACTTTTGGTGATGTAGCTGTCTTTGAATCACTTCTGCCTTTGTCAATAACCAGTCACCCACATTCAGTAAGTCATTTCTATGAAACTCAGTGGTTCACCAAGGTAGACTTTTGTGCTAACTTATTTTGGTCTGTTGTTGGTTATCTGTCTGGGGTGAATAGATGTCTGCTCAATCTTTAGGAATCATGTCACACAACAAACCTCCCCATCATACCTGCAAAACCCCTTTGACCACAACACATGCACATGTCCCAGGAATTTGGAAGAATTGACATATCTGTGGAAGGGCATATCCTTCCATGCATTACACTGTTTCTGCAGTTATTCAGCAGTAGACTGCCCATCCCATAAGCACAGGCTTGTTAAACACACTTTTTTTCTTAGTAGCAGAGGATATGAAATGTCACAGATGTGCATAAAGCAAAAGCAGTAAAACCCCCACTCCACTCTCTGTGGCAAACCTGGTTTAATTAAAAGTCTCTAAAAATGGAAGATATTCATCACCCTGTTCCCTGATTTTTATTTAAATGAAGATGCACATTGAAGATAATCAAGGTTTTATATTCAAGACCCAGTAAGTAAATCAGTGGTAAGAGTACTTGTATAGACTGCATGTAGCTCTGGATTTTACCAATAGCATCTCCCCACATACACAAGTAATGGTATTATATTAAAAGAGTGAATGAACTGTCTCTTCTGAGGAAATCAGGGTTGTTGCCATTTTGTGCCTGATAGTGCTTCAGTGGTGAAGCCTAGAAAAATTCTGTAGTAAAGATTTTATGTTTGAGGAGTGACAGACTTTACAAAAGGACACTGCTTTCTGTGGCGAAGAACTGTGGGATAATATTCCTGTAGATTGTTAAGATTTGTCACATGTATTGGCGTGATAAAGCACTGATTCGCCAGTAGCCAGACAAGAAGTATAGGTGGGAAAACCAGACTAGGTGAATTCTGGGAAGAGGAAAGGCAGAGACACAGTTACCAACCAGACAGAGAGGAGAGCAAGATTAGAATGTCTCACTGAGAAAAGGTAACAAGCCATGTGGCTAAACATGGACAAGAATTATGGGTTAATTTAAGTCATAAGAGTTAGTTCATAATAAGCCTGAGCTAATAGGCCAAACAGATTATAATTAATATAAGTCTCTGTGTGTTTCTTTGGGACTGAACAGCTGTGGAACTCAGAAGGACAGAAACTTTCATCTATGGTGAAGTTTAACCACATTTCTCTTCCCTGGGCTTTGCTCATTTGACTTTCTAACTTCCTTACATCTATTAATGAACTTCAAACCTTCCTCTTAGTGATCTTAATTCCATTTTAATCTTTCAATCTCATCTATTTTTGTACTTCTTTGCTGGGCAACAACTACTATCAAAAATTAGAAAAAATATTTTATTTTTTTTTTGTTACCATGGAGAAAGCTATTTTCTCATGATGGAAAAACCATAGGGAGACAGGAAGAACACCAAATGAAAACTTAGAGTGAACCCCTGTTTCTTTTCAACAATATCTAATTAAGCTTTTTATATCTATCCACAAAGAACAGAAATACAGTGGGTAGAAAATTTAGCTCAAGAATGTGAATGAATCAGTAGACTCTGTGATAATATGTTGGAGGGAGGAGGATGGAGAAGGTGTGGAGGTTGATCCTCAATCCTGAAGCTGGGGACTAATGAATAAAAAGAAATGGTAGATAACTGATTATTATACAGTTGCCTGAATAGATGTCACACCTTGAGAATAAAGACGAACAGTTTTCTTCAAATTAAAGAAATGCAAACATGTAGACATGCAGACAAATGATGTATCCATGAGAAGAGATCTGTGAAATACGGAAAATATTTTTGGTCTTTAAAAGTTTATTTTATTTTGCGGTTGTTTCTGTATTTGTATGAACACAATCATGTGGGTAGCTGTGGAGGCCAGTTGAAAGCATCAGATCCCATGGGACTGTAGGTATAGGCATTTGTAGCTTACCTAGTGTGAGTAATAGAATCCAAAATCTCTCCTCTGCAAGTAATTTTAACTTTTGAGCAATTTCTCTAGCCCCTCTAAGATGATAAACTTTTAAGTATGAAATTCTATAAGGAATGAGAGAAAAAGTGGTCCACATTCCTCTCTTTGTCTTTAGTCTTTTTCTATCCAAGTGCAAAAAAAGGAGGAAGACAATTCAAATACAAAATCAACTTACATGATTTTAATTAAGTCTATAATTTCATATTTCAAGTTAGGAAAGAAAATGTGTTCTTGGTTTATGAATGTGAAAATATTAAGAAAGGCCTGAAATCTATGTCATGTTTGTACATTATCACTCACTGGAGAGTAAAATAGTTAGAATTGTTGTTACTGAATTAAATCTTTAAAATAAATATTTATTCCCAACATATCATCTTCTATAAAAGCAACACTATCAGAAGAGTTTCTGACAAATTGTTGAAGATTACACAATGATTGTTCATCATGTGGTTATTATAATATTGGTAAAATGAGAATAGCAAAAAAGATGATTCTTTAGACCTCTGGCCTGAATATGGGGAGTAGTACCAAGAAGTTCAAACTCCACTCCTCTTACAAATGCAATTAAATTCAGAAAAACCCTCTAAGGACAAAATAGTCTGTTGCCTGTGCCCTTTTCACTTCCTGGAAAAGCAAATCTGCAAAACCCTGACAACTAGGCAGAGGAAGAACCAGATACATAGAAGTATATTGGGAGAAACGGGAGACTCACCCTGATTTACAGGACACTGTCTTAGTTTATACACCATGAAAATATTTTTCGATTTGCCACTTCCTAAGATACCATGAAAAGAATGTATCACTCCCAAATTGCAAACTATTAAATACACAGATAACAACTATATGACTTTTATGAAAAAAAAAACAATAAGCCCTTTTCATAACATAAACTGCAGGTTTCATTAAACAAAGTTGTAGGGAAAGCTACATATCTTTTCAAAGTCTCAGTTATTGCAGAATCTGCAAATCCCATGCTCCATTACTTCAATACAACCCAGGGAGATGCTCTCATATAATATCATTTCATTCATTATTGAATTGAGACCAAATGGTTACCTCTCTGCTATATATCCAAAGAATTTCTGATTTAGGATCATTGTACTTGTTTTATTGTTATACTGTCAAAAACCAGTATGATTTCTTTTTATTGAAAATAGATTATTTCATCATACACTGTATCCTGACTGTAGCGTCTCTCCTTCTACTCCTCCTGTCTTCTCTCCCCATTCCCTCCATTCTAACTTCACTCCCTTTCTGTCTCTCCTTAGAAAAGAAGAAGCTTCTAAGCAATACACAGCAAACATTACAAAATGAAACATAAAAGCAAAAACCTTCATAGTTAGCACATAAACCTGGAAAAAGTGTACCACTTAAAGTATGTATCATTTCTATTGTTGTGTGGTATGTTGGTTCTAATTTACATTAACCTAATTCAACCCAGGTATTAATAATATGTTATGGCATCAGCAGTCACTAACTGAAATAAGGATTCAATTGGGGGCTGGGTCAGAATTAAATCAGAAAGCCCAGACTTCGGAGACAGACCTCCAAGCATATTAACTACTTTTATTACCGTCAACACTGGAAGATTCACTAATGAGCACAGTTAAAGTTAGAAAGGAGTTTTCATTTACATAATCAGTGTTACTTAAGGTACACGTTTTGGTTAAAATATTTGAGAACTATTACTTATCCTTATAAGGCCTAGCCGTAAAGTCTAAGAAGCTATAAAGCTTGTACTTTTTGAAATGATGTGCAAGACTTAATGTCTAATCAATTTTGTCATTCCATACTCATTTGAAGAATCTAGTTATCTGATATTTCCTCTAAGTTTCATTTAATCTTAAGTTATACTTAAGTTATAAGGGAGTAGCTATTACCTAAACTGTGAAGGTATTGTTATGATTTGCTTTGACCAAAATAATTCAATAATCCACACGTATATTAATACCAATTTATAATTAACTAATTTGTGTACAACTTTGAGTTAAATATAACAAATTATGCTAGCATAAATGCAGCTATCTCCTATAATCTTTATTTCTTTTTATTCAACAATACATTTAATTTTATTCCAGCAATCTAACATTAAATTTCTCATGGCTATATTTGTCACACATGGTTTAATTACTGGATCATTAAAGATTTTGTTTCATCTTTATATAATATTTTTATTGCATAAACAAATCATACATTACCTTCCATCTTGGGTATGCTACTCAGACAATTACTTTTCCAAGTAATAGCCAGAGTTAATTCATCAAAAATTTGTTATTTATATAATTATCTGATTAAGGGATAAATTGACATGTATTCCTGATTTTAAACATACATACATATGCACTTGCATACATACATATGGAGAGAGGGTAAGCTATATAAAACGTCCTTACATAATGCAAGAAGTAACTATATGAGAAAGTAAATATTACAAATATTGATCAGGAAATGGGTGACCATTTTCAGGCACTATCAAGAGGGCTTGCTTATTTGACTGCCAAAATATACTGCATTCAACGTGGTGGGAGTCATTGGCAGTGGAAGTTGAATGTAAAACTTTCTGCATGTCAAGAATGTACTATGCCACTGATCTATAACCCTAGCCCTCTCTCTGACAGTTTTATCTAAACTCTCCGATGAATTCTTAGTTGCCTCTCTGCTCATGCCTTCTATCACTCATCTGGGTATCTGTAAAAATAGATACCAAGAGAGGCAATAAAAATGTGAAAATTTTTGAGCTAAATCATGCTAAAATGTTTCTGACTTCATGCTTTCTGAGAGGGATGCTCAACCAGTAAACTATACAAACATTCAAATTATGAAAACCTGAAAAATATGGAAGGCTTCTTAAGCATTATAGATAAGGGACATACAATCTATATCATTTTCCAAAGCAAACATGTTTTAATCTAGTTTCATTTTATTCTGCATTCTCTAAAAGTCATTCTCAAAGTGCTAAATTTTATCATAAGTTTTTCATTTTATCTATTTATACTATGTCTACAATTTGGCCATATGTGAATATATTTGTGTATTTTTTTTGGACAAGTCAGTTTAATTTTTCAAGGACTCTCCTTTAAAAATCACAGTTAATGTCAGTCAGACAAAAATAATCTCAGGAGTCTATTGCCTATTCCAATTGAGGACTTAACAAATGGTAACTATGAGCATCAAGAATTTTAAAGGAGAACACTTGCAGCCCAGCCAGATTTCCCCAACATCAACTCCTTCCATTGTATCCATATCTGGAGCCATAACTTCGTCAGAAGCCTGAAATCTACAAGGAAAAAAGAGCAAGCAACATATAAAGGCAGACCTATCAGAATTACACCTGGGCTCTCAATGGAGACTCTAAAGCCAGAAGGACCTGGACAGAAGTCCTCCAGGCTCTAAAGGACCACAGAAGATGTCAGCCAAAGCTATTATATCCAATATAACTTTCAGAGTATAATACATGACAGTCCATGGTAAAGTCAAATTTAAACAGTATCTATCTACAAATTCAGTCCTACAGAAAGTACTGGAAAGAAAACTTCATCCCAAGGAGGCTAACTACACAAATGAAAACAAAGGAACTAAATAACTTCATACCAGGCAAACCAAAAGAAGGGAAACTTATACACACACACACACACACACACACACACACACACAAACATGTGCACACTATCAACAACAACAAAATAACAGAAGTGAACCCTCATTGGTCATTAATATCTCTCAATATTAATCTACTCAGTTTCCCAATGAAAAGCCCAACAGAATGGATGTGAAACCAGGATCTATCCTTTTGTTGCATGTAAGAAGCAAACCTCATCATCAAAAAATAAACATTATCTTAGAGGAAAGGGTTGGAAAAAGGTTTTTCAAGCAAATAACCCCAAGAAGAAAGCTGGTACAGTCATTCTAATGTATAACAAAATAGATTTCCAACCAAAACTAATCAAAAGATATGGGGAAGGACACTTCATAGTCGTCAAAGAAAAATCCTCCAAGTAAGTCATCTATGCCCCACAGGCAATGGCACCCACATATGTTAAAGAAACCTTACTTAAGCTTAAATTATCACCAAAACCCACACATTGATAGTGGGAGACTTCAATATCCCACTATCACCAATAGACAGTTATCCAGACAAAAACAAACCAGGAAAATACTGGGGTTAACAGCTGTTATGAACGAAATGAACCCATCAGAAAGCTACAGAACATTTCACACAAACACAAAAGAATATACCTTCTTCTTAGCACCTCACAAAACTTTCTCCAAAACTGACCATATACTTGGTAAAAAGGCAAGTCTCAACAGATACAAGAAAATTGTAATAACCCCAGGTATTTTTTCAGACCACCATAGATCAAAGATGGATTTCAACAACAAAGAAAATCAGAAAGCCTACAAAGTCATGGAAACCAAATACCTCTTTACTGAATGACTGTTGGGTCAAAATAAGAAAATGAAAGAATTTCTGGAATTCAATAAAAATATACGCACAACATACAAAAACACGTGAGACACAAAGGAACTGGTGACAAAAGAAAAGTTCATAGTCTAAGTGCCGTTAAGAAGAAATAAGAGAGATCTCACACTAGCAACTGAACAGCACACCCGGAAAGAAAAAAAGAAGCAAACACACGGAAAAAGAGTAGATGGCAGGAAATAATCAACTCAGGGCTGAATTCATTAAAGAGAACGATTCAAAGTATCAATGAAACAAAGAGTTGGTTCCTTGTTCAAATCAATAAGCTAGACAAACCCTTATCCAAACTAACTAAAAGACAGAGAGAATGCCAAATTAAGAAAATGAGAAATAAAAAGAAGAAAATAACAACAGACACCAAGGAAACCCAGTATATCACAACAAAACACTTTAACAACCTGTACTCTACCAGATTGGAAAATCTAAAAGGATAATTTTATCAACTTTAACTTACCAAAGTTAAATCAAGGACAGATAAATGATTTAAAATGACCTATAATCTCCAGTGAAATAAAGCAGCCATTAAATTCTCCCAACTAAAAGCAAAAGAAAACAAAACAAAACAAACCCAGGGCCAGACAGTTTTAGTGCAGAATTTCACCAGACTTTCGAAGAAGAGCTAAAGCCAATACTCCTTACATTACTTTACGAAATAGAACCAGAGGGAATATTATCAAATTCCTTTTATGTGGCCCCAGTCACCCTGTTACACAAACCACACAAAGATTCAACAAATAGAATTACAGACCACTTCCCTCATGAACACAGATGAAAAACACTCAATAAAATACTCACAAACTGAATCCAAGAACATATCAAAAATGTCATCCACTGTGATCAAGATGATCAAGTAGGCTTCAGCCCAGAGATGCAGGAATGGTTAAATATATGAAAATCTGTCAATGTAATCCACCATACAAACATTGAAATAAAAAAAACCCACATTATCACCTTATTAGATCCTCAAAAAGCCTTTGACAAAATCTAACACCCTTTCATGATAAAAGTCTTGGAGAGATTAGGGATACAAGGAACATACCAAAACATAAATAAAGGCAATTTATAGCAAGTCAACAGCCCACATCAAATTAAGTGTAGAAAAACTCAAAGTAATTCCACTAAAATCAGGAACAAGAGAAGGCTTTCCATATCTATTTAATATAATGCATGAAATTCTAGCTAGATCAGTAAGACAACAAAAAGAGATCAAGGGGATATAAATTTGAAAGGAAGAAGTCAAACTATCACTATGTGCATATGATATGATAGTATACATAAAAAACCCCAAAATTTTCCCCAGAGAACTTCTACATCTGAGAAACATCATCAGCAGTGTTGCTGGATACAAAATATACTAAAAAATTCTGTAGCTCTCCTAACCACAAATGACAAGCACTATGATAAAGAAATCAGAGAAACAACACATTTTGGTATAGCCACAAAAACCTTAAAGTATCTTGGGGTAATTCCAATCAAACAAGTGAAAAGCTTGTATGACAAAAACTGCAAGTCTTTGAAGAAAAATTAAAGAAGATGTCATAAAATGAAATGATCTACCATGCTCATAGATAGGTAGCATCAACATAGCAGAAATGGCCATCCCATCAAAACCATCCTACAGATTTTACATAATTCCCATTAAAATTCCAGCACAATTCTTTACATACCATGAAAGGAAAATACTCATCTTCACATGGACAAAATAAGCAAATAAACAAGATACCCAAGATAGCTAACACAATCCTGTACAATAGAAGATCTTTCCGAGCTATCACCATCCATGATTTCAGGCTCAATGACAGAGCTCCAGTATTAGAAGCTGCACTAAAACAGACAACTCTAGGAGATCAAGTGTATCCTGACCTAAATATGAGGGGAGGTGCTTAGTCTTACTATAACTTGCCATGCCATGTTTGGTTGATATGTCTGAAATGCCTGCCCTTTTCTGAAGGGAAGCAGAGGGGTAATGAATGAGGAGGTATTGAGAGGAGGCAGGAGAGGGTCTGGGAGGAGGTGAAGGAGTCAACTATGGCTAGGATGTAAAACTATGGCTAGAAGAAATTATAAAAAGGAACTTTAAGTATTAGTCTAATATATTTTGACATAAAGGAAGTTCTTGAAAGCAATTTGGCCAAAGACAAACCTTGTATATTTTAAAAATCACACTTGGGATACAATTATGTACTTAAACATATCCTTTTGATTAAAAATCCCCTATGTTGTACAGCTATTATTTTTCTATTAAACATTTAATAGAAAATAAATAAAAATAAATTTCTAATATTTGGATTCTTTTCATCTTAAACATTCACCAATTATTAAAATCACATTTTATGTATTTCTGCAAAGTGTGTATGTTTGTGTGTGTGCTTGTGTATATCTGTTTGTGTACATAGAAATATTACAAAAGATTTATACATAATTGAATTTTTAATCTACTAAACTGAACATTTAATTTTAAAACCAAGTTCCTAGTAGAAATAATGAACCTATGTGTAGTAAAAATTTGTGTTATACTACCCCATTTCTCCTTTAGACATATCAGATTTCTCCACCTTTTAGGAGTCCTGATGATAGATTTTTTGGTTGTTGTTGTTTTTTTCGAGAGAAGGTTTCTCTGTAGCTTTGGTGCCTGTCATGAAACTAGCTCTTGTAGACCAGGCTGGCCTTGAACTCACAGAGATCTGGCTGCCTCTGCCTCCTGAGTGCTGGGATTAAAGGCATACGCCACCACCACCCGGTTGATGATAGGTATTTTCCCATCTCTAAGAAGTCTTGGTGGTAGAAATCCTTCAAGTTTCAACTTTTCTCAGTCTATTTGGATGACTTTAACCAATCATTCTAAAATCATTCATTTATGAAGTATAAAATAGAATTTATTGCTGAGAGTTTCCTAGGTTGGGAAGCTAAATATCTTGGTGCGAGCAAAGTACCTCACAAGAATCCATTCCTTTCATATAGCAGCACATCATATGTATCGAATCCTGATGGGAAGGAAAGAGAGCACTCCCGTAGCACTTTTATAAAGGTAGTGTGTGGTCCTATTCATTAGAATGGTTCTCACGACCTAATCTTGTTCTACAAGCCTCACCTGTTAATACACCAGCACTCTGGTAATTAGGTTAATCATCAAGGCCATAGTAGTTCTCTGCTTGGAAACTGCCATGGATAAGAAGCTATCTCATTCAAGTTTATGTTTTATTCCATGAGTTACTCATCTCTTGTGTATGGCTTGATGTTTCCTAATAAACGCCCAGTTCCTACTGAAAGCTTTTATTATTGATGTGTAACAATTTGCAAGGATCGCAGCTCTTTCTGAAATTCTTTAATGAGATTACATGGCAGTCTAACTTCTCTCTCTATCATATTGACACAACAGAGTCCCAAATAAATACTTTCTGCAGATTAGCCTCTATTTTGCTTATTACGTCCAAGTAATCTTACGTGTATCATTATTGTTAAAGAAATAGAGCCTTCGGGTGCAACTTTAATTTCTGTAATGATCTCATTCTGAAAGTCTTCATAGTAGAGGGGCTAACCTTTCTCTAACAGCCTACATGTTTTCTTCCCAGTCCTCGTTTATTAAGCATGTAGGACTTACGTTTTCAAAGAGTGAAAGTAGGGCAAGATTTCTGCTTATCACCAAGTGCAAAGATTTCTCTCTATGGCCACAGAATGTCATATTGTCTTGGGCTTAGACACATAATAGTGTCTTACATGAAATGTTTTAACAGAGACTTTTATTCTAAACCCACAAAAATCCTACACTACTGGGAACATACACATTCTCTGAGGCACCTGAAATTCAGTTAAAATGAAATAGATTTTTCTCTATTACTAAATGCCAAAGGGCTTTAAAATACTACACTGTAATGTCCATTCTTTTGTTTCTGGCTCAGACACTACATTTTTATTTGTATAATATTTTAAATTAGCATATAAAGGATTAGACCATCACAGAATTTCAAAGTGTTTCTATTAGAGTCTCATTCCCTGCCATCTACCCCAATATGGGATGCCCTTCTGTATGCTATGAATATGTCTTACTGCCATTGGTTAATAAAGAAGCTGATTTGACCAATAGACAGGCCAAATATAGCTAGGATGGAAATCCAAGCAGAGAGTCAGGGAGAAAGAAGGCAGAGTCAGGGGGACACCAGAAGCTGCTGAGGAAGCAAGATGTGAGGTAACAAGCCACAAACTTTGTAGTAAAATACAAAGATGGGTTAATGTAAGGTGTAAGAGCTAGGTAATAATAAACCTGATCTAAAAGGCAAAAGAGTTTGTAATCAATATTAAGCATCAGAGTGTTTATTTGGAAACAACCTATTTAATTATATAACATATTTTTTGAAGTATAAATATGATTACCTTGAAATAAAATGCAAAGGTGATAATTATATTAGACCCAAATTAAAGTGTCAAACCCCCAGTTTTTTTCAAAGGTAAGAACAATCACACAGGGAATTATTAAAGAATATTAAAGACATTTATCACCAGATTTGACATTATTTATCAATGATCAAAAACCCTCTTATATCCTGTAATTTGACATTACATTTTTATAGATTATCAAGAATTTGGTGTGCAAGTTGACAATAATATACATGATTCGTCTGGTGGTGGTGGTGCATGCCTTTAATCCCAGCATAGTCTATGATGCGAGTTCCAGGACATGCTCCAAAGCTACAAGGATTCTCTGTCTCAATGATCCCAAAAGAAATAATAATTATATACAAGACTTCACATTGCTGATTGCAGACAAAGTTGATGTTGTTTCCAGAAATGTGAGCAAATGCAGGAAAAGCATTCCAATGGCATTACCACTGAAGAGAGACATATGTTCAAATTAAAATAATACTGGTTTAAAAGAAGATTTTCACTTTTATGTGAGTGTGTGTATGCCACATGCATACAAGTGTCCAAGTAGGAAAGAAGAGAGTGGCATATCTCTTGAAGATGGTGTTTCAAGAAATTGTGAGCTGAAAACGAGGGTACTGGGAACTGAACTTGGATCTTGTAGAAGAGCAGCCGTGCTGTTAATCATAAAGCCATTTCTCTAGCACCACTAAGAGTGCTTTTTATTGCTGTGATCAGCTCTTGCTCTGGATAAAAACGCCTATTTGGAGATGCCACTTAAAAATTTGACAAAGAACCAAATATGTTTGTGTGGGAGAAAATAATAAAATAAGGTTATGACAAAATGCTTCCTGCTTGTCACTGATGAAAATCATTTTTACATGTTTATTAAATCTATAATCCTTATCTTGATGTGTAGTGAAAGAAAATGAATATTTATGTTCATTTCTTTTCTTTTTAAAATGACAAAAATCAATGTTACTCTGTTCTTTTCCTTTCTAGCTTGTAAATTCACACTTATTTATAGAATTCTACTAAGAAATAAACAGCACAAAACAAAGGAACTCCCATATTTTAAGATTGTTATCTAAATACAAAGGGATAATGTTGGGTTCAGATACTGACTCTTATTGAAATCTTTCCTGGAACAACCATCAGCCCCTTTTATGTCAATAAATACCCACTATATATAGGTTGATAATCCTCCAAGAACTCTTATCTGTAGCAGATAGAGACATGGGTAGTATTTCTTTTTTGGTTTGTGACTTAGTCTCTCTTCTATTGCTGTGGTAAAAATACTCTGGGCAAAGAAAGTTAGAGGAGAAAGGATTTGTTTTGGCTGATACTTCCAGAGAAATCAAGTCCATCACAGTGGGGAGTCATGGCAACATACTATATCCTCAGTTCAGAAGCAGAGAGTCAACAAAAAGTGGAGCAAGGGTTATATGTACACAAACATACTCCCACTGATGTTCTTCCTTCAGCAAATTTCTAACTCTCAATGGTTCCATAACCTTCCCAAATAGTGCCACCATATGAGGATCCCGTCTTGAAACATACAAGCCAAGGGGGAAATATTTCACATTCAGGTCATGTTTGGCTCCCAATTTCTATACAATCTGGTTAGCTCATAATGTGGAATGCATTTAGTTCAACTTCAGATGTCTCCCATAGAATTTGAACAATTTCAACATACTTGAAACATCAAAGCCTCTCCTGGGACTCAAGCCAATCGATTAACTGTGACTCCCTGTAATCTGAAATCTAAATTACATACTTCCAGTATACAATGTCACATACTATATATTTCAGTTCTAAAGGGGAGAAATTGGGACATCCTGAAGGAGAATTGGATGAAACAATGACTTAAACTCTACAAGGTAAATACCAAATCCTGATATTTTACACATGGTATTTGATGTTCAGATTCAAAGGGCTTAGATAGCTCTGCCTCTCCAGCTTTGCTGCCTAGAAGATAAACCTCTCTCTTGGGCTAGTTTGACTCCCTGTGTGTGATCATCCTTGGCAGAGGTCTTGCTGCTCTAGCATCTCCAGGTTGAGTCTCCACCATAACCCGGGCTTCAGTTTTACATGATTGATGTGGGAAGGTCATTTGTCTATCTGTTGCTTTCACTGGTTAATTAATAAAGAAACTGCTTGGTCTGATGTGTCAGAACATAGGTGGGTGGAGTAGACAGAACAGAATGCTGGGAAGAAGGGAAGTGATGCCAGATGCTATGGAGCCAGCCACCAGGGCAGACATGCTGAATCTTTCCCGGTAAGCTACCACCTCGTGGTGCTACACAGATTATTATAAATGGGTTAATCAAGATATGAGAGCTAGCCAAGAAGAGGCTAGATATAAAATGGGCCAGGCAGTGTTTAAATGAATACAATTTGTGTGTTGTTATTTTGGATGTAAAGCTAGCCATGCAGGATCTGGGCAGGCTGAAAAGCAGGCTCTCAGCTCCTCATTACACATGATGACCTCCCAGAGTATACTCTCAGGGATTCTGACTTTGCTACATTTTACCTGGCCTTAGGACCTCTCTGAAATCATAAAGAAAGTATCCAGGATATGTTAAGTCTTACATCTTTCCTTTTTCCAAAATCAGTACCAGGTGGATTATACTGTTGAGTTTTGCTATTAGCTCAGGATAGAGCTATGGTCACCTCGGACCACAGATGCAACAACTTCTATAGGCTGGAGCTCATGAAAACTTTCTTAAGTAGTTGATTTCCAGGATCAAGATACCCAATAGGTTCTCAGCTTTCATAAGTTGGAGCCTTTAGTGGTTCCAATCTTGTTCACATGACACCCTTCTCATTGTTTCAGTATAGACTCGGGGGCTTCCCGTTAACAGTGCTAATCTCTTTAACAATTATAGCTTCTTATTCAGTACAATCTTGCCTATAACTTTACGTTACCAAGATCTCTTTTCTTATGCCAACTGCTCATTTTTTTCCCTTTCTACTGGTTGCTACTCTTTTTCATTATAGACCCACATAAGCATACTCAATAGAAAGAATTTTACTGACTCAATGTAATGCTTCTTTGGATTTTCCTCTATCAAAAATTAGTCTATTAACATTTAATTAAACCCCACTTAAGTTCTCAGGACAGAAGCAGAATGACTCCAAATTCTTTCTCAGAATCTAGTCAAGTTCCTGACAGAGTGCTTTTTTTTCCCTTTGATAGCTCATAAGTTAAACCTTAACTGTCTATATTTTTCTTAGCCTCCTGTTCTTCCAAAATTCCTAATGAATGATGGCCTAGTAATGTCTGCTTACAGCACTTGATAGTTCTTCTTATGCAATCACATGGTCAAGTTTATCACCTCAAAGCCTCACTTCTTGGTACCAATTTGTATCTTAGTTTCTTTTCTTTTGTTGTCATAAAACTTTTCTGAATGAAGCACATTAAAAGGTCAAGGGCTTATTTTGGCATATAGTACCAGAATGGTGAAGTTAATTGTGGAAGGAAAGACATGGTGGCAGGAGTATGGGTCCAGATGGTCACATTGCATCAACAGTTCTGATGCAAAGAACAAAGAGGAAATAGGGCCAGACTAGAAAATATTTCAATCCTACTCTTAGAGGTGTACTGTCATCAATAAGTTTCTAACTCTTAAAGGTTCCATAACCTCCTCATATACTACCGCATACTAGGAAGCAAGGATTTAAACACCTGAGTGTATGGAGAACACCTCTGATTCAAATCACAACACCTTGTTACAATAATTGTTTTAGGGGTTGGGTGAGTGAATTAAGTGTGTCTAAGAAGACAGAATATAAGAACTGAAATTGAAGGTCAAGAGAGGAAAATTCTTGTTCCTTCCAGATATACGAGGGAATAAACCTCATGTTCTGTAACTGATATGAAAATGTGATGTTTTGGTAAAATGGAACAATGAAGTTGGGGTCCATGTCTCAAGCTGAAACAATTCTTCTTATACAAGGCTCAATAAAGTCATTTTCATACTTAAGTTAGTGTGAATTAAATTTTCTATTGCAACTGAGGCTGTGTTCCAAGACTAGTTCCTTAACCATCTTAGCTCACACCTGTCAGAATGGCTAAAATCAAAAACACCAATGATAGCCTTTGCTGGAGAGGTTGTGGAGAAAGGGGTACACTCATCCATTGCTGGTGGGAATGCAAACTTGTGCAACCACTTTGGAAAGCAGTGTTTCGGTTTCTCAGGAAATTCGGGATCAACCTACCCCTGGATCCAGCAATACCACTCTGGGAATATACCCAAGAGAGGCCCTATCATACAACAAAAGTATATGCTCTACGATGTTCATAGCAGCATTGTTTGTGATAGCCAGAACCTGGAAACAACCTAGATGCCCTTCAATGGAAGAATGGATGAAGAAAGTATGGAATATATACATATTAGAGTACTACTCAGCAATAAAAAACAAGGACTTCTTGAATTTTGCATGCAAATGGATGGAAATAGAAAACACTATCCTGAGTGACGTAAGCCAGACCCAAAAAGAGCAACATGGGATGTACTCACTCATATTTGGTTTCTAGCCGTAAACCAAGGACATTGAGCCTGTAATTAGTGATACTAGAGAAGCTAAATAAGGAGAACCCAAAGAAAAACATATAGGCATCCTCCTGAATATTAACCTTCAGCAGGTGATGAAAGGAGACAGAGACAGAGACCCACATTGGAGCACCGGACTGAAATCTCAAGGTCCAAATCAGGAGCAGAAGGAGAGAGAGCATGAGCAAGGAACTCAGGACCGCAAGGGGTGCACCCACACACTGAGACAATGGGGATGTTCTACTGGGAACTCACCAAGGCCAGCTGGCCTGGGTCTGGAAAAGCCTGGGATAAAACCGGACTCTCTGAACATAGCGGACAATGAGGACTACTGAGAACTCAAGAACAATGGCAATGGGTTTCTGATCCTACTGCATGCACTTGCTTTGTGGGAGCCTAGGCAGTTTGGATGCTCAACTTACTAGACCTGGATGGAGGTGGGGGTTCCTTGGACTTCCCACAGGACAGGGAACCCTGATTGCTTTTCGGGCTGGGGGGGGGACTTAATTGGGGGAGGGGGAGGGAAATGGGAGGCGGTGGCGGGCAAGAGACAGAAATCTTTAATAAATAAATAAATTTATAAAAAAATAAAATAAAAAAAATAAATTAAAAAAAATAAAAAGAAAAAAAAAGAAAATTCTGAAAGCCACATTTCGTTTCATATATAAAAGATAAAGACAAAGTATATATTTCAGATTCACCTGTGTCCAGAAATAATCAAATTGGATTGTAGCTTTAAGTATCCTAAAGAATATTTCTTAGGATTATTTTCTCATTAAAGAAGAATATTTAAATATAATGTCTAAAATCAAACAAATTAATTTGTAAAGGAAGAACTATAAAATGAAATAACATGATTTTGGAATGAGGGATTGTTTTTTTAATAAGGAAACTGTAATTTTCATCATATTTTTAGATGATATTGAAAACCAAATCATACTTCATCTTCAGAGAATGTATGTATTAGTTACATATTCTGGACCTTAAAAGAATTGTAGGCTATGTGATATTAAAAAAGAATAAAACTAAGTGGAGAGGGGAAGCAAAGCATAGCAGAGGTTTTAGTATTGAGGTTAGTGTTTTTGTTTAAATACCTAAAAGTATCACGATTCTGACAATGTGTTGTCACGATTAAAGGTTATATGAAATATTCAAGTGCATTCTTGTACGTAAAAATACAGATGGATGGCCTGGAGAGATCTATCAACAGGTAAGAACACTATCTGCTCTTCCAGAGAGCCCAAGTTTGTTTCCCAGCACCTGTGTCAGTTGGCTCAGAACCACCTACAGCTCTAGCTTGAAGGAACTGGATACTCTCTTCTAGCCTCCACAGGCAACTCTACACATGTGGCATCCACTTATACAGATACAAAAGCATACACATATATGAAAATTAATCTTATATGGCAGAAGTGTTCAAATCACTTTCCCCACTTACCTTTAAAAATTCTGAAAATCATTGGAATTAAACTATATTCAATATCCTCTTAATATAAATAAACTACTACATGCTTATGTTTTTAAAGAAAATGGTCTTATATGAGTGGAGATATGTAGATAATATAAAGATATATTTATATGTCTTAAATATTACAGTTTTCAATAAATGGTTTAAAAAATATATAAGCCAACATGAAAGTTGGTCAAGAAAGGGTTATTTTTTTCACAAATTTAAGTTCAGTCCAACTTTTACTTTGATATCTAAGTTTCAAGCATGATAATAAGAAGGAAAATATGACAGAGCATAATCCTGGCCATGAAATAGTATGTTCAAAGAGACTAGGGCTTGGAAACTAGCTCTAATTTTATTTTTTATGATTTATATAAGGAAGTAGTGTGCTACTAAACAAAGAGAAGCTAAAGAAAATAAATGAACCAGGCATGCCCCTGAGCCCTCCAGTAGGGTACGTGTGGTAGGAGGATCACTAAGTTAAGGTCATCTTGGGGGTACATAACAAGATTTTTTTCTCTGAAATGATGAAATGAGAGGCAAGAACATCAATCATTCGTTATAAAAGCTTTCACATCTCATGATGGGTTCCCTTGGCAACAGAGAGTACTGCCATCAGAAGTTTCAAGTGCTGTGGCGGGGATGGGAAATGTCTTCACAGATTCATCTGTTTAATCACTTAGATGTTAGCTCATGGAGTTCTGCTGGGGCCTTTACAAGTTGGGGCCTTGATGTAACAAGTGAATTGCTGAGGGCCTAAAAATTATGACCTGGCTTTCTTTCTTTTTCTTTCCCTGTGAATCCTGGTCAACCCATATGTGAGATAGCTTATGCTCCCTCTCCCATACCTTCCCAGTCCTTATGGTCAAAATAAACCCTGCTCCACTTAGTTGCTTCTTATAAGATTTCAGTAATGAGAAAAATCACCAGTACATCAAGGATATATAACTATGAGTCTATTGAAAAACCTGACACATTGACAAGCCCAATTCTTCATACACACCGTTTTTCTTATCTATACACACCTACTATCTAAATAAATTAAATCCACAATCAATACATATCAATTAAAAATTAATGCATATGAATTTATTAATATATTCTGTATTATAGAAAACAGAACAATGTTACTTGAAATTAATAAGATGAAAATAGCAAGTAGAACTCATGGTCCTTCTCTTATATCCCCAGTGATCTTCTCTGTAATTGACCATTGAAGAGAAAAAATTTCTCATTTTGAGCAGAATGTGAAAACTACAAATGCTGATTTTAGATTTTTATAAGAAAATACTAAAATTTTTTGAGATCCTTTGATTCATTTAATTTTTGTCCTATATTATATGCTGTTCCTTAAAATTGTCATGCAGATTTTTATACAGATTACTATATTTTATAACATCCATTATTATAAAGATGATTTTGTAGATGTAGTATTAAGTTCTTTCTCTCAGATAATTAATCCCAGGCAAAAGAATTTTTTTAATTGCTGGTATGTTCCTTATAATAAGAAACACAAATGCTATTCTGTTATAAACTTCACAGATTATTGACAAAGTGCTTAGAGCAAAGATTACTGAAATATTAATTCCATAATGATATATGAGAGTAAAACCTAATATGACTTAACCCTTAGCAAATTGTTAAATATACAATGTAATATCCCATGTAAGCTCTGAGCTATACTAGATCTATAGGACTTATCTATCTTGCTAATAGAAGCATAGTAAAAATTTTATCATTACATTCCATGTCTTTGCAGCCTAAAATATAAATTTAAGAAGCAATCATTATTATTGTCAAGATTCAGGTGCAACACAACATATTTTTTCATAATTTTACTTTGATGTATGAAGCACACTTAAATGGATACTATAGTGAGAATCAGTGACTACCGATATTTTCTTCAACTTTGGCAATTTCCCATATCTATGTTGTCCAATATGGTGGCCACTGGCTATTAAGCATTTGAAAAGTGGCCAGGCTCAGTGAAGAAGCGAATCAAAATTTTAGTTAACTGATGTTAAAATCGTCACATGTGGCTAGTGGCTATAATGCACACCACAGATTCACAGAGTTTTGTTAGTATAAGTCGTTGTTTGGCTGTTCCTAGAGAATTGAAGAGAAAATATAACTACAGATCATGTATTTAAATTTCTGTCTTTCACTGTTGCCAGTGACTTCTGTAAGGCAGTATTATCCTGTAAAATAACCAATGTTTTACACAGCACACGAGTAGTGGCATCACCCGTTTACATTTATGCCATCATACCATTTTTTTTTGTAATCAGAAAACTAAGATGATAAACTGAACCAGAATACTTAGCTAGATTAATATGAAATAAGTCAAAAGGAAAAAGACTATCCATTGGTTCAATTTATCTTGGCAGGCAGAGACAGTTGGATGCCTAATATCCAATATTTATTTATTAAGGAAAAAAACCCCATGTATTATTCAGAATAGACAGGTTTTAAGAGAAGGTCATTGATTTTCTCATTTTGAGTTATGAATATAAAAACACACTCTAATAAAATATTCAACTCTCCCAGGATTCCTGGCAGTTTGGAATAGTTTGGAGTAGGTAGACTTTTGTTTGAGGCTACTAGGAGGTCTTGTTATCCTTCGAAATAGAGCGACCTACTTAGAACATGTTCTTCCTTAGCCCATTTCATTCATCTTCCATTTAAAACACAGACATGGTGCCTGCAGGCAGAGTAACTGCCTCAATGACATTGGAAAGAAAGTCCATTTGGAAGGCGGCTGAAGGTGGCAAAAAGAATTGGAATATGTGGTGGTTTATGGTATTTTTACAAGTCTGGGATGCATTATTCTGGCTCTTTCTACATTGTGAGAATAATGCTGTCCGATCTAGATAAGCCATTTGCAGTGAGAATTTTGTCATATGTAACCAGTCAAAAGAAAATTGAAGACAGTTGATTGGTGGGGAAAGCCTTTAGCTTCTAAAATTCTTAGAGTTTGAGATATTTAATTGCTTTTTCTAAATGTAGTCATCCTCAATGACTTTTCATTTATTGACCAACACCAAAATAAACTGTGCTGAATTCAACAATTAAAATAAACATCCACAATTAAGATAAATAAAGATACCAATATGCTTCTATAACCGACTATTAAACTCCAAATGCTGAGTAAAACCACTGTGTTAATGAAAAGAAAGTAATATCAGGTGTTTTTAAAACATATATGTAGTCAGCCTGTTTTTAAAGTGCTTTAAATTCATTTCAAGTGTTAAAACATAAAGATACAAAGCACCAACATCAAAAAAGAAAAGGCCAAGCAAAGTAGAAGAGTTTCATAAAAGTGTGCAGTTAATGGGGAAAATAGATTTCATAGCATTATTGCTTTAAAAGATCAAGATTAGAAAGATCCAAATATATTTCACAGAACCGTCAGAAATTCACCTCAAAGGCTTCAATGTACTGAGCAGTTTGTCTACTCTGTATTTCTCCTTATTACAATCGACTTGAGGGAGTGTGAACCTTGTGATTGGTGTGATCACTTCATAATTGGATCTTGAAGAAATTCACACCTTGAAATAGCTGCATGATTTTCATCTTAAAAGTGTCTTGATCCTAAAATAATCTGTACACTTATTTTTGGCAAACTTTTTTTTAACTGAAAAATGATCCTTACTGATAGCATCTTGCCTGCATCCATTCTCTCCAATACTGTCATCTGGCCCTCTTCTAGTGTCAAATGCCTATTATGTAACTTTATAAAAGAAAGACTAAAACTTGTGTAAGCAGAGTAAAAGGGAATTCTGGCATTTCTATCGCTCAAATCAATCTATAGAAGATTTTTTATTATGTCCTATGCTATTAAATGACAAAAAGTTTTGCTTCAACCAAATTGCTATAGATTATGTCCTCCTCTCCCTATAATTTAGTACTTTTTATATGGAGAATAAAAGCATGAAGGAGCCAAGTGAAGATTACTCTTTTTTTCTTTATCTTTAAAGTAGAATCAAGTTAGTTTCTCTTTAGTAGTCAACCCCTTATCCACAGAAGGCTGTTCTAAGACCCAAAATGTGAGCCTAACAGTGTAGATTTCTTAAACTTTGTAAGTTCCTACCTTTCCTCCATTTTGACTAAGCAGTAATGACATACTATGACTCTCACAATTGCTGCTGAAGGTGAGATAGGAAAACAAGCATGAATTTCATTTGACAATTCCACAGCCTTTTGCTCTTACTGTGAACCATATTAAGCTCATTATGTGATTGTTTTTCTTTCCTTCCTCAAGAAAGAGCTTTCATCTTTGGACTTAAAGGCAGACAGCATTGTCTTCACTTTTAGATGTTGAAATTGCTAGCATGACTACCTTTGAACGTCAGGATATTTAAGTGAATTGTGGGGTTATATAAGAATAAGCACATAGAGGATCTGATCATCAATATAGTTATCAAAAGACCAATGAGGATATGTATGGACATATTGGACAAAGTGATGGCTTACATGCCTTATGTAGAGAAAGATGGCAAGAGATTCATCACGGTACTCAGAACAGTGTCTAATTGAGATTTATGAACATTGTAATTTTGAAAATTTTCATTTAAAATTTATATCATGATCGATATGTAACATAAACTATCTAAAGTAAAAAGATAGATGAGAAGTACTAACATATATTCTTTTACTCCAACCCTTCCCATGAATTTTATTTTTATTTTTTCTAGTTGGACGGTTTACATGTAAGATTAGAGATGGATGTACATAAATTTAGTATTCTGTAATCAAATTAATCACTTCAGTGCTTACTATTCTTCCACAATTAAATGGAAAAATACATAATTACAATAAAAATCTTTTGATTCTTGAGATAAATACATCTTTCCTTGAATACATCCTAGGAGATTTGTATAATTCTTACATTTTATGCTACTTGTTTATGCAGAATATAAAATACAAAAGAGCCTGAAGGTGTTTGTATATTATTAGGATTAGAGTCAAAGTTATTTTGTAAGTTGAATAAAATGATTCTAAGCCGGGCAATGCTGGCACACGCCTTTAATCCCAGCACTCAGGAGGCAGAGGCAGGCGGATCTCTGGGAGTTCAAGACCAGCCTGGTCTACAGAGCTAGTTCCAGGACAGGCTCCAAAGCCACAGGGAAACCCTGTCTCAAAAAACCAAATAAATAAATAAATAAAATGATTCTAATAAATTTTAAAAATCAAATATTGTTTTAAATAAATTCATAAAATGATACATGAAAATAGTTATATCCTCTTCTCTTTCAAAATGAAAGCAACTATGATTATTATGGAAATTATGGATCAATTACTGAAGTTACTGATAGGTAAAATGATTCATACACAACAGATAATGTAGTTCTCATTCCCGTAGTACCAAGTGAAAATTATCCAGTTACAATGAAAAGAAATACAATTCAGCATTATGTTATATATGAAAAGAAGTAAAGTAGTTAGCAAAAGAAACTAAATATTAATTCACGTAGTCATTTATTTTAGTGGGTAGTTGAGTGAAAAACCCATAGTTCCTTTTCTTCTCTCTTTTCTTTTTTTTTCTTCTCTTTTCTTTTCTGGCAATAATTACTTTTTGCCAATTTCTTTTTCCTTAAAGAGGTTGTATTATAAACAATTGTTTATAGCTTTTTAAATTTGAATGTCTAAGAATGGATAACACTGAGCTGTGTCACCAAGTGTTCAATAAACAAAAGATGAGTGAAATGTAGTCTTATATCAAAAGTCCTTAAAGAACCATTGATATACTTTTTGTGGTGTTTGGGTGTAATTTAGGCTCTTTCACATCTTAGGAAAGTACTCAGTCACTGAGTGGCAGCCCTAGCTTCCTTCCTCTCTCTTTTAAAAGAATACTGTTCCACTATTCACTATTTACCTTAGTCTGAGCAAAAACTTTCTGGATATACACCTATTTTTCTTAAAAAAGCAAGCTATATGAAACCACATGTTTCAAATTCACAAATACATCTCTTTGTGTATTTCATTTCAATTCATTGTGAATTTTTTATCAAAATACTATCAAGAAATATTGAATTTTGAATATGTGTGCATATATACATACATGTATGTACATAATCATATAAAGAAATGTGTGGCTAGATATGCAAAATGCTTCTATTTATAATGGCATATGATTATTCCCTCATTTAATTTGCAGTGGTTCATTACCATCTACAAAGAAAGAAAGTTGAAACCCAAACTCTTGCATAGCTCTCTTTCCCATTAATTTTTCTTATCGGCCCCTACCTGATTCTAAATTTGAGCTGTTAATATGGGGTTTCAAATCTTGATAAAAGACATAAAGGATAAAATAACCATGTACCTAACATGACATTAGCTCTGTCTGTCCTAGCATTAAGGGTAAGAAGACCTTTCATCCTAACACTTTGTAACTTCAGTAATAGCCTTAAGGATCTAAACTTAAGGTGAATCATAAAATCCCAAAATGCAGGCACTGAAATTTAGGATATAATAACATTATATTTCTTTCAAAACTTAAAGTAGAAAACATTTCATTGCCCTTATTGCTTGTTGATATGGGTTAGGGAATACTCCTTCTTTGAAAATAATAAAAACAATTTGCTATAAAGAGATCCTAGACTCAAGCAAGGAACTTTATAAATAGAATTCACTATTAGCAAAGGAAAACATTTTTGGGGGAATCTTGTGGGCATTTCAGTGAAAATATATTTTATTAGCCTTTATTTGAACTCATTTAAATACTACAATTCAATGTTTCTTTGTAATGTTTTGACAGAACATTTCAAAATGCATTGAACTGAAATACACAAAGATGTGTATTTGCACTTATGACTTTGAAATATGTGGTTTCATATAACTTATTTACCTTGAAGAAAAATGTATATATGACATCATTTTCCATAAAAAGCTTATAATAAAAGATATAAGAATTGTTTTCCTTTGTATTTGGAACTCTTGATTTTTTTCCACTTAAAGGGACTTTCCTTTTTTCATCACTATGCTACTGACATGGATCTTTATACTCTTTAGTGTAGATAATACTGAATTTGGCTCACAATAGCTAAGAAAAGTAAACTTAGTGAATGCAAAGCAGTGATCCAAGGGTAATAAGCTGTCTACTGGAAACATGTTCATTTGTTGGAAGATAATTGAAGCACAAAATTTGCAAGTCTCTTTTAACAGACGAGTTACAGCTTTTTTTTTGCAGTTTCTGTGTACACAAGAATAGCACATTTTTGCTGCTTCATAAGATTGTACAAAAAAGAACTTAGATGCTAAAAGATGGAGAACTGTTTTACTAGAAGGAACACAAACACCTGAATAATCAATACCCTTGCCTAAGGTGACTGTTGTGCAGCATATGAAATCTCTCAGAGACCCACAGGAATAAGCTCCAATCTCAATCAGATTCTTACGATACCAAAATACACATTAAAACCCATAAATGTTATTATTTTGAACTTACAGAAAGTAAAGTATGAGCTTCACTCAAATTCTACTTTGAAAGGCTGAATTTGTACATAATGAGTCTCTATTCCTCTGAAAGAAAACAGTCTACTCCTTTGTTTGACTTTATCAGTAGAGTTACTTAATGTTTCAAATGGCCACACATTCATTTTTAATTAAGTTGTAATTTTAACTTTCATCTTCATTTGTGTAACATAATTCACTTAGTAAAATTATTTGTATTTCAAATCTCTAGCTGCCCCTCATTTCTAAAGATAAGAATTTAATTTAAAAAACTTACGATAAGGAGCACAAAAGCTTTGTATAAAATACATAATTTTAAAGTTCAAAGTCTAAAGCTACAAAAAGCTAGCTCATTCAAATGCTATATCCTTGTAGCAATTTTGAGGCTAATACATGACTTCAATGAATGATTAAGTTATTATCTGGATCTTATAAATTCATTCCTAATTTCTTCCTGGGCCATAATGTAGCTTCTTACATCACTGTACCTAACTTCTGGTGCCTTGCACTTAACAATCATAACCCACATCCAAATTGCAATATGCTAAAATTGGAGCTTTCGAACCACATGTCATTCACATTATCCACCAATCAATCTACTCTTTCCAAAACTGAAACCATGGAATTAAATGGTCCAGCAAATTTGCACATGGGTAAATGGCCAAGAAGTTATTCTTATTTTGGGCCTGGATGTATCACAGTTGAGGAAGTTAACCATTTGCTATGTAATGAGAACTATCTCTCAATAAACCATATTTGCTCTGCCCTTTAACCTACTCTACATATTCTTATCTTAGGTCAGTGGACTTTGAATATTTATTTATTGCTCAGCATCTTTATATTACCTATTGTCAATAGATTCTAATTTCCTTGAAAGTAAATTACCTCTGGCTAAATGTGAAAGACTTCGGACTTTTAAGGTTTTCTGCTTTTTTCTGTTTAGGTGACTGGTGTGGCCCAATTAACTCAGTTGGAAGTTCCACAGAGTCACAAAGAATGAAGAAAATAATGTATTATAAGGAGATTTAAGTAGTTCCTGGTAGCCAGGTTGTTTTCTTTTTCTAGGCCATATGCCCTTGCCTTTGGGCTAATGCTTTTGTTTATGTTCTCTCTTTTAATAAAATAATGATTTCTGTTGCTTGTACTCAAAGGACCGTGAGAAACAACTAACCAGATTATATTTCCTGATATCATGTTCCTGTTTAAAAGCCTTTAAGGATGGTCATCATGTGCCAAGGTTCTCAAAGAAGCCTGTTTGTTACAGACCCCCACTGCTTAGTCTTATTCTTGTCTTTTCAGCCTTATAATTTTTCAATAATAACCTTAATTTCAGGGGCATCAAATCACAACTTTGTCGGCAAGTTTCTTTCACTCATCTCTGAAATAATAATTCATTTCTTCTGTTTGTGCTGTCCCTGTTTCCTCTAAATGATTAATTCTCACCTCCTCTTCAGTGTTTTGCTTAACTTCTTTAAGAAGTTATTCCCAATTATGTTCTCTATGTTTTCAATTTTCACTAGAATATGTCCTGAGATTATCACCCACATAAACTAAGGGGAGTAGAAAACCATATTTAACAATCAGGACTGTGGAACTAGTCCATTCCAGTTTAAATCCCAACACTCTCCCTTTCTTGATTTTGGGCACAGCATTCAGCTATGTATTTGTATTCATTTTCTAGAATTATTGCAAACAATAAATACTATACAAAACATATTTAGATCAGTGACTGACATATTATGAGTGACAAACATGTTGTAGCTATTTTTCTAAAATACAACTGTGGTTGTTAGAATGAGATCAGTGCCCATAGGCTTGGTTCCCAGCTGGTAGACTGTTGAGAAGGATTAGGAGCTGTGGCCTTGATGGAGTAGGTTTGGTGGGTTGGTCTTGTTGGGAGAATAATGCTCTTGGGAGTGGGCATTGAAACCCAATCTCTCTCTCTCTTTCTCCCTTCCTCCCTACCTCCTTCCCCCTCCCCCTCTCCTTCTTTCTCTCTTCTCTCTGCCTGCTGCCTATAGATCAGGATATGAAGCTCTCAGCTCTAATACCATGCCTCCTTGTTTCTCACCATGATGATAATGGATTAACTCTTTGAAACTGTAAGCAAGCCTCCAGTTAAATGCTTTCTTTTCTTAGAGTTGACTTGTTCATGGTGTCTCTTCACTTTAATAGAAAGGTAGGTAAGACAATAACCTTACAGTATTATTTTTTTATTTCAACCTTTTAAATCTACACTTTATTATATGTTATGAGCACTATCGTAACAGCTCAATAAAATTATATTAAAGTAACATATAAATAAATGTTTCTCTACAGAGTACTACAGCTTAAAAACCCTTTTTGGAATGTTGCCTCATTTCTCACACATAAACTATTAATGGTGGTTATGTTTGTTTAAAAATTATATAATTAAATTCTTTATTTTCTAGTATAATAAAATCCTTCTAGAATTCACATCTCCTTATTGGTTCCTCCTCTCATATATATATATATATATATATATATATATATATATATATATATACATACATACATACATACATACATACATACATAGACACATGCATAGCATATGCACGCACATACACTACATAGAGTGTTTTTCTTCACTAAAAAGGAGTAAATCTATGAAATGCAAAAATTAGAATTGTATATATAAATTATTTTTAAAACAAAAAATGAAGCAAGAAAAACATCCTTACTATTTATCCGGAAAAGGATAACATTGGGCATCTTTCTCATGCTCTCTACTTTATTTCTGTGAGAATGTGTCTAAATTACCTCTTGGACTATATTTATATATCTTTTTGAAAAGTACTGAGTTAATAGATCCATCTAGAAAAGACTAATTCTTTTGGTTAACACTGAATAATATTCTTAAAAAGTTGGGTTCACGAACCCATCACAAATCACTTAAATTTCTTTTGCCCACTACCATAAAGGAAAAGACTTTTACATGAAGCTATAGTGTCAGTAACATGATTCAAAAAACACAAGTATGAAGCTTTCTAGAGTTTGCCATAAAAAACTAATATTTATTCCTAACAGTAGTTTAATATTCAAAGTAATCAATGCAAAGATGGAAACATTTTTCATACACTATCCAATATAATTTTCATTGTAAACTGTATAGCTCATAGCTATAGCTACATCTTACACATAGGCAATCTGAAGTTTAGGGACGGAGAATAACTTACCACAGTTTTTACAGCTTTGCCACTTAGGTCAAAGTTCCAAAGTCTGCACTTTAAGCATCATAGCATACTACTTTTACTAAATGATATTACTTGAATTGCCGATACAATGATATGAGTTTTGATATAATGTTTTTTTTCCTGTATCATCCCAGTACAGATGCAAAATGCTCAGTAACGGGTCTGACCTAGATTATGTATAAAGATACATATAAACCAGTAAATAGTGACTTAAGTTACAGTTATTAATACAAATAGTATACATATCAAGGAAGAATACAGGCGTAAGATTCAGACAATAATCAGAATACTTCTGATATCTGCTAGGTGTACGGGACACCTATGAGTCTCAGGTCCTTTTTCTGGAAGATAAAGGTGGGTACAAATAAATGTTACAAAAATGTGTAAATTCATATGTATAATAATTAAATCTCTTATTATGTAATTATCTATAATTATATGGTAAACGTGAATGGAGGTGCCTTTTATGGGCTCTGCATTCACAAAGATGAGGTGAATAACTTGACTATGGTCATGTCATTTGTAATCAATTAGAAAAGCCCACAACTGTGTTCTTAAGAGTACAAGGTACTTTTTAAAAATTGTTTTGTTTTGATATTGCTAGGTCTTCTATACAACAGAGGCTGGCCTTGAACTCAAAATCTTCCTGTGACTATTAACCACAACATCAGCTTCAAGGTAGTTTAAATGCTTCTTGTTTCTTAATCATCAAGTTCATTTTATTGTTCCCCTATTTCTGACTTGCTCCTTCCTTGACTTTCAAAAGAAAGAAAACAATTCTGTAACATCTCAAACACATTCAGTACAATTTATTGTTTCTTTAGAAGTTCTCCAGTGCTTTTACAAGTGAAATGAGTACCATGTATAAAGCTTTCAAAATTGCATTTTGCACCCATAGAAAAAGAAAAGACATATAGCATAGTTGTAGCATCCAGGTAAAGCACATTTATAGCAATGAATTCTCGAGTTTCTAATTGATTGGGTAATTTCAGTAAATGATTTTCAATGATGGTGAGAAATAAGATGCTGAATTATTAAAGCTTGCTTATTTGAATATGGGGAAGCATAAAACCTAATACTGAGATCCAGGGTATTTAAAATATGTTGTATTTTGTTACTTGTTTTATTTATTTCTAACTCTCAATTATCCTTATGACTCGAGGTAGAATACTGGTATAGGCAATTCAGAGAAGTGGATAATAAGCAAGTCCAAGATTATTATCTCTATCTTTGTAATATGTTATGGCTGTACAGTGCCAAAACAAATAGTTTAAATGTAACCAGCTCAATTGAGCAAATTATTTTGTAGTACAGATTAAAAAAAAACAGTTATTTACATAATTTAACGGAACCACCTATACTTATAAGGTTTACATGTTTGGACCTCATTTCTCCTTTCCCCCTTTAAATTATGACTCCTTCAGACAATTGATTCATGCCTTTGATCGTATTTAGGTTGTCAAGAGTCGAGCGTGGAGCGTGTTTGCTAACAGAAAATAAGGTAGCCTAAAAACTGGTGGTAAGTCATAAAGGAGAGGGACATGTCAAGTGAAAATGTGCACTTTAAAGAAAAATCTCTTACAGATTTTCTACTTATTGTTTTTATCCATACCTTTTGTTTGATGATCATCTCATTGATGTCCTCGAGATCGCCCACCATCACTCTCTGTGATTTTATAACTCGATCAAGCAAAGAAAGCCATTCTGTAAGTTCTGTCCAAGCTCGGTTGAAGTCTGCCAGAGCAGGTACCTCCAACAGCAAAGAAGATGGCATTTCTAGTTTGGAGATGACAGTTTCCTTGGTAACCACAGACTGTGTCACTAGAGTAACAGTCTGACCAGGAGCTAGTGTTTTTGAAAGAAGGAAGAAAAGAAGAGAGAAAATTTGAGAAACATGCAAACAAGCCACTTTCAGTAACAATAAAGAAATATTAGTTGATAGCTAACAGTTTGAGTCAGTAACAATAAGGAAACATTTGTTGACAGCCAACAGTTTGAGTCAAGACTTCTCACAATGTATCTAGCAACGCGGATACTTTATAGAGTATATATCAGAAAACATTTAAATGTTTAATAATCTTTAAAATTTGTAAACTTATTTTCATGCTTTAAAAATTTAATTTTTTTCAGTAAGAATCATATAGTTTGTGAAGTTTATAAACAAAACTATTGAGATATTTCTAGGTAAGACTTACGTATTTATTGACCATTCAAAGAAGAAAATAAAAAACTAAAGATTGTATAAGGTCATATTTCTGATTTCAGATTTTCTTGAATAATAAAAGTATTTAGTGGGAAGAAACTCTCTGCAGCTTCCAGTGGGGACACTTCACATTTTATCTTCTGGTTTGGCAATAAAGTAGTAGATAATAAAGCAAGGTCTATTATTTTTTAAAAGTGATAGCTAGTAAAACTTTTCTTTTTGATATAAAACACTATTTCGAGATCATTAAAATCCCAAATTAAAGTTAATAGTGTTGAATACTTCAATGGATACATGGAGTCTCCAGGCGAGACACATGGGTGAGAATCCTGCTGTCTGCCTTAGGAACCCTGAGCCCTTGCTTAAGTTATTCAACCTCTCTAATACTGAGCTTTTCTCATCAATGAAGGAAGAAAATAACAGAGTAAATGTCACAGGGGAAGTCATCTGGACTCAATGATAATACAAGAAATGTAAATACAGCAACGCCACACAATATCATCATCATCGTCATTGTCGTTGTCATCATTGTCATTATCACAGTATTAGTGAGGTGCTAATAAGCTAGTCATTAATGTTAAGTATTACTATTTTATAATTACTTGGTCGGTTATAAAATACTTCTAAAAATATGGTGACAAGTGAGAGATGAGGACTGAAGACATAAAAAAATGGGGAAAACTCGGTCTGCTGTTTGTTTGCTGCCCTATATTAACTAAATGATGCTGAGATAAATTTTCTGGTGTGAAATGATGCCTTGGTAACAACATAGAGAAGGATGATCAGAAACCAGTACCAAAAGGAAGAATTCGTTAATCTGTTTTACAGACAAATCTGACAGCATCATTATAACCTGGAGAGCCGCAGCAATGAAATACTGGATTAAGTGGTTCAGAAGGGAAGCATTTGGGAAGCACTGGAAATGGCTTCTTAGTGGAAGATGTCATAGGTGTGTACAAGGGAGTTATTCAAAGCACATCAAAAATGTGCACATGTATACTCTGAGGTGACAATGCATTCATTTCAGTTAACTGCATTATTATTCATACTTTTTAAGTGGTCTCCTCATTAAGAAGACGGGAGAGGTAGAAGGATGCTTCTTCTCTTTCTAATGTCTAGGGAACATCCAGCAATTCCCACAGACAGAAGAGTAAGGTAGAATGAAAAGTGTTGCAGGTGTCAGAATTGAAACATAATACATAAAAGTAGTAAGGAGAAAGCTAACACTGAAGAAATAAGAAACATTGTTTCTCAAAGTCATCACACTATCGAGAGCGTTTCTGAAAAGCAGGAAACCTAATCTGAAGCAAAACTATCATCTTGTGATCTATAGTACAAAGTTGTTCATATACTGGCACTCTCCTCCCCTACTGTAAATTAAGTTTAGATATTATACAAGAAATCTCAACCAAGGAATTCGATCCTCAGAAATGATATATGGGTATGGTTGAGAGGAAAATTAAAACCTAACTGTAGGAGCTTACTGTAGACCATAAGGTGAACTGGAAAGCATGCTGCTAAAATAAATACACACTAACTTCTAGCAGCATAGAATAGACTGTCAAGGTTTTCTTTCAAGCACCCCCTTCAAGTCTCTTATTGTTTGAAAATTTCATACATGGATATATTTTTTTTAATTTATTTATTAAGGATTTCTGCCTCCTCCCCGCCCCCGCCTCCCACTTCCCTCCCCCTGCCCCGATCAAGTCCCCCTCCCTCATCAACTCGAAGAGCAATCAGGGTTCCCTGACCTGTGGGAAGTCCAAGGACCGCCCACCTTCATCCAGGTCTAGTAAGGTGAGCATCCGAACTGCCTAGGCTCCCACAAAGCCAGTACGTGCAGTAGGATCAAAAACCCATTGCCATTGTTCTTGAGTTCTCAGTAGTCTTCATTTTGTAGACAAATGGATGGAAATAGAAAACACTATCCTGAGTGAGGTAAGCCAGACACAAAAAGAGGAACATGGGATGTACTCACTCATATTTGGTTTATGGCCATAAATAAAAGATATTGAGCTTATAATTCGCGATCCTAGAGAAGTTAAATAAGAATGTGAATCCAAAGACAAACATATAGGCATCCTCCTGAATATTAACCTTCATCAGGTGATGAAAGGAGACAGAGACCCACATTGAAGAACTGGACAGAAATCTCAAGTTCCAAATCAGGAGCAGAAGGAGAGAGAGCACAAGCAAGGAACTCAGGACCGCGAGGGGTACACCTACACACTGGATATAATATTTTTTAACTCTACCACCTCTCATTTCCTCTCCTCAATTGCCCCTCTACCCTCAATCACTTTTCCTTTCCAATTTCAAACGCTTAAAAAGCAGAGTTCATTTGGGCTGTGTGTATGTGTGTAATAAGATCTGCTGGAACATGCGTGATCATGAGAGGTCACAAACTTGAAGAGAACTCTCTCTCTCTCTCTCTCTCTCTCTCTCTCTCTCTCTCTCTCTCTCTCTCTCTCTCTCTCTCCAGCCATCAATTGCCAATAGCTTCTTAGTTTCTCAGCTATGGCTGGGAATTTCTGATCATTTCTTGACTCTTTCCTGGGATTTTGACCTGTCTGATCATGTACAAGTCTTATACACACAGTCATAACCACTGTGAGTTCATGTTTTCAATGGACCTACTCTACTCCCTTAAAATACAGTTTGCTGCCGAACTCCGTAATCATTATAATTTTTCCACTCTCTCTTCCATGAAGATACCCAAACCTTAGGGGGGAGAGGTATGGTATAGATGCACCATTTAGAGCTCATCACTACACAGACTCTTATTCTGTGCCTATTGGCTAGTTGTGGGCCTCTGGATCTATCACAAAAAAAATCTCTAATGAAAGTTGAGATATGTACTATGCTATGAATATAGAGATGTATATTTAGAAGGTAGTTGTAAACTAAGTTCATTTAGCAGAGTGATAAGTATTGGGTTCTCCCCAAAGGACCTATGATCTAGGCAGTCACAGGTCCCTCATCTAGCTAGTACCATACATGAGTTCTCTCTCATGGAGCAGACTTTAAACCTAGTTGTTACTATCCATGCTACTATTGCATCTGTAGACATATCTCTCCAGGCCATTCATTATTTAGCTCATAGCATCATAGCTGTATATTCTGACTAATCCTATTTCTCCCCCAGTAGCATACATAGACATTTTCAACACTACAAAACCTATCAAGGTAGTTGATGGAAGACAGGGAGTTAGTGTTTTTTAAAGGTGTGACCTCTGATAGGTGTAACAAGTTCCAGTGGAGACTCTGTCAAGAGTACATAGACAGTACTAATGGGATTCAATGGGTTATTTTTAAAACGATGTGTATATGGAATAGGAGGTTAATCTGACAGGAGTTGAAGCACAGAGGTGGTTGAATACCATCAAAATATAATGAATGAAATTTTCCGAGAATTAATTAAGATATATAGTTATAAAGCCCATGTTCATTAAACATTTTGGTATACATAAAGTATTCTATATACAATGAATCCTAAATTTAACAATTAATTGTAAATATGTTTCTGGAAGGGCAAAATGTAGACTATGTGAAAGCGTTTTACTATTTAGATGTTAACTATCTTGTAGAAAAATATTTACTGTATTTTAATTTGTGTATATATGTGTTACACAACTTCTTGATATGCTATAGCAAAGGAAAGTGCTGAGAGAAAAGCCCATCTGTCATACCTACTGTTGGAAAAATAATAGAATTTGATTTACTGTATATCATAATATCTCCCTCTTAGGACAATTCCATGAAGTCAGTAATATTCTTATTATTGCATAAGTAAAGACTAAGGCTGAAATGTTCACTTTAGCAACAATGCTAGAATATTGCCCTTCACCATGCCTAGAAAATTATAAATTACCAACTTATTGCTGTGTCTGAACAAATGGTCACGCCAACTATCCAGGAGAAAGGTGTACTATCATAATCCCACAGTGTAACTAACTAAAACCCAATACGGTTTAAATACTTCTCCTAAGGTTACACAGATAAGATACAACAGAACAAGTGTTTGCAAGCCCAGAAATCTAGACTTCCAATGTTTTTCTTAAAGTGATTCCTGAATCCCAGTTCTTTTTCCAGCTTAAATAAAGGTTGATGAGTTGTCTCGATGAGGAAAGGAACTCTCGCTGAGCCTGATAACCTGACTTTGATCCCTGGGGCCCACGTGCTAGAAGAAGAAAGCTTACTTCCACAAGCTGTACACATTCATCTGCTCAATTGTCAAGTCTTGATTGGCTCCATGGTAGTATTGCGTTCTCGAATCTATATTCTGAATTTTCCATTCACCATTCTCGCTTACACTTGATTCTGCACCATCCAGTGGACACAGGTCATCAGATACTTTTATGTCCTTCCACATCAAAGGTAAATGGGTTTTGTTTGGAAGGATCAGGGTAAGTATGTTAAAAAATTCTCAGTAAGGCAGACAACAGCACTTCTGAATCACAAATATTGAATAGGACTTAATATTTTCTTCAATAGAGTGACACTAGCTACATAAACCACATCCCATGGCAGATCTCATCCCAGCAGGTATCCTACATCTTCTCTATACCTCATTTAATAACCTAAACCTATGGGTTATGATGCATTTGTGGGTAGAACCGTCCTTTCACAAGTGTTGTCTAAGGCCTCCAGAAAAACACAGTTACATTGCAATTCATAACAGTAGCAAAATTACAGTTATGAAGTAGTCACAAAATAATTTTAAGATTGAGGAGTCAACACACCATGAGGAGCTGTATTAAAGGCTTGCAGCATTAGGAAGTTGAGAACCACTGATCTAGAAAGATATCTTGAAATCTTTCCTGTTCTATCATGTTATCTATAAAACAGATATGACAATGTACCTTATAAACTTACTAAGATATAAACATTATATATATATATATGAGGTTATATACATACAAAAGATTATGTACTTAAATAGTCTGACTACTAATGATTCTATCAAACTTATGCATTGCACTAGAAAATTAAAATGATTGTACCAAAAACTGTTAAATTTCTTTCATAGTTACACTAAATGACAAATTTAAAACAGCTAAATTGAACTGACTTTGGTAAAACAAAAATAACAGTAGGTGTAATATACTATTGCAAATGACAGCTTTGCTCTGAATACTTTGTTAATTAAAAGGTGTTGACTTTAAGAAGGAACTCTTATTTTTTACAAAATGTTTGAAGAGCATTTCTGTAGTCTAAATTTTTAATTGGTTTTATGGATACATGATTAGGCAGACTATTAGCTTTGCTTAGAGCTATAAAACGTCCACTAAACTTTTCAAACACATACACACACACACTCTCACACACACATAATGTATCTGGTATCTTTTCTTTGAAGTGTTCACACACAGTTTTTCTATAATTCACAGGTCTTCTTTGGTTGGTTAAAAAATACAAGAACATATTATATTTGTAGCTTTGTTATATGACTGTGTTTCTTTCCATCTTCTGTTTGAAAATCAGTCAACTTACTAATAAGTGATTGAATACATACTAATTGCTATGTGAGGTATATGTATACAATCCTATTATATTTTATTTTCATTTCATCATTCTGTGTCAAAAGAAGGTGAAATTGATACACATGACCAAATTGCTTTGGTGACTTGTTGAGATGTCTCAGTGGCTAAGAATACTTGCTACCAACCCTGAAAACTCAAGTTTGACCCTGAAACACACAAGGTGAAAGTAGAGAACCAATTCTCAAAAGTTTGGCTTGCACATATATGCTGTGGCATGTATACAATCCCATCCTCACCTACACTACCTCATCACACAAAGTAAATAAATAAATTATCAATAACCAATGTGCTTCTGTTTAGTACTAAGGGACATAAAAAAACCCTCTTACTATCATTGAATTAAATAGCAGGAAGAAACATGAATAGTTTCTTTCTGAATATTTATTTATTTAAAATTTCCACCTTCTCCCATCCTCCCTGTTCCATCCCCCTCCCCCTAATTCTCCAGTCCTAAAAGAAGTCAGGGTGCCCTGCCTTGTGGGAAGTCCAAGGTCCCTCCCTTTATCGTTGGAAGGTGTGCAGACAAACAGACTAGGCTCCCCAAAATCCAGTACATGAATATTTAAAAGGATGGCATTTGTCATTTTCAAATACAGAACAATTCAAGAGTACTGGGTAAGAAATCAAAAATCATTTCTGGAGTCCAGGATAGAAAAATATATTTCATATAAATGAGGAAGAACCTCGATTCTCTGTATCTGTAGTCTGTACATAAAATTAGAAATCAATGTACTTCCACAAGGAAAGAAAATGTTGAGAAATACCCAAGGTGAAAGATTCATACAGTCATGTTAATTTTACTTCCAAATCAGAAGGCTTGAAGAAAAAAATTTCAGCCAAAGCCATAGACCATTAGGAGTATAGGCTAAGCCAATTACTATACTTCCCTGTACAAAAGATGAAGAGAGAAAAGCTAAGCAAAGCCAGTGATTCTAGTGAAAGATGATCCTCAAATCCCAAAGTGGTATCAGAATAATATTTATGTAACTACTTGGTTTAACTAAAGAATGTGTGTAGATCTCACTATAGGAAATGTGACAATACAGAGTCTACTCCCCAAAAGAAAAATGTAGACATGGCAAAAAAAAAATTATGATTAACTATTCAGTGTAAATGACGCTTGTACTTGATCGATGAAGCTACTTTTTAATCCTGGTAAGTATTAAGAAAATAAAAAACACTTTAAGACTGTTATACATCAAATAAGATCCCCTACTAAGAGTCAGATTCCCAAATAAGATACTTGTAGCTGTTAGTCATCTTTAACAAAACCCTCAATGTGTAGCACATCATAAGGTCTTAATAAACATCTTTGTGACATGGATTAGAAAGATAAACAACATACTAAGAAGAGTATTTAAGTATTATACATATTTATTCCTATAAATGTATGCATGCATATATATATATATATATATATATATATATATATATATATAATTCTAATCACAGTTTTAATCTAGGGATCCTTAAGGAAGAATAATTAGCTACAATAATGAGGCTGGAAAGCTAAGGCTGGAAAGCTAAGGAATGGGCTGGATCCAGCCGTCAAAGCCACGGCTTTAGTCCTACTGAGATTGCTTGGTAAATTAAAGACTCATGTGGTCAGAAAAACAGAGAGAGATACAGTAAAGAGAGCATCAAAGACAAAGAAAATTTTTAAATGATTTACAATGTGTTAAAAATATATGCAGGCTAAAGTTGAAGTTCTTAAAGTAAAAAAAGGAAGAGAGTTGTTGTGTGTGGTAGTACACACTTTTAATCCCAACACTTGGAAGGCAGAGGGAGATTGACCTCTGTGACTTCAAGGTGTGGTAGCACACGCCTTTAATCCCAGTGCCTAGAAGGCAGAGACAAACAGATCTCTGTGAGTTCAAGGTGTAGTAGCGTACACCTTTAATCCCAATGCCTGGGAGGCAGAGACAGGCGGATCTCTGAGAGTTCAAGGACAGCCTGGTATACAGAGTTATTCCAGGTCAAAGATACAGAGAACCTGTCTCAAAAAGCAAAGAGTTAAAAGTAAAAATAAACAAAATAGAGGTTAAAACAAAGCTGCACAAAGATGGAAAATACACAGAGAATTTTGATACTGTATGCTATTATGCTCTCTTTAAATTATTTAAATGCTGAGGAAGGAGCAACAGATGCTAAACGATATTTATTTATAAATGCTGCTGAACTAATCCAACATAGATATTTTGATGCCTTGACATTGAAATTTGGATCTAAGGACATGATGCTTTGGAAAGGAGTTTCTTATTTTGTTTTCACAGAGGATGAGACCCTGTTCATTTCTTCTATTCCGATTTGGTATGATGGACCACGCCCTCCTGAAGGGTTGGTGTGAACACCTTCAGAAAATTGCTTCGCTCAACTGCCAACTGAGATGAAACTAGCACACAGGTTATACCATGAAAGACCTAATTAATGACGCCCCCATTCAGCAGGAAGCAGTTTGGAGGGAAATAACTGCACCCACATTCCCAAAAAATGTTTATAAATGTTCTTTTACATTTAAAGGGGGATATGATATAGGTATGAATAATTTGCATTAGTATAGATTTTGCTTTATTGATAGAGATTTACGGTCAATTTTGTTATATGTATATGTATTTCTGATATTGATTAAGGTATTGTGATTGTGTAGTTCATTATTGAAATGTAATGTATAATTAGGAAATATAGGTTGTTGATGGATAATCATAAATAATAGTCAAGTTTGTAGTCATGTTAGTTAATATTTTCTAGATGTGCGTAGATATATTTTAGATAGGCATTCTTCATATTTTTCAAAGATTATAGAATATGGCATTTTAAATGTTTTAATAACTTAGGACTTTTCATGACAATGAGACACTCTGCTCCTGGCAGCACCAATCTACTTCAAGAGGAAGATAGGCATCGAAGAGGCTCGTTATGGAGTTTGATAGCCATTTGGGCAAGAAACTGCTCTTGCCTGGACTATTGCATAAACTGGACACAGAGAACCCACAGAGAGAGGACTACTGAACTTGCCTAAGGTGAGATGATCTTTCGGGGTTCCTGATTCATGAAAGAGTTTGCGAGACATTCTGCAGGACACAACAGATAGTGACTGAACTGACTTTGAATTTTCCTGCTTTATGGAAATGTCTGCTGGATACCATGGGCCTGAAGGCTGAAGATGGATGCCCCAATGGTACAGAGGAACTTTGGGTGACTGTCCAGGCAGTGAGATGTCTCTGTCATTTCTAGAGTTTTAAAAGTTGTTTTTTTCTTGTTTGCTTAGGTAGTATTGTTTCTTTGTGGAGTCTTTGATGGAGTTAAGAATAGTTAGTTATAGTTATAGTTTTCCTTAGTTATGATAAAGATTATTGTATCTTTTACTTGATAACTGTTTCGTTATATGTAATTTTGCTATGTTAAAGTTAAAGCCTTTTTTTTGTTTGTTTAAACTGAAAAAGGGGAAATGATGGAGGAAGGTCATTGGTTAAATAAAAAGAAACTGCTTGGCCCTCATTGGTTAGAAGATAGGTGGGAGGAGTAAACCGAACAGAACGCTGGGAGGAAGAGGAAGTGAGGTCAGACTCCACAGCTCTCCTCTCCAGAGCAGACGCCTCAGAGAGACGCCATGCTCCCAGCTAACAGGCAGACGCATGCGATGAAGCTCCGACCTAGGATGGATATAAGCTAGAATCTTCCCGGTAAGCGCACCTAGAGGCGCTACACAGATGATTAGAAATGGGCTAAATTAATAGGTGAGAATTAGCCTAGAAGAGGCTAGATAGAAATGAGCCAAGCAGTGATTAAATGAATACAGTTTGTGTGTTGTTATTTCGGGCATAAGCTAGCCAGGCAGCCGGGGTGCTGGGGACGCAGCCCTGCCGCTATTATTACTACAACCCTCAATGTGTAGCACATAATAAGGTCTTAATAAACATTTTTGTGACATGGATTAGAAAGATAAACAACATACTAAGAAGAGTATTTAAGTATTATACATATTTATTCCTATAAATGTATGTATGCATATATATATATATATAATTTTAATCACAGTTTTAATCTAGGGATCCTTAAGGAAGAATAATTAGCTACAATACAATAAAAATAATAGTAAATAATATAAAAATATAGATTTATTTGGACCAATTAAATAAGGTATTTAAACTGAACTTTGAACAAATTAAAAATGATACCATTTCCTATACTGGTTCCTTATTTTGTCCTTTTTGAAATGGACCCCAAAGCCACAATGAATGTGACATAACATATAAAATAATTGTGGTCTGTCAGTATGCAGAAATATTTTAATCCACATGCACTATTTGTGTTTTCTCAAAACATTAAATTTGGAACTAACATATGATCTAGCAATTCTGAATATAATTAAAAGACCTGAAAACAGGATATTGTACACAGATTAATTTTAGAATTATTCATGCTAGTCTAGAACTAAAGATACTAAAATGTCTCTTGAAGGCTAAATAAAATAAATATATATGTATTATAGCAATATAGTATATGCAGATATACCATGATATTATTAACCTTTATAGCCGGTCTACTGGTATTATATAACATGACTACATCATGAATTATCTAGAGGTATGTTATAGAACAAGGTATATATAATTAACAGTATTGTCCTGTATCCTTAAAAAATTTAAGATGATGAACATTATAGATTTACTCTAATTGTGTACATGTGTGTGTGTTTCTGTTGGTATATGCATGTACATGTATGCTTGCCAGATGACATTGTCAGATTCTTTGGAACTGGTTAGAGAACTTGTCAATGGCCCAATTTGGGTGCTGAGAATTGACCTTGTATCCTTTGCAAGAGAACTGTATAATCTTAACATCTGAGCCATCTCCCTAAGCCCAAATGGCAATTTTATGTCACAAATTTAACTACAAACAATTTATGGGTGAGAAAAATATTTTTCCTCACTATTTTGGGGAAAGAAGACTTAAAAAAGTCTTTGAATACTGCAGCAAACATCATCCTATAACATCACAATCTTTCCACAATGGTGAGGCCCAGTGAAAAATGAATATTTTTGTTGTTGGTGGTGGTGATTTTAGCACTATTGTATATCCCTCTGAAATTCTTTGTGAAGCAATCAGGTTCTGCCAATAACTCTCTGTAGCGGGTTCTAGGAGCCTTCAAGGAAAACCTCTCTGAGACATTATTGGACATTCCACAGATCATGAGAATATGGTTGCTGGTAAAGTCTAGCTGCTACTCTCCTATCTCTCTCTCTGTCTCTCTCTCTCCCTTTCTCCTCTCTTCCCCTCTGTAGGTTTCTCTGTGTGTGTCTGTTTTTCACACCTACTCCTTTTGTAAAAGGTTTGTTTTATTTTTGCTTATGGATTCATGCAGGTGTGCAGGATGTATGCACATTCAAGTGCAATTGCCGATGGAGTACAAAACAGGGCATAAGATCCCCAGACCTGGAGCTGGAGCTGCAGTTACAGAACGTTGTAAACTGCCCAAATTGGGTGCTGGGAACTGAATTTGCAAGAGCAGGGCTGGCTCTTAATTCCAGCCCTGGAAGAGTGCTCCTGATTGCTGCATCGATACAAGAGCCATCTTACTTGCCTGTGTTTGAGAAACCTTCGCCTAACTCTAGAGATAGCTTCCACTTTACTGACAGTAAAGTGCCTTGACAGTCCAGCGATTGCTGATTGCTGATCCACCTCTTGGAATGTCCAGTACTGCCTCTCTAACTTCCTTAGGGGCTACTGTACCAAGAGGAATTCCCAATAAACATACAGAAGCTTGTCTAAGACACAACATCATTTGTTTACATATCTGATCATCTCTAATATTCAGTCCTGGAATAATACTGTCAGTAATTAATTACTTCATAGTACAACCTGTATAGAATTCAATTGAATGGTGTGGAAAATTTCAAAAGCACACACAGATTTAGTGACATAATTATTTAAGGGTTTACAAAGCAGTTGCATAATTCTTGGTTATACATGAGTTTCAATTGACCATTTCAGGTGCTCTTTCCTAAGTGAAACCATGCACTCCTGCAGGTAAAACACCAGAGTTTGACAAATTCATTAACTAAAGTCATGGACCCTGTGTTAATAATAGCATTGGAAATCTAATTCCTCTCTTACTGGTTTGATGTGATTGTGTTGGGCTAAACTTGTCTTTTAATGTTCTGAGCACACTTTATGTACTGCTGGAATGGAATACATACCAGCTGACAGTGGAACCAGCTAAATAAAAAATGAACTTATGTTTTCATTTAACTTGTAAAGAAGCACACCATGTCCTCAGTGATTATCAAGTTTCTATTAACAATAGAAACTAAAAGGAAAGTAAAAAATATGGGTAAAATTTAAGAAGCCAAGTTTTTGTTATAAGCTAAAAGTAATGAATAGTTTTATCATCTTAGTTTCTTTAAAGTATGCCCATAAAATCATCATCAAACCCTTTTGAAAGTAGGAGAAACAATCATAAATAAAAACATATTGTTTCAGTGATTGAATGCCAATGTTTCCAGGAGCACAAGCATGCCAGTTTTGGAAGCACATATTTCCTTTTGGTTCAGACTTGAATCTCATTATTTTCTTTTGAAGAATGGTTCTAAAATTAAGAATGTAAAAGGAGTCTGAGGAAACTACGAGCATATAGTTCATGGTTTCTGAAATAGAAAGACAGCCTACTTTGTTTATTCAGAAAGATCGGTAAAGCTGTGCTGTTGTAGGGTTGTTTAATTCTGAACTTAATTTCCTAAGTTAAAGTCCTGCTAGTTCAAGGATATTGATAGTTCCTGTGTTTTTTAAAATATGAAATTCTACTTAAACCTCAGTTTGACTGATACTTTTTCCATGGTGTCACTGTTTCACATAAAAGATATATGTCAATATTCTTAAATTTGAATATAGTGTAGTCTGAAATATGTTCTTTTCTAGAGAATGTTTTCAGAATATTCAAGAGGAATTTGTATTTCGCTAGTAGGTGGAATGTTAAGTAGAAGTCTGACACATTTTGTCAAAAGTACAGTTCAAGTACAGTGTTTCCTTACTGATTTTCTATTGAGATGTTTCTTGTATTGGTTTTCTATTCATTGTTGAAAGTTGACCACTAAATTCACCTACTGATATTATGAGATCTAATCTCTCCAATCACATTTCTTAATTTGGTTGTACACGCACACACATGCAAACACACATATACACACACACACACACACACAAGACACACACACACACACACACACACACAGAGAGAGAGAGAGAGAGAGAGAGAGAGAGAGAGAGAGAGAGAGAGAGAGAGAGAGAGATCCATAGGTGAAAGGAATAGTGATGGTAACATAAAGTCTTGTTTTTCTTCTAATAAACCACTTTATTTTTTGATTGGGTAATTCAATTTACATGTTAACTGTAATTATTGGTAGATAGGTAAAGATTATTATTTCTTTGGTAATCTGTTTTCTGGTATTTTGCTTATACTTTGTTTCCCTGTCATCTGCAGCTCCATTCCTTTGAGGTTCTTTTTCTTTTTTTATCATCTTCATGTCTACTAAAGTTTTTTTCATAACAGAGCTTATAAGAAAACTGTATATTTATAAAAATTTATTTTAGGCTGGTAGCAACACGACATTATTCACACATACAAACTCTATACTTTAAACAGAACATTTTATGTTCCTAATACCAAAATTTATACATTGTGATAAATTCTATCCTTTAAGACATCACCACAGCCAGGTAGTGGTGGCACACGCCTTCAGTCCCAGCACTCAGGAGGCAGACAGGGGAGATCTCTGTGAGTTCAAGGGCAGAGGGCAGTCTGATCTACAAAGTGAGTTCAAGGACAGTCAGAGATACACAGTGACACCCTGTCTCAAAAAACAAAAACAAAGAAAGAAAGCAAGCAACAGAATTGTAATTCTTTTAAAAAGGAATTATACAAAGTTCCCCTTTGTAGAAAATATTGTGTGAAAATATATTTTTGAATGAAGTGGTATTATTTGTAAGGTTCGGATGCACTAACAGATTTAATTACACAATTTATACTATAAAACTATATTGAGGGAAATATAATAATTCTTATAATTGACATTTCTTTTATCTTGTGATACTTATTTAAGACCTGGAAATAAAGCATATTTCCCTACTATTAAAATTATCAAATGCTTTAATCTATTATTTTAAAACTGAAAATATGTAAGCTGTACAGATTTTTTCATTAAATGATAAGTCACAAAATGTGGAGCTTATTTCATGAAGGCAAGCCATGTGAAGAAGTCGGTCTAAATTATCAAACTAGAAAACAAAGCATGAAAATGAATTAAACACTGTTGATAAGTATAACCAGTAAATATGGATGGAAAAATTTGATAGCGCTTAGTATGGAAGTTTTTTATTACTTAATATCATTGGCAAGAAAGAGCTAAAATGTCAAGTTATTTTCCCAATACCCTCAGCATCCAGAAAGTATGACAGCAAACGAGGACCAGAGCACTGAGCCATGTCTTCTTATTCCAGCAATCAAAGAACAACTTGTGGAAGTTGATTCTCTTCTCCCATGGGGGGGGGGGTCATGGGATGGAACCATACTTAGTCATCTTGCCGAAACAATCTTTCCTATTCTGTTTGATCAAATGTGTAGGCCCATGAAACCTATATTCATGACGAAAGTTAGTCCTAATTGTCTCTTCTCTAGTATTATGCAACAGAGACTTATATGTTCAATGATATTGAATATTGATTTCTACTGGTCCAGTTGCATTCTAGATTTTTGGAACATATTGTGGAAATTTCAATGCTTATTGTTAAAATGTTGTCACTTCAAAGCATTAATTCTTACGCTGAATTTTTCATATAATTCAATAGATTCTTGATATTATCACTCAGAATTTCTATGTATATTTGCAAATTAGAAAGCATATTTGTATCTTCAACAGTTTGCTTAAGAGTTAGGCAATTCAATAGCTGGAAAGGTATCCTACTGGTTAAGAGCATTTGCTGCTCTTCCAGAGAACCCAGTTTCAGTTCCTAGCATCAGTATGGTAGCTCACCATTGTAGCTCCAGTTCTAGGATATCTGACAACCTTTTCTGGTCTCTGAAGGTACTATAGGCATATAGTACAAAGATAGAAATGCAAGCAAAGCACCCATATACATAACTAAAAAATGAAACAAAAATATTAAGAAATTTAGAGTTGTAGAGTATTTTTTCAGTACTTGACATTATCTTAAAAAGCACCCTGTTTAATAACTACGCAGTCACTCATTGTGGTAGGTGTTACTAAGCCTATGATACCATGGGAAATTGTTAGACATGATGAGCCTCATGAAAGTTTTATCTAGCATGTCCTTTGAGATACTTAGTTTAATAAATGTTCTAATACTTCCTTAGATTGCATCACCAAATAGAATTTTTAGTTAGGTCTATTAAATAATTCTACTAATATTCATTAAATGAAAAATTTCAGATTATAACAGAAATGCATAATAGATTTTTTAATTATGTAGAAATTTATTTACCTTAAAATATTTTCCATAAATGGCAGAGCCTCTATATTGTGACAATGGCCATCTGTATTTATAAAAACAACTTTCATTCAATGCTGTCATTTAAAATTACAAAATTGTTGAAGGATCTCTACTCACTTGTTAAGAGGGACATGAGAATTATGTTTTTGACATATTTCTTCATTTCATTTCCAAATTATCTATAAGAAATAGATAATCATGCTACCTTTATTTTTATTGAACTGTGACCATTTTGGGGCAACTAAATTCTAGGTAATTCAGCATTATACACTGCAATGGTTACTATTTATGGTTAAATGGTGAAGAAGTCATAGAGGAATATGAAATCAAAAGCTTCCGGTTGAAAGAAAAATCTCTAACACTGCATTGAGACCACAACACAGTTGAATCAGTCTACAATAGAACAAGTATAAGAGAAATGGTGTTAAAATTGATTGACAGTTATAGTATATGTCTAAATCTTTGAGCATCATTAATAAAGATCACTCTACTTGCACTTACTGCTCTATTCATATCCTTTCTGGAAGATAAACTACTTCAAAATTCAGGATCCAATAATAATAGACTATTATTGCTGAATTGCCACAAAACATTCCTGGGACTATGTTTGGAATGATTGAGAGGGGCACTAAAGGCTGAAAAGTGGATGTGACCAGGGAATGACTTGGGTGTTTGCCAAGGTAAGAAATAAATTGAGACCAGCAATAAACCACAGTGAAAGAATCTTTCAAGAGTTTAGGTGCTTTGTCTAACTTCTTTAGTTATGTTTCAGTTATTAAATTATTAAGAACCTCTGATTTAGGTGTTTTGTATCTTGGATGGGAAGAAAGATGTTTTGAAATTATTTTCATTATTCATGGTTTCTTCTTTTTTGAAATTAAACTTAGAGTTTTTTGAGATAATCCCCTTTTTATTAGGCCTCCAAAAATTGAGAATGGCCTCTGAAGAAGAATAGCTAGATGAATATGTCATTTTCCATGACAATATTATAATGCATTAGCTCACTTTATATTCCTACCTGAGCTATATGCAGTCAAATAAATGCTGTTAATCCAATGGTTTAAAATACCAGACTTTGTTGACTCCCCAAAAGAGGCCTTACCTCTTCTGTGAAGTGGATTAGTGGTGGGATGGGGGGAGGTGAGAGGGCAGGAGAAGGGGAGGGAGGGGAAATTGGGGGCTAGTATATAAAATTAAAAAGATTTTTTTAAATTTATTTATTTGCTATGTATACACGACATTCTGCCTCCATGTATGCCTGCAGGCCAGAAGAGGGCACCAGATCTCATTACAGATGGTTGTGAGCCACCATGTGGTTGCTGGGAATTGAACTCTTAACCACTCTTAACCACTGAGCCATATCTCCAGCCCCCAAATTAAAAAGATTTGAAATTAAGAAAAAAGGCTATAGGAGGATCCCACTAACATCCAAAATACAGCTCAGGATATGATTAAATCAAAGTTCAAAGGAAGGGTGAACATTCATTTAGAAAGGATCTCTGAAGTGATTTATAAACCAATACATGATTAATATATACTGTATATTTTACCCCTTGTTATCTAGACTATAAACATTTAGAGCAGACTGGGAGATGTCCAGGCAGGCTTCTCCATCACTCCCATCTTCCCACTCTCTTGGCCTCTACCAAATATACACCTAGTCCTGCACCCTCCTAATAACCTTACCCCACCCCTCTACTGGGTAAAGACTTAGTTCTTCTAGAGACCTCACAGACTTTACAAGAGCAACAGCCTGCTTCCCCCCTACATTCCCCACTCTCACTATCTCTGCACCCCTCACCCTATCCCCAGTCCCATGCCTTCCTATTTACTGTGCTCCAGCCACCATCGAGGGCAGAGATTCTCTGCCTTACCAGAGATCAAACAAACTGGGAAAAGTCCCTTATTACTACACCCCCACCATCCAACTCATCATATCCTTACCCTCTACTGGGACAGAATCTCCATAGTCTATCAAAGCCTGCACAGACTGGAAAAATCCCAGATAGGCTGACTATCTGCCAAACTACCCCATTATCTCTCTACTTTGATGTTCCCCTATCATATCTCACAGACCTCATAATTGCCTTTCTCCAGCCTCCAACTGGGCTTGAGACTCCCTACCTTACCAGGGAATAAGGAGACTAGGAGAAACTCAGGTAGCCTTTCTGCCCACCAGACTCCTCCACTCTCTCACTATCTCTGCATCCACCCACCCTACACCAGTCTTAATCCCTCCTAGTTGTCTTCCTCCAGCTTCTAACTGGGGGAAGAGACTCCCTATTTCACCAGAGACCATACAGAATGGGAAGAGCCAAGTCTTCACAACCGAGAAGACCAGAGAGGAAACAGAAAGGAACAGAACACCTATCCAACAAATACAAACTCAGAAATTGGTACCTAGACCTTTAATTACTGCAATCCCATGTATCTAGAGGCCAGCTTAAGAACACAAGAAATAATAGCCAAGGCAGTATGTCACCACCAGAACTGAGCTTTCTACCACAAGCAAGTCCTAAATATTCAAAGCACAATAGTAGTGCACTCGCACGAGAGCATGCTTGCACACACACACACACACACACACACACACACACACACACACTCACAAACACACTCACGACCTTAAAACCAACCTCATGAAGTTGATTGAGGTCCTTAAGGAAGAAGATAATAAATACCTTAAGGAAACTCAGGAAACCACACACAAACAATAGGAGAAAATGTGTAAAATTATTAAAGAAAGTCATGACAAAAGAAACAGTTGAAGGAAGCAAATGATATTGTCCAAGTCTGTAAATGGAAATAGAAGCATTAAGTAAAACACAAACTGAGGAAAGCCTGAAAATGAAAAATCTAAGCACATGAACAGGAACCACAGATACAAGTACCACCAAAATATACAATAGATGGGAGATAGAATCTCAGGTGTTGGGGATATGATTGAAAAACAACAGATACATGAGAAAAGAATATGTGAGATATATAAAAGAAATTTGACGCAAAACACCCAGGAAATTTGGGACACTATGAAAAAACCAAACCTAAGAATAATAGAAATAGAAGAAGAGTCCCAGCTCAAAGGCACAGAAAATATTTTTTAACAAAATCACAGAAGAAAATTGTCCTAACAGAAAGAAGTTTCCTACAAATCTATAAGAAGCTTAAAGAATACCAAATAGATGAGACCAGAGAAGGAAGTTCTCTCACCACATAGTAATCAAATTTCACTCTAAATACTCAGAACAAAGTAAGAATATTAAAACTGCAAAAGGAATAAACAAGCAATTTATAAAAGCTGACCTGTTAGAATTACACTTGACTTCTCAGTGGAGACTTTAAAAGCCATAAGGGCTTGGACAGATGTGCTGCAGACTCTAAGAGACCACAAAGGCCAGGCCAGATTACTATACCCAGAAAAACTGTCAATCACAATAGATGTAGAAAATAAAATATTCCATAATAAAGTCAAATTATAAAGTGTCTACCTACAAATCTAGTCCTACAGAGAGTTCTAGAAGGAAAACTACAATCCAAGGAGGTTAACTACATCAACAAAACTACATGAAACAATATCACGTCAGCAAAAACAAAAAACAAAGTGACCCCGTGCACACACAAAATAACCACCAAAAACAACAAAATAAAAGGAATAAAGAAATCATTGGTCACTGATATCTCAATATCAATGGACTCAATTCTACAACCGAAAGTCACAGGCTAACAAAATAGATGTGAAAACAGGATCCATCCTTCTGCTTCATACAAGAAACAAACCTCAGAATCAAAGATAGACATAACCTTAGAGTTAAGTATTAGAAAAATATTTTCCAAGAAAATGGACCCAAGAAGCAAGTTGGTGTAGACATCCTAATACTTAACAAAACAGATTTCCACCAAAATTAATCAAAATAGATGGAGAACAACAATTCATACATATCAAAGGAAAAAAGCCACCAAGATGACATCTCAACTCTGAACATCTATGCCCCATATGCAAGGGGACCCACCTATGTAAAAGAAACATTATTAAAGCTTAAATCACACACTCAACCTCACACATTGATAGTGGGAGGCTTCAATACCCTACTATCACCAATAGAGAGTTCAGCTAGACAAAAACTAACCAGAAAATTACTGGGGTTAACAGCTGTTATGAACCAAATGAACCCATCAGATAGCTAGAGAACATTTCACACAAACACAAAAGAATATACCTTTTTCTTCGCACCTCACAAAATTTTCTCCAAAACTGACAACACACTTGGTAAAATGGCAAGTCTCAATAGATACAAGAAAATTGTAATAACCCCAGGTATTTTTTCAGAGTACCATTGATCAAAGCTGGACTTCAACAACAAAGAACAGCAGAAAGCATACAAAGTCATAGGAAATAAACAACTCTCTACTGAATGACTGCTGGGTCAAGGTAAAAGTAAAGAAAGAAATTAAAGAATTCCTGGAATTCAATGAAAATGTAGGCACAACATACCAAAACATTTGAGACACAAATAAACTGGTAATAAAAGAAAAGTTCATAGCACTAAGTGCCTCCAAAAAGAAATTAAAGAGATTTCATACGAGCAACTGAACAGCACACCTGAAAAGAAAAAAAGAAGCAAACACACTAAAAAAGAGTAGATGGCAGGAAATAATCAACTCAGGGCTGAAGTCATTAAAGAGAATGATTCAAAGAATCAATAAAACAAAGAGTTGGTTCTTAGCGAAAATCAGTAAGATAGACAAACCCTTATGCAAACTAACTAAAACGCAGAGAGACTATCCATATTAAGAAAATCAGAAACAAAAAGGGGGGAATAACAACAGACACCAAGGAAATACAGAGTATCACAAGGACACACATTAACAACCTGTACTTTACCAAATAGGAAAATCTAAAGAAAAGGATCATTTTATCAATAGGTACCACTTACCAAAGTTAAATCAAGGTCATATAAATGATTTAAACTGACCTATAATCCCTAGTGAAATAGAAACATCCATTAAATTCTCCCAACCAAGACCAAAATAAAACAAAGCAATCAGGCCCAGACAGTTTCAGTGAAGAATTGCACCAGACTTTCAAATTATCCTACGAAATAGAACCAGAAGGAATATTATCAAATTTCTTTATGTGGCCACAGTCACCCTGTTACCCAAACCACACAAAGACTCAACAAACAGAATTACAGATCATTTCCCTCATGAACATAGAGGCAAAAAAACTTATTAAAGTACTTGTAAACTGAATTCAACAACACATCCAAAATGTCATCCACCATGATCAAGTAGGCTTCATTCCAGATATGCAGGGATGTTTCAACATATGAAAATCTGTACTCCCCACAGGGCAGGAATCCCTGATTGCTCTTTGGGCTGACGAGGGAGGGGGACTTGATTGGGGGAGGGGGAGGGAAATGGGAGGCGGTGGCGGGGAAGAGACAGAAATCTTTAATAAATAAATTAAAAAAAAGAAAATCTGTCTATGCAATCCACCATATATACAAAGTTAAAGGGAAAAAACATTTTTACCTCATTAGATCCTCAAAAAGCCTTTGACAAAATCTAACAACCTTTCATGATAAAAGTCTTTAAGATCAGGAATACAAGAAACATACTTAATCATAAATAAAGGCAGTTTATAGCAAGTACATCTCAAATTGAATGGAGAAACACTCAAAGCAATTTCACTAACTCAGTAACAAGAAAAGGCTGCCTTCCATCTCCGTATCTGTTCAATGTAATGCTTGAAATTCTAGCTAAACTATTAAGACAACAAAAGGAGATCCAGTACGTCTAGAGGGATATAGCAATAAAAACTGCATGGTTTTGGCATAAAAACAAACAGGTTGATGATCAATGGAATTGAACTGAAGATATAGATGTAAATCCACACGCCTATGGATGCTTGATATTTCAAAAAGAAGTCAGAATTATACAATGAAAAAAAAGAAAGCATCTTCAATAATTAGTGCTGGTCTAACTGGAAATTAGCATGTAGAAGAATGCATTTTGTTTCATAACTATCACCCTGTACAAAGCTTAATATGTCCAAGTGGATCAAAGACTTCAACATAAAATTAAATACACTGAACCTAATAGAAGAGAAAGCGAGGAATATTCTTAAGCACATCAGCACAGGAGACAACTTTCTGAACAGAACACCAATAGTTCAGGCACTATGATCAACGATCAATAAGTGCTACTCATAAAATGGAAAAGCTTCTCTGTAAAGCAAAAGACGTTGTTAATAGGGTAGAATGACAGCCTACAGAATAGGAAAGTATTTTCACCAACTCTACATAAGAGGGCTAATATATAAAATATATAAAGAACTTGAGAAACTAGACACCAACAAACCAAATAATTCAATTAAAAATGGGGTACATTTCTACGCAGACAATTCTGAACAGAGAAATCTTAAATGGCTGAGAAAAATTTAAGGATTGAACATCTTAACCATCAGGGAAATTTGAATCAAAATGACTCTGAGATTCTGTCTTACACCTGTCAGAATAGCTAAGATCAAAATCACTTATGACAGCTCATGCAGGTGAGGATGTGGAACACGGGGAACACTCTTCATTGGTGGCTGGAGGGATAACTTGTACATCCACCTTTAAAGTCAATATGGCAGTTTCTCAGAAAATTGGGAATCCATCTACCTCAAGGTCCAGCTATACCACTCCTAGGTATGTTTCCAAAAGATACTCCATCCTACCTACAACAAAGATACTTGCTCAAGTATGTTTTTAACAGCTATCTGTAATAACCAGAAACTGGAATCAAGCTAGATGCGCCTTAACTGAGGAATGGATAAAGAAGATATGATACATTTACACAATGGATTATTATTCAGCTGTCAAAATATAACATGAAATTTGCAGGCAAATGGATGGAACTAGAAGAAATCATCCTTAGTGAGGTAACTCAGAACTAGAAAGACAAACATGGTATGTATTCACAAGTGGATACTTGCTGTAAATGACCCACAGACCCAGAGAGGCTAAGTAACAAGGAGGTTTCAAAAGGGGTTGCACAAATAGCCCTGGGAAGGGGAAAGAGAATAGGTGATATGAGTGGACTGGGGGTGCATCAGGATGGGCACAGGAGGTTTGCAGCTGTGGGAAGGATGGAGGAACTAGTACTGGGAGAGACCATTGAAATTGGGGTACAATTTGGAGGAAAGTTAGAAACCTAGTGCAATGGAAACTCCAAGTAATCTATGAGGGTAACCCAAGCAGAGACTCCTAGTAATCGAGAAAACAGGGACTGAACTGGTCCTCTCTTATAACCAGGCAAGGCTTATACTGGATGGATTGGGACACCAACCCCACCACAAAACCTTAAACCTACAACCTGTCTTGCTAGCAAGTCCTTCTGGGGTAAAAGTGACAAAGAAATTGTGGGCGTGGCCAACCAATTACTGATCCAACTTGAGAGCCATGCCAAGTGAGAGCACTCACCCTTGATATTGCCTGATGCTTAGGAAGCAGAGTTTGGATGGCCCAGAAGCCTAGGATAGACCCAATCATGCCCAGAAAAAAGTAAATCAATTAAATGATTTCTAACTATATTCTGTTGTACTTGTAGATTGGAGTCCAGCACAATGTTTTTCAGGGAGGCTTCACCTGTCCACTGATGCAAACAGATGCATAGACCCACAGCCAAATATTAGGTGGAACTAAGTGAAACCTGAACAAGTAGTGGAGGAAGAATTATAGGAACCAAAGGGGTCAAGGACTCCACAAGAAAAGCCACAGAGTCAACATCCTGGACTCATAAGGGCTGCCTGAAACTGAGCCAATAATCAGAGAGCCTGCTAACCTAGCTCCTATGCATATTTGTGATAGTTGTGTAGCTTAGTGTTTTTGTGGGACTCCTAACTAAGGGAGCAGGGGCTTTCTTTGACTCTTTTGCCTGCTTTTGTAACCCTTTTCCTCATACTGGGTTTCCTCATCCAGACTTAATATGAGGGGAAGCGCCTAGTCTCACTGCACCTTGATATAATATATTTATTTGATAATCCTGGAAGTCCTGCCCTTTTCTAAGAGAAATGGAGGAAGAGTGAATGAGAATCAGGGGTTGGTAGTATTAACTGGGAGGAGAGAAAGGAGGAAAAATGCTCTTGGAATGTAATATATGAGAGAATAAATTAATTTAAAAGAAATTAAAAATAGTTTGTGGATAATATGATCTTTTTATATGCTCAGTAACTTATATATTGTTGAGGCCCAATATTATTTCAGTAGGGTGAGTGGTATTTGTGACTTAACATTCATTTGCACATATCCCTAGATCTATGTAGCATTTTTACTTCCTCGGATAATGACAATTTGCTTAAATTTTCTAAGGTCTTCCTTATCAGGTTTTATTTATTGAAATCTTAAATTTTAATCCATTTAAATAACTTTCAATTTTTCTCAGGAATATAACATTTAAGATAACAAATTTATTGCTACAGACAGAATTTATTTGTGTAGTCATTGATAAACACACAGAGAGACATACACACCTAGTGTAAGAATAAATGATGTGTCTGAGTATTTAATAAAAAAGAGGTTTATTTAGGTCACAGTTTTAGAAGTCCAAAATCATTGCAGTGACATGATCTTTGGTGTGGGGAGGTTCATATTAGACAGCATCACATAAAAGAATCACAGATGAAGAGAGATGGTTCATGGTGAGAGATGACACAAAGCAAGGAGAAGATAGGCTTGGTCTTTTGTACCTTTCTTCTCCCTCAAGAACTTAAGTCAGAGCTGGGGATGTAGTTCAGTCAATAGAGTTCTCGTTTAGCATGTACGTAGCACTAGGTTTGTTCTACACTGTTGTATAAAACAGGACATAATGAGAGACATTGTAATTCCAGTACTGTGGAGGTGGAGGATGGAGGAGGATCAGAAATTGAAGGTCATCACCATGTACATATTGATACCAAGATCAATCTGAGCTACTCAAGAGACTCTACCTCAGAAACAAACCAATCAAACCAACCAACCAAACAGAAAAGAATACATCTGCTTTTGTGAGCCCTATTGCAAGCTGTTGAGCCCAGCACAAACCCCTTCACAAGGTCAGCTCGGACTGTTACTCTCATCTAGTAGGTACCACCTCTCAATGTTCCCATCATCTTTTGAAACTGTCAAACATGTTTTCACCAGAAGAACCTTTGGCAGATACACAAATACACACACACATATTACAGCAATATATGCATATTACATATATTACATGTAATAATATTAAATATATTATCAAATTAGTATATTTATAGTTTATATACATGTATAGATACAAAAATACATACATACAAATACATGCATAAGCACAGCTTGTAATGAACTTGTCTGAATTGGGGAAAATGTCTTAATATATCCTTGATATAAGAAGTTCTCTTAAACCAGGCTGTCCCATTTGCTTCTGGCATTCACGTCTTACCCTACAGGGCCATTAGTAAGGAAATCAAAACTGACATAGAAGGGAAATTAGGCTAAAAATACTATAGGAAATACAATTGTTTTTTCCTGTGGAATTAAGTGTCATGGTACTCATGGAAATAATACTTTAAGTCAGTTCACCAATGGGGACAAGTGAGTATATAGCAGTGGGAAAAGGAATGTGTTCAAATATAAAGGCAGCAGTTGTTGCTACAGATAATTTAGTACTATTTAGTACCATTTGATTTATTGAGAGTGAAAGGGTAGCAGGCATTTTTTGGACCGCCAGCCACCAAATCATGCCACGGTGACTTATTATTAATTATGAATGCCTGTGCTTAGCTTAAGATTGTTTCTGGCTAGTTTTTCCTTTAACTTAAATGAACCCATTTCTATTAATCTATGTGCTTCCCCGAGGCTTGTGGACCTCATCCACATACCGTCCATCCTGCTTTCCTGCTTCCTCCGTGTCCGTATGGCTGCTCCCTGGCTGGCTGACCCTGGCAGGCTGGAAGGCACCCCTATTCTCACTGTCAGCCCTGCCTATCCTTCCACTGCTGAGATAAAGGCCATTTAGCTTTTTAATAGATTAATCAGGTGTCCTAGTTAGGCAAGGTGAAACAGCAACCCATCTTTAATAAACAAATGCAGCAAACTTTACACAGTTAAATAATTCTGCAACACGAACAAATGCAATATAGTTTTACATAATTAAATAAATACTCTATTCCACAACATGAAAGCTCTAGACTAGCTACCAGGTAGCAAATTGCAAAAGATTTTGCATATTATGACAAGAAATTTAATCTTTTTTCCCACAGAGGAAAAATGTAATATAACTTGTGTTTTCAAATGTACATTCTCAGTGTGTATGCAGTATTAAGAGGCTCTGCTATATGTAGCCAAACCAATGAAGAGGTTTAATAAAAGATAATGTCTGTAAGAATGAAAGAATCAAAATGATGTTGCTGAATAATATGAAAGATCTGGACTACTTTGCTTAAGCTATTGGTCAGTATGGCAGCTGATCATGGGGCTTATTATTTATTAATTTCTTTTAAAGTGCCAGTGGTCAATTTGGTAAATAGATTTCTCCATATAAAAAAGAGAACTCTAGGAGCAACATTTGAAATAGACAATTTGAGATATCTATGTAACAGTGGAGTGGCAGGTAAAATTTTGATTCTGAAGTTGAATGCAGAAGCCTGACACATCACTAATCACTGGCCTAGATTTTAAAGCCTTGCCTTAAATGCTTTCATACACTGAATTGATATTTAAAGGTTTTTAACATGATAGATTCTCTGTTGTGTGTTTTTATCATAATACAAATGTGAAGAAGATTTGATATTAAATATACTACGAACACTGTTCACCCAGATGATATGATGGTCACAAAACTAGACTTTAGTTAATTAAGAAGACCAGCATGACATTTAAATTCCATTCTATTTTCTTAGCTGCTCTAGCTAGCTTTCCTCTGGAGTAAGAAATCAATTAAATATATTTTGTTTTCATTGTTTTATATACCTCCACTCTCAACAATAGTGCTCATTCTGAACTTTTTTCAATTGCATTTTAATACTCATTTCTGCCTTAAGAATTCATTTACTGTGCAAAGTCTTGTCTGCAATCATCCTCAATAACTCAGCTCTCCCTATTTTATAACAGACTGATTTCTAATCCTGATATCCTCTTTCATTATCAGGTACTAGGGATTCAATAAGCAAAATGAGGAGTCATCAGGCAATGTGGATGCATTTTCAGTTATACAATGAGTAACTCTGAGGGATTTATTGTGCAACAGGGTGATTATAGTTACTATTACTGTACTCTATACTCAAAATCTATTATGGGAAAACACATTGAGTGTTCTCATGCTCCTTATCAGGCAACAGATTTGCTAATTATTTTTACTGTGCTAAATTTCATATTGTCTACATGTGTAAAACATATTGCTAAGCCTGGATATATACAACTTTCATTTATCATTCATAATTTAATAAAGCTCTTGGAAAGAAGGAAAAACAGTATATCCTCAAGAAACTTACAGTCAAATCAGAGGAAGTATAATATGAGATAGTCTCAAAATTAAAATTACAAAGAAACACGTACTGTGAGAAAAACCTCTGAGGAATTCTAGTATGGCAGGTTATAACTGTCTTCTTTGAACATGACATTTGAACTTAGCCTTGAAAATGAGTGAAACAGTGAAAAAAAGCAAGGTTAGAAAGTCTCCAGAAGAGGATCATATCAATAACGGATTGTTGTACCAGAGAGTAAGTACTCTTATAAACAAAGAAACAAAAAGATAAAAAACTATGTAATTCAATGTGTCAATAAAACAAAGGTCCCATAATTTATTGATTTTAAAATTTATATGGAGAGCAGAGGGGAAGGAATGGAATGTTTTCAATAGTTCTAAAATCAAATGTGGCATCTGAAAATATTTCTCCTATACTGGATAGAACAGTAAGAAGGGATAGTAGGGCATAAGTTTAGATATTAATATATTAATATAGTGATATTATTTAACACAGTAATCTATATAGCACTAAAAGTGAAATGAATCGAGGCCCAGTGGAACACAATTGTAATCCAAGTGTTTGAGAGGCTAAGGTAAGAGCACTGAGAGTTTCAGGCCAGTTCAAGTTCCAGGCAGAGCAAGACTCGATAAAAAGGAAAGGATGAAATGGGGCACTAGCAATGGACACAAAATAGAAATTCATTTGAAAAGCGGAGATTATAGCCATACTCACATAAATACTATTATAACGCCCAAGAAAAGGCTAATAGGCTTGTTCAGAGACTTTTCAGGACGATCCGACAGAAAAACTCAAATATTCCATGATAAGTTTGACCTTGAAGAATATAATTCTTGAATTAAGAACCTTTAGTATCAAAAGAAACTTAAACCATAAATATAGCTCATGGAGAGACTGGGGATCTCATTTTTCTGATCCTTTTATCATGTACTTTTACAAATACCAGTTTTTTATATAATTCAGTTTTAAAACAAATCATCTTGGAAGCCTGGCACTGCCTCCTTAGTCTAGTAAATGGGAGATAAAATGAAAAGCAGAGGGCTCAGTGGGTACTGCCTAAGTTGTGGTCACTTTAACCATGTTTCCCACTATTATGAAAATGGGATAAATCAATTTTATGAACTGTTTTGTGTAGTAATATGGGGCGGCGGCAGGGCTGCGTCCCCAAATCCCCAGCCGCCTGGCTCGGCTAGCTTATGCCCCAAATAATTACACGGACACTGTATTCTTTTAAACACTGCTCTGGCCCGTTTCTAATCATCTGTGTAGCGCCCCTAGGTGCGCTTACCGGGAAGATTCTAGCCTAAGTCCATCCTGGGTCGGAGCTTCATAGCGTGCGTCTTCCCTGGAGCAGGTAGCATGGCGTCTCTCCTGCGTCTGCTCCGGAGAGGAGAGCTGTCGAGTCTGACCTCACTTCCTCTTCCTCCCAGCGTTTTGTTCTGTTTACTCCACCCACCTAAGGGTGGGCCTATCAAATGGGCCTAGCAGTTTCTTTATTGCTTAATCAATGAAATCAACAGATTAATATATGACACTCCCACATCACTTCCCCTTTTTCTGTTTAAACAAAAAAAAAACGAAGGCTTTAACCTTAACATAGCAAAATTACATATAACAGTTATCAAGTAAAAGTTACATCAGAAACATTTATACATATAACAAAATTGACCTTAAAATCCATACCAATGCAAATTATTCATACCTATATCAGTTTTGTTATACTATATTTTATCAATTTCCACTCAAATCTCCATTATTTTATATTTTTGCTTGTTTTAGGTTTATTTATTCCTTTTCCTCAGTGTCTTGAGACAAAAAGTATGAGCTAATATCTTTTATAAAAGATGTGTGTGTGTGTGTGTGTATGTGTGTGTGTGTGTTTGTATGCATGAGCGTGTGTATAAGGGTTCTTGAAGAGCCCAGAAGTGATGACATCCCTTGAAGCTGCAGATTGTCATTTCCAAATGTGGCTTGTAGGAACCAAACTGGGTCCTTCACAAGAACAGCAAGGGCTTGTAACTGCTGCACCATCTCTCCAGCCCCCTTTTCTTGGTTTTTAAACAGGCACTCATAGTTTAAAATTTTTCCCTAAGCATTAATTTAGTAATGTCTTATAGATATTCATATTATTTTTTCTTCATTTGCATTTTTTATGTTCAACATGTTTTCTCTGTAGTTGAACTTTCAATTCTCCTGCCTCAGCAGTCCAAGTGGCTGGGATTGTAGACCTTCACCACCAGTTTTGGTGTTTTCAATATATATTCTAATTTCCCTTTTTAATTTCTTCTTTTGCACATTATTATACTATTTAATTTCCACAGATTTCATTTTCATATATTTTTTTCTATTGATTTCTAACTTCATTTCATTGTGGTTAAAGTGTACACTTGATTCTATACTATTCTTTTCTTTTTCTTCTTGCTAGTGCATGATCTAACATGGTGAATATTCTACATTCACCTGAGAAGAATGTCTCTTCTGCTACTTTTGGGTGGATTGTAGTGTAGATGTATTTCTAGGACTATTTGCTTCTTAGTGTTGTTCAAGTCTTTAATCTTACTGTTAACTTTTCTCTTGTATCCTAACTGCTACTGAAAGTAGTTATTGAAATCTCCAACTAGTATTTTGAATTGTTTATTGTATCTCTGTGACTTTTTGCTACATGTATTTTTTGTGTTCTTAGATGATTACATGTTTGTGATTGTAATAACTTCCTATTACAATCAACCCTTTCATCATTAGAAAGCATTCTTTATCCTGCATTTTTTAAAAGTGCATTTTGTTTGATATTTATATTTGCCACTCTAGTTTTATTTTTTTTCTTTTTTCATTTATTTATTTATCAAAGATTTTTGTCTCTTCCCCGCCACCGCCTCCCATATCCCTCCCTCTCCCCCAATCAACTCCCCCTCTCTCATCAGCCTGAAGAGCAGACTGGGTTCCCTGCCCTGTGGGAAGTCCAAGGACCTCCCACCTCCTTCCAGGTCTAGTAAGGTGAACATCCAAACAGCCTAGGCTCCCACAAAGTCAGTACTTGCAGTAGAATCAAAACCCAGTGCCATTGTTCTTGACTTCTCAGCAGTCCTCATTGTCCCCTTTTTTTCAGCGAGTCCGGTTTTATCCCATGCTTTTTCAGACCCAGTCCAGCTGGTCTTGGTGAGTTCTCGAAAGAACATCCCCATTGTCTCAGTGTGTGGCAGTCCTGAGTTCCTTGCTCGTGCTCTCTCTCCTTCTGTTCCTGATTTGGACCTTCTGGTTGTAGTCCGGTGCTCCAATGTGGGACTCTGTCTCTGTCTCCTTTCATCACCTGACCACTTTGGAAAGCAGTGTGGTGGTTTCTCAGGAAATCCGGGATAATCCTACCCCTGGACCCAGCAACACCACTATTGGGAATATATCCAAGACATGCCCTATCATACAACAAAAGTATATGCTCAACTATGTTCATAGCAACATTGTTTGTAATAGCCAGAACCTGGAAACAACCTAGATGCCCTTCAATGAAAGAATGGATGAAGAAAGTATGGAATATATACATATTAGAGTACTATTCAGCAGTAAAATCAATGACTTCTTGAATTTTGCATGCAAATGGACAGAAATAGAAAACACTATCCTGAGTGAGGTAAGCCAGACCCAAAAAGAGGAACATGGGATGTACTCACTCATATTTGATTTCTAGTCATAAATAAAGTACATTGAGCCTATAATTCGTGATCCTAGAGAAGCTAAATAAGAAGGTGAACCCAAAGACAAACATATAGCCACTCTAGTTTTCTAAGGGTTGCAATTTATATCTTATATCTTTCCCCGATTTTTAACCTTCAGTCTATCTGTTTATTTTTGAGATAGGGTTTAATATATTAATTTATCATGTTTGCATCCTCAGGGTGAGTGGAAATGATATCATTGCCATGTTCAGAAGTGGACCAAATCTGGAGGCAATGTAAAAAAGGAGATTGAAAAGAAACCTATTGTTCCTAAGTGATGACAGGCTGGAGATGACACCCTTTTCTTTTATTCCCTCTGGGCTGCAGGGACCTTAGGTTTAGAACTTCTCCACACTCTTGCACTCAGGATAGAAGAATAGGGGCCAAGTGATTTAGGCATAGAAAGAGTCAGAGGAAATAGGACATATTAATCAAGAAAGATGAGCAGGGCATGCAGGCTTTAATGCCAGCACCGGGGAGGCAGAGGCCTGGGGATCTGTGTGTGCTTAAGGACAAACTTATAAAATAGTATTGGAAAACTTCCTCCATGACCCTTCCCCACCTCCCCTCATGCCCTCACTATGATATCAGAGTGGTGGGCCAATCATTTGGCTACAGAGCACAGTATAATTTACATAAAACAACTGATTGCCTGAAGGGCATAAGCCCGCCCCCAAGATGATGTTTATGTACAGATAGTTTCCAGAGAAACTTCACTTTGTGTTGGAGGTTGGACAAGCAGAGTGCTGCTCCTCTATAATCCTTAAGAAAGAGATAAATTTGGTAAACAATTGGGAGATTTGATCCTGGTTGTAGAACTAATTCAGACAACAGACTTCTGGGATGTGTTTCCAGTCCATTTTCCCATATAATACTAGAAAATCTGGGAATTCATTAATATTACTTAAGTGAGTTCCAGAAAGAAAGGACCTCATGTTCGTGACCAACATTTTGGGGAAGGAGATGACTTTGTGAAGCAGACACCAAGCTCCAGGCAGGTCAGAAAGGTGAGAAATTGGTCCTCAGAACAAAAATCAAATGAGCTGAGGAATCTTAAACCAGCTCTTCCAGGAAGACCACAGAATTTTCCTGCCACAAAAAGTCGCTCATGGAAAGAGGTTGTTCCTATGAGAAAACCTGTAGAAGAGAGAAAAATCCTTTTCCTGAGAAGTATCATATTACAGATAAAAGACCCACTGCTGAGAAGCACTGCTCTACAGTTAAGAGCACCTTGGCTGAGAAGCTTTTGTTAGCTGAAAAACATCATGCTACAGAGAACAGTTCCTCTGCCAAGAAACACTAATCTGTTGAAAAAGGTCATACTATAGAGAAATTTTCCTCTGCTGGAAAGGACCCTTCTGATAGACACCTCTGATGGAGGAAGGTCATTGGTTAATTATAATAAAGAAACTGCCTTGGCCCATCTTATTGGTTAGAACATAGGTGGGTGAAGTAAACAGAACAGAATGCTGGGAGGAAGAGGAAGTGAGCTCAGAGATGCCATGCTCCCCTCTCCCTGGTAGACTCGCACAATGAAGCAAGCCGCCAGGTCAGACATGCTGAATCTTTCCCGGTAAGACCAGAGCTACACAGTTTATTAGAGATGGGTTGATCGGGATATCAGAATTAGCCAGTAAGGGCTAGAGCTAATGGGCCAAGCAGAATGGGCCAAGCAGTGTTTAAATAAATACAATTTGTGTGTTGTTACTTCAGGCATAAGCTAGCCAGGTGGCAGGGGTGCTGGGGACGCAGCCCCGCAGCTCTTATTACAACACACCTCTCTGGAAAAAGGCGTCACTTTTCTGAGAAAAATCATTCATCTGAGAAGCGTCTCTCTGTTGAGCAAGATCTTCCTACAGAGAGAGGTTGCTCTATCAAGAAAAGTCATCTCATAGAAAAACGTCACTCTACAGAGGAACGTGGTTTGGCTGAGAAAGGCCACTATGGTAAGAGAGGCCGCCCTATCATGAGAGGTCAACCTTCAAAGAAAGGACTTTCTACTAAGAAGAGTCTATCTACTGAGAAAAGTTACTTGGATGGGAGAGGTTCCTCTACTGAGAACCATCACCCTGAAGAGAAAGACCTCCCAGTTAAGAAATTTATTTCTGCACAGAGAGATCACCAGGTAGAGAGAGGCCCCTCGGTGAAGAGAGGACTCTCTACAGAGAAAAATCACCCCATAGGGACAGTTCGGCCAGCTGAAAAAAGTCACCTGGCTGGGAAGGGTCGTTCACCAGAGAAGACTAGCTCTGCAGTGGGAGGTCGCCTCATCAAAAGCTACCCCATAGAGGAGGGTCAGTTATCTAAGAATGGCAACTCTGCAAAGAGAGAACCCTCTCCTAGGAATGATCGCCGCACAGGGAGGCGTCACCTCAGAAAAAGGTACCCCGAAGAAGAGGGTTACTCATTCAAGTTGGGCAACTCGGCTGGGAAAAGAACTTCTGCAGATGAAGATCTCCCTGCAGGGAGAGGTCAATCCATCAAAAGCCACCCTGCCGAAAATCACTCAGTGGAAAGAGGTAACTTGACAGCAAGAGGACCCTCTGTAGGTGAAGATCGTCCTGAAGGGAGAGATCACCTCATCAAAATCCCCTCCTCTGAGAATGGTAACTCAGCAAACAGCGAACCTTCTCCAGGCAAAGATCGCCACACAGGGAGGTGTCACCTCAGAAAAAGGTACCCTGAGGAGGTAGGACCCTCTGCAGGCGAAGATCTCCCTGCAGGGAGAGGTCAATCCATCAAAAGCCGCCCTGCAGAAGAGGGTCACTTTTCTGAGAAAGGTAACTCTGCAAAGAGAGGACTCTCTCTTGGAAAAGAGCACTGCACAAGGAGCTGTCACCTCAGAAAAAGGTACCCTGAAAAAGAGGGTTACTTATTCAACAGGGTTAACTCTGAGGAGAGAGGACATTCTGTAAGTAAAGATCATCCTGCATGGGGCGGTCAGTCCATCAAAAGCCGCCCTAAGAGTCACTCAGTGGAAATGGGTAACTTGACAGCGAGAGGGACCTCTGCAGGTGAAGATCGCCCTGTAGGAAGAGGTCATCTGATCAAGATTTCCCCTGCGGAGAAGATTAATTCATCTGAGAAGGATAACTCATCAAACGGACCTTCTCCCGGGAAATATCGCCACACAGAGAGGCATTGCATCAGAAAAAGTTACCCTTCAGAGGAGGGTTACTCATTCCAGTGGGGTAACTCTGAGGAGATAGGACACTCTTCAGCTGAACATCGTCCTACAGGGAGAGGTCAGCCTTGGAAGAAAAGCTGCTCTGCATAGGAGGGTCTGTCAGTGGAAAGGGGTAACTATGTGGAGAGAGGACCCTCTACATGGACAGTTGAACCAACAGGAAGATGTAGGCCTCCAAAGAAAAGCCGACATGCAGAGAATCATCCATCTGCCGAGGAAAGTTGCCCCCCCCCCAAAAAAAAGCCTCCTGCAGAGAAATGTCTATTTTCCAGGAGATTCTGCTTTGCAGAGAAAGTGTACTCTGGGGAGAGGGGACACTTTGTTAAGAAAAGATACCCTGCAAAGAGACAGCTCTCTGCTGAGAAAGGTCCGATTGAAAATAAAGGCAGCTGTTTTGAGAAAGTTTATTCTGAGGAGAGAGGTCACTCTTCCCAAAGCAGCTACAATGTTGAGAAAAGTAACAGAGTAGAGAACCGGTATCCTGTGGCGAAAGATCATCACTATTCTTCAGGATCTGCGCCTAACATGCCAGTGCCAAAGAACATACAGAATACACCAGAAAACAGAGTTGGTAGTGGTACCACCAGCACAGTATCACAGATTCCTCACCAGAATGTGCCTGGGACTGTCAACATTGGTCAGTCTATGCAGGCACGGAAGATGAGATTTATATTTGAATTGAAGTTGCCTCAAGAGCTTAAGTCATGCCTTGTTGAGGACTGGGAACTGATAAACAAGCATACGCAGTTATTCCAACTCCCTGCTGAGAAGAATGTAGATACTATTCTCGTGGAATATATCACTTCTGTGAAATCACAGGGAAAGGCTGATAACAGTGAATATTCTGTTGATGAGCTTGTATATGGAATAAGAGAGTATTTCAACAAGATGCTGGGTACCCAGCTGCCCTATCAGTTTGAAAAACCCCAGTCTGCCGAAATCCACCTGCTTATCCTCATATTCCAATGTCTCAGGTTTATGGGGCTCCACACCTCCTACAATTATTTCTTCAAATTGGGAGAGTATTGTCCCGTTTCCTCAGTAGGCACAGTGTTATGCGAGTGTCTAGATATATGCACTACTTCCTTAAATACCTAGCTGAGAATTTCACTTCTCTGTTTAGTGCGAGCAATTACAAAGTGGCTTCTGCTGAGTATTGTTGCAAAGCCCTGTGACCACTCCCTGTTATGATCTGGATCCGTAAACATTTCCGTGTTTGCTGTTTTCATTGTAATTGTTCTTGAAAATTGTCAAAGTCTAACAGGGCTTAATATTACAGTTTACTTATTGTTGTGAACAGAAATAAAATATTAAATGCGTTATCACTATTTCAGCAACAAATAAATGTTAACTAAAAACCAAAATCTTGTTCCTATGTCCATTCAGTTATATGGTATTATTGTTCCCATATTTTGTGAATCTTCAGTCTACTTTCACCTCCCTTTTCTAAATTCCCTAGTTGTCCCGCACTTCTAGAACATCTGTTAGGGCTGCTCTCACCTAGTTTAGTCTCTGGTATTCAGCAAGAATAACCAGGAAGCAGAAGGAAGCAAATCTTTGTTCTCAGTCAACTTTCTTCTATTTATCCAGTCCAAGTCTTCCTTGATTTAAAAGACATGGTTTAGCTGCAGTATGCTGTTGTTTGGTGAATCAATTCCTGATCTCACTATTGTAGTGACATGGACAGAGGACGAGAAATAGGAAGTGAAAAACTTCATTCTGGCGTTTCCTCAAATTCAATTTCTTTAATGGCAGTAAAATCATAATTTTCGTTCTTTGGGGGCATTTTAAAGATCAAAATAGGCAATAATAGGTATGAACAAAGAACTTAGCATTTATGATCATGCAGATGTTAATGTTTATTTCCCTTTTGAGTTTCACTAACTATAATCATAACATCTTTTAATTAATATTAATATTATATACAATCTTATTCACTTAGTGATTCTGCTATCTTTATTTTATTTCTTGAGTATGTCTACAATAAGATGGCTTACTAGAGACCTCATCTTGTCTGTCCAGGTAGGTTTATTCGTTCATTTTGCTCAATCTCCTTGTACTCATTATCTTTATCACAGTATCTTTTACTGGAACAACCCAGTTTTCACAAGATAAGGAAAATAAATTTGAACCTAGGTGCCTGTTTCACTAGAACTCAAGCTAGTAGAGATGAACAATAGCCTAGCACATTTATATCCTTTCTGAACACAGAAATGAAATCCTAAGAAGTAATGATAGGAAGAATGACAATGGGGAGGGGAGCTAAATGGCTGAAGCTACAGATAAAAGGCAAAGGCTGTGGCAGGTACATACAAACCATAGAACTCAAGGACTGAATTTCTAGAATTTATAACAAATATTACATTTCTGATCTGTATTCAGATTGGATGAGGTGGATGAGGTTACAGCCAATATTCATTTTTATTTTATAGGGCTGTATTATACAGTGGGATTCACTTATTCACCACAACTACTCAACGAGGTGATTCCTAGAGTATCATGTCTCAACATAAACACATAAGACCAGCAAAACAAAAACAAAATGGGCTGTGTAGTTCATTAAGAATAGATTATAATGCTGTTTAAATACATAGCACTAGTTTTTGAAATTATCATGGTACTAGAACTTTTTTCCTGATATATATTGCAGTGGCCTCTTAAATTCTAGAGGAGAAAAAAATACACAAAAACCATATAAGTCTTTTTACTGAAACTAACTTCCATCCCTGGAGATAATTATAATCTTTAAGAACCTAAATCCACCCATATTACTTATTTTTAAGATTTTTTTGCTGAAAGAGAAAGGATGGGTAGATGAGGGAGTACTCCTGTCGAACTTTGTAAAATTCATTCATATAAGCATGGACAATATAGCAGTCTATACATACAGGCTAGGTTCACAGATTATGAGGCCAAGACCCAGTATATTTAACATAAAGGTCAAAGAAAAGAATTTAATAATTTTGGAGCCTTGTGAGTGGAGTTATTAGTATTTAAGTTTCTTGTGGGTGAACATTTAGTTTAGGCTTTAGTTCCAACCAATATAAAACAAAGTAAAGTAATGGTGGCATGTATCTCTTAAGAAAGCTATAAAATTGAACACAACAATACCCAAAGAATATTTAGCCAATGTCTGCTATAGAGCAAGACACTAATGCACACTAGCTCTCAGATAAATATTGGGTACATTTGGGTCAATGGAAAAACCAGAGGGATAATTGACATAAAGGTGGGTTTTATTTTTTAAAATAGTGTGATCTGCCTATGTAATATTAGAATCGAATGAAACAGTGGGATTGTAGAGACCTTCTAACAGAGCTAAACATGGAGTGACAGTGTTGTTTTGCCCGATTTACATAAGACCTTAGTTGGTAAAGCACAGTTCCTCCAACATGCTCAATAAGAAGCATTTACTCATCCAGATAATAGACATAAATCCACGCATTTAAATGTTCCTCTGAGTCAGAGATCAAGATAGAAATCCTTAGAATCACAGAGATTTGTGTCTATAAACTTGCTTATTATATTCACATTCAAGGAGCTTAGAAGGGGTACTGTCAGCTTTCAAACCAGAATCTTTTCATTACTTCTCCCTGTTGGGGTGGTAGAGCATGCTGTGAGTGACCTCCGGAGATTCCTCAAGCTGTATGCAGACAGCAAATTGAATCTGAATGCTTTATTAGACACGTTTGTCTTTCAGCTAGTGGGAGTGAATGTCAACTCTACCGGAAAACATAAAATTTCTTGTGGAACTAGGTCCTGACCTTGAAAAAAACCCTTAAATCAAACTGTACAATTCAATTCTGAGTCATGTCCTTATTTGTTAAACATAGAGTACGAGTTTAAACGTGGATGGCACACTTTATCTTAGACAAATAAGACTGAGCATGAAAAAGAAAGGAACTTCTTTTTTGATCATGCTGGACATAGTAAACATGATGTTTATTATCAAAACCATAACATTAAAGTACCTTGGTTAAGGAAATAACTTTTCTTACCCACTTTAGTATAAGATAGAAAATCACCTTCTCCACTTTTAATCCACAGTAAAAATCACAGGATGTTTAGTTATACCTTTTACATAAATTTCTATAATAATAAAGAATAATTATGGAAATAAAGTTGAAGTTAAGAATCAAATTACTTTTTTAAACTTTCAATATTTCACTCTACATATGTACTACTTGGGTACTACTCCCTTTTTTGTGACAGGTCCTCGAATTCACTCAGTAGACCAGACTGACCTCAGACTCACAGAGATCTGCCTGCCAAGTGCTGGGATTGAAGGCGTGTGCACTGCCTGCTTTCTTGGACAGTAAAGTTATGCTTACTTTTAAAACTGTTAGTGAAATTTTAGACAGCATGAGGAATACATGTTCAAGCCTTCCACTGTTAGCTGTTCTAGTTCTGGTCTTTGTTGTGGAGGAAGTTAAATAGTGTAAGGTTAAGGTAATTTTACTCCTTATCATTTAATTGGGGCTGCTCTTCTTCTACCAGTTCAGATCCCAAAGTACAGCCCTAATTGGGAGTTGGTAATCAAGCAATTTAACTGCCAAAAGGTTAAGACAGGGAGAAAAAAGGGAACTCCATCATCACAAAATGGATAGTTATCATATAAATACTGATGCTTTCACAGGCTATAACTGTCTGGGATGCTAACAATGGTGCCTTTGTGTTTTTCCAGTTAAGCAGAGACCATTTTTGAAGAACCTGGCTTGAAACCAGGATCTCCCACTAAGGAAATATAATGATTTGCATCTGATAAATGGGAACATTCCTGGGGACTGTCCAAGGAAGGCTTACTATAGTCACCTCTTTTTATAATGTGTGACATATTTCCTAATATTTCAAACAGGCTCACCTCACTGATGCAGTCTAACAGTATTTGAAAATTAGTTCCTTAATGACAAGATTTGAAGGGATTTTGTAGTTACTCAAAACTTTAAAAGATCTTGAGGATGATCGAGAATGATTTCTTACTTTGTTAAAATAATTCATGAAGGATCTTTATATATTAAGCATGAAATCTTTCTCCTAGTCTATTAGAATTTGGCAGTAAGATTCAAGGTTAATGCAGTGTAGCTACAAACTCAACAGGTGGCCTTTATTATTTTCAGTAGAGCAATCACATTTTTTAATACAGTACTGGTGACAGAATCCAGAACCTTGTGCATGCCAGGTGAACATCATATCCAGTTACCAATGTGCAATTTTCATTCTTATTACTGAAGAGCGAATGTATTTGTTTCCATGGGCACTGATTTGCTTTATCTGCAGGGTTCATTCAAAGTAGAATCAGCTGCAGAAACAACCCAAGCAGCCCAGGGGTTCTGAGAGCAACTTCCCCCACTATTCTGAAAGGCGATTAGTGAGCAAAAAGGGTATAAAGGAAGAAGAACATGAAATGTAGACCTCCCTTTCTTCTGTCCTCTTTACTTCAGATATAAGAAGCCCAGTTTTTAGGTATATAGGGAGAGATGAACAGGGTTGGAATTCAATGAATGTTAAACTGTTCTATTTTTAATTAACTTGAACCCTGTCTCCTATATCTGTGGCAGCATATAATTTTAAGGAAGGGAAAAAGCCAGGGATGTACCCATCTTAGACTTTGAAATAACTAGGAAAGATTCTACTGGCTCCTTAGTATTTAAAATACTATATAGAAAACAACTGCATGAAAGTAATGGGGCTATGTTGAGGCCCATTAATGAAAGGTACCAACTGAGCTACTACACATGCTGAACTTTATATATTTCTTTCTCTTTATTTTATTCTTTTGTTCTTTTATATTCTACTGTTTTTTTCCCGATTTGTTATTCAAAACAATGAGACCTTGGGTGTACCTTTCATTTTGGGAAGACATATGACTTCCTAAATTGTTTAAAGAAAGTGATGGAGAACACCAAGAGAACCAGGACCTCTAAATCAACTGAGCAAAGCTCTTACAAGCTCACAGAGACTGAAGCAGTACGCACAGGATCTGTGTGTGTCTGCATCAAGTCCTCTGCATATTTATTATGGCTTCCAGTTCAGTGTTGTTATGTGATTCTTGACTAGGAGAACAAGTGTGTCTCTTATCCTTGTGACTTCTCTTGCGATCTTGTCCTTCTGTTAGTTTTATTTGTCCAATTTCAATGTGATGGTTTTTATTTTATCTTATATTTTCTTTTCTTTTTTCTTTTTTTGGTTTTTCAAGACAGGGTTTCTCTGTGGTTTTGGAGCCTGTCCTGGAACTAGCTCTTGTAGACCAGGCTGGTCTCAAACTCACAGAGATCCGCCTGCCTCTGCCTCTCGAGTGCTGGGATTAAAGGCGTGCGCCACCATCGCCCGGCATATTTTATTTTCTTATGTTTGGTTGTTATCCCCTGGAAGTCTATTTTAATACATGTTTACAGAGTTGACCATGTGACTGACAAAGCTTAAAATGCAATTTTTTCTTCTACTCTGAGTGTTGATTTAGTTAGTAGCACAACTAAAATAAGAATTTAGGATATTTGGGAGGTGAGGTAAGACACGGTCTGTCTATGTAACCTTGAATAGCCTGGAATTCCCTATGTACACTAGTCTGGTTTCAAACTCAAAGAGTCATGCCTGGCTCTGCCTCCCAAGTATGTCAATACACCCAAGTAGAATGGAGGCTATTTTACTTCTCATTCTGCACTTTCTCTGTTATCTCTAAAATTAATTACAGGAAGGATTGTTTTAGTCAACAACAAATCTCTGTGAACAGGCTTTTTCTGTCTCTGTACAACGTTCAATTGATTTCATATCTCCTGTCCTGACATAGCTACATCCCACTTGGAACATTCCTATTAAGAACGTTTTCTGTATGATTTATTTTGAAAATGCTAAGTGGAGTTCTGTACAGCATGAATGTTCTGAGGCCCAGCAGCTTGGGAATAAGAAACAATTCAGAGTGACATTTACGACCAGATTTGCTGCCTCTTTGCTACCATCTGTATACAGGCCTTCAGACCAATGCTAAGTCATATCTGGCAGGCTAGAACTATCCCTTATCTTCTCTAGGGAAACTTCATCCAAGCATCGCCGTTCTCCCAATAACTGTCTGCTAGACCCACAGAGTACCCTGCTGGATAAAGACTGCCTGATTACTGTGCTTTCCACCTCCTTGAACTTTGTTCCAAAGTCCTTGGTCAGAAAAGACAGAGATTGATAATGCTGGAATATACGGAAGTTCTTTTGGCAGTCACAACACTGGATTTCATTGGAACCACCAGTGAGTTGCACAAAGCAGTAGGTGAAGCAGTAAACTTTCTCAAGCAACCAAGGCCAGATGCAACAGTATTCAAACTACATTCCTAAGACCAACAGCATTGACCTCACTGTTGAACCTTTTAGAGGTATGAATTTTACCTCAAATATACTGGATCAGAAACTTTAAGGTAGAAGGCTCATATTTTGCAGTTTCGTAAGAAATTGATGCTTTCCTTTTGCATGATGAAATTTGAAAACTACTGATATAGGGCACTGGGTTCAAATCAAGATTTGTGTCTTTTGTTCGTCCCCCAATGTGGCACTTTATATAAAAAGATGGCTACCATCAATTCTCCTGTTCAAGCATGCCTGTTAATAATGTAACTCTTGTTTTAAGGGATAATCACGATCCAGTCTGTCATATGAGCCCAAATAATAGGTGGGAATTAATCTCCAATAGCAGAATACATGCAGACAAGGCTGCAGGAAATAGAAAAAAAAACAGGCCTTTTCCAGAAGATTTATGGGCTCTCATAAAAATGAGAACTTTTCTATCCAATTTTGCATACAAATGGACGGAAATAGAAAACACTATCCTGAGTGAGGTAAGCCAGACCCAAAAAGAGGAGCATGGGATGTACTCATTCATATTTGGTTTCTAGCCATAAATAAAGGACATTGAGCCTATAATTAGTGATCCTAGAGAAGCTAAATAAGAAGTTGAACCCAAAGAAAAACATATAGGCATCCTCCCTAATATTAACCTTCAGGCGATGAAAGGAGACAGAGACAGAGACCCACACTGGAGCACCGGACTGAAATCTCAAGGTCCAAATCAGGAGCAGAAGGAGAGAGAGCACGAGCAAGGAACTCAGGACCGCGAGGGGTGCACCCACACACTGAGACAATGGGGATGTTCTATCGGGACTCACCAAGGCCAGCTGGCCTGGGTCTGAAAAAGCCTGGGATAAAACCGGACTTGCTGAACATAGTGGACAATGAGGAATACTGAGAACTCAAGAACAATGGCAATGTGTTTTTGATCTTACTGCACGTACTGGCTTTGTGGGAGCCTAGGCAGTTTGGATGCTCAACTTACTAGACCTGGATGGAGTTGTGTGGTCCTTGGACTTCACACAGGGCAGGGAACCCTGATTGCTCTTCGGGCTGACAAGGGAGGGGGACTTGATCGGGGGAGGGGGAAATGGGAGGCGATGGCAGGGAGGAGGCAGGAATCTTAAAGAAAGAAAGAAAGAAAGAAAGAAAGAAAGAAAGAAAGAAAGAAAGAAAGAAAGAAAGAAAGAAAGAAAGAAAGAAAGAAAGAAAGAGAAATTTCTCTGTGGCCTACTTGAAAAAAATGAAAACGAACCAGATGAATTCCACTGAGTGTTCAACCTATCTTTCTTTAAAGTTAATTGTATCAAGTGTTTTAAAAACAAAAGCAAAAACCCAGAAAGTTGTCTAATATGAGCCTGCTTCCTTATTCTAGCCAACTCTCGCTGCTAAACAGTCCCCGAAGGATCCTAAGAACTGGACTTGAAAGTCCCTGGCTTCAATCATCAGTCATACATCAGGTTACCCTCCCCGAAGGTGCCCCGCCATCCAGTTGCACTGTCAAATAGAGAATAGTGGAAATAATATATAAATGTCAAAGTTTAGTCATCCTGAGATCTTTAAGCTTCCACCCTCCTCATCTTAGAAGAAGACAGTTTTAAGAGCATGGCAGAATAAAGCCAGATGAGTGCATGTATGTATGCCTACTAGAGTCTCATCTACCAGAGGATAAAAGGATGTATGTAGGAGTGAGGACCTCAAGTGAACAGCCACCTCTCAAACATGCAAAGAAACAGTTTTGAATCTTCTAGCTCATCAAATACCAAATAATTGCATTCATATAGATTATACTGGGTGCAATAATCACAATAACCATCCAGTTGATCACAGTACAAAATGGAGAGTCACAAAATCAAAAGTAAGTAAGCAATCATTGCGTTAGGTCACCACATTTTGGGATAGTTTATGCAATAAGAGGTAATTGAGATGCCCAGATGTATAGGATCATCAAAGCATATCAAACACTCAAAGACTTGTTGAGAGCATGCCCATTTATCTTGTGAATTTGAACAATTTTTACAGCTTAGACAAGACCACTGCATCATATTATATAATGGAAGTCAATAGCCACAGGGAAGCTTGCTTTAGTGTTTTAAAAAGGCTACTTTGAGAAAAAAAATCAAATCGAATCGAATCAAAAGCCAATTTGAACCCTAGTCTCCACACATGTAAAAGAAAAATATTCAGCCAGATGACAATTTCAATGATTATGCCACGCTCAGCATTCTAGGTTTCTACGAAATTCAGAGAAAACTGACTTCAAGACACAATACAGATCGCTATTATCCCCCTAGAAATCTAAGACTGCATTAATCTAGCATTAACTACTTGCTTGCTGTCTTTGTTTTAGAATTTCCACTATGGTATGGGACAGAAAGATAGTGTAAGACACAGTAACAGAACAAAAGGCCAATTGATGTAATTGGTTTAGAATCTGATCTCTCTTGTTTTGTAGCTGTGTGTCCTTAATCTAGCAATATTCCTTCTATGCCATGAGTTTCTTACCTGTAAAAATGTTGTGCATCATCATATTTACTTTACAATCATTTTGCGGATAGAAACCCAAGTGTGAAGGAAGCTATTCATGCAAGAGGGGGGCTTTGGAAACCCATCACAACAAGGTATAAACCCTGCTGTATTGTAAAATAGTCTAGGCAATAATAAGCATATAATCAAATCATATTTTAAATTATATTTTTAAATAGTGCAGTTTAGATGAAATTACTATGTGTCACAAAGCCAAGAATATAAACAATTCTTAATTCTGATGAGTAAACTACCACAGGAGAAAAGCTGTCTTCGAATAAAAGCACATTCTGATTCCCTGTTGATACTTTTTACCCAGCACTTGTGTGTTTAGTATGCTGACTTTATGCCCAGTTTTTGTCAGTTTGCTGAAGAAGATTAAAATCCCCTTTTATTGTTCACTATGTTCAGCAAGTCCGGTTTTATCCCATGCTTTTTCAGACCCAGTCCAGCTGGCCTTGGTGAGTTCCCGATAGAACATTTCCATTGTCTCAGTGTGTGGGTGCACCCCTCGGGGTCCTGAGTTCCTTGCTCGTGCTCTCTCTCCTTCTGCTCCTGATTTGGACCTTGAGATTTCAGTCCGGTGCTCCAATGTGGGTCTCTGTCTCCTTTCATCGCATGTGAAGGTTAATATTCCCACAGGTCAGGGAACCCTGATTGCTCTTCGGGCTGATGAGGGAGGGGGACTTGATCGGGGAAGGGGGAGGGAAATGGGAGGCGGTAGCGGGGAGGAGGCAGAAATCTTTAATAAATAAATAAATTAAAAAAAATAAAATCCCCTTTTAGAGAATGTTCCTCTCTCACTTCTCCAGCTTTGGCCCTAGTGCTGCCAACTCTCACGAGTGGCTCAGAGTTGAGGACAAGGCCAGAATCCTCGCATGAAGCAATCATAGCAGGAGTGAGGGGTCAAGGGGCCATAGATGGTGATGAAGTCCTCCCTAAGGGGGAAAATACACGGAGCAGGTGCCTCACAATACTGGCTTGCTTCCATGCTCTTTCTTGTTCTTTGTGGAGCCTCTGCTACAGGCTCAATGTCCTTTGTGATTACCACCCCACTTCCATTCTGGTACCTTACTTGGTGTGGCAGCTGTGACTTTGTGTCCCCCCATCATAATTTCTGTCCATACACAGACAAGGTTCACTGTCTCACATCGCCTTTCTGATGTTTTCAGGCCAGACTAGCTTGCCTAGCTACACTTCAGAAAACAATGGCCCCATCACCGCTCACTTCCCCATTTTCTTACCTTTTCATTTTCTCTGAAACTATGTTTATCATACTGTAGTGTCTGCTGGGACAACTGGAGAGACTATTAAAATGTAGATAGGTTTGCAGGGGCTAGAGCAAGGGCTTGACTTTCTGCCTGTCTGTCCTAAACCATTTGGAATTAATCGGTAGACTATCTCTCTCTCAGAGCACTTATAATTGAGATAATGCATTTTCTTTTCATTAGCTTTTCATCTTTCTCTTCCAGATTGACTATGCTTTATAAAACGAGAGACTAACTTATTTTATGGAGAATTTTCAGCACTTTGTCTGATGCCCAATACACAGAAGTTGCTCCATATATATTGATTAAAATAGATTAACTATATATGTTCTTATAAACCAAAACTTTCTTTAAATTTATTTTCAGTTAGAAACCCCATCATACCATTTAGGAACGCAGCATATTAAACAGGTTTTTATTGTTCCCTGGCTTTGATTATTTCTGTAAGATTCAGAGTACCTTATGTAGAAATATAAACCCTTAATTTTCACAAGTTGATAAAAGATATCATTCAACACATTATCTTCACATCATCACAGACTATGGAACATACCAATAACATCTAGAAATAAAGGATTGCATTTTTACAAAGAGAACCAAAAGTTAGAGTTCGTGAAAAAAATTAAAATGACATAATTTATTCACTAGAACCTTGATATAGTAATTTCGGTGCACCATGTTGACAAAAGCAAAAACAAACAAACAAACACAAATAAAACCCTACAAGGCTTGCACATCTTTTTCATTTACATCTGTGTCATTACACCTTCAACTTGATGCTCATTCTTAGATGCTAGGGATGTGGTGGTTTATTGAGTTTCCTTCTGAAGAATCACGTTCAGCTTTAGTTAAAAACTAATCTCATAAATCCTCTGCCTCCAAAGAATCAGAAATACAAAGGAGAGGTCCTCTCCTGGCAATTTTGTATGGCTCCGCAAAGCCAGCCAGCTTTGATGCTCTTAAGGAACAAGCTAAAGTATCTTTTAAAGCCATTATGGTTTTTTCTTGCATGACCTCTTTTTTCATTGAAATTAGATCTTCAGAAAATACAGCCTGTAAACATCTCAGTGTCTAAGGGACCCACCCAAAGACCTTTTGCATAATACATAAAATAAATGTTTACTTCTTTCTGCAGATTCAGAAACCAATTTTCCTTTTCAGTCAGAGATAACCTCATAGCCATGGTTTTGAGCAAACAGCTAAAGCAAAAGTGAAACCGTGGGACACAATGTACTTACAGGCTCCAATAGTGGGCAATCCAGGTACACGATCAGGCTGCTTTGTCTTCAGCTCCTGAAGTAAATGGTTTACAGCCTCCCACTCAGATCTCAAATCTTCTAACTTCCTCTTTAATAGAAAAAATACATGTTACTGATTTCACCAACACTTCTAATACAACTTACCTCATTGATTTATTAATTTCTTTTGTGAGTATATACTTTATGAAGAACATGTCTATGAGTTTAGTTACCCCAGCTAAGTAAAAAAAAAAAAAAGGTGTCGTAGCTTGTATCTGTGATCCTGGGTCCTTTGTGCAGGCATAGGTGGATCCCACAAGCTCCTTGCAGTCATTCTAGCCAGTCCATGAGCCTCAGGCTTAGCAAAAGAGCCTTTCTAAAATAATCCATGGTGGAGAAGTGACAGAGGATGCAGCCAATACTGACTTTTGTCTTCCATGTGTGCACACATAAGCAGATGCACACACATAAACACATACACACGTAAATGAATTGTAATTCTAAACTCTTTGAATTTAAGATTTTTAAAATTTAAAGTCGTGTCTCGTGAGAATGCTTGGAATGTAACAACTATGACTGTATATACATAGACATGGCTGTGGCCACTGCAACTGCACCGTTTCATCCGATGTTTCCCTATATAAATGCATATAATGTATGTGAAGCCTACAGGTGAACTTCAAATCTCAAATGTACTGCTTAGTTGCTGCAAGATATTGAGCAAGCATCAACTGATGCTCTCTGCTCCAACATTTCCTCCAAATTGACTCAGCTCATATTTGAGCCTTCATAATAATTTCTGCTTCAATTGCTTATTTTGAATAGCAAATGAATTTGGTTGATAATGCTCAAATAATCATAAGGATTTATGCTGTGGAGGCTTCTAGATGTAGTCAAGGAGAATTTGGTTAAGCAGAGAGTTTTTTAAAATGTTTATTTATTCATTTATTATGTATACACTATTGTGTCTGTGTGCATGCCTGCAGGCCAGAAGAGGGCGCCAGACCCTATCACACACGGTTGTGAGCCACCATGTGGTCGTTGGGAATTGAATTCAGGACCTTCGGAAGAGCAAGCAATGCTCCCAACCTCTGAGCCATCTCTCCAGCCCCTAAACAGAGAGTTTTAAGAGGTAGTTGGGAACAGGCCTAAGCTAAGGCTAAGCTTTTATACTTAATAATAAGTCTCTGTGTAGTTATTTTGGAATTTGCAGTCCAAAGACTGTCTGACTGTAGTTGTCACGCTCCTTGGAGGCCGTATATCCAAACAAAAAGCCAATGAACAGTTGGTTAACTATCTGGTGAGGGAATAGGTGGAAATATTTGCCACAGAATGGCCTGTAACTTCCCAGAGTTGGGGCAGTTAATGCAGTTCCTGGCCTGTGACTGTGGGCAGAAGGCTAGGTAGGCTCTCACAGTCCTAAGGGAGGCAGAGCCAGCAGTCTGCACTGTGTTCTAAGCTGAGCCGCAAAAGGAGCATGCAGATACCTGGAAAGACTTTGCAACATATTCCTAAGCCACAGCATGAAGAACACCAGATCCAGACTGAGAAAAAAAATCTAAAACAAGTAAAGTATGAAACATCTAAAACAGGTAAAGTATGCTTGAGAACGTGTTTAGGTGATGAGGAAAGAAAAAAAATAATGGGCATAGACAATCATAGAAAAAATAGTTTAAAAATAGTAAAGTGAGGTCTTTAAAAAGATAGTAAAGTAATATGACTAGATCAAGAATAAGATATAATAATAAGAATGTACTAAGAAACACCATAACACAAGCCATTTGAATCCTGTAAAGTGCTTTATTGATTTTGAATTTTATAAATGCTAATGACTAAAAAAGCAACAGGTGCTTATAGACATTGGATTGTGGAAAATTACTACATTAATTCAGCCTATATATTTTAATAACATCATAACTTCAGAATGGAAGTTGAGATATGTACTGCACTGGGAGAGAAGTTATGACTTTGTTTTCACAGGAAACAAAAAGCTATGGATTTCTTAAAAATTAATAAAGATTATATTTGACCAGACAAGACCACCTGAAAATCATGACTGCAGACATGAAGGAGGAAATTAAGAAAAACTACAAGACAACCAGGACACAAAGAAGTCAACTGATAAGAGAAAGTAGGCTGGTCCTTTAAAATTGCTGCTTTACAAAAAAGTTTGTTAGATTTTCTAGGCATATAGACCAAAAATGGATGCCTCATGATTGCAGAAAAAACTTGGGTGACTGTCCAAGAAGCCAGATGTTTCTGTCATTTATATGATTTTGAAGTTGCTTTCTCTGCATTTCTTGTTTAATCAAATAATATTTTCATCATTCTAGTTCTCTGATGGTGTTGAAGAATAAATAGCTATAGTTTTACAGTTTTTCTTGTTACCAAATTCAGAAAAGAAACTTACAAAAGAGATGTAAAGTTTATAAATATTAAACATAAAAACTTAAGTTGTTTATCTGAGAAAAATGTTTTAAGGTCTAAAAATATATTTTATATTGGTCCTAAAAGTTATGAGAGAAAGTGATTTGGGCTTAAAAGTTTGGACTCACCAAGATAGGATAGATAATAGAGTACTTTCTCTAAATTTGCCAAATACAAATGGGTTGGACATTATGAATATAATTTTTACCTGATAATTGTTCATATTTTTTTAATTTTAAAAACTTATTTATTTATTTATTATGTATACAATATTCTTTCTGCGTGTATGCCTGAAGGCCAGAGAGGGCACCAGACCTCATTACAGATGGTTGTGAGCCACCATGTGGTTGCTGGGAATTGAACTCAGGACCTTTGGAAGAGCATGCAACGCTCTTAACCACTGAGCCATCTCTCCAGCCCCAATTCTTCATATTTTATATAGTTTTACTCTGTTAGAATTGAAACCTTTTCTTTTTATTTGGACAAAGAGGGAGAAATGTTGTGGGATAATACTTTTGTACACTGTGAAGATGTAACTCTTTTAATTGATCTGCCAAAGACATTTTCTGATTGGTTTAACAGAGAGCTGAACAGCCAGTAGCTAGGCAGGAGAGGATAAAAAGAACTTTTGGGCAGAGAGAGAAACTCAAGGCAGGAATCTAAGAGTCAGAGACTCACCAGTGAGATGCAGAGGAAGCAGGTTGTACAGTATGGTGGAGAGATAACAAGCTACTGCCAAAATATAGATTAATATAAACAGGATAATTTGAATTTTAAGAGATAGTTGAGAACAAGTCTAAGCTTCAACCAGGCTTTCATATTTAGTAATAAGTCTCCATGTTATTAGTTGGGAACAGGCAGGCTAATGAAAGTCTAACTACACCCTGGGAATTTAACAGAATCACATGGGTATTCTGCTTATTTTCCCCCTCAGTGAGAACTTCATCATCATCTATGGCTCCTTGCCCCCCTCACTCTTGCTATCATTGCTTCAAGCGAGGATTCTGGCCTTGTCCTCAGCTCTGAGCCACTCGTGAGAGTTGGCAACATTAGGGCCAAAATACTGCAAATATCACCAAAAAATGTAAGCTTTATGTATTAGTAATATTGATATGAAGTGTTTACTGTAGGGAGTCTTTATTTATCATTTCTGGAAGTTTCCAAATCATGACATGGAGACTTATTATTAATTATGAAAGACAGGCTGATAGCTTAGGCTCATTTCTAACTATCTCTTATAACTTAAACTAGCAAATTTGTATTAATTTACTTTTTGACTTATGGCTTTAATTAAATTATACATTCAGCAGGTCTTTGAAGTATTTGAAGACCATCTGTCTATCTAAAATACGTCTCTGCTTGACCTTGAAAAGATACCTAAAATGACTACAAATTGATTATTATAAGTGACTGATAACTTGTATTTCTTTATTATCTGAATAGTTTGTAATATTAACTTTCAAGGACTAGAAATTCACATTACATTGTTAAGTGAGTTACATAGGTAGAATACCTTAAACAACAGTATAGGTATATTTATAGTATGTTCAAACAAAAATAAGCTTAAATTTGTATCAAAATATAAAAATTTCTTAAACAAGAGTAGAATCATATATATAATATAACAAAAATAAAATTAAATTTGTATCTCTATATAAAATCTATACCAATATAAAATATTAAAGACTAATAGTTGGGTTTTAGTTTAAAATTAGATTCAATAATCTATCTTTTTATCATATTATTTCTATATCACACCTTTTTCTTTTTAGGGTAAGATCACTGAATTTAATCCCCCTTTCTCAGCTTTTGTTCTTGACTATGACCAATAACAATTTATAACCTACCTTCCTAAACAATAACAAACATCCATAACCAACTCAATGACCAATCCAAGTGACATTTCTTCATGGTGTACAAAAAAATTATTGCATTACAGTTTTATTTTATATTTTTAAAATTCTAATTAAATTTATTTTTTTTTCATGCAAGGGCTCATGTTATCAAGGGTTGCCTTGAACTCACGAAATATTCAGGGCTAACCTTGAATTGGTCTACCTGCTCTCCATTCCAAATGCTTGGATTGTGGGTATACACTAGCATGATCAGTTGTATGTAGAATTAAGGAACATATCCAGCCCTTCATAAATGTTAGGCAAACACTCTATATCCCCAGCTACCACATGAAACATTGGAATAAAACTGTTTAAAAATGTGAAAAAAATAAAAATTTATAAATTAATGTTATTTTGTAGAATTTAAGATAGAGCATATGAAAATATCAGATTACTTTAAAGTATTCATATGACTGTCAAAAATTTATGTTTACAATTTTTCTCAAATGTTACCTTCAATGTGGGAAAACTAGATTAATTCTCATGTTCAAATATTATGGTTAGCACTCATTATAATTCTTTTAAGAATTATTTTTATTTAATATTTATTTGTGTGTATGTGTTTGTATTATTTATCTACAGATTTCAACAGAACCCAGAAAGGGGTATCAGACTTCCCTAGAACTAAAGGTACAGGTGATTGAAAGCTACCTGGAATGGCTGTTGGGAACCTTGTGGTCCTCCAGCCTAGCAACAAGTGGTCTTAAGCTCTGAGCCATCTCTTCACGTTTATGAAAATTTAGAAGAAATCCTAGTAAAATTGACAAATTAAGAAAAAAAACCAGTGAGGAGACTAAGTAGGGTTGACCCTATGTCTAGATCTCAGCACTGTTTTGGGAGAGGAATTTAGAAGTTAAGCCAGGTAATATTTTTGAAACAAAACGTGGAGTTACCAAAAACCAATTTCCCAAGAAATGGACATTCCAAAATGTTTCCTTAATGATATGTATATGGTAGAAAGACCATATACATAGACAACTGAATCTTACATAAATAACCTTGAGGAATATGGTTAGTACTTTAAAAATAATTATATGCATATCCATTAGTGTATGTGCAGATGTGTAAAGCTGGAGATAGAGGCCAGAAAACGGCATCAGATACCCTAAAGTTGGAGTTGCTGACAGTTGTGAATCACCCAGTGTGGATACTAGGAACTAAACTGACGTCTTCTGGAAGAGCAGCACGAATTTCTCCAGTCTACTCATTTTTTCTTTTTAAGGAAATCACTCTGCCTACTATTAGTTATTCCCAAATACAGTCTTCCAAAGGTAATCCAAATCAAATTTTCATCATAAAAAATGTATTCCAGACTAGGAAGTCCAGTTTTATTTCCAATAAATGCATAAGAAGTCTCAAAATTAAGGAAAAGCTAGAAAGATCTTTAATTTAAAATATATCACACTTTAATTTAACACAGGTTCAGTGTTGAAATGGCTTTTTTTGGTGTCAGAGTAGTGGATCAGCCTTCAGAAACACAAAGCACAACCTTTAAAGAAGAAGCATTCAACTTACGCTCACAGATTTTTGAATTGACTCTTAGATGTCATATTCTGAACTGTGAGACTAATTTTTTGTGAGATTTTGGTGTTTCAGGATCCTACAAAACTGCAGCTAATTTTTAAGTGTTTTCCAAGTAATGGTCCATATCAAGAGGTGTGGCTCCAAAGTAGAATACTTGCTCAACATGTATAGTCCCCTGAGTGTTCCATGCCTAGTATGGAAAAACAAAACAAAATGCTGCAAGACAACCATTTCTCTACGTCTGCTATCTCTACATCTGTCATAACACTTACTCCCATCAATATGATATTCTGCTTTCTCTACAAATCAGGTAACTGTAGCCATGCTTTTCTCTCAAATTTTACTTCTCCCAAATGAGTTGAACTCTCAGGAAATGGAGAAGTAGGAAAGGTGGGAATGAAGAATAATATTGACTTAAAAGATGTCTTTAAGGAAAGTGTGTGTGGGGAGGGGAGACAAGTTGTATGGCTTTGTTTTTTTTTCTGTATCAACCCTCCATTTACTTCACTAAGAAACAACAGAACTGGATAGAGCCAGCCATAGAGCCCAGTTCTCATCTCAAAGCAACCTTGGGACTGAGTACATCGATGGAAGTGAGATTAAGTTAAGCAACATTGGTTGGATTATTTTATATATGAGAAAAGCAAAATTGTCTACATCTTGAAAGAAGGATTTTTCTATTAAGCAAAAGCAGAAAGTAAAGCAAAATTAAATGCTCATTTGTGAATCATAAGAAACGGTGTTAATCCTCAACTCATTGTCAGACCCATATGGCATTAAGTTGTTGACAATCCATCAAGAATAGATAGAATGGACTTATCTGTTGGAGGCTCAAAGGTCCTCATACTCACAGAGAAGCACTAAGAGATGCAGAGATGTTAATCATGCAGGAGTGTCCCCTCAATGGAGAAGACAGAAGTCACACACCTGTGTTCCACCCAGAAAGCTGAGAGCGGTGGTTTTTCATTACATGGTGACCATTTTGCTGTGGAGGCAGATCTCAGCCTAATTCCCCAGAATGATTATCCCAGACTCTTCCCTTCCTTGACCATTATCCATCTTTAGGGAAGATGTCACAAGTACTTTACGGCCTGCTGACTTCTATGTTATTGATCAGAGACCACACTAGATTCAAGGTTGCTTAGCTATAGAACCTGTACTCATGGTCACATGTACTTTGTAAAAGAGGTTGTATGTAGTCACACTTTAAACTTTATTGTATGCCTGGAATCAGACTGATTGTTGTCTGGAAAACTTTTCCAAAATTGTACTGTGTTTTAAATTTGTCAACAGTGACCCACTTGGAATTAGACTCCCAATGTCTGATCCAGGTTGATGAAATCAGTCTTCACCCGGTTTTCATTCTTTTTTTTTTAATTTATTTATTTATTAAGGATTTCTGCCTCCTCCCCGCCACCGCCTCCCATCTCGCCCCATGGTTCACCTCCCTGAACAACACCTGCAGGGACTCCCACACCTACCCTCTAGCCGATATGGTTATTTCATGGCTCATTAGAATGAGGGTCTCTGTGGTAACCACCCTGGAGACTTAACAAGTTTGGTAACTAACCTGTATGCCCTTTTGAAACTGCTGCTCTTAGAACTGCCCCTAAGTTTACAGTCCAAACCCCCAACATATTTATTTCATTTTAAAAGATTATATCAAACTTGACATTGTATGTAAATAACTTTCTTGAATTTCTGAAGTAGATATAGTCTTATTATTGAATAAATAAATTTTAATATTTCCAGAGAAACCTGTGCTTTTTTGCAACTGGTGGTTTGCCATTATGTTCAAAACCCAACTTTAAATTTATCTAATGAAAACTTTCATATAAACTGTGGGGAAAACAAACAATTCTGGTGACCTAAATCTTGGCTCAAGTACAAGGAAACTAAGCAGTGAGCTTACAAGAGAACCTAAGTTCTGGTAATACCATTTGCAAAGACAAACTGCTTCCGTATAATGAGGTTATTGACCTGCACAGTTTTAGAATGGTTTTGAATGTGAGAGTAAGGCTCCCTAAATCTCAGCCAGCAACATTAGCTGAGAAACCAAAACTGATCAATAAAGAGCCGCCATTTACAGGCTCTCAGGAACCTTTATCACAGTGAAAGCCATTACAATTTTGGCCTGACACTGAGAATAAGGTAAACGCTACCTAACATTTATTTATCATCTATCACTGGCTTCTCGTTTGCAAATGGAAACCATTGATTAGGTGTTTGTTTGTTTCAACTGACCTAGCTTTCTATTTCTCTTCTCAGGTAAGATTCTGTGATTAAATGTACCCTGGACTTCAAAATGAACATGCAAAAATAAAGCAAGTAGAAAGCTTTCACCCAGGCCGACTTTTTACTGGACAAAGATGCAATTACATGACATTTCGCTAAAAATTCCTGACCTAATAAAGTACTAAATCCTGAATGCATGTTTTCTCTTCTTTCATGAGAAATAGCAACAGAGCAAAGAAAGGTCATAGACTATATTGTGAGTCTTTACAGCTGTTGAAGACAGTGGGATGCAATGGCTTGCTTTAAATTAAAGCAAACAATATGAAGAGTATCAAGGCTGGCAAGCAAAGCAATAAAATCCCCAAAGAATTTAATCTACCTTGAAGGTGGAACTACTTTTTGTATTGATGGTACCATACTGCGGCAGAAATGAGTCCTCTAATGCAATGGCTTGTTAATAGGCTTAAGATCACAATATAGAAATAGGAAATGTTGATCAAAAAGACAGCTTTACCTCTGCGATTGTAGCATGGCCAACATTTCCTTACAAATTATTTCAATGATTATAAATAGAGCTTGTCAATGGCAAGTGTCCAACAGGGGAAGTATAACCCATTATGGGGTAATAGATATTGCTAGAGGTTGCTTCATTACCTTCACTGGCTGAGTGCTTGGTTTTTCCTTGTACAAATGCTGCCCTTCAGACAACAGCCTTTCCACTTCCGGTTGTTTAGCTTGAACTGTGACTTCTGTTTCCTGGGGCAAAGAATCCATACAGTGCGGATTAACTTCACAGTTAGCAATAAAATTCCTAAATTTAAATATACCCTTGGAGATTCCATATGTATGGCAGATCAATTTCTGCATAGTAAACAGGGGCAGAAAATGTAGCTTTTGATGAAGAGAAAATAAATAGAGGTTCTTATGAAATACATTAGCATTAAAACAATCCCAGATCTTGAGTTGTGTCGTGGTAATATTGTGGACAACCACAGACAGTATGCATTTTTTAAAAACAAAATGCAATAATAAGAAGTATAATTTATCACTATAATCGATCCATATAAACAGCAAATTTAACATTAATAATACTCATAATGCTAATGTTTACTGTACCTTACAGACTCCTTATTATATAGATTTCTGTTTTGAAATCAGATCTAAAGTACCCACATCTGTCTGTCTCTGTCCTTCTCCATCTTTCTCGCCCTCACATATACCCTTTCTCTACATGTGAGTATATTTGTAAGAGAATCCCCCAATTCTTTCCATATTATTGTTGAAATGAAGTTTCTTTCCAAACAATAAACATAAAGCACAGTACCAAAGCTTATCACTCATTAAATAGTCAAATTAAACAGGTCTTCTGAGGAATGATTAGATTATTTTTCATATCATTTATTTTTTCACTGCCTGGGGACAACTGAAGCATGGCAGAAAAAACAAACACCCCTTTAGGTATATGAATATAATAGTGTTTTCTTACTGAATTCTGTCTAGCTCTTGAAGAAACAACAAAGGAAATGGGAATAATTGAAACTGAAGGAAGTGAAATTCCGTATTACAGAAGAATTTTTGGATGGAACATTTGTTAAACACTGGGGTGGTATATGGATTAACCAATGTCATGTGTCAGACAGGGGCCTGGGTAACTTTCCTCCGAGGTGCTTTTGATTAGCAAGCATTCTCGTCTCTCCTCTCCTATCTGGTGACTCCTGGCAGTGGTGTATGGACATGTCTTCCGGCTTTAGTTTATTATAAACGCTGTGATTTCACAAGTTCCCTCTCAGTCCACAAGAGTGGAAACCTGTGAATCCAAGTTATTATAATCTGATCATGCACAGCAGGATATCTTGAAATTTATCAGTGCTCAGCACTTGCTCTTGAGGAAGATTGTTTGTCTTGTTGTTATTAGGATAATGCAAGTGTGGCACAGGTGCTTAGGTCAAAGGTGTACCTATCATTAAGAGTATTTGCTCTATATTAAAATAACAAACTACATACTTTACTTTCCTCAGACAGCTGGTTAATGCTCTTCTGACCACTGTCAGAAAAGTGCTGTGCTTTCAAGTAATTCCTTGATAGGTATGCAGGCTAACAGCCTAATGACCTGACGTGGTGCTAGCTTTAGCCACTTAAATAATCCCTTGCCCACCTCTGTGTCAGAACTAACATCCTGTGACTAATAGATAAAATAGATAAAAAACATTTTAAAATCTATAAATTTGCTGAGCACTAGCTTCCACCAATCACAAAGCTAAGACTGCCACGATAACATTTGAGGCTTACAGGGGAGATTACCCTATCTTGTTGTAACCTGACTATAAGATGTACCTATCATTGTATTTTCATTTTGCCTTTATTTATGACATTATTTGTTCTGATACTATAATGCCATAATAAAGCAAGAGACTGTTTCCATGTAGAAACATAGATCCAGGGAAAACCTACGTGGCTCTATGTTTCCTGGGCCATGGTCTCTCAAATTGGGCTACAGAATAAACATCTCTCATTCATTTTCAAGTGAGATCTGTGGCTTTTGTATCAACAGGAACCTATCTAAATTACACGCACATTTTATATCTGAAATGAATTAGTTTGAACCAGAGTCACTGGCATTTCTTACACTTGACATAGGAAAAGTACTTCTTAATGTGGGTTTGTCATTTAATAGAGCACTAAAGTTGGAGTGGATGGAGGACTATAATTCACATTAAAACCAGCAACTTCTAATATATCCAAAACCTGCCCTGTTTTAGATTTTAAAAAAAGACATCCTTTCTTTCAAACAGTCTCAGTTCTCTTTATCGTTAGATACTAAGCAAAGAATCAAGATCAACCACAGATTCCTTCTACTGAACTATATGTCCCAAGGTACAGATAAAAGCTGGTATTTGATTTTTTTTGACACAGTTTTAATTTCATAATATTTATATAGTTTTGCACTGGATACCAAACTTCTCATATTATTCCTATCAATAACATTTATTTTAATAAAACATTATTACTGGAATATAATCTGTGTAAGAGTGGGACTATGAAATTTCCTTTTGGATGGGAGAGGAGCTCTGGGACCCTGCTCCTTCCTAGGGAGCTGTTAGCCACTAATGGTTGCTAAGTGAGGAAAAAACATCTTCGTCCGTGCTAGTGGTAAGATGTTCATGCTCCAGGGAATTTTTCCACACCTGTTCTCATGCAGGAGGCACTAGGCATACACACACACACACACACACAAACACGCATGCATGTGTGTGCACACACACACAGTACAATGTGGAAAAGTGGGAAGGATGTGGATTGGAAGAAGTGTTGGATGGCAATAGGACTGTGTAAGAGGCAGGGTGTGTTAGAACATGTTCCAAGAAAGAGTCATATGAGGGGAATTCTGAGTACTTTTGAGAAGGATCCAAGAAAACAAAACAAGAACCTTGTGACTTCAGTTTCTTTGAAAACAGAGAATTGTTCTTTGAATGTACATGGACTTCCTGCCCCTCCAGGTGCAGCAAATAGGAGTGAGTTTACTAATTATTCAACACAACTGGCTTTTGTTATTTGTTCACATGCCTCTATGAAAAAGCATGTTTTTTTTGCGATATGTGGCTTGTGATTATATACACTTTGGATTCATGATAACTTTATTCTTCTGATCTTTCTTAACCCTCAGGGTGTAAATTGTCTGATGTTCTGAATAAGGTTGGATATTGCATGAGACTTTAAACTGTCTCATTTATTGACTCTGATCTCCCAGGCTCCACTGCCTCTAGAGCGGGAACAAGGGTGTTAAATCTCAGGAACCTAAGAGCTAATACCTATACTCCTCAAAGTGTTCCACATATTAGAAACAGTAAAAACAGAAGGAACACGGCCAAACCCTTTTTATGGGGTTACATTTACTGTGATACTGAAACCACACAAAGACTCAACCAAGAATCATAATTATAGACCAATCTCACTCATGAATATAGATGCAAAATTACTCAATAAAATACTGGCAAACAGAATCCAAGAACACACACAAAAAAATCATCCACCATGTTCAAGATGGCTTCATCCCAGAGATTCAGGGCAGGTTCAACATATGAAAATCTTTCAAGGTAATACATCATATAAATAAACTGAAAAAAATATGATCATCTATTTAGATCTTGAAAAAGCATTCAACAAAATTCAACACCCCTTCATGATAAAGGTTTTGGAGAGATCTGGGATACAAAGAACATATCTAAATATAATAAAAGCAATATACAGAAAGTCTACATCCAACATTAAATTAAATGGAGAGAAATTCAAAATGATTCCACTAAAATTAGGAAGAAGACAAGGCTGTCTACTCTCTCCATATCTAGTTATTGAGATTCTGACTAGAGCAATAAGACAACAAAAGGAGATCAAGGGGATTCAAATTGGAAAGGAAGAACTCAAATTTTTGCTATTTGCAGATGATATGATAGTATACATAAGTGACCCCCAAAACTGCCAGAGAACTCCCACAGCTAAAAAATAATTTCAGTAATGTGGCAGGATATAAGAAATGCACTAAAAAAATCATTAGTCATCCTATTTACAAATGATAAAGAAGCTGAGAAGGAAATCAGAGAAACATCACCCTTCACATTAGCCACAAATAACATTAAATATCTTGGGGGTAAAAATAACCAAAGAAGTGAAAAACCTGTTTGACAAGAACTTTAAGTCTTTGAGGAAAGAAATTGAAGAAGATACCAGAAAATCGAAAGATCTTCCATGCTCTAGGATAGGTAGGATTATCATAATAAAAATGGCAATTCTACCAAAAGCAATCTATAGATTCAATGCAATTCCCCTTAAAAACCCAACACAATTCTTCACAGACCTTGAAAGAACAATTATCAACTTCATATGAAAAAACAAAAAACCCAGGACAGCCAAAACAATCCTGTTCAATAAAGGAACTTCTGGAGGACCACCATCCCTGACATTAAGCTCTACCACAGAGCTACAGTAATAAAAACAGCTTGGTTTTGGCATCAAACCAGATAGGTTGACCAATGGAACTGAATCAAAGACCCAGATATTAATCCACATACCCATGAACCCCTGATTTCTGACAAAGAATCTAAAATTTTACAGTGGAAAAAAAGAAAGCTTTTTCAACAAATGGTGCTGACATAACTGGATGTCAACATGTAGAAGAATGCCATAGGTTCATATGTATCCCAATGCACAAAACTCAAATCCAAATGGATTAAAGACCTCAATATAAATCCAACCACACTGAACCTCATAGAAGAGAGACTGGGAAGTTGCCTTCAAATGCATTGGCACAGGAGATCACTTTCCAAATATAACCCCAGTAGCATAAACACTGCAAGCAACAATAAATAAATGGAACCTCCTGAAACTGAGAAGCTTCTGTAAAGCAAAGAACACAGCCAATACAACTAAAAGGCAGCCTACTGGATGGGAAAGATCATCACCAACCCAACATCAGACAAAGGACTGATCTCTAAAATATATAAATAATTGTAAAAAAATTAGACATCAAAATTCCAAATAACCCAATTAAAAATGCACCCACACACTGAGACAATGGGGATGTTCTACTGGGAACTCACCAAGACCAGCTGGCCTGGGTCTGGAAAAGCCTGGGATAAAACCGGACTCTCTGAACATAGCAGACAATGAGGACTACTGAGAACTCAAGAACAATGGCAATGGGTTTCTGATCCTACTGCACGCACTGGCTTAGTGGGAGCCTAATCAGTTTGGACGCTCAACTTACTAGACCTGGATGGAGGTGGGGGTTCCTTGGACTTCCCACAGGACAGGGAACCCTGATTGCTTTTCGGGCTGGGGGGGACTTAATTGGGGAAGGGGGAGGGAAATGGGAGGCGGTGGCGGGGAAGAGACAGAAATCTTTAATAAATAAATAAATTAAAAAAATGGAGTACAGAACTAAACAAAGAATTATCAATAGAAGAATCCCAAATGGTCAAAGTACACTTAAGGAAATGCTCAACATTGTTGATCATCAGGGAAATGCAAATCAAACAACTCTGAGATACCATCTTATATCAATCATAATGGATAAGAGCAAAACCATTAATGATAGCATATGTTGGAGACAATGTGGAATAAGGGAAACACCCTCTGTTGCTGGTGAGAATGCAAACTTGTACAATTTCTCTGGAAATCAGTATGGTGGTTTCTCAGAAAAATTGGGAGTTAACATACCTCAGGACCCACCAATACCACTCGGGGATATACCCAAATGATGTTCAATCATACTACAAGGACATTTGTTCAACTATGTTCATAGCAGCATTATTTGTAATAACCAGAACCTAGAAAAAATCCTAGATGCCCCTCAACTAAAGAATGGATAAAGAAAATGTGGTACAGAATGGAGTACTACTCAGTGGTAAAAAAACAATGACATTTTAAAATTTACATGTGAATAGATGGCACTAGAAAAAACAGTCTGAGTGCGGTAACCCAGACTCAGAAAAACGAATATTGTATGTATTCACTCATAAGTGAATACTAGCTTTAAAGCATAGGATAACGAGCTATAGTCCATGACCCTAGAGAAGCTAAGTAACAAGGTGAAATCTAAGAAAAGCATAAATAGATCTGACTGGAAAGGGGAAATAGACAAGATCTCCAGACAAAATTTGGAGAATGGGGGTGGGGGAGAGAAGGGAGGGCAGAAAAAGAAAAGAAAGAGAGAAGGGGGCCGAACTTGAGGGAACAGGCTACTTGAGATGTGCAAAGGACAGAGATGAGAGCAAGGAATAAGGTATTTTGATTGATGGAGCCATTATGGGGCTAGCAAGAATCCTGGCATTAGAGAAATTTCCAGGAATCCATAAGGATGACCCCAGTAAGACCTTAAGCAATAGTGGAGAGGGTACCTGAACTGGCCTTGGCCTATAGTCAGACTGATGAATATCTTAAATATTACCATAGAACCTTAATCCAGCAACTGATGGAAACGGAGGCAGAGGCCTGCAGTGGAGCACTGGGCTGAGCTCACAAAGTCCAGTTGAGGAAAAGGAGGAGTGAGAATATGAGCAAATAGGTCAAGACCATGATGGGGAACCCACTGAAACAGCTTACCTGAGATAATGAAAGCTCACCAACTCCAACTGGATAGTGAAGGAACCAGCATAGGACCAAACTAGCCCCTCTGAATGTGGTTGACAGTTGCATGGCTGGGGCAGACTGAGGGGCCACTGACAGCGGCACTAGAATTAATCCCTACTGCTTGTACTTGCTTTTTGGGAACTCGTTCTCTTTGTATGGATACCTTACTCAGCCTAGGTATAGCAGGGAGGGCCTTGGACTTTCCCAAAAGCAATGTGCCCTTCTTGGAGAAATAGATGGGGGTTGGGGTGGGGGAAAGTTGGGGGGAATGGGAGGAGGGAAGGACTGGAAACTGGGATTGGTATGTAAAATGAAAAAAAAAGATGGTTTTTTTTCTTTTTTTAAATAAAATCTCAGGGATCTAAAAGTCAGCTATGAGATAAGAGTGGTATCCCTCACAGAAGGAGGTAAGCGAGAATAAAGATGCAGTGTCCAGGGGAGGTATTGCCATATGTTCAGCTTATACATCACTTTTCAAAGTACGAAGAGCACTAGTATCAAAATCACAACTATTAGATTGCTTGCAAGTTGTTTAAGGTTATAATCCCTGGTTTCCACAAGAAAGAAATTTTGATGAAGTATCGATAGGATCTGAAAGAATATTGAAAAGGCATCTGTAAACAAGGGGAAAGGTCCAATTTTAGGTAATGTGCATTATTTTTGATTTTATCAAAATGCTTAAGGAAGACACTAATCATGGGAAAGAGATAGCTAATACATTGAAAGAATATAAACTGGATTTCCAACCTTAAAATTGGTTAAAGAAGCAAAATAGAAAATCAGGCTTTTTTTTTTTTGCCACCAGCCAGCTCCCAAATCATGACATGGAGAATTAATATTAGTTATAAATTGAGGTAGGCGGGTCTTCTTTCTGTATGTTGCTTAGCTCCTTCTACAATAAATACTCTTCTCTTAGTTCTTATTTTAATCTGTTTCTCTTCACCTATGCATTTGTCTCAAGGGTCTGTAGCTTTCCTTTCTGTATGCTTTTCCTTTCCTGCTTCTTCTGCATTTGGCTAGTGCCTGCCTACCTGGGTGCCTGGCTGGCACCTGTTGCCTCCCTCTGTTTCTCCCTTGTTCTCTTCTCCTTTTCTTCTTTTCCATTCTTCTCTTGTTCTCTCCAGAGTATATTTCTCCTCCTATATTTTTTCTCTCTACCCATTAGTCTGCCTTTCTCTGCTTAACTATTTTTTTATTGATAAAAGGAGTATAAAAAAAAACAAATTTCCACCTCCTCCCAGCCTCCCATTTCCCTCCCCCTCCTCCCACTCTTCTCCCCCTCCTCCCACCCCTCTCCCCTTCCCCCCACTCCTCTCCCCCTCCCTCTCCAGTCCAAAGAGCAGTCAGGGTTCCCTGCCCTGTGGTAAGTCCTAGGTCCTCCCCCCTCCGTCCATATTAATCATTTAGCTCCTTATGAGAGCAATCAGGTATTTTAGGCAGGCAAGGAGAAACAAATGCAACATATTTTTAAGTAATTAAAAATGTAACATATCTTTTCATAGCTGAAATCATTTCCACAACAATAAGGTTTCCCCCATTCAGGCAAAAATCAAAAGTAAAAACATCATCACTAATAACTATGCTGGTGATGACTCCCTTCTTTAAATACTTTCCTCTATTGCCTGAAGATGACCCTGAAGCATTGTGTGAGCAAGTTGACATTCATGCTAATCTCTTCTTTCTCTTCTTTTTGATAAGACTTAGAAAAGCCTATGAAAAAGGTAACTTAACCTACAAAAGCTAGGTTTTGCCATTGAAAAGGAATTCATTTAGGAATTGTTCCCCAGCTTTATGGGCTTGGTATTTCCAATGTGCCAACCAATCTATTTAAAACTTTAGAATATAAGATGGTGTTTGACAGTCTGTCCATATTATCTTGAGAGGCAAAAGAAGAATTACAGCTATTTGAATCCAGACCAAAAGAGGCATTTTTGTATCCTACACTGCCTTTAAACTTGCTTCCCTCCTCCACAAAATAGTCTCCAACAGGCATTGTAGCACAAAAGGATAAACCTTTGGGATAGATTTATTTACAACATAAGTGCTTCAAAATACTCACTGTCTACCTTACTCTTTCTGCTCAATTAGTATGTTGGGGAGGACCCAATGACAAAAATTACATGAATTTTGATGCTTGCTATGCTATATTGCCTTAAGATGTGGGATTACCCTCTGCATTCTGTAAATATGTGGTTTTTTTTTTTGCCAGTGGTTAATAAAGAAGTTGCTTCTGGCCAATGGCTTAGCAGAATATAGTTAAGTTCGAAAAGATATATAGATATAGTAGGAAGAGTCAAAGAGATGCCATGTGGCCATCAGAGGAGAAAGACAGGAGCCACTAGCTAGAACCTTTCTGGGAAACCACAAGCCTCGTGGTAAAGAATAAAATAATGGAAATGGGTTAAATTAAGATATAAGAGCTAGTTAGCAATACACATAACTATTTGGTCAAGCAGTATTTTAATTAATACAATTTCTGTGTGGTTATTTTAGGTCTGGGTTGCTGGGAATAAGAACAAGCAGCCTCTGCCAACAGATTGGCATGCCAATGTGGAGCTAACTACATCGATGTAAAACCTGAGAAAACTTGAAAAGGAATTCTAAACACACACAAAAAAAACAGACCTCTACCATGTTGGACTGGGTGAAGCCAAAAGGCAAAACAGCCATAGTCCTAGCTAAGCTGCTTAGCATTTTAAGAAGCAGTCCTGGTCAGAAAAGGCTTATAGATATGCAATAAAGAGAAATTCAAATGGAAAAGACTGCTAAAGGGGGACAATGTTGGATAAATGTGTGTAGGCTTGAGAGAGAAAGAGAGGAAAAAGAGTATAGACAGTTATAATATAAAAGCATACAATAGATTAAAGGAGTAAAGATAATAAAATAAATATTAAACCTGTAGAAAAAGTAATAGAGTTAGAAAAATAAGCCACATAAAGATGAAATCTACAGAGAGTCTGAATTATGCATATTATTATGTTTTCTTTGAATTTTTAACTATGAATGAGCTAAGTACAGAGAGACCTTTCATTGTACAGGCTGCTAAGCTAAACCAACATATAGACCTTAAAAATATGTTGATTTCAAAATTTGGGCCTAAGGAAATTTGCTTTGGAAAAAAGGTTCTACTTTTGTTTCCACAGAGAATGAGAATCTGTGGATTCCTAATATGACTAATGTGATTTGATGAACCAAGATTTTTTGCAAGGTTTCCGTGATCCCAAAATTACTTTGCCGAACAAAAAGTAGGAAGCAGTTTGGAGAGAACTATGCCAAATTCCTTAAATGACTGTCTGTAAATATTTGTTTATATTTAAAGTGGGATATGCTATAGAGATGAATACTTTGCATTGTTATGGATCATGGTTTATTGATACATTTAAGGTCAATATTGTTATATGTTTATTTCTGCTTTTGATTAAGGTATTGTGTTTGTGCAGCTCTTATAAAATATAATGCATAATTAAGAAATATAGGTTAATAGATAACTATCTATAATAGTCAAGTTTGTAGTCCTTTTAGTTAGGTTTCTAGATACATAGAGATATATTTAAGTTAGATAGATATTCTTCAAACCTTTAAAAAATTCAGAATATGGCATTTGAAATGTTTTACGAACATAGGACATTTCATGACAATGAGACACATCTTCTTGCAGCACCAATCTACTTCAAGAGGATGACGGGCATCAAAGAGGGTCTTTAGAGAGTTTGTTAGCCATTTGGTCACGAAACTGCTCTTGCCTGGACTGCTTGATGTTATGCTGAATGAACTGTACATGCAGGACCCACAAATAATTGACTGCTGAAGCTGCCTAAAGAAGGGGAGACAGTCCTTCAGGGTTCTTGCAATACCCTTAAGTGATTGGCCAAGCAGTGTTTTAATTAATACATTTTCTGTGTGGTTATTTTAGGTCTGGGTGGCCAGTAATGAACAAGTGGTCTCTGCCTACACCTTTATCTAAAAATCAGTTGGTAAGAGTGTTATAGAACTCTGTGTATTTTCAAATTTCATCCACAGATTACTATGGAAGGCTAGGAAATCATTATTCAACTGGCAGGCTATGAGATTTTCTCATGTGAACTGATTTTGTGATTATAAAGTTTGTCCAACCTTATCCTTTTCCACAGATATATATATATATATATATATATATATATATATATATATATATATATTTTATTGATAGCTTATCTAAAGTTATAGGAGATAGTCATGGTCCAGATATTCACCAATGTAGTATTACTTTTCCTCAGCTCAACAGGTGAGGCCATATGCTTGAATTCATTTTTCACAGTTAATTCCTTTATAGTTAATTCATAAACTCTTAAACATAATTTTAGAGTCTGCTTATTTTGTAGGATTGTTTCCAGCAATAGACACTGCTTGAATTTTGTCTTCACATTCTGTTATGCTTCCATTACTATAGGAACTACAACATATGATTAAAACCCACACACATCTTTTGTTTATTACTCATACTCATGCATATTCTATACTCCCTGGTTTTATTGCAAAGGAAATAAGCAAGCCGATTAACTAACCTTCCCTATTTTTACTTCTCCAGAAGAAAATTGGGAACGAGTATAAATCTGTCAATGCAGATGTATACACTGAAATATTAGAGATTCCTCTTTGGCTCCTTTGGTACAGGGCAATCAAGGACAATGGCAGAAAGGAGACAGTGGGGGACATCAGAAAGGTAGCAAACCTCCAACTAAAGAACAAAAGGAGATATCAGCCGTAACATCAAAAGTCAAGTCTGATTCCCCACACCCCAGGGGCCAAGTTAAAGTCCTGTGCACTAAGTGAGAAGTTATTCTCTGAAACACACAGAACCCTATGTTACCTGAGAATCCCCACTGTATCTGTGATGAGTGTCTCTGAGCATGTATATTCCTCTATGTTCCTCATCCTTCCTTGATTCAACTTGTAGATTGGATGGATCCAGCCCCTGCTACCTTTTCTAATGATTCTGCATTTATGACTAGACCTTGGGGCTACAATAGACTTATTCATTCATCTTAAAAAGGGACTGCATTTAATTTTTCCTTGGGATTTAAATTAATCATTATTTGCATAAATCATTACATTTGTATTCTTATTATAGGGCAAATATGTGCTTATGTTGTATAAGATGCAAGAACTTATAATCATGTGTCTCTTTTCAAGCTATTCTCTAGATTTTTTCCAATAAATACAATAATGCAACTGATAGTACTGGACGCAGTTTGGATCTCTGTTTTCAGTGACAAGGTATTACAATGTTTTCAATGTGCTAGTATTATACGTTGTTAGCTTATAGTATACTCATGCTTCAAATGGCAGTTAGCTTTATCTACAGGATCTCACTCAAAACCACTCTCGATATCCTATTATTAAATTATAAAAAAGGGGGAGTTGTCCGAACATGGTCCAAGAATGGAGTTAAGGGGAATTCTAAGTGTTTGTGAGAACACTCCAAGAAATCAAAATAAGAGTCTTGTGATCTCAATTTATTAAATAACATGGATTTCATAGTGTAATGTCCTTTTTTTGTGCCCGTCCCAGATGTAGCAAATAGGAGAAAGTTTACTTTAGTTTGTTTATTACAACTGAGTGTTGTTATTTGTTTATATATCTTTGTCAAAAAAAAACCATATTCTTGTCATGTGCAGATATTCCTGGTGAATATTTACACCTTGAACCTCTTAGAACTATATGCATGAGACCTTTATCAACCTATAGTGTAGATAGTCTGATATTCTGAATAAAGTTGTTTATTGCATGAGACTTTAGTCTTTCTCATTTATTGGTTCCTTTCTCCCAGGTCCAACTACCTCTAGAGTGATAAACAAGATTAAAGGATCAAATGTCTTTTTGAAAGTTAGAAATTTTCAAAGAACTTGTTTGTAAGACTTCATAGTCCCTTGAAAAGTTGGAGGTAGGGAGTGGACACAATTATGATACAATGTATACATGCACTGACAATTTCAAAGAAAGATAAATTGGAGAATGATCTGTCAAAACTTTCCAAAACTGTAATAAGTATAAATAAAAGGTCCTTTTGATTCCTTTAAGATTATTTTGTTGTTGTTATTTACTGGTTAAAATTTACTAATTCTTTACACTTTGGACTTTATTTTTTGTTTCTTTTTATTGAAAAAATTAGATAATATATTCTGATCACAGCTTCCCGTCTCTAACTCCTCCTGAATCCTCCCAACCTCCATACCCACCCAACTCCACACCCTTTATTTCTCCCTCTTTACGTGCAATCTGATACAAATTCATGTCTTCAGAAAATGATCATAAATTATGAACAATCTCACAAAAATTGTTGATTTGTAGCCAAATGACTAACATCCTCTGCCTGCTTCAAATCCTTTCACTATAAGTACAGAATTCAAAGAATCACAAAGAATAGGAGACACTATTCATAAGAAATTGAGAGATATTTAAAAGCTGGATACTGAATTTTATATGACAAGGAATTGTCTGAATGAAATGCATATTTAAATTCATGAAATTTTCAATGGTAAATAAACAGAAAGTGCAGCAATGCTGATTTCAGGGAAGCCCATTTAGAGTTCTGAGTTCTGAGCAGGTGTTTGTTAAACAAAGAGAAAGATAATATGCCAAATAAAATACTTAGGTTTTGGAACTATAGGAAGTGCAAGACCATAACCCTTCTACATCCATAGAAAATTCTTTGTTCATCAATTCAAACACCCACATATTGAAAGTATTTTAAAACAACTGTTATTAGTATACTTGGACATTTTTCTTGTTTCCCCTTCTCCAAGCAATACAGTACAACTATTTACATAACAGCTGCATCTCATTGGGCATTGTAAAAACATCAAGAGAGGACTGAAAGTATCCAGGAGGATGTGGTTAGGTTACATGCAATCACTATAGCAGTTCATAAAAAGAATTTGCACATTCATGCATTTTAGGATCTTAGAACAAATCCCTTCCAGAGCCAAAGCATAACTGTACTCTTTCTCTTTTCAGGTCATCAAACTGATACTAGAAGCTTCCTTCTACATACATGTTTCTAATACCATTGCATCTATTTTCTAGCATTTCCTGCTGGCATCACTACTACCATCTCTTCTTCTTTCCATGAAATAATAAATAAATTAAGAAACTGGAAAACATTTAGTGCTTGTTCTGTAAAATATCAACTATAAGTGAAAGAAGTCAAGTATAGATCTAAGTTCTTTACAGGTCTTCTACTTGGCACATGTTTGCAGATCTAGATATGAATTACATGTGCATTTGATAAATAACCTTTAAAAGGCCATTTTGAAGAATGTCTATAATTTGCTTAACTCTATTTACAGTGTGAATTTATTAGTAAGAAGATAGATCAGTTATTTAGGACAAGCTATTAGTGCCCAAAGAAACAACTATATAAACCCAATAAATTTACTTAAATATTATTTAATATATATTTTAAGACAGTATGTGAAAACACACAAAAGCTGGTAATTATCCTGAATGAAATGGATGATCTAATTAAAAATTTGAATTATGATATATCCTTTCAGATAAATAACACTTGCTGTACAAAACCAGAACAAACAAACTGATGAATAAAGAAAAAGCCACAAGGAAGGGATAGGTAAGACTAAGAATGTTTGAAAAGCCAATATTGTAACCTACTATTTTATAAACATCACACACACACACATCACAAACTTAGAGTTATCCTATTTCAAGGTATAAGGTTTCTCCCAGAAACCATAGATTTGAAATAAAAAAGCATAGAGCCAGATGTGGGATATATTACCTCAAGTTGTTGATCAGAAGAGGTCCTGCATACCCCACCCACAGTCATAAAGAATACTCTCATTCCTCTTGCTTGTCCACTAGAACTTGTAGATAAGGCCCTATGCTAAAGCTAGGGATAGTGGCACATGCTTTTGATCCCTACTACATCTAGGTTGAGCAAGGTTTACATCCGAAGGGAGAGGATCCCAAGAAGCAGGTACATGCAGTAGAGACAAATCCCAGTGCCACTCTCAGTGGCCCCTCAGTCTGCCCCAACTGTCAACCCCCTTCAAAGGGACTTGGTTGTTCCTATGCTCGTTCACTACCAGTCCAGTTGGAGCTGGTGAGCTACCCTTAATTCAAGCAAACTCTCTCAGTGGATGGACCCATCATGGTCTTAAATTCCTTGCTCATACTCTCACTCCTTCCACTCTTCAACTGGATTTTGGGAGCTCAGTCCAGTGCTCCCAAACAAACAGAGAGTCATTGCCTCTGTTCCCATCTGTTGTTGGATGAAGGTTCTATGGTGATGTTTAAGATGATCATCAGTCTGACTACAGGGCAAGGCCAGTACAGATACCTTCTCCTTGGGTTCTTAGCTGGGGTCATCCCTGTGGGTTCTTGGACATTTTTCTAGAGCCATCTTTCTTCCTAACTCCATAATGGCTCCCTCAATCAAAATAGCTCTTTTCTTGCTCTCATATCTGTCCTTTCCTCCATCTCGACTATCCCATTCCCTCAAGTTCTCCTCAAAGTCCTCTTTCCCCTTTTTCCTACCCTTTTTCTCCCTGCTCCCAAGTTTTCGTCTGATTTCAATTTCCAGGTGGTTGTATATATGATTTTCTTTGGGTTCATCTTATTACCTAATTTCTCTAGGATCATGAACTATAGGCTCCATGTCCTTTGTTTATGGCTAGTATCCACTTATGAGTGAATACATACCATATTCATTTTGGGGTCTGGCTTTACCTCACTCAGGATAGTGTTTTCTAATTCCATCCATTTGCATGTAAAATTCAAAGTGTCATCATTTTTTTTACTGCTGAGTAGTACTCTAATGTGTAGATGTGCCACAATTTCTTTATCCATTCTTCCATGGAGGGGCCTCTAGGTTGTTTCCAGGTCCTGGCTATTACAAATAATGCTGCTATGAACATAGTTGAAAAAAAATGTTTCTCTAGTATGATTGAGCATCTTTTGGGTATATTCCCAAGAGTGGTATTGCTGAATCCTGAGGTAAATTGATTCTCAGTTTTCTGAGAAGCTACCACACTAATTTCCAAAGTGGTTGCACAAGTTTGCATTCCCACCAGCAATGGATGAGTGTTCCTCTTGCTCCACATCCTCTCCAGCATAAGCTATCATTAGTGATTTTGATCTTAGCCCTTGTGACAGGAGTAAGATGGTATCTCTCACTGATAGATTTTTATAGTGTTAGAATGTGCTATGCAGGATACAAGGAAAGAAAATTCATCAGCAATTTTACCAGTGTGGATCTTTTGTGCTGCAAAAAATGACTAAAATGACTAGATGGGCAAGATCTGCACATTTGAAATCATGACATGACCATTGTGGGGTGACCAAAATACTTTCCTATTGGATCTAAGGCCTACTTTCCAGGGTGAAATTCATGTCTAGCACTGAAATTCTGACCAAGAACACAGTATGGGGAGCTTATAGGACATAAGGATGAACTTTTTGCTATTATTTTCCAAGTGCACATGGTATCAAACTTTTTTCTAAAGTAAATATCTCTGTACTCATAGATTAGTACACACCAGCTCTCAGTCCTCATCAAAGAGGCTTCTTTGAACTTGTATGGATAATACAAAAACTCACAAGTGATTAAAAGACAGAGAACAAATATTTATGGAGTTATCAGTCTTAAATAGGATATTTATCTCACAAGCTTCATCCAGGCTTCAGGGAATAAAAATAAAGAAGGGTAGAAAGACTGGGGGAAGCAGAGGTTGGGAAGACTGCTGCTATAACAGTGATTTTGCCTTCATGAACTCAGAGATTCCGTGCTGGAGTATCAACTAGCTTGATCTTGCACATGTCTTGCACAGTCAACCACAGCTATAAGTTCATAAAGGCAAAACTTCAGTCGGGCTCTCTGTCTCTGTCTCTCTCTCTCTCAGTGATAGAGACAGAGAGACAGAGTCATACTGGTTATCATTAGTTGCCCTGGAACTTACTATGCAGACCACAAAGATCATCCTTCCTCTGCCTCTGGAGTGATATGGTTAAAGACTTGTGCCAACACTTCCTGTGGTAGCTCTTATTATGCTACTTTATTCAACTCTTATTTTAGTGCCAATAAATCCTTCAGTGTTTTGTATAGGACACACACGAGAAACAGTCCTACCTTTTCAAATACAAAAGGATTTGAATTCGTTTTTTTAAAAAGAATTGTGTGGGTGTATTGCCTGCATGTATGCCTTTGTGCACCATGTGTTTTCAGTACCCAAGGAGGCATGAATAGGGCATAAAATTACCTGGCATTGGAGCTACAGATGGTCTGTACCTTCTAGGTTAAATCCCAGGGTGCTGGGATTCAAACAAGGATCCTCTTTTGGAAGAATCGCCAGCTGTGTCTTAACCGCTGAAGCATCTTTTCAGTGCCAGGAAAAACATTCTTATGGCTTTCAAAATTCTCCAAGGGCTTTTCTTTGTGTGTTTGTGATTTCGCAACCTCTGATATTCATGTCAGAAATTAGTATGAGTAAATCCGTTTTCTCTGAAATGACCTTACATTTTCTTTTCATGATTTAAGAGAAGAGCATGAAAGCCGCAGCTAAACTGAAAACAGCTAATTATGGTGGCTGATTCCTGTCAATAGAAAGTGTTCGACTACAGAGAGACAAACGCTTCAAAGGATTTCTATAACATCATTGAAGCCCTCATTTGTAATCATAGAATGTTTCGATCCAAGTTGTCTTCTTCTTGCTTAATTCCTGTTCTTCCCTGTGCTGGAAAACCATGGAGGAAGAGGTTAAACAATTGTGATGCAAGAGTTTTGCTTCCATCAAAGTATTTGTAACTTGCCACAATTTTGGGTATAATTTAAGAAGATAATTTGCATTACTCTGGTAACAGGGACTAACTCTTCATTAATTCACCCTAAGAGATGAGCCACAAGTATAGTCTACCTTTTACATTCAGGTTACATAATTTTTAGCAAATGACTTCCCTACTATTGTGCAGTAGCTGATGTGAAGAGAAACAAAAGTCACTGATTCTACAAAAAGGCAAGGAAACCTTTGGCGTCGCACTAGGAAGTCTGATGAAAATAAATGGATGTCTCTTTGGATATGAATTGATTTATTTCGCCATATTCCATGCTCTGTCTTATATTTACTTCTTTTAAGTAGCAATGTACGTTAGCACAAGCTGAGCTTGATTTTTTTTTCATGTTGGACAATGTACATTTAACCACTATAAAGCCATCTTTTAATTAAACATTAAGTTCATGCTCTATACATACACACTGAAATAGAAATTTGGTGCTTTTGAGGGAAGTGCAACAGTGAGAGATATTGCCTTGCTAATCTTTCTCTTTTTCAATGTATGTAAGCCTATTTCTTTTCGCTTACTGCCAATATGTGAGTATTTGAATATATATACATACATAATGACTATATAGCTCAAGTATATTTACAGGGAATTTAAGGAGTTGGTTATGTTTTAAGTATTTCTTTGTTCATTTCACAATAATTTATTAAGATTTTGCAGCATTACAGTGTTGGCCTAGAAACTAAAAACACAGGGATACAAACATAAATACACATTCCAAAATTCTATGGAAATAAGTAATAAAACAGGAACCTCCAATGTATAATGGAGCACAGAGCAGGAACTGATCAGTTATGTGCTTTATGGACAAGGGAGTCAGAGCAGAAAGCCTAAGAAAAGATGTTGCTGCAAACTAGTTCAGGTATATGGTTTACAAGCAGGTGGGTGATAGAGAGAGGGAGGTCCAAGAAAGAATATGGTTACAGAGTCAGCAAGCTGATATCATGTAAGGAGATAGGTAGGAAACCAAGCAGAAGTAGAAGGGAAGAGTCCAACGCGTCACAAGTGGTAGTATAGTCACCAATCTCCATATTCAGAATGCTGAGGTAAGCGGTTCATGCCTTTAAGACTATGTGGGTTTCTATAGTGAACTGCATTGCAATCAATGAAAATCTCATGAATATAAATGCTATCGTTGATGTATAAGTTATTCATTTATTATTCATTTATTCTTTTAACATAGCTGGCCTCACCGCATATTGGTTTGTCTAAGTACCTTACTTTGATCAATGCACTGCGAACAGAAATTGGTAAATTTTGCTTTGAGCTAGATCTTTAAAGGAAATTCAAACTCTTGCCTTTCACCACAGAATATACAAGTCCAGTAAACAAAAAAAAAATCCTCTCCTAAACAGAATGATATGAGACAAATGTCAACAAAAATGCCATTGAATTTCTTTTCTGTTGGTCATCAACTGCTGGGCATGGAGTTATGGTTTCAATTTTTTATGGGTTTTATGTTTACATTTGTATGTGTGTGTATTTCTTTTAATTTTTCTTTCTATGTTGTTTACTTTTTGTTTTACTATATATTTTCTAAAGGAAAAGAGAAACAGAAAGAAGGCATGCAGTTGGAACAGTGGGGGGGGTTCTGAAATGAATTGGGGGAGGGAAAGGCATGATCCAAATACAGTGCAAAAATATTTTCAATAAAGAAATACCATACAAAAGACTCAGCTTGAATTCTGCATAAGAAGGTATTTGAAGCAGATCATTTGTTTAGATGCTCATCAAGATATCTTAACCTGACTCTTAGAGAATGCAGGACAAATCTACAGCTGATCTTCAGACCAATAAGTAAAAAATTAATAAAGGGATTTTGGGACATGCCACTAGAATTTGGGGATTGTTTGTTATGGCATCAAGAGCTGACAACTACAATATCATAGTAAACTAAATGACTAATTGAAACGTATGACTTCTGGATAAAAATATCAAAGTAAGCCACTATAATAAATGTGTCCTGGTCGTAGATATTGACTGAATCACCTCTCATTCTACACATAAACTATTTGCTAAAAAGAGTAGCAAGAAAAAAAATGAAATGAAATCAATATTGTCTAAGAGCCTGACTTCTCTGTCCCAGATTGTCGGGAAGACTCTGACAAATGAAAGCTGATGGATGGGAAAAGAAGACACTGTATAGTTGGGTTTCTTTTTCTTTTCCCTTCTGCTGCATGACTGTTCTTTTATTTATTTACAATTAGGTTTGCTAGACCATGGCAACACAGCTGCCTTTCATTGAAACTGCACACTGCCAAGTATGTGCCAAGCTGATTGACAAAGAGTGACAGATTCTCTCTTTCCATTCGGGGCTAACCAAGAGGAGCCCACCAAAGGTAGGGTTTCCTTTCTAATTTAGAGATTTATGGATTTCAAAAATAACCTGTTCAAATGTACAACATATAATACAGTATTGATTTTTTTAAAGTGGGAAGTGTTGTGTAGTCGAGAAGATACAATCTACTAAGCTACATGCTTGAGAGAGTCCAAGTACACAAAACAATGGATATAGGAATCCACTCATAGGAGATAAACACACTGAAGAGTTGTGTGTGTGTGTGTGTGTGTGTGTGTGTGAGAGAGAGAGAGAGAGAGAGAGAGAGAGAGAGAGAGAGAGAGAGAGAGAGGAGGGCTTTAGATATCCTAGAATTGGAGTTACAGGTGCTTTAATGTAGGTATTTTTAACAATCAAAAATTAGAATTGAGCATTTTCCTTTCTAACTCCTTAGACAGGGTTAGAGACATAGTCAAACAATTTATAATTATATTTGAGGGGGGTGTGCAAACATTTTATAAATGATTCATTTATTTTCTTTTTTATGTTTGTGTTTGTCTACATGTATGTGTATGTATCATGTGTGTGCCTGGTTCCTGCAGAAGGCAGAAGAGGGCCTCAGAACCCCTGGAATCGGAGTTACATATGTCTGTGTGCTGCCATATGGTTATCTGGATCTAAATGTGGGTCTTCTGCAGGAGCACCAAGTGTTCGTAGTCACTGAAACATCTCTACAGTCTAAGGCAATTGTTTTTATTTGCTTGTTTTGGTTTTTATCAATGTCCAGATCCATAAATACTTTAAGTTTGAGTGGGTTAATATCTCCTTTCATACCCACAAAGTATAAAAGTAGAGAAAGACAATGGGTGAACAAGTGAGCATTTGCCACTAACTTTTTACTTAAAAGAGGGGGGGGGAGGGTTGAATTTAAGCCATACTGATTGAGATTCCCTTTTATTTCTTTCCAATTTTATTTCATGCCTGAGTGCACATGTGTGTACCATATATGTGCAAGAGCCTAAAGAGGTGAGAATAAGTGAAGAATGACTTGGAACTGATTGCTATAAGCTACTATTTGGGTGACAGGATCTGAATCCAGGTCCACTGCAAGAAAAGTTAAGTATTCATCACCACTGAATAATCTCTCTAACCCCAAGATGTCCTTTTAGGATATCACAGGAAAGTTGAAGTAATAAGACTAGTGATAAGCACATTTGAGCAGCAGTTTTCTTAATATATGAGTTAGAGCAAGTCACTTGCTTCCATGTATAGTGTCTTTAATTATATAAACAACAACAAAACAAATTTATAATAATAACAACAACTAAAATTTCAGAAGTGTTCTTTGTCCTTGAACATGGGTATTTGAAGTTTCATCAAGATTCTCTTTTTGTCCTAGATAGCCAACAATGTTGGAATAGAAGATGTAGCCACAGGTAGCATTGTTTACATAAATTACTCAGATTGGTAAATCACAGAGTATTTGTATGCCATATGACATATGAAGAATGACTCTCCAGTAAGCAGCTTCAACTTGACTTGCCTATTCTTCAAGTGTAGCAATTCCTGTCACTTGGTCTTTTTTATGCACTTTTCAGTTTCGCCCTATGGTATGCAGCATTAACTATTTGAGTGATTGACGCTCCCATGCTAACACTTTTGTGGTTGTTTGGAAGAAAATGACCCCTAATGGAAGCAACATTATTAGGGTGTCTGGTTTTGGTAGAGTAGGTGTGGTCTTGTTAGTGACACTGGGAATGGGCTTTGGGTTCTCATATATGCTCAATCTACACCCAGTGAGACAGTTCACTTCTTGTTGCCTTTGGAACTATATGTAAGGACTCTCAGATTCTGTAGCATGTCTGCCTGCATGCTGCCTTGCTTCCTGACACAATGATCATGGGTTAAACCTCTGAACTCTAAGTGAGCCACCATAATTAAATGTTATCTTTCATAAGAGTTCCTGTGACCATGGAGTCTCTTCACAGCAAATGAAACCCAAACTAAGACAACTACCCAGGATATTTTTGAATTACCTTCCTTTGCACCTGAGCTGTCTATGGGAGAACATACACATGCTAAAAAGTGCTTTGCTCTTGGATGTCTCTAAATACTGCACACACTAGAGAAAAATGTGTGATACTGCCTTTTGTGAAAATGAGCAGTCCTATCTCTATTTGGATGGATACTCAATGGGGTCAATAGTAGTTTTTGTAATTATACCTAAGCAAGAAATATTTATTGGTAGACTTTAGAACTATCACTTTTCAGTCCTATATTTTAGATACACATATAGGGTACATTTTATAAATGAGGGCATGCCATCATCTAATTGGTAGCACTCTGTTATTAGTGACCAAAATAATGATGCAGATTGTAATCTGTAGTGTAGTGTAGTGTGTTACAAAAATGGGAGGAGATCAAGCTCTTGATAGTTAATTAGAATCATATGACTGAACACATGCAAAGCAAATATTAACTGCCTTAATTTGTTGAAAACTTATTAAGTGCAAACACTCCACTATACACTTAACACAAATCATTTAAATTAATAACAGTCAATCTTTACTACAGAGCCTTTCAGCATATATTAACATCATTGTTTGGATCAAAAACTAGAGTCATAAAAGTTTAGAAATCTTGACTAAGATACAAGCTAACAAATGGCAGAACTGACTTGTGAACACAGGGCTGTCTCATCCAAATCCTGCATACTGAACAGCTATACTGAATGTTCTGTGAATTTGTTTATAAATTCCTGCTAATGCGGTGTTACTTTCTCTCTTATAGGACTATTTGTGGAATCCCTAGTTATAGTCACAAGATCTGACAGAACTTTTTCCTCCTTCATATTTATGGAAAAAAGTCAAGGACAACACCCTTTCATGATGAAAGTCATAGATAGATTAGCAACAAAAGGGACACACTAAATACAATATGGGCAATTTACATCAAGGCTAGAGCCAGCATTAAATTAAATTGAAAGTCAAAGCAATTCCATTAAAATTGACAACAAAACAATGTTGTCTAGTTGTCCACTCTCTCTGTAACTATTTCACTATAGTACTTGAAGTTTTACTAGAATGATCAGACAATGGAAGGAAGTCAAAGTATTATTATTTGCACATGATAGGATACTAAACATAAGAGACCCTAAATGTTCAAGTAGGGAACTCTTGTGGATGATAAGTACTTTCAGCAAATTGGCTTGATACAAGATAAACAAAAAAAAAAATCAGCTCCCCTAGCTCTCCTATATACAAATAACAAATAGACTGAGAAAGAAATCAGGTAAACAATACCCTTCACAATAGCCTCAAATAATGCAAACTACTTCAGGGTAACTCTTGGCAAGTGAAAGACTTGTATGATAAAAATTTCAAGTTTTGAAAAGTTAAATTGAAGAAGGAAGAAGGTATCAGAAAATGTAAAGATCTCTTACGCTCATGGACATGTACTTATAACAAAGTATAATGGCCATTCTGTCAGAATCAGAAGATTCAAGGTAATCCCCCAAAAAAATCCCACATAATTTTTACAGACCTTGGAGGAATGATTATAAATTTCATATGGAAAAATATAAACCCAGCATAGCTAAAATAATCCTGAATATTAAAAGAACTACTGGAGGTCCCACCATTCCCAATTTCAAGTTGTCTTACAGAGCCATAGTATTAAAAATCACATCATGATGAATGGAACTGAAGACTCAGTCATAAATGCACAAATTTATAGACACCTGATCTTTGATAAACAAGCCAGAAGGACACAATGGAAAAAAGGAAGCATTGCATAGAAATGGTGCTAATAAAACTGGATATCTTCACGTCGAAGAATTCATATAGATCCACTTTTATCAGCATTCACAAAACTCAAGTCCAAGAGGATGAAAGAATTCAACAAAAGCAGTTATACTGAATACTATAGAAGAGAAAGTGGTGAATAGTTTTAAAAGCATTGGCACTGAGACAATTGTTTTTAAGTCTTGGGACCTTTTTTCTTCTTTATGCATATACGAGACAACTTTCTGAACAAAACAAACATAAGACAGGGTAATGAGATCAACAATTAATAAAAGGGACCTCATGAAACTTACAGAAGCTTCTATAAGGAAAGGACTTCATCAACAGGACAAAGTGTCAACTTTCAGAGGTGAAAAGGCTTTTGCCAATGTCACAATTTGATACAGGGCTTATATTCAGAATGCATAAAGAACTCAAGCAATTAGATACCAAAACCCCAAATATTCCAGTTTAAAAATGGGATATATATCTAAACAGAGAATTCTCAATAAAGAAATCTCAAATGGCTGAAGAGACACTTAAAGAAATCTTCAACATCCTTAGCCATCAGGGAAATGCAAATCAAAATTACTTGAGATTTCATCTTACACTTGTCAGAATGGCTGAGACAAAAACACACGTGACAGCTCGTGCTGGTGAGAATCTAGAGAGAAAGAACACTCCTCCATTGCTGGTGGGAGTGCAAACTTGTGCAGTCACTCTGGAAATTAATATGGTTCATCAGATAATTGGAAATTAATATCCCTCAAAGTTCATCTATTTCACTCTTGGGTATACACCCAAAGGATGCTCCATTCTATTACAAGGACACTCTCTCAACCATGTTCAGTGTGGCATTATTTGTAATAGCCAGAACCTGGAAACAAACTAGATGTCTCTCAACTGAAGAATGGATAAGGAAAATACTATATGTGGTACATTTATACAATGGAGTATTACTCAGCTGTTAAAAATGACATCATGACTGCTTGGGCGCTGGGTCCAAACCCAAAGCGTAGGGCAAAGGGGAGCTCGGGGGCTTCTTTGTCCCCAGAGCCCGCCTGCAGCAAGCAGGGTGGGCCCTTTGTCTGCAAGCGAACCAAGCAGCAAGGAGTTGTGATCAGGGCACCTAGTGAGACATCATTGTGAGAGCCTCCCTGCTCGGCCTGCGTGGGCACTGGGTCCTAACCCAAAGCATAGGGCAAAGGGGAGCTCGGGGGCTTCTTTGTCCCCATAGCCCGCCTGCAGCAAGCAGGGTGGGCCCTTTGTCTGCGAGCGAACCAAGCAGCAAGGAGTTTCGATCAGGGCACCTAGTGAGACATCATTGTGGTGAGTGAGTGCTGGGGCACCGGGGAACAGCCCGCCTACACTTCCTGATCGACCTACAGGGCTACACTGCCCGGTACCTCCTCGCTATTCCTATCCCATCCAGCTTACATCCAGATCCCCCCACCCCCTGTTTCTCTCCCCCCTTCCTTCCTCGGTGGCAGAGCGCCTCCCTGCTCGGCCTGCTTGGGCGCTGGGTCCTAACCCAAAGCATAGGGCAAAGGGGAGCTCGGGGGCTTCTTTGTCCCCATAGCCCGCCTGCAGCAAGCAGGGTGGGCCCTTTGTTTGCGAGCTAACCAAGCAGCAAGGAGATCAGAACTGGACTCCAGGAGAAACATCACGGGGGAGTGACATCACTGGGAAAGTACATCAGTTGGCAAGAAGACCTGATCCTGTAAAAGAAGATCCATAGGAGAATATTGGGAGGAAGAGATGGGGAGACGCCAATGCAAGAATTCACCCAACAATCTGAAAAACAACACGAAACCACCAGAAGCCAGCGACCTCACAACAGGAGGACATGAACACCTTAATCAAGAAGAAGGAGAAAAAGCTGACTTCATGACAGGGATTGACACCCTTAAACAGCATATAAAAAACGCCCTTATAGAAATGGAGGAGAAGTATAACAGAAAGTTCGAGGAATTGAGTAAATCAGTGAATGATACCCTAGGAAAGCAAGGAAAAACAATCAAGCAGATAATGGAAACAGTTCATGATTTGAAAAATGAAATGGAGGCAAAGAAGAAAACACAAACAGAGGGCCGGCTGGACATGGAAAATCTAGGTAAATGAATAGAGACTACAGAAACAAGCATAACCAGCAGAATACAAGAGATAGAAGAAAGAATCTCAGAGTCTGAGGATAACATAGAGAAAATAAACGCACTGATCAAAGAAAACAGCAAGACCAACAAACTCTCATCACAAAACATTCAGGAAATATGGGACACAATAAAAAGACCAAACCTAAGAATAATTGGAGTAGAAGAAGGAGAAGAAGTGCAGCTCAACGGTCCAGAAAATATACTTAACAAAATTATAGAAGAAAACTTTCCCAACCTGAAGAAGGATGTACCTATGAAGGTTCAAGAGGCATACAGAACCCCAAATAGGCTGGATCAAAAAAAAAACATCCCCTCGCCATATAATAATCAAAACACAAAATATACAGAATAAAGAAAGAATATTAAGAGCCGCAAAGGAAAAAGGCCAACTTACTTATAAAGGTAAACCTATCAGACTTACACCTGACTTCTCTATGGAAACCATGAAAGCCAGAAGGTCCTGGATAGATGTACTGCAAAAACTAAGAGACCATGGATGCAAGCCCAGACTACTATATCCAGCCAAGCTTTCGTTCACCATAAATGGAGAAAACAAAATTTTCCAGGATAAAAACAAATTTAAGCAATACGTAGCCACAAATCCAGCCTTACAGAAAATAATAGAAGGAAAATCACTAACCAAGGAGTCCAACAAAGACCTCAATAACTCAGACATCTAGAGACCATTCACCAGCGCAACTCAAAGAAGGGAAACACACAAACCCTACTACTAAAAAAGTGACCGGAGTTAACAACCACTGGTCATTAATAACACTCAATGTCAATGGGCTCAACTCACCTATAAAAAGGCACAGGCTAAGAGACTGGATACGAAAACAGGATCCAACATTCTGCTGTCTACAAGAAACACACCTCAGCCACAAAGACAGGCACCTACTCAGAGTAAAGGGCTGGGAAAAGGCTTATCAAGCAAATGGACCTAAGAAACAAGCAGGTGTGGCCATACTAATTTCTAACAAAGTTGACTTCAAACTTAAATCAATCAGAAGAGATGGAAAGGGACATTTTATACTCATAACAGGAAAAATTAATCAGGAAGAAGTCTCAATCCTGAATATCTATGCCACTAATATAAAAGCACCCACGTATGTAAAAGAAACATTGCTAAAATTCAAGGCAGCCATCAAACCGCACACACTAATAGTAGGAGACTTCAACACTCCTCTCTCACCAATGGACAGGTCAATCAGACAGAAACCTAACAGAGAAATTAGAGAATTGATGGAGGTAATGAAGCAAATGGACTTAACAGACATCTATAGAATATTCCACCCAAAGAGGAAAGAATATACCTTATTCTCTGCAGCTCATGGAACCTTCTCGAAAATTGACCACATACTAGGTAACAAAGCTAACTTACACAGCTACAAAAAAATATTACTAACCACCTGTGTCTTATCAGACCACCATGGATTAAAGTTAGAATTCAACAACAATGCTACCCCCAGAAAGCCTACAAACTCATGGAAACTGAACAGTCAACTACTGAACCATACCTGGATTAAGGAAGAAATAAAGAAAGAAATTAAAGTCTTCCTTGAATTCAATGAAAATAAGGAAACAACATACTCGAACTTATGGGACACTATGAAAGCAGTCCTAAGAGGAAAGTTCATAGCACTAAGTGCCCACTTAAAGAAAACAGAGAAAGCACATATTGGAGACTTAACAGCCCACCTGAAAGCTCTAGAAAAAAAAGAAGCAGACTCACCTAGGAGGAGTAGAAGACTGGAAATAATCAAACTGAGGGCTGAAATCAACAAAATAGAAACACAGAAAACAATCCAAAGAATCAATGAATCAAGAAGCTGGTTCCTGGAGAAAATCAACAAGATTGACAAACCCCTATCCAAACTAGTCAAACGGCAGAGAGAAAATTTGCAAATTAATAAGATCAGAAATGAAAAGGGGGACATAACCACAAACACAGAGGAAATTCAGAGAGTCATTAGATCTTACTACAAAAGCTTGTATGCCACTAAACTGGAAAATGTAAAAGAAATGGACGCTTTTTTAGATAAATACGATTTACCAAAATTAAATCAGGACCAGGTGAACAATCTAAACAGACCTGTCAGTCGCGAAGAACTAGAAGTTGTTATCAAAAACCTCCCTACCAAAAAAAGCCCAGGGCCAGATGGTTTCAATGCGGAATTCTACCAGAACTTCCAAGAAGACCTAATACCTATACTCCTCAATGTATTCCACAATATAGAAACAGAAGGGTCATTACCAAATTCCTTTTATGAAGCTACAGTTACTCTGATACCAAAACCACACAAAGACTCAACCAGGAAAGAGAATTACAGGCCGATCTCACTCATGAATATCGACGCAAAAATCCTCAACAAAATACTGGCAAACCGAATCCAAGAACACATCCGAAAAATTATCCATTATGATCAAGTAGGCTTCATTCCCGAGATGCAGGGCTGGTTCAACATACGAAAATCTATCAATGTAATCCATCATATAAATAAACTGAAAGAAAAAAACCATATGATCATTTCATTAGATGCTGAAAAAGCATTTGACAAAATTCAACATCCATTTAAGTTAAAAGTCTTGGAGAGATTAGGGATACAAGGGTCATACCTAAATATAATAAAAGCTATATACAGCAAGCCGACAGCTAACATCAAATTAAACGGAGAGAAACTCAAAGCCATCCCGCTTAACTCAGGAACACGACAAGGCTGCCCACTTTCGCCATACCTCTTCAATATAGTGCTGGAAGTTCTAGCAATAGCAATAAGACAGCATAATGGGATCAAGGGGATTCGAATTGGAAAGGAAGAAGTTAAACTTTCGTTATTCGCAGATGATATGATAGTGTACTTAAGCGACCCCCAAAATTCCACCAAAGAACTTTTACAGCTGATAAACAGCTTTAGTAATGTGGCAGGATACAAGATCAACTCCAAAAAATCAGTCGCCCTCCTATACTCAAAGGATATGGAAGCAGAGAGGGAAATCAGAGAAGCTTCTCCATTCACGATAGCCACAAACAGCATAAAATATCTTGGGGTAAATCTAACCAAGGAAGTGAAAGATCTATTTGACAAGAACTTTAAGGCATTGAAGAAAGAAATTGAAGAGGATACCAAAAAATGGATGGACATCCCTTGCTCTTGGATTGGGAGGATCAACATAGTAAAAATGGCAATTCTACCAAAGGCAATTTATAGATTCAATGCAATCCCCATCAAGATCCCATCAAAATTCTTCACAGATCTGGAAAGAACAATAATCAACTTTATATGGAAAAACAAAAAACCCAGGATAGCCAAAACAATCCTATACAATAAAGGATCTTCTGGAGGCATTACGATCCCTGACTTCAAACTCTATTACCGAGCTACAGTAATGAAAACAGGGTGGTACTGACATAAAAACAGAGAAGTCGACCAATGGAATCGTATAGAAGACCCGGACTTTATCCCACAAACCTATGAACACCTCATTTTCGATAAAGGAGCTAAAAGTATACATTGGAAGAAAGAAAGCATCTTCAACAAATGGTGCTGGCACAACTGGATGTCAACCTGTAGAAGAATGAAAATAGACCCATATCTATCACCGTGCACAAAACTCAAGTCCAAATGGATTAAAGACCTCAATATCAGCCCGAAAACACTGAATCTGATAGAAGAGAAAGTGGGCAATACCCTACAACAGATGGGCACAGGCGATTGCTTCTTAGGTATAACCCCAGAAGCACAGACATTAAGGGCAACATTGAATAAATGGGACCTACTAAAACTGAGAAGCTTCTGTAAAGCAAAGGACACTGTCACTAAGACACAAAGGCAACCTACTGACTGGGAGAAGATCTTCACCAACCCCGCAACAGACAAAGGTCTGATCTCCAAAATATATAGAGAACTCAAGAAACTAGACTTTAAAATGCTAATTAACCCAATTAAAAAATGGGGCGATGAACTGAACAGAGAATTCTCAACAGAAGAAGTTCAAATGGCCAAAAGACACTTAAGGTCATGCTCAACCTCCTTAGCAATCAGGGAAATGCAAATCAAAACAACTTTGAGATATCATCTTACACCTGTAAGATTGGCTAAAGTCAAAAACACCAAGGATAGCCTTTGCTGGAGAGGCTGTGGAGGAAGGGGTACCCTCATCCATTGCTGGTGGGAATGCAATCTTGTGCAACCACTGTGGAAGTCAGTGTTTCGGTTTCTCAGGAAATTCGGGATCAACCTACCCCTGGACCCAGCAATACCACTCTTGGGAATTTACCCAAGAGATGTTCTATCACATGTCAAAAGCATTTGTTCAACTATGTTCATAGCAGTATTATTTGTAATAGCCAGAACCTGGAAACAACCTAGATGCCCTTCAATGGAAGAATGGATGAAGAAAGTATGGAATATATACACACTAGAGTACTACGCTGCGGTAAAAAACAATGACTTCTCGAATTTTGCATGCAAATGGATGGAAATAGAAAACACTATCCTGAGTGAGGTATCCCAGACCCAAAAAGATGAACATGGGATGTACTCACTCATAATTGGTTTCTAGCCATAAATAGGGCTCACGGAGTCTACAATAGGCGAATCTAAAGAAGCTAAGTAAGAAGGTGAACCCAAGGAAAAACATATAGTTATCCTCTTGGATAAGGGAAGTAGACAAAATTGCCGGGGAGAAAAGTGGGATCTTGGGGGTGGGGTGGGATGAGGGGTAGGGGAGATGGGGAGAGAAAAGCTAGAAGGGAAGGAGGGGGGACTTGGGGAAACAGGAGGATCGGGATAAAGGAAGGTTGGATAGGGAAGCACGGAACCACAATTCTTAGTTAAGGGACCCACTTTAGGGTGGGCAGGAGACTTGACCCTAGAGGGGCTCCCAGGTGCCCAAGCTGAGGTCCCCAGTTAGTTCCTTGGGCAGCTGAGGATAGGGAACCTGAAATGACCCTATCCTATAGCAATACTGACGAATATATTGCATATCATCCTAGAACTCGCATCTGGCGATGGATGGAGATAGAGACAGAGACCCACACTGGAGCACTGGACTGAGTTCCCAAGGTCCCAATGAGGAGCAGAAAGAGTGAGAACATGAGCAAAGATGTAGGGACCACGAGGAGTGCACCCACCCACTGAGACAGTGGAGATGATCTACTGGGAGCTCACCAAGGCCAGCTGGACTGTTACCAGAAAAAGCATGGGATAAAACTGGACTCTCGGAACATGGCGAACAATGAGGGGCTGATGAGACGCGCCAAGGACATTGGCACGCGGTTTTGATCCTACGCAATGTGCTGGCTTGGTCGGAGCCTAGCCAGTCTGGATGTTCACCTTCCTAGATATGGATGGAGGGGGGAGGACCTAGGACTTACCACAGGGCAGGGAACCCTGACAGCTCTTTGGACTGGAAAGGAAGGGGGAGAGGAGTGGGGGGAAGGGGAGAGGGGTGGGAGGAGGGGGAGAAGAGTGGGAGGAGGGGGAGAAGAGTGGGAGGAGGGGGAAAAGAGTGGGAGGAGGGGGAGGGAAATGGGAGGCTGGTGGGAGGAGGTGGAAATTTGTTTTTTTTTCTTTTCTTTATCCTCCTTCTATCAATAAAAAAAATCTCTTAAAAAAATTCAAAAAAAATTATATAATATATATATATTGAGAGAGAGAGAGAGAGAGAGAGAGAGAGAGAGAGAGAGCACGCGCTATGTCACCTCGTGTTTTGAAAGTAGTGGAAAACTCCAAAAGGAACCTAGAAGCTCTTTCTTCTTTGTGTGTCATCCAAAGATTTTCTATCATTGTTTTTCACTAGAATCCCTTCCAATGGCTATCACAGGGGATCACAAACATACATATGCAATATTAAAGTCTTCCTGAAGAGAATCATATTTGTTAGAAGTATTACATGAAAAAGTAAAACTAGGCATGCAGCTAGAAATGGGAACACAGGACTAGTGAGAGCTTGCCTAGCATGTACGAGTCCTTGGGCTCAATCCCCAGACATGCATATACTCATGCCCTAGGCATCAGAAGTTTATCATCTATTTGTGATAGATGATATCTATCTATTTGTGATATTAATATTAAAGCAATGACTGAAACTGTATACTGATGATTGAAGTTAACCAAAACTACACAGAAATGTTATTTTCAAAGAAAAATGTAAAATTTGGTATTCAAGGATTAAAAGTTGGTCCCAGCTAAAAAAAAAAAAAAAGACATCATGAAAATTTCAGGCAAATTGATATAACTAAAATAAATCATCCTGAATAACATACCAGATCCAGAAAGACATATATATGGTATGCATTCATTTATAAGTGGATATTAGTCATCAAGTAAATGATAATCAAGCTACAATCCACAGACCCAGAGAGTTTAGGTAAAGGGGGGGGGGGGCTTCACGGTGATACATGGACCTCTCCGGGCAGGGAAAATAGAATAAATTATGGGATAGACTGGGGGTAGTTAAGGATTACATATGGAAATATGGAGGGAAAAATTAACAGAGACAGTGCAGGCAGAGACAACTGAAATTGGGGAACATTAAGGAAAGGGTGTGGAAACCCAGTGCAGTGGAAACTCCCTGAAATCTATGAGGGTGACCCTAGTGAGGGCTCTACTAATGGAAGATACCTCTGAAATGATCATCTTGTAGCTAGCCAAGGCTTACTGTATTGGAACTGGGTCTCATCCCTTTGATTTCTTGGCTGACGGGTTCCTGTGGTGATGCATAAACAACCAAGGCTGATGTTAGGACAGAAGTTTGCTGTCTGGAATCTGACAGTGGGGTCCCATTGCAGCAGACATCATTCACACAGTTCACTGACTGTAGATAGGTTGACCTGGTGCTTGCGTGGAGCCTTAACGCCTATGTTCTAGTTCCTTTGGTGTAAGAGTATACTATGCAGGGTATAGAAAGAGATTCCCGAACACCAATAGTTCCACCAAAGCCTCGACCTACAGTCTGTTCTGCCTGCAAGATGTGCTAGGGCAATACTGTGACAGATCAGAGACCCACAGTCAGTTATTATGTGGAGAGAGAGAGAGTATTAATTGGAGAGCTCCACTGAGTTCCTCCCCTCAGTGATTGGGGAACACTGCAGAAGAGGAAAGATAGGAGTTAGAAAACCTATAGGACACTTGGAGAGCAAGGCCCACCAATTAATCAGAGCTCATATGGGCCCACAGAGGATGAACCAGGGAAGCACAGTGCCTGTATGGATCTGCACCAAGTCCATTGTGGATGTTATGATTCTTAATTTGGAGCTTTTGCGTGACTCATAACACTGGAAACAGGTGTATCACTGACTCTTTTGCCTGGTCTTGGGACTCTGTTCCTCCTAATGGGTTGCCTTGTCCTATCTGTATATGAGGACTTTTGCCTCATGTTATTGTGACTTATTTTGTACTGTTTTCATGCTCCTTCTAGGAGGTCTGCTTTCTTCTGAATAGGAAACGGAGATTGAGCAGATCTGGAGGAGAGGATTGGTGGGCAATGGGATAGTAAAAGTAAGGGTGAGGAAGTCAAGATTATGATTGAGATGTATTGTATGAGAGACTAATTTATTTTTAAGAAACAACAACAATAATAATAATAGAAAGAAAAACATTCCCTCAAATAGTCTACTTCCTCTGGGTAAAATAATTCCTTGGTTGAAAACCACTTTCTTATTGAACACAGGATCAAGCAAATGAAAGACTATATAACTCTTCATGGTTTATATGATTATATATGAATTCTTTCCATTCCTTTTCCTTGTTTACAGTGTGTATAGTATCTTTCCAATATAATTTATTTTTAGAGACATTATGATTTTAAAATTGATTTGAATTTTGGTATTCATGAACTTTAACCACAGTAAAATATTTTCAGTTTGTGAACAAATTGTTCCTAAACACAGTTTTCAATATCTGAAACAGATTATTGATCAGTGGTTTTAGTTTGCATGGAATAAAATGTAGATATAACAGAAAGTAATTCTGACATATCACTGAAAAATTGTCCAATATTTATGCTGCTCCAAACCAAAATAACACATCTCTATATACTTCATAACTTCTGTTCTGTCCATATGGCAGTTAGACATAGTTCTTGGAGGATGTGTAGAAAATATTCATTGAAGATATAACTTTTATTAAACACCAGAAACCATATAAAATATTAAGTACTCTTAACCTCTGAGGCATCTCTCCAGCCCAAAGTCTGATCTCCAAAATATATAAAGAACTCAAGAAACTAGACCGTAAAAGGCTAATCAACCCAATTATAAAATGGGGCAATGAGCTGAACAGAGAATTCTCAACAGAAGAACTTCAAATGGTCAAAAGGCACTTAAGGTCATGCTCAACTTCCTTAGCAATCAGGGTAATGCAAATCAAGACATGTTTAAGATACCATCTTACACCTGTCAGAATGGCTAAAATAAAAAAAAAAAATCACCAATGATAGCCTTTGCTGGAGAGGTTGTGGAGAAAGGGGTACACTCACCCATTGCTGGTTGGGAATGCAAACTTGTGCAACCACTTTGGAAAGCAGTGTTTTGGTTTCTCAGGAAATAAGGATCAACATACCCCTGGATCCAGCAATACCACCCTTGGGAATATACCCAAGAGATGCCCTATCATAAAACAAAAGTATATGCTCTACTATGTTCATAGCAGCATTGTTTGTAATAGCCAGAACCTGGAAACAACCTAGATGCCCTTCAGTGGAAGAATGGATGAAGAAAGTATGGAATATATACATATTAGAGTACTACTCAGCAGTAAAAAACAAGGACTTCTTGAATTTTGCATGCAAATGGACAGAAATAGAAAACACTATCCTGAGTGAGGTAAGCCAGAACCAAAAAGAGGAACATGGGATGTACTCACTCATATATGGTTTCTAGCCAAAAATAAAGGACATTGAGCCTATAATTCGTGATCCTATAGAAGCTAAATAAGAAGGTGAACCCAAAGAAAAACATATAGTCACCCTCCTGGATATTAACCTTCATCAGGCGATGAAAGGAGACAGAAACAGAGACCCACATTTGGAGCACCACACTGAAATCTCAAGGTCCAAATCAGGAGCAGAAGGAGAGAGAGCATGATCAAGGAACTTAGGGCCATGAGGGATGCACCCACACACTGAGACAATGGGGATGTTCTTTCAGGAACTCACCAAGGCCAGCTGGACTGGGTCTGAAAAAGCATGGGATAAAACCAGACTCGCTGAAAAAAAGGGGACAATGAGGACTGCTGAGAAGTCAAGAACAATGGCACTGGGTTTTGATTCTACTGCAAGTACTGACTTTGTGGGAGCCTAGGCTGTTTGGATGTTCACCTTACTAGACCTGGAAGGAGGTGGGAGGTCCTTGGACTTCCCACAGGGCAGGGAACCCAGTCTGCTCTTCAGGCTGATGAGAGAGGGGGAGTTGATTGGGGGAGAGGGAGGGATATGGGAGGCGGTGGCGGGGAAGAGACAGAAATCTTTAATAAATAAATAAATAAATAAAAATATTAAGTAGTCCTGGCGCCCCCTTCTGGCTTGCAGGCACACGTGGAAGGAATGCTATACACATAATAAATAAATAAATAAATAAATAAATAAATAAATATTTAAAAAAATATTAAGTACAAATTAGGGTTATTTTCTTTAAAAGCAAAGAAAAGAGCAATTCAAGGCTCACCAAATGAATATTATATTCTGATAAAGATATTTTCTGTTTATTTTTAAGCTTTATATCGAAATTATAGTCATTACCTAATACAACTTTATCTGTACCTTGTAAAAACCAAGTTATCAAATGGATAAAATAATTTAAAGTTGTATGTTTAAAAAGCACAATAGAATTCCTGAGTTTTCTGTTTTGAACAGCCATTCTTAATTGTGTATACAGAAGAAAGCAAATACAAATGCTCCTGAAGTCCAGGAGAGAAACATGTGATAGAATTAGTCTTCTTTGATAAACACAACACATGAGCTTTCATCTTGGAGCCAGATCATCTAGCCTGCCATATGTCATTGTTATACTCAATCATTATTGTTTTGTGTGTTTGGCAAATGTATTATTTTCATTGGCTTCCTAAAAAGCTAATGATTGAATTTTGGATAAGTATTATGATCCTGTTTTTTTTTTGTTGTTGTTTTAGATTCCCATAAACTAGAATTCTGCTAGAATCCAATAACAACTCACTATCAATAAAAGAATTTAAAAGAGACAATGGAATGCCAGAGAAATTAAGAGTGGTTACTACTCTTGAAGAGTGCCTTAGTTTACCTCCCCAAATTCACATTCATAGTCACATTTAACTCCAACTACAGAGGATTTAACACCCTCTAGTCTCCATAGGCATTATAAGTACATGGTACATGCAACCTAATGTCGGAACACTTGAATACATATAAACAAGAAAACATCTTTAAATAAGTGATCATTGGAGGATTTGGCCAAGTGTGTAAGAATCAACTTACAGGAGGAACACTATGGATGTACATAACGCAAAAAATAATTGTTCAATTGGGGATATGTAAATTTAAGTAACTTCATCTTATTCCTGTTGCTGATATAAACAGGAACTTAAGTACAAAATAAAATTTAAAATGTAACTAATGAGTCAACTGTATTAAGTACTATCGCATGGGTCTATGAAGATATCTAAAAAGAATCACCTTAAAAATTGTTTTCATCAATAACACAATTAGAGTGAACTTAAGTGATGATTTACTGCTCCCTGAGTAACCAGGTTGTTTGTTTTGGTCCTTTTAAAGTTAAGAATTATTTTGCTTTTCTCTAAAGCTATTTAAAACATTTGTTTTTATTTTTTGTATTCAAAATTATGTTTTAGCTAGTCGTAAGAAAAGTCAGTGCTTCTATTCATAACTCACACAAATTAAAAGGAATGAAAATAATATCTTGAAAAATATGGCCTCCGTTGTAATGGCAAACGCATCACAATGTCCAAACACTACCCACATAGTTTTTATTAAAATGTAGTAAAATGCATCTTTGTATGTGTGTATAACTATCTATTATATTTATCTCTTCAATTATGTAAATCATTAGTAGTTATTACTATGCTAATACTAGAGGTATATTTTGGAAAGGTTAGCATGAATTATTTATTTTCTGTTCCTTATCATATCCTTCATCAAATGATTTAAAAATAGAGATGCTTATCTACACAAAATGGCTCTACATTGTAGTCACAAATCTTTCTTCAAAAAGTGTTGGATATTGAAAATATGCATATATGCCCTTGAAGTTTTATTGATCGACAGAAAAACTCTAGCTGGATCCTACACATTCTTTTGTGTGTTGCCTTATGAATGATTAACATAATTATTAATTTTATCTATTTCAGTTTAATGACTACTTTGCTGCAAAATCAATTATTATAAGTTAATTTTAGCTGCTTAATCTTATAATTAAAACTTTCATTAAAATGTTTCAAATTAAACATTTAATGTATCTTTTATTAACTATGTCTTTTATGTTTTTAAGCTCACTAGATGTTGAATACTCATTATTTCTAGAAGACTGAAACATTCAAAATTTTAATTCCAATGTTTCCGAAGTATTAATATGTGTATTTGTATGTATATTGTTTTGAAACTATTACCAACATCAATGTGTTTTTAGTACACCACAAATTAAAAAGTGATCTTACTACTAGAGGGTTTCCATTTCCAAAAACATATGAGATATACACCCAAGTATTTGATATTTTATAAAATATGAACATCTCCAAATATTATAATTGTGATGTGTATAATATTACACATAGCTACAGACATAGAGCCAAAGCATAAATGTGAAAGCCCACTCTCGCTACTATAAAAGAAAAGCAAAAGAATGATAGAAAAATACGTGAATATGAAAACAGTAGTTTTCTATGGAATTATCCTCTTGTAAATTATCTTGTAAACATAATTTATCAATTATGTTAAATTGGTTTAATAAAGTGCAGATTGGTTAGTAGTCAGGCAGAAAGTATAGGCAGGATGACAAATCTAAGGATGATGGGAAGGAGAAGGGTGAAGTCAGTCACAACTGCTTTTAGATGAGTTACAAATTTTGTTATGATTTTTGAGACAGGGCTTCTCTATGTAGCCCTGGCTATCCTAGAATTCAAATTGTAGTCCAGGCTGGTCTTGAACTCAGAAATCTGCCTGCCTCTGCCTCCAGAGTGCTGGGGTCAAACGTATGTGCTACTATCACCTGGCACATGACATTGTGTTTAGAATTTGAAGTGTTCTTCATAATAACTTCTAGATTTAAGGATTCCTTTATAACCATTATAGTATGTTGAGCAATTAACATTATTTCTTGACAAAAATATAATCTCATAGCTACTAGACCAGGAAGACATTACATAGAAAAGAAAATCATAGGAGAGTAAAAGTACATACATTTGTTTATTATGTCTTATATAAATGTAATTTTCCTTCACCTATTAATAAGGTTGACATCTTGTAAAGAAGCAGGAGGAAAAAATGAATCAGAAAAAAATGGCTATTTTTCTAAGAGATACTGGTCCAGACTATGAGACCAGATAAATTGGTAATCCAGAATGAGATCTTTTCCCTACTGCCTAATGAGAGACAGAGAGAGAGACAGAGAGAGAGAGAGACAGAGACAGAGAGAGAGAGAGAGACAGAGAGAGAGAGAGAGAGAGAGAGAGAGAGAGAGAGAGAGAGAGAGAGAGAGCGAGCTGCTGTGGGGATCAAAGAAAAATTAATGGAAAGCCTGCTTATTGTTAATGACAACTTCACAAAGATATATTATATAATTTCTCCTGCATAGAAAATAAAGATGTATGTCTAATTTACCTTTTGTCATAACTAAGGAAAAATATAATTATAACTTTCTAGGCTTTAACTCCATCCTAGAAGGATATAATATTACCTGAGTAAACAGAAAGTGCGTAGCAAGCAACTTCCAATATTCTAGAAATGACAGAGACATTTAGCTGCCTGGATAGTCACCCAGACTTTTTTTGCAATGCTGAGGAATTCTTCTTTTGCCTGTATTCATAGAGTATCTGGCAGACTTTTCAGTGAAGCAGAAAATTTGAAGGACTTTCCTGCCTTGAATTGGCAAAGTTCATCAGTTGTTTTCCTCTGTGTTCTGCAGAATGTCTAGCAGTTTCTTCTGTGAAGCAGGAACATTGCAATACCATCCTGTCTTGTATTGCAAAAGTTCATTTGTAACTCTCCTATGGGTCCTGCCCATCCAGTTTATACAGCATTTGCTCAAAGCAATTCAGGCAAGAGCAGGTTTTGCCCAAATGACTTGCCTTGCCACATTAGAAGTAAACTCCATGAGAACTTTCTCTGATGCCCATTAAACTCTTGGAAGTAAATGGTGCTACCGGAAGCAGATATGTCTCACTGTTGAGAAAAGTCTAAGTTCTTAAAACATTTTAAATCCCATATCCTGTGATCTTTAGAGTGTTTGAAGTTTACCTATCTAATGAAATACATCTTTGTATACCTAGAAAACCTAACTAGTATGGATATAAGTTTGACCATTAAAAATGACTAACTATTAATCTGTCAAAGATGGGATGGATAATAGAGTATTTAATTTTGTCAAATTCAAATAAACTAAATAGTGTGACTATAATTCTTGCTTGATAATTGTTTTGCTATATGCAATTTTACTATGTTAAAGTCAAAAATCTTCCTTTTTGATTAGGCAGAAATGGGAAAATGCAGTGGGACGATCCTTCTGTACATTGTGAATATGTACTGCTTTCATTGGTTGACAATAAAGCTATTTGGCCAAGGACAAGGCAGAATAAATTTAAGTGGTGCAATCAAACTAAAAACAGAGATGAAAGAGGGTAGAGTCAAAGCAGATGCCAGCTAGGCACTGAGGAAGCAAGATGTGTAGAAAATGAGGTAACAAGCCATGAGCCACGTCACAAAGCATAGATAAAAAATATGGGTTAATTTAAATGTAATAACTAGCTAGTCATAAGCCTGAGCCATTGACCAATTATTTATAATTAAAAACAGAAAATGCAAATATGGCTATTCACCCTACTTAAAAGTCCATAGTTGAGTTAATAAATATCCTAGTTTGATTTCTATTCCTGTGATAAAAACTGTGACCCAAAGCAATATAAGAATTAAATGGTATATTTGGTGTATGTGTCCTGATCACAGCCCATCATAGGGGCATTGGGGAAGCCATCAAGAACTCAATGCAGAAACCTGGAGACAGGGACTGAAGCAGAAGCTATGGAGGAATGTTACTTACTTACTTAGGACTCATGACTTTCTCAGTCTAACTTTTTATATAACCCAGGACTACCTGCCTCTGTTTGGTACCAAACACAGTGGGTTGGGCCCTCTCACATCAATTACTAATCATTAATCAAGAAAATGGTCACACAGACTTGCCTACTGCATGATCTTATGAACACATTTTCTTTAGTGATGTTTCTTCTTGACCCTAGCATGTGCCAAAGTGACAAAAAAAAACCTAGCTAGCACAATGAATGCATAGATTCTTAGACTAGTTGTTTTAGTACCACAGGCGATGTATATTTACAATATTCCTGCATTATTCCAATTATTCAATAGCTGTCAACTTTGATAAGCAAAGTACTAGGTAACACATAATGGAGGGCGATGGGTAAATGTTAACTACAAATTGTTTTTTACTTCCATATATAGAAATATACCATGTAACCTTCAGTGACACAGCTTATAAGTAAGCAGCTTTGGGGATACAGTCTTTTCAGACAATTTAAAATAGTGCCTGAATCTTTTAGGATAAAGTCACAAAAGTTATACTGTATGAATATTGCAAATTGTAAGTGTGTAAATTATATATATATATATATATATATATATATATATATATATATATATATATATATAATTTCTGAATATATATGAACCCACAGAGTATTCATTGCTCCAGTGGTGTTTATTTGTAAACTCAAACCACCATATTGACTCCAATAATTTTCTACTCTATATTTTGTCTGCCTATCAAAATCACCCCCTGGGCAATACAGTAGTAATCAAGGTGGTCCATTTATTCATTTACAGAGAAAATGTCTTAAAACTCTTGAAAATTTTCTTATTTTCCTCCTTTGCTCATATTCATAAAGGGACACTGTCCAAGTTCAAGACAAAGATTTCCATAGTTTACATTTAAAAAATGATAACGTTACTTCTGATGTTCTCACATTAACTTCCAGCAAAGTATCATTACCTACAATTACATTTAATGGAGCAATGAAAGATCACTAAAAAAGATAAAATTCTACTGTGCAGTAAAAGTATAATATGAAGGAAGCAATAATAGTTGTGGGGTGACAAAATGACTTCAAGTTACATCTAGAGCAAGATAATGATGCAGAATTTTATAAGTCTTCTTTGGAAGAAAATTGTTTAATATTGGTGAGGGAAAATTAAAACTGGGACATTTAATTCTATTGGGTTTATTTCTCATATGTCAAGAGGAATAATATTCTGACTGCAAAGAACAGAACAAACAGTACTGACAGGAAATAGTGTCCAAGAGGAGTAAAGAGATTAGAGGGCCCCAATCTGCTAAGAATTAACTCTCTCGATTCAGATAAATTACATCTCAGTATACTAATAAAACTAGCCAGCCACTGTGGGTGCACCTGAAAACTAGAATCAAGCAGTCTGAGGCTTAATAAGAAAAAATAAGGTGTGAAAATAAAATTAAAACTAAGTACTTATTTCAAATGAGGTTAGAAAACAAAAGGCAGAGACAAGCCCAGAGCCTATGGTTCCAAAACTGTCTGAATGTTGGAATCATTTGCCAATGGGCACATGAAACAAACACACAATATTGCTGTCATCTTTACATACTGTGAAATAAATTAAAAAAAATATTTTAAAATCCATAATTGTGTTATAATTTCTCATCAAAGTGAACTTCTTTCTAAGATTATTTGCTATATAGGACAATTTGTATATGATTTGTGGAAAATTAGTGTTGTTGATTTCAGGTTACATTTTAAAACTAGAATCAATTTGTCATCTGAAACATTTCCTGTATCAAAGATCCGCGTTTTACTTTAAGTTGTATAGTGCATTTGTCTCAGTTTTTGAAAGAGACAGGTAAGCAATGGACAAAACTAGAAAAAAATCTAGTTAAAAGTGTGTTGAACAGGAAGTAAAATGATTCTGAGACACTTGAAATTTTCCTCCTCACTCATAAGAAGAATATAAATTAAAAATATAGTGAGGTGACACCCTCTCTCCTGCCCTGCTTGATTAAAGAATGTTGATAACATACCAAAAAGTTACAGGGATCAAATAATTTGCCTTTTTACTACTGATACATGTTCCTTGAAGAGCTACAATGTCTTGACTAGGTCAGGATTTATGTTCTGGAGCTATTATAGCAAACTTTTAGAGCACTCACTACATAATACAACCTATGTTGGCATTGATAATACTTCATACATTGAGTTTATTTATACAATGTACCCACTCTAATCAAATTTAAAGTGCTTCTTTTTTAATTGATTTTTATTGAGCTCTACAGACTGCTTTTTAATGTTAAGACACCATAGTCAATTCACATATGGCTTGTTAGCTGGATGGAGATTTCATTATTGTACTTAGAGGGTTCATTGGGGATTGGTGCAAGCAAATTTTATGTGTTTAAGCAATACACATAAAATATTGGAATGCATGCTTGTTGACAATATAAAACAGCACCAAGGAAATAGGAAATAAAGCAACAATAATTTTATGACTAATTGAAGACTATACCCAAAGTATATTGATTTCAAAGTAGAATGTTTCCTGGTTTGTACTTTAATGCTTTACCTTATGATTTAGTCTATTGCAGATATCTTTTTGACAGATACAATTATAGAAGATGTACATATGATTTATTATATTATACTTATAGAATCTGAATTTCAAAAGAGAACTTTTAGCATACTTTATCTAGTTATATTCAACTAATCAATTTAATATATTCTAATGAAATTGCCATTTAATAGAGTCTATTACACTATAACCCTCTCCTCATTTTTATTACAAGTGGGTTTATAAACATATCGTAGTATGATGAAGAATAATCAGAATTGAAATAGAAAAGGCTGCATACAGGAGAACTTGTTCCCAGAAAGATAACTGTGCACTCTAGAAATGAACCCAAAGCCAGGCACTAATGGACAAGGTTACTTCCTGATAATGTCCCCAAGTGGTGATGGCTTTCTTACTTGCTCTTTGCCTTGAGAATGAATCAAGGGGGCTGGATGTATTGACTCACATCTTTAATAGCTGCAGAGGCAGAGGGATCACTGGGAATTTGAGACTCATCTTGTCTATATGGTGTCTCAAAACCAAACCCTGCCTCAAAACCAAATCTCAAACTACAAAAAAGAAAAAAATCAAATCAAATCAAATAATGGCATTTCAGAGATCATAAAAAGGTCTTGATGTTGGGAAACATCAGGGAATATGTTTGAAGACAGGGTTGATAAATACCTTTGTATCCAATTCCATTACACAAAGAAAAAAGACAGAATGGGAGAATCAGGACTAAGGAACATTCTATGTGATAAACTATTGCATGATACATGCACAGTAATGATGCATGTATTTTAGGAACGAGTGCACTGAATTCAATGACTGTGGTAAGATAAGCAATGGTGCATTAGCAGCACAACAAGTGTCAAAGCAGGGGTCAAATTGTCCCTCGCTCCTTCCTATAGAATGTTAACCTAGAGAACAATCTTCAGACTGCGGTATACACAACTCTGTAGTTATGTGCAGACTGCCCTAGAGATATGCGGGCAGGGGTTGTATGATTGGATTCATTTTCCAGATTCTCAGTCACTTCAACATATTTGACTGGCTCTCTTTCCATGCTATATTTGTTTGCCATTTCAGTTTTATTTTCCTTGTCCCGTGATAGTTCTTTTCCCCATCCACAAGCACACCTCTCTGAAATATCCCGAAGGCCATTGCTTCTGAGACATATTCAATCAAAAATAAAACTGTAACTCAAAATACTGGCAATTGAAATCCTTTTTGAATCAAGGAATTATTAAGTTGACATCTGATCATTTTATTAATAAACGTTCTGATAAAAACTCTCCTGAGTGTTTGATATTAATTAGTCACAAACTTAGCATGTATAGTTATTACTTGCCATGAGTGTTAATGGTAATCGCAAACACAACTCAACTTAATGGATTTAAAGAATATTAAAAGAGCCTTACAATCACAAAAAACTGTTTCTAAAATGTGAAGTACACATAGATTTTTCTGTCACGCAAAAGTGTAAGACACACAAAAAAGGAATGGTTAATAAAAGATGTCATACCATAAATACATATTATATTAGGAAATAATTCTTTGAGGGAAGTGGGATGGAAATATAATTCAAAGAAGAAGATGCATATTGCAAAATTTCTATTTATTAAGGATAAGTTTGTCCATGTATTTTTAAAGTAGATGATTGTAGCTAATATATTACTATGGTGTTTGGATCACATTGGATGTATTCAGAAGAATAAAGCAATATTTTTTATTTTAGTTATTTTAATTTAAGTTAGTTTAATTATTTATAGTTTTCTTAAAAATTTCATACTTGAGCAAACTGTATTTAGAATATTTCAACACTTCTTTCCTGCTCCTCTCTCCCTTTCCACGCCTTCTCAAAATCAATTATAAATACAGAGAAAGAGAAAGAGAGAGAGAGAGAGAGAGAGAGAGAGAGAGAGAGAGAGAGAGAGAAAGAGAGAGAGAGAGAATATCTGTTCCTGTGATAAACACCTACAATAAACAACTTTGTGGAGGAAAGGTCTTATTTAGTTTGCAGGTTACATACAAGGGATAACCAGCTCAACAGCTCGTGGTGTGAATCTGAGACAGGAACAGAAGGAGAACTACTGAGTAACACTACCTATTGGCTTGCCCCAAGCTCGTCTTCAGCCACCCTTTTTTTAAAAAAAAAGATATATTTATTATGTATACAATGTTCCTCCTATACACCTCTATGACAGAAGAGGACCCCAGACCTCATGACAGATGGTCATGTGGTTGCTGGGAATTGAACTCAGATCCTCTGGAAGAACAGCCTTTGTGCTTAACCTCTGAGCTGTCTCTCCAGCCCTAGCCACCTTTCTTATAACTCTTAGAACCTTCTGCCCGGGGGTAGTACAGCTCACAGTGGTTGAACCCTCCTAAATCAGTCACTAATCAAGAAAACACCCCCAACAGACTTGTCTGCAGACCAACCTGAGAAAAGCATTTCCTAAATTGAATTTCCTTTTCCCCAGATACAACTAGGTTTTGTCACGTTAAAAAGAAAGCACAAAATACACAGAAAATACAGTATGCATAGGAAACACCTGATAAACATCAAGTTTAAAATTCCAGGGGTAGAAGTATAAAGAGATATATTCTATTTTCTAAACTAGTTTTAGAAACTGGCTTGAATATCAGTGTAAAAGAAGGGTTTTTGGAGTCCTCTTCTTGAGCTTCACAAGGAACACTAAAAATTTTACATATCACAAAAATTATAGTACATTTCTCTTGATCAACAACATAGTAATTCTAAATATGTTTGTATGACCTGTTCTAAGATTTCTCACCTGGAAAAAAAGCTCATTATTTTCTGTGGACAAGTTGAGTTGGGGAATGAGGAAATTCTCCTGGCTCTCTGCTGTTGTCTGTCCCTGGATTTGTTTTCTGGCAGTTACTTTCCCTTTTCTTTGTTAGAGAGATGGGAACGGAGGTGGAAGATTAGAATTTGTATTTTCTTGTACACATCTATGGCAGGGGACTCCACGCTCTCACTGAGCTGGATTAAAGATGTGTGCAATGGGGTCTCCATGGTCCAATGGGAACATCTATTTTTTGTACCATTGTACTCACAGGGTTGAATGCTAGTATATATAATCTAAGGTCAAACTGTGCTACAGGGCCTATATTTCCAGGTGGATTGGGCCATTGATTGCATCTCAGCTAGGTACTCCAGGAATTGGAATAAAATTGATTCATTCTTGGCTGGTGTGCTAGAAGGCTGCAATGAATCTGGGCTGCAGGAGGCGTGGCTGTTTCCTTTGTTTGGGGTTTCCATTTCCCTTTCCCATTCTGAAGAGACCTGCCAATGAGGTTACTCTTCTCAGCAGCGACCACCTGATAGTTATGGATCTGGGCCTGGTTTCTTCAGCATGCAAGTTCAGGGCTTAAATGGACATTTAAGACCCTCCATCATTTACTTCCTTCCCCACCAGCAACAAACACAATGGGAGACAGACCATGTTAAAAGTAGAAATTTAAGTGAAACCAGGACTCCACAATGCAGCATGCAGGATGTTTCCATCCACGACTAGGTGGAACTCTGTAGCTCGTCTAGGAGAATGGACCTGTTTTGGGGTCACCATTGTCCATGTATGTAACACTCCACTTGTGCCCTTTAATAAAACCTAATAAACTTCCAAGTTGGATTTGGGATTATCTTTGGTATGCATTTTGGACTAATGCTCTTTCACCAGGAAAACTTAATGCAACAGTGTTAGAAGATGCTTGTCTCGGATAGCTTGCTGCTAAACTGATGCTTGTTTTAGAAAATGAATATAAAAATAAAACTAATGCCTAATAAATAATAGTGAAACATATATAAATAAAATCATTGCAATTAAAAAGGACAATAGGAATAAACTTTATATATGGCATATGCTACCTATAGGGTGTATTTTGTGAAGGAAATACAATTCTGTCACAAAGCAAAACAACTGATCCTGCAAGAAGGAGGAAGAAAACTATGCTTGCAATCTCAGTAGACTCAAGAAGTGAAGGCTCATGGAACAAGAATCGTATGTCACATAGTTAATGCTTGCTATGAATTTATTAGTAAACTCATTAGCATCGAGTTTTAGCACAACAGAATCCTAATGAGATATTAGTTTAAAAGTCTGTTAAAATTACAAAATATTCTCATATTACAGATCAGTTATTCATAAATGAAAAATTATACGTCTGTTAAGCATGGTGGCACAGTTCTGTAATTTCAGCTATTCACAAGTCAGACAAGGTCAAGATCTGCTTGGGCATTTTATCGAGGCTCTCTATAAAACCAAATCATAAAATGAGACTTGGAGATATAGCTCAGTGGTAGAGAGCTGGCCTAGCATTCAGGAGGTGCTAGTTTCAATCCCTTCTACTACAAAATACTGTGTGTATTCAAGGTGAACAACATGATTTCCTGAGTCTCTTTTGCTGGTACAACTTCAGTTTCATAAACCAGCTTTGCTAAGTTGCTCAGGGGGATCCTGGGCTTTGCTAGAGCAAAATAGCGACTGACCAAGATTGCTGTATCAACTTGAAGAAAGTTTCTACTGGTTACTTCAGCACCATAAATCTCATTTCCACTTTTGAAGATCATTAATTTCAAAAGTCCTTGAATTATTTGGTTCATTTATGCCTCTTAAGGATACAATTCCCCAGTGGTGGTGGCACACGCCTTTCATCCCAGCACTGGGGAGGTAGATGCAGGCAGGTCTCCATGAGTCTCAGGTCAGCCTTGTCTATGGAGCAAGTTCTAGGACAGTCAGGGCAACACAGAGAAACCCTGTCTCAAAAAACCACACACACAAATATACAATCTCCTCTTTTCTGATTCAAGAATATTTGTCCTCCAGATCCCTCTGACACACCAACCCTTTGAAATGTAATCATCAAGGAAATTATGCCCTGATCTCCAAGTTTGTGGAAAGATAAGGATTGACTTCAAAACACAAAACTGAAAAACGTTGGTGGCCAAAACACGAAATTGAGACACATAGATGGCCTAATTACTTTCATCTGCTTCCCCTAGAAACCCTCAGGTACTTCTCTACTAATTCATTTAGCACTAGGAAGACCCAATCTGTTTTTTGGGGGGGGAGGTGGGTAGTGGGGATTTGGTTTGGGTGTGTTTAGTTTTTGTTTGTTTTCTTTTTGAGATAGGCCCTCAGGTAGCTCAGACTGGGGCCAAACTCACTAAATAGCTGAGAATGGTCTTGAACTCCAACGTCTTCCATTTCTACTTTCTGAGTGCTGGCATTGCTGGCATTTGCTATAGCATGCCTGATTTATTCTGCAGTAATTCATGAATGCAAAGACAAGCAATCTTATCAACTGAGACTCATTTCGAATCCTCTCCTGTCTTGTTTGAATAGAATTAAGTTCAATCTTACACTTACATTGTACAAGTTTTGGGTGAGGTCACTCTTGCCTGTTTAATTGTCCATTACTAGTTTTCTTTGGCAATACTCACTGCAATATGAACACTTGACATGAGTATTTAGTTACGGCAGTGGTCAGTTATTAGGATTTTGTTAGTGGTCTGCAGATTTGACATTACAGACAATCACAGTTCTAGCGTGGTAGGGTTTATTTATAGACCACAAAGGAAAAGCCATTCTTGAGGGAGGAAACACTATCTCTGTCACCAACATGGAAATAACCCATTTACTAAGTTTTAACAGAGAGAATTACACATTTCCCCTAACTGCTATTTCAATAAAAAGTTTGAAAAGCAGTAGTTAGGCTGTTTTATGTCAGATAAACAGTCTACCTCAGGCTCATTACTGAAGGCTTTCATTAAAGATTAAAAGCATAAGGTCCTTTATATAAATTCTAAACTGGTCCCTGGATCTTAGCATTCAATTATCATTTGCGAAATTTGAAATCAACATAGTTTATGTCTAAATTGAGAGTACATTTGAAAATCAAAATTCAAAGGCATGTCCTTCTAGTGGGCTGACTGATGGCCAAGGGCTCTGATTATGCCTCATTTTCACCCTCTACAGCACGATCTCATTGATTATGTTTCTCAGCTTGCTAAGGGTTCTGTGAGGTGATTTTCAAGATAAATACTGCTATTTGCAGGATTTCCTGAATAGGAATATTTTGGGAGTAAATTGCACAAACCAAGTGATGTGCAGTCAATTTTCACTCTAGCATAAACAATGTATTAGAACAGAGCGCTTATGGCTTTTCCATCCTCCCCTCCCCCTCCTTTCTTTCTTCTTTTATTTTAAATTTGGATTTCATTACATAGCTTGCTGCGTTTCATCAATAAGCAGGAAATATCAGAGCAGGAAAAACTGAAGCTCATGAAGGACATTACATATTCTTTTTTCTTTCTAACAGGTGCTCAGAGTTTGACCAGAGAAAGTGAATGACCTGAGTTTCAGAGCCCCAGACCTTTTAACTCTGAGGTGTCCATGAACACCATAGATAGAAAAAAGAAAATTTCTTTAAATCAAGTAAATGGAGCCAGGCTGTATCTTTCTTTATATCTACTTTATTTCACTGTCTTTTAACTGATATTTTTAAGGCATTATAATTTCCTGTGTTAAAAAAGTTGACTTGTTCTCCAAACCATTTAAAAGCTTTATTTTTATTTTGGGTAAAGTGCAGCAAATAATATTCCATTTTATCATTTTTTACATTGATGGTATATATTTAACTTTTTAAAGCAGAGATGTATACAGTAAGCAGTAAAGACTAAAATCTATAATTTAAGCGAAAACAAAAAGGCATAACCTCAATAAATCATTATTAGAAAGAGACTAGAAATAGAAGGTAGACATAGAGGGATAAAGAATTGGTTATTACTAACAGAGGCCACGATTTGTTGATTAGAATTCAAGGATTTTCGTATTTCTGGGAGAAGCTCTCCAGTTAGCATACATATGGTCATATGTCCTTTTTGGCCTGGATACTGCCAAAGGAGAAGAAAGAGCTTTAAGGAGCATTTTTGAAATCTATACTCCAATGATGAATAATCTCAGTCTACACAAGGAATATGCCAAAGAGTTTTCTGCATGGAAAGATGTAGTTGCATTTTTTTCTCCTCAGTGATTTAAACTAAGTTGTAGGAAGCAAACTGAATGATACCAAAACACCACACAGCCGTGAAAGTGGTGAAGTGGCACTTTGGTAATGAAGTTCCTTAACACAGAAAAGAGGGGCTTCACTCCAGACTCTAAGACCTGTTTATCAGAAACCAATGTGCTCTTGATAAGGGCTGATGTGACTTTTTGATGTTTGAGAACTAACTGGGGACAGGTTGGGGAAAGCACAGACCAGACTAAATTCACTTCTGTAGTGTCAACAGGATCTATTAGTTGTGTGATGGGATTTTGTTTTCCTTTCTCTTACATATGTTCCAGAGACAAAGAGAGCTCTCTCAAAGAGTATTCACGTTATTATTTTTTTTCTGAAAAGACACATTTTGATGAACAGATTTTTACCTGAGTTACAAAAGTTAAAACAAAAGCAAAAACATGATTATGAGTTGAGAGAAAAGAATTTTTGTCTTTTCTTCTTTGTGATATGAAATTAAAGACAAAGAAAATATTAGGCCTAGCATAATTGGTAATTTGGATCAACTTATGGTCCATCTGAGCCAAGTAAATGTACCTTCTGATGAGGGTGGTTAATTCAGTAACAAAGCAACAAGAATCAATGAGTTGTAGCACTAGTAATTCTGTAAGCATGTCAACTATATCTCAGGATACTATGTACTACTGAACTGAAAAAACAAAATCCTAGGAAGGGTGGTTTCTCAGAACTGAAGATGAGCTTTGTCCAGCCATCCCTGGCGATCATACATGCCTCAAGGATAGGGTGACTCAGACATCAGTTGACGTATATCAGTGTCAGGATCGCCAACACTCTTTTGATTTACAGGCTGTGTTGTTACTCGTCTTGTATATTTATATTTTACAAGTTAACTTAATTTGTTACTGGGTAAAGGTTATTGCTACTCATGAGTTTGATTGTCAGACTGAATTGAAGACCATGACAGTGATTGAACAGGCTGAGTTTTATACTGGGGAAATGATGTTTACTTGTGACTTACAAAGTACCATGTGTTCTCAATGCACAGCTATCAGAGTGGTCAATAAAACCATCAAGAGGAAGCAAGCTAAAAGGAAAACAGTGCACTTTGCAAGTATAACTCAATTTAACTGGACCAAACCTCTCAATCTCTCTATTTTTATTCCTTCTTTTAAGCACGTCTTTCTCAAATGTTTAGGATGAAAATTTTAGATTTTTAGATAAGAATCAGCTTTGGAAAAGATATCTACAAATACATACCTATTAAGTGCAATTAAAGCAGAGATGAAAACTGGATCATACTAACAACTTGAGGGCGTTATAGAGAACAAGTAACTAAACACATGTCTAGTAAATTCTGAAAGAAGCAGAAAATGCTACTGAAATAATAATGATCACAACAGCATCGACTGTAATGTGGTATCTCCAGCCTTAACCTTACTATTTCTGATATAAAACAAAACAGAACCTTGCTAAATGAGTTTACCAACGATCACCTCTGGATCTGATCACCCTTTAATTTGATTAGATTCTTCATTCTTCAGCATCACCAAGATGTTGTCTGCTCACTCTGGCCTGTCTTCAGGAAGACCCCTGTTCATTTAACTAGAATTTTCTTTTACTCCAGGTCTTTCCACTAATCCACTAACCCTGCTCACATGCAAGGAATTCCTACTTTCCCACGTTTACTCTGTAAACCCCATTCCAGATATTGCTATGCTTATTGTGATGAACCTAATAATGTTATCCTTGTCCTGCTCTAAGGAGTGAAAACATTCAAATTAACCAATGAGAAGCTCAATATGGTCATTGACTCATTCAGCCAGAAATGAAAATGTAAAGGTAGAGGCACCCACCTTCAGATCAAATGGTCCTGTTTGACTTGGTTGGCTATAAGTTTCCAATTGATTCCTGATAGGAGATAGCCACAGAAGCAGGTGTTCTAGGTGCTCTTCAAATTTCCCAAAATCTTTTATGTGATCTTCAAGTTCTCCTTGCTTTTCAGGCAAAGCTCTGGAGACCTGAAAAGGGAAGAAAGTCAAAGATAAATAATTATGATATACACTAAAAATAGCTAAGGTATTCAAAAGAAGATGTTAAAGCCATTTGCTGAAACATTTATTTTAAAAGATGCTAAAGTTACACATACAACATGGTAAGATCGCATTTACATGTTATAAATCATTGGGTAATATTCATTTTTTAAAAAAGTTAGATATTATTTGCTTTTTTATGATTGCAATACATGCACCTAAGCTAGGTGAGGCGGCTCACATCTGTAATACCAGGATATATGTGATCGAGGCATTGCCATGACCTAACTTTGGCCACAGGGCAAGGCCAAGACTAGTCAGAGTTACAGAATGAGACCCTATATCAAAAGAACATAAAAAACAAGCGCACCAAAAAACTTCACCCACACTTACATAGATGCATATTCCAATTGATCGAAGATAAAGAACACAATCCTTATATAACTTCTCATTACTAAATGTGTATGCCAAACACAGAACTTTGCAGTATTATAAAGAGTAAACATGGCATTTGGGTGAAAGTAGACTAACAGAATTACCTGCTGGTTATTGTTCTGAAAGACTTAGTATATACTAACCATCATGGATGAAAGTTTCAAATGAACTGCTTTCTTTAACCTCTCAAGGCCCCTGCATTCTGCTCTTCTGATCTTCTAAATCTTAAGCATAGATAACACTGGAATTGACAGATGCCAAATACCTTTGTTAGCAATATGTTATAAGGTTTAATATTGCTGGATCTAATATTAGGTACTTAGATTTAAATCCTGGTTTATGCTGTTGCCTAAGATCCTAGCCCTATTTTCCCTAACTTCCAGTGTCTCTTTCTTAGGCTGGAGATAATACAGACACAATGCTAATCCAAGAATTAAATAAAGTAATCCTTTAAAAATTGCTTAGAATAATTCTCTGCATGAGAGTGAAAGACAATAAAACCATTAAATGCTAGCAACAGTTGCTAAAACTCCTGGGTAAACAGAAAGCCAGGATTAGCAAGAATAAAGTTATTTTCTTTAGGGAGCCAAAAATGAAAACTAATACAAAGAAATAGTATCAACTTGTAATGGTTGGTCATAATGAAAGTAATGAAAATGATGGCTTTATCTACTCTATTGCTGTCAATGCTGTGAAAATGTTGATTACTTCATATCACTGGCCCAGTGAATGTATTGACATCCCCTTGTAGAAGATAGTTTGACAATTTGTTTAAAATACGTTCAAATATTGCCTTTGATCACTTTATTTGACTTCAAGAATTTCATTCTGTTTGTATTTCTCTGGAAGTAAAATCAATGCTTAGTGACAAAACATGATTTTGTCACTATGATGTTTTAACGCTGAGTGTCAAATTATATTACAGTTTTTGGAAGATATACATGTGTCATTTTTTCAATATGTCACATAAAAGGAAAGCCATATTTTCCTCTTAATACAAACTATTGGAGGATAATTATGCTTTGGATAGTTTAATACTGAATTTTCATTAAGATGCGACTGTATTGACTATTTTTCTCTGACAATATCAGTCAGTCAATGCTGGTAATGGTGGTGTGAGCTGAGACCGTCTCATATAAATTTGCTATTGTTTCTTCATCTTTAAATTAGGCTCTAAGAACTGTGCTACACAGACCATGGGCAAAGATAAGGAGTGTGATTTGATTATAAGTTGTAATTACAGTAAATTTTGTAGCAATCTTTGGCCTGTTCTTAAATAATCATTGTTTATATATAATATTTCACATCTTCAATGAACTATAGATATAGACACAAGACTAGAAAAAATTCTAATTTATTTCCAATAATCTATATGTGTTCTCAAACTATATTCTTCATACATGTTCTCTGTGGTAAATGGAAACAAATACATTTAATTCAGTGAGTATCTACCCTAAATTTCACCTAATTTTATACAAGATTAATTTTTATTATTCTTTAATTTTATGATTGATAATTTCAAATATTTGAAAGTTTTAATATTTAAAAGTATAGGTTTTACAAATACACAATTTATATACTAATATCATACTTTATACAAAATATCCAGAAAAGCTAAAATTGTGTCTATAAAAAGGTATAACAGAATTAGCAGAACTGATCTCAGAAAAGGAACATGGTTTCCCTCTAGAAATAGAATTTAAAGCTATTAAGCAAAATTAAGACAAAAACCAGGTGGGAACATCTGTAGTATCTACTTAACAAGAGATCATGTATACTGCATAAAGTTATTATCCAATGAAAGAAGAAGAAATTGAATACATTGATAAAAAACACAATCAATAAACAAGACAAATTCCAAACACTACATAATCAATGAAATGCAAATTAAAAAACAATACTACTTTATCAATTGTCTATTATATTGTCTTCTAGGAAAGAGAATTATGATTCCCTCCCTGAAAATGAGTGACCTTATAATAGTTACTCAACTATATATTTTCACAGTCTTTTGAAACTTGATAAATCACATAGAAAGGAAGATTTTACCCTGAAAAGAATGAAAACCCCTTAGAGCTTCAGGAAAACATAAAAAAGTAGAGGAATATGCTTTATTCATGGAATATAAGACATAATATTATAATTAGTTTTCTTCAAATAATCTATAGATTCAGTGTGAACACAATCAAAATTGTAAGTGAAAGTCTTTCACAGGAATTTCGAGGCTATTTTTTATCATTATATAGATGTGCGAAGGACTAACATATCCAAGAAAATTTTGATAATAAGCATATTTCAAAGAATATTTGCAATTAGCTGTTATAATTGCTATGTTTACATCTGTGGTATTTTTGTAAGAACAAGTAAACAACACATAATAACAAAAGCACTTCTGGGGTTGTGGCCTGTAGGCATGGTTTTTCTTTTCTTTATGTCCAAAAGCCACTTAATAGTGAATACATATTATATTTGTCTTTCTGGTTCTGGTTACTTCAGTCAATATGTTCTTTCTAGATCCATTCATTTGTCTGAAAATTTCAGGATGTCATTATTTTTTACCACTGTGTAGTACTCCACTATGTAAATGTACCACATTTTATTTGTTCCTTATTCAGTTGAGGCAACTAAGTGGCTTCCAGATTCTTGCTATTCAAATAATGCTGCTGTGCTATGAATATAGTTGAGCTCATGTCCTTGTGGTATGATTGAGCATCTTTTGGGTATATACCCAACAGTGGTATTGCTGGTTCTTGAGGTAGATAGTCATTGGGTACAACCCATCATTTTTAAAGTTTCTCACTGTCCTGAAATTTACCACATAGGTTAATCAGCCGGGCCTGAATGGTTCATAGATGCATTGTGTCTATCGCCTCTGTGTACCATTTTCCTATTCAAAAAAGCCTTCCATATTTGGAGAGAAACTTCTTACAACATATGATGTGCAAAGTAGGTAAAACAAGATTTTTAGGACAGTAGTTTACAAAGACATGAAACAAAAGAATATTCTAAAAGAAGTTGAAACACACCATCCCACCTGGAAGCTTTTTAAACACATAAAGAACTAAAAATGGCTCCCACAAATCTCTAACTAGATTCAATATAAATATTTAAACAGTAAGACTGCTGAGAGACACTCTTAAATAAGCCTAGCTACAAAGAAGACTATCTCACCAGTCAAGCAGCCAGGATACATAGACCAGATGAACAGGTTGGAAGAAGCAGAAAGCAGCCAAGCAGCCTGAAAGAGGCAAAGACCAACTGAGCTGCCTTCAAGAGCCTCAGACCAACTACCTGGAAAAGACAATTTCTAAACTCCTGAGCTACCTCTAGGCTGTGCAGTGTGCTTTCAGGTTTCCAGATTGTGAGCTGTTACTCATGATGGTGGGTTTTTAATGTAGTTTTCTTTGAGTCATGTTTTCTCCTCTAAGCAGTCCTCACGCATTTTCCTGTAAGTAACTCCAATAAAACTCACTGGTTCACTAAATTGAACTTTGATGATATCTGTCATTCATTCCCTATCTGGGGTGATGGCAAGCTCTCAAGTTCTGAGGAATTGCAAACCTGCACTAACACGCTAGACTTATTTTACAAATATTATGAGATTGAGCTCAGATTCTCACTTTCCTGAGATATCTCCCCAGCTCCAAAATTAGAATTGTTATATACTGTGAAGATGAATTAGACAATCATAATTTCAAAGATATACATACAGACAGATAGACAAACACACACACACACACACACACACACACACACACACACACACACATGGGGGGCAGTGAAAAGGGGTGATGGAGTCATTCTACCTGCAACTATATTCGAATTTTAGAAACAACACATAGGCCATAACAGATAAAACTCAAGTGCTTATCGAGAGTATATTGCCTGAACTGCGGAATCCTCACACAATAGAACATTGTGCAGAAAGCAAGTGGACAAAATATGATATATTAAACAACAGAGAATCACTGCACAAATATTGTGAGAAATATTTTAATGGAGAAAAACATAAGATGTTGCCACTGATATTTATTCCAAAACAGAGCTAATTTATATGTGCTTGGGGTTAAATACTGCCAACACTTGTAGAGTGTGGTGACGAGAGAGGTAATATGATGGAGGTGGGTCATTTGTCTATCTGTTGCTTTCATTGGTTAATTAATAAAGAAGCTGCTTGGCCTTTAATAGGACACAAAATTAGGTAGGCAGAGTAGACTGAACAGAATTCTGGGAAAAGAAGCCGAGTCAGGCAGTCGCCATGATTCTCTGACCCCAGAAGGATGTAGGTTAGAATCCTTCCTAGTAAGACACCATCTTGTGGTGCTACACAGATTATTAATTGAGATGTGAGAGTTAGCCAATAAGAGGCTGGAACTAATGGGCCAGGCAGTGTTTAAAAGAATACAGTTTCCATATGGTTATTTTGGGAAAAGCTAGCTGTGCGGGAGCTGGGCGGTGGGAAGCAGCCTGCAGTTCCTTACTACAGTAATAATATTTGGAAAGGTGATCAAGAAAAACAACCTTAACGTAAGATTTTATTTTTCCCAATTTACCAGATTTATACAACTGAAAACAATCCCTGTAATGTTTTGGATGACTCTAAATTATTGAACTGAACAATAGCTTTACAGGATGCATCAATTCCCATTAAATTATCTTGTAAAATGTGCAAATGTTATACACATTAATTTAAACAATTACATGAAATAATTTAAAATCCTTAAAAATATTCATTCCCTTTAATACCAAAAGTCCACTTGTAGATATAATAACATGATAAGGATGATCAATTCTGTCACTTAGACTTCTAAAATAGGAAAATAAAGTTCCCTCAGAAAAACAATTTTGATTTATTTATGGACTATTGCATTCACTTAATGGATACCATTAAATATCTTTATTAAGCAAACATTGTTGACATACTTAAATATGTTCTATTCATCTCATAAATTTTTCCTTATGTTTTCTTTGTGTATTTAAAATATCAATTTCTACACATAGGAAAGTTCCTGAACAGATAATTTTATTAGAACAACTTACTAGGACCAAAAGGCATATTTAAAAGAAATGTGTAACATCAGGAATTTTTAGGCAAATGTTGAATGAACTACAATGCACAATAGTCTCATATTTATTATGCTAGAAAAGATGTGGAGAAAAGTAGAACCTATTAATCTTCCAATGTGAATGTCAATCAGTCTATCCATTAGGGAAACAAGTCTGGAGGTTTCTTAGAGTACTGTGACAGGTGTCTATACATGTAAAGACTATATCGCTCATATAAACAATGAGATGTTATTCAGCAACAAAAATGAAACATCACTTTTGGCAATATTTATGGGACTAGAAGTGATTGTGCCATGTTTTATTGGCCAGGTAAAGAAAATCAAGTGCTAAATACTATCACTTATTTGTTCAATATATATTGTAATGTACATTATGTATGATGCCAAATGACTGAATGCACACACTACATACACGTCACAGGAGTTAGGAGTAGAGAAGTAGCTACCGGAGGGTGGAGAGAGAAGGAGGAGAGGAAGGGGAAGAAGCTAACTGATGGCTATAATATTACACTGAGAGAAGGAGTTGTAATGTAATGACGTGTGATTGAACATAACAACACTAAGTACACCTTTCAGAACGCTAGAAGAAAGAATTCTGAAAGACTTAAATTTACCATTCAGATGCGTGAAAAATTGACAAGATGAAAATGTTTAGCTGGATTTAAATATTGCACAGAGCCCGGCGGTGTTTGTGCACGCCTTTAATCCCAGCACTCGGGAGGTAGTGGCAGGTGGATCTCTGTGAGTTGAGGCCAGCCTAGTCTACAGAAGGAGTTCTAGGACAGGCTCCAAAGCTATACAGATAAACCCTGTCTCAAAAAAAAACCAAAAATTACACAGAATATGCATATTTCAAAGCATCACACGGTGTCCAATAAATACGTACATTTTGATTTTCTCCATCAGTTACAATAAAGAAAATCCAAATATAAAAAAAACAAAAGTCACGTATGCTTGCCCGTGCCATCATGAATGTGTTGAAGTCAGATTATTTAGAAGAGCTAGATACCATTTGGCTTGGCACCTGAACTGCTGAAACCTGATCTTAGGAACAGAAGTGTGACAGGATGATCCTGTCAGTGTATCAGACTAAGGAAGAAGGGCTGAGTGAGTTTTTGGCCCGTTTCCTTCATTTGCACTGGTATCTTTGTTTCTGCTGGCTACAGTATCAACTTAATCATTGTTTGTGTAATCATGCCATTGGAGATTTACATAGTTACAACTGTCTTTCAACTATTATCCTATATACTGCCTAAAAATACACAAAGGGTTTAGTCATTTGATGGCCATTTGATCATATTTAAACCCCTGATATCACAACCTCCCACTATTAGCAGTAAATTCTGAAGGCCTCTTAGGCAAACTGTCTATCAACCCCAAACAAATCTTTCAAAGTACGGTACTGTCAGTTAAGTAATTCATCCTATTTCTTATCTATTTGTGTCAAAAGGCATATACTATGATATATTTCAAGACTTCGCTTAGCCTCACATAATTTTCAACCTCATTAAATTAAGCAGGGGCTGGGAGAGCTCAGTGAGTCAAGTGTTTCCCAGTTGTTTTAGGTGGGGTTATTATTGCTCTAATGAAACACTGTAACCAAAGAAGAAAAGAAAGGTTTTATTTGCTTTATTCTTCCACTTTTACTCTTCATCACTGAAGGAAATCAAAGTAGAAACCTGGAGGCAGGAGCTCATGCAGAGGCCATGGAGGAGTACTGCTTATTGGCTTGTTCCCCATGGCTTCTTCTGCCTGCTTTCTTACAGAACCCAGGGTTGTCTGATCATGGATGTTCATACCCACAAGAGGTTGGCCCTTGCCACACCAATAACTAATTTTTTTAAAAAAAATGCCCTATGATTTGAAGGAGACTTTTTTTTCCCCGAGACCGGGTTTCTCTGTAGCTTTGGAGCCTGTCCTGGAACTAGCTCTTGTAGACCATGTTGGCCTCAAACTCACAGAGATTCGCCTGCCTCTCCCTCTTTGAGTGTTGGGATTAAAAGCATGCATCACCACTGCCTGTCTGAGATGTTTTCTTAGTTGAGGTTCCCTTCTCTCAGATGATTTTAGCTTGTGTTAGCTTGTGCCAAGTTGTTATAAAACTAGATAGCACATCTCATAAGCATAGGTTTTATTCACAGCCCCCTGCTCACCACCTCAAAGGGCCTGATTATGGTGTGCAATTGTAATTCCAAAGAGGAGGCAGGGATGAGTAGATCCATGGGACCTGGTCAGCCAGGCACAGGGGCCAAGCTCTGGGTCTTGTCTCAGTAAAGAACAATGCATGATTTTGACCTCTGGCCTTGGTGCAAATACATCTGCATCCATACAGAAACATGTGCACATATACAATAAAATAGGTAAAACAAACCAAAACAAAACAGTAAATTAAAGCAACCAGAGATGTAGACATATGAAAAAATACATTGCTTGGCATAGTTTTCTTATATATTTTATAATAGGGTTCATGGAAAATTATCCTTCATCATGAGGTCATTTATTTTCTGTTTTTTTGCAAATTTAGTGAAACAATAATGGGTGCAGAAGTCAAAAGTACATTGTGGTTATAGCCCACTGGGTTTTTAAAATTATGAAGTCTGTATAAAATTGCACGTTTATCTCTCAATGGCATATATGAATTATACTTTTAACATAAACGGATTTTATTTTTAAAGTGAGTGCATTTTATTCATAATGCTTTTTATATTTGATATGTAACTTTTAGTTTTAGGTGAAAATAACATTTAATTCTCCATTAATACTTCACAGTATGTACTAATTTTATTGTACAATCACTTCATTACTAGACACAGATTTTGTTATTGCTGCTGAAATCCTCAAAAACATAATACAAAATGGGGTAAAAAAGCATTTTGGCCAAGATTTCAAAGTCAGTCAATTTTGATGAACAATAAATAGCTTTGTAGTCCCTGGAGTACTGTGTCCTTATTACCACACTAAACTCATATTGGTTTTTCAGTAAAACTTGATATTCATGAGCAGCATCCACGTTCATTAATTTCTTAGCTTGCAGTCTAAGCAGCTAACTGCATGACTTAAAAATCCTTAATAATACACACAGCACAGGGAAAATGGTGTTTGATTGTTCACCTTGATTCAAACCTACCCAAACGTTAGGTAACAAGCCCCATAAATGTTCCCAGAGGCATTAGAAACATTAAGTGAATTGGTGAAATTGATTTGCCCAAACTTCAATAGGTCTCATTTATCTTCTAAAATGTATTTTCTAGGGATTTGCACCCACCTAACTACGCACCTTCCCACACACTCTTTACTGCACAGCACGATTTGAGCACATACTGTTTAAACTCTAGGGACAATAAAACGCACAGAGAAGTTAAAATGTAATTTTATATGGCAAATACACACTCCCTGGAACGTGTTCTTAAAAATTAACCCTGTATTTGTCTTTCTCCTTCCCAAGCCATGCTCATACTTTCCCTTAGAAATCGTAATTTTATAAAAAAGACCCCTCCAACATTAGAGTGTAGCGGATGCAGAAAAACGATTCTTGGATTTCTTAGGAAATATTGTTTTTTATTGTTTCCTTAGTCAACTTAATGTATTTATTAAAGTTCGAAGAAAACGAAACCAGTCTTTTTACTTTTACCTAAAACAAGGATGATAAATTATTACAACTTAATATCCAACTTCTCCTTAAGGAGTCAATTAAAATTATCTTTAAAAATGAGAAAAGTTAAAACTAGTCTTACCTTTACATAAAACAGTATATAAGGGCAATAGGAATGGAAGTGTGCATAGATGATACATCATCACATTAAACAGTTCTACTTAAAATTTACATAATCTAAACATGACTTCAAATTTAGTTAAAACTAGACAAAACCTTAAGTTTCACTTCCCCATTGTACTGATATTCCCAGAAATTAGAAAACAGAATAAGGCTGAGGGATTGGCTCAATAGATAAATCACCTGCTGCGCAAGCATGGTCGTATGAGTTTAGGCCCTTCAAAATCATTTAAAGCAAAAAGTGGTATCACAAATCTTGCACTCCTACAGTGACAAGAGTGACAGAGACAGAAAGGTCTCTTAAAGCCTGTGGACCAACAAGCATCATTTATATGTACTGGGGTGTACAATAAGATGCCATGTCTCAAGGCAAAAAGCCAGTACTGACAGCTGAGGTTGTCCTTTTACCTCTACACACACACACACACACACACACACACACACACACACACACACACACACGCACACACACGCACACTGACAGATCACATAATTCCTTAAAAGAAGAAAATGTTACTACACTGAAAACATTAGTCTTGTTTATCTCCCTTCATCAGAATGGAACCAACTTATTACAGCTGTTTTCTTGTTTTTGAAGAAAAGAAAAATCAAAATTGAAAAGGATTTCTGTAACCAGTGGTTTCATCTACATAATTTTTAATAATTTCTCTGCATAATATCCTATACAGTTGCAAATTGATGTGCTATTCTTTATATCACAAAATAAAATGCATATTGCATTACTCAGTAAATGAAACATGCCTAACAAAAGAGAAAACTGGTGTCCCTGAGAGTTTTTATCTTACTGATGACTCACAGAATACCATGATAGAAAGCAGTGAGTCTTGGAAATGGGGATGCTTAGGGGGCTGTATGTTGGTTTTGAGAACATGAGGAGGAGGTAACACTGGCTTTCAGAATACTGATGATTCATCAGGTGTGTGGACAATATGAAAAAAAGGGAATGAAATGGGATGAGGGGTGGAGATCGCTACTAGTTAGAAAAGAGAGGACCTCAAAAGAGAGCTTGTAAAGATACTTGAAAAAATATTTGATTTATTTGGAGGATAAAATAAAAAATTACTTAGAATTACAGTTAAAGCAATTTTTTTTTGTATTTTGTCTAGATTCTTGTTGTCAGCCCTTATAACAAGAGTCTAGGATAAGGGGCAGTTAGCTACTGTTCTTTGAATAACCCTAACTGCTACGTGTGTTCTTACAGTTTTAGAACTGAGAATGTTTTATATATTTCAAGTAATTAAAAAAGACAGATGTCAGAGGTATATTTTTATAAAACCAAAATTTGTGACAATAAATATTTATTGAGACTCAGCTATAAACTTTTGTTTTCATGTTGTTAAGTGTTACAGATTTTACAGCAGACCGCAATAGATGTGGTAGGGTTCTGTATCTTTGAGGGTAAGTGAGGATGACCCTTAATCTATATGTTAATGGAGTTATACCATTACTTAGAGCATATTTGGATTTGTTGTTTGTTTGTTTCCTCTAGTTCTTCAATGGTACAGCCACTGAGAATGGCTGCAGGAATTCAGTATATGAAAAAAATAAACCTTAGTGTATAACTATGTTTTAAGTATGTGTACATGAAAATGTTCATGAATTTGGGCATGCATCTGAAAGAACAAGAGGCCAAAGTTTGTGTCTTTCTCTACTGTTCTCTACCTCGTTTTTGAGATATGACCTAAGTAATTTGGCTATACTGTTTAACCAGTTATCCTTAGGAACTTTTCTACTCCACCTTGTAGTACCCGGATTACAGATTTAATTACATTCCCAGATTTTTACATGGGTGCTGGGACCCAAACTCAGATCTTCATGTTTTTCCTAGTGAGTCATCTCTCAGCCTTATTCTCCAGGCCCTAAATTGCTTTTAGTGTAATCCCCACCAAGTCACCTTGCTAAACTTAACTACCTTGGAAAAACAGATGGAACAACACACTACAAGGAATTTTTTTAAAAAAATTACAACACACTTGGTATGTTGTTGAAGAAGTTAATGGTCACAATAGTTGTGAAACCGTGCCAGCTGCCAGAAGTCCAGATAGGTTGGCAGACCTTGGATCTTTCTAACTCTCTACTTGGCCCTCCACCCTGTCTCTAACCCTATCTCTTAATACCTCTTTCTTGTCTTAGCTGTGGCTCCAGCATGCAATATGGATGGAGACCTCCTGCTCAATCATAGGTCACATCATCTAGGAGAATAGAGAGGACACAAAAACCAAGGAACAAAACACCAGTCCAACAATACAAAGTCAGAAATTGGCACCTAGTCTTACATTCACCACAAACTTAAATGCATATAAAAGTACAAGAAGCACATAGAAAACAAAGTAGATTGCAATAAAAAAGAAAGATCCAACCACCACATAATAATCAAAACATTAAACCTACAGAACAAGTAAAGATTATTAAAAGCAGTAAGGTAAAGATGTCAAGTAACATATAAAATCAGACTTATTAGAATTTCAACTGTCTTCTCAATTGAGATTCTAAAACAAGAAAGGTCTTGAGAGATGTGCTGCATTTTCTATGCAACCCCAGATTCCAGCTCACATCATTTTTATCCAGCAACACTTTCACTTACCACAAGTGGATAAAACAAGATATTCATGATAAATCAAATTGAAACAAAGTTTATTTACAATTTCAGTCCTACAAAAGGTCCTAGAAGGAAAACTCCGAGTTAAGGAGGCTACCTACACTCAAGAAAACACAGTTAATAATCTCACACCAGGAAAACAAAAGCAAATACGTCCATATGTATCACACTGTAAAAAAATTCAAACCCAAGTGAATCAAAGGCCTAAACATAAAATCAGACACACTGAACTTGATTTAAGAGAAAGTTCAGAACAACCTTGAATGCATTGACAGAGGAGACAGCATTCTGAACAGAACACCAATAACAGCACAGACAGTAAATTAAAATGTGACCTCATTAAACTGAAAAGCTTCTGTAATGCAAAGGACACTGCCAGTACGACAAAATTGGAGCCTATCGAATGAGACAATATTTTCACCAACTCCACATCTGACAGAGGGCTAATATCGAAAATATATAAAGAACTCAAGATATTAGACACCAAGTAATCATATAATCCAGTTAATAAATGGGGAATAGATATAATCATATAATTCTCACCAGAGGAATCTCAAATGACTAAGAATCATTTAAGGAAATGTTCAACATTCTTAGCCACCATGAGTATGCAAATCAAAGCTACTTTGAGATTGCAAGCTCCACTTGTCAGAATGGTTAAGCATATGCTCATGCTGAAGAGGATGTAGAGCAAACGGAACACTCCTCCATTGCTGGTGGGAGTGCAAACTTGTAGAGCAACTATGCTCATCAATATAGAGGTTCATCAGAAAACCAGAAATCAATCTACCTCAGCACCTAGCTATACCACAACTTATTTTTAAAGGATGTCCCATCCTACCAGAAGGACACTTCTGGAACTATGTTCATAGCAGCTCTATTCACAGTAGCCAGAAACTGGAAACAAGCAAGATGTCCCTCAACTGGAGCATGGATAACAAAAATATGTTATATTTACAGAGTGAAGCATTACTCATCTTTAAAAAAATGACATCATGTACTTTGCAGGAAAAATGGATGGAACTAGAAAAAAAACTTATCTCAAGGAGGTAAGTCAGATCCACAAAAACAGACATGGTGTGTACTCACTTATAAGTTGATATTAGCCAGTAAGTAAATGATAATCAAGCTACAATCCTTAGACCCAGAGAGTCTGAATAAGAAGTAGGGCTCTAAGTGGTGCACATGACCCTCCCTGGGAGGGTGAAATAGAACAGATCATGTGCGTGGATTGGGGCATCTGGGGATGGAAACAGCAATGATAAAGTTGGGGGGAGAAATGGACGGAGAAAGTATGGAGAGAGATAATTTGAATCGGAAGGCATTGGGTGGGGGACATTTTGGAAGCCTAGTGCAGTGGAAGCTCCTTGGAATCTATGATGGTGACTCTAACAAAGGCTCCTAGTAATGGGGATATTGTGCTTAAAGTGGACATCTTCTGTAAACAAGAAAGGCTTACAGTGATAGGACTGGGACACCCACCCAGCCCACAAGACCATCAACACAAAATCTTGCTTGCTTGCAAGGCATGCTGGGACAATGGTGGTGGCATAGATCTTGTGGGAGTGGTCAACCAATGACTGGTCTAATTTGAGGCTCATGACGTGAGAGGGGGGCCTATGCCTGACACTGCCTGGATGACCAGGAGCTGGAGGCAGGATAGCCCAGAGACCTTGGAGAGAATAAATAATTCCTGCTGTTATTCTGCTATAGTAATAGATCAGTGCCTAGCAAAGTCATCGTCAGGGAGGCTTCCTCGACCCACAGCAGTATATGGAGATAGAGCCCAAACTGGATAACACCTTTGGACCTCTTCTCTATGAGATTGTAGAACCCCATGGGAGAGGTGGAGGAATAATTGTAGGAGCCAGATGGGTTGACGACACCAGGAGATCACAGTCCATAGAATCAACTAAGCAGGGCTCGTAGGGGATCACAGAGACTGAAGCAAAAAACTCTTAGCATGCATGAATCAGAACTAGGTCCTCTACATATGTTTTGGTTCTTAGCATGGTGCTTTTGTGAGACTCGTAACAGTGAGAGTGGGTCTGTCCCTCTCTTTCATCTAATCTTGGCACTCCTTTCCCCTATTGGGTGGTCTTGCACAGCCCTGATATGAGGGTTTATGCCTAGTCTTATTGCATCATGTTATGCCATGTCCGTTTGATAATCCTGGGAAGTTTGCTATTTTCTGAAGAAAAATGGGGGAGCAATGTATTGAGAGAGGATAAGAGGTGTGGGAGGGAATGGAAGGAGTGGAGGGAAGGGAGACTGTGGTCCTGATGTATTATATGAGAGAAGAAGAAATAAAAAAAGAAAAATCCTATTATTTTTATTTCTTTAACAAAATGTATAAATTAAAGAATTTCTAAATTAGTATGAAATCAGTTTCTTCTTAAAACCGGTAAAGAAATTTCAGGCACAGATTCACACCAAGCTGTAGGAAGCACCCAATATCATGGTTTTGTCCAAAGAAGACTTACAAGTGCTAATTCCATCATTCTAATCTCTTACAACTATGTTCAATAGTGCTTGTACAGTAAGGCTCTAAAATCTGTTCTTAGGAATGCTGGGCAGGAAACTGTGTACACTATTGCTTCTTTTAATCATCCTGGCTTTCCTAATAATCTTGGCCCTTTAATGCACCACTTTAGAATCTTACATATGACTGTGTTGTGAAATAATGTGGTTACTAGAAGGTGACATTAAAGAACTTTGTGTACCAACTAATGGAGTTTTTGCATTTATTATGTGGGAATGAACACTAGTAAATTTTATTTAATAATAAAAACAGAGGAAAGTAATGGAGTTGTTTAGTTCCGGCACTCGGGAGACAAAGACAGACTAATCTTTTATTCCGAAGCCAACCTGGACCTGGAGCATGGACCAACTAGAGCTACATCAGACGTTATCCTTGTCGCTTATATCTGATGAGCAAAGATAGGCAACCCTTGATTTGGTTCCACTCTATCTATTATTCTTTTTTTTTTTATTGAGAAAAAGAAAAAAAAGTTTCTGCCTCCTCCCAGCCTCCCATTTCCCTCCCCCTCCTTCCACGCGTCTCCCCCTCCCTCTCCAGTCCAAAGAGCAGTCAGGGTTCCCTACCCTGTGGGAAGTCCAAGGCCCTCCCCTCTCCGTCCATGTGTTTCCTAGAAGCACAGTTTAGTAGTGGAAGACTGGAAATCTTTCTAAGGCATTGGGGAGGATTATTTAAAATCTCATGTTTTGTCATTTATATATGAATAAAATTTGATAGGATCTTTTAAAATCCAACAAAATACTAACAATTTCTATGACAAAGCCAATAATTAATTGAGAATATGAAAATGACCTTTTATGAATTAACAGTATTAATAGTCAAAATTCAATTAGCCATGCTAGGATACCAAATTATTGTTTGATTCTCACATATAAAGGGCTGCTAAAAGAAAATGAAATCAGAAATTGAAGACACAAAGAAGTATTTGAAAGTACAATATGCATTATAGTGTTTTGGAAATTCATAACTGGTAAGAACATTCTAATTTAATCATTTTTAATGATATATTTGCCTTTTGACAGTATTCAAATAATTCTTCATTTGTCATCTTTCCCTTTCTTCCTGTAAATCATCATGCATGTTCTTACTGACTTTTGAGCATATACTCTCTGACATAAAGAAGACTGTTAATGATGGGTGTATTTCTGCTCCTCCTTTACAGTGGTTGAATATGGAAACCTGTTTTATTCCATAACCTAAAGTAACCAGGCTGGTATATGTGTGCTTTACCTTTATTTGTTTTTTTCATTTATTACTGTGTGTATGTTTGTGCCAGCGCTGCATTGGTGCCTATCTGGAGGTCAGAAGACAACCTTCAGAGTTTGCTCTCTCTTTCTATCATGAGCTCAGGTTGCCAGGCTTGAAGAGAAAATGCTGTGGCCAACTGAAATGTCTCACTGGCCTTGTTTATTGTCTTTAATATTTGGTTATATGTATTTGTGATTCAAAACTACTGTTTAAACAAAAATTACTAGTTCATTTGTTTTTTACATATAATATTTGAAAATATTTTACTGAATCTCTGAGAGAACATTTAAGAGTTTTATTGCATAAAGAACACTTTAAACAACCAAAATAGCTCAGATTTGTAATTTTTATCTGATGCCATTTAATTGTCATAATTATTCATCAGACGATATATGTAAAATAACAATTCAGAAGCTGATATAAAACAATAGAGAATAACAAGAGTTTAATTTTTATGCATCATTTCTCCAGGAAAGCACATCATGAGGGGAAATAGCTTTGAAAAAGTTCAGTTAGGGTTGCCATTTAGTTAATTAACTTAACCATTTTCATTAGCAGATTCAATATTGACTTTAGAATAATGTCTGCTTAATTTCTTTCAGGCAATGAATATGTATGAAACACCATCAAAGGTAAAGTAAAAATAAAGATACTATTAGGTAAGAAATAAAAATCAGGAAGTGGGACTAAGTCAGAACACTATGCTGTGTTCATTCAAAATTTATATTTTTTACAGCATATTGTTCTAAACTTTTAAGATATGACCTTGGCATTGACACATTATTTTAGCTGCTTAGCTCAGGATTTATAATAATCTCAGTTCTATAAGAATACATTTCTAAATTGGTTGGAGAAGACTAAAACACTCCATAAACCCAGTGAACTGAATATAATTTTCTGCTTCAATTGACAAGCGAGTCTTTTGAAAAACAGAGTCACTTTTTAAACTCTCTTTTGGCCATATTCATTTTCCATGCCTTTGTATTAGAATAACGAAAGCCAGCAGGATGCTACTGATTTTTGGAGGGAGAAATCTTATCCATAAGATTAAAATAAAGTCAAGCCCATCCCAACCAAGTGATGAAAATATATGTCATAAAATCAGAGTAACAAAATAAAAATGAAGTATACATAGTAGGGTTCTTTACTGTGATCTTGATTTATTTTGTTGTCTCTGGGCATTAGAAAACTAGAAGTCTTACCGAGTAATTTTAATGAATTTGAAATACGACAATAAACATTTTGTAGAGCAAAGTCTTAACTTCTTAACCAAAACATTCATAAGCAGATCACAAAGTGGAATCAAGTGGGCAGGGCTTTTGTTTTAATATGTATATCCAAGTCCCACAGCAGCAAACCTCATTAAGTACATCTGCAATAGTATTAACAGCAAAATCACATTATACAGCTAAGATTGGGGAAAAGATATCTCCATTCCAGCAGCTGTAATATCTCTGCTGTTACAGTCCACACAGAATACAATGTACATTAGTAGTAAGAAAATTAAACTGCTGTTATGTTAACATTTCACCCCTAATTTCAGTTGGGTTCCATATGAAATTTACGAAGTCTAAAACTGAAGTCAAGTTTAGTTTACTAAAGCAAAAAAAAAAAAAAAAAGGCTTAGAAGGCCTTGATTCAACGATCGCTTCACCACTTAAGCCGTCTGAACTCTGGCACACAATAACTTCTGTAAGGCCATGTATTCTTTTGTAAACTAGAGCCCAATATTTTCATGGCTCTCTTCACCCTGTGTTACACTTATTCCAGCGTCTATTTATTTTAATCTTTCATTATATTAGCACTAAAGTCTACGTTCTCAATTTACATTCCCCTTTAGCAGAGGGCTTGTTTAGGCCATTGTCACATGGGCTGATAGAAAAAAGAAAAGGAAAAAAAAAGAAGAGACTCTTTAACTAGTTTTTAGACTCCCAGTCATCATCAAAAATACATCAACGTTGGCATTGCCTCCTGATTCAATGTTCTCAGACAAAACTCAGCTCTTGAAAGGAAGTCCTTGCCTTCAATTTAAATTAACAGGACTGTGTTTGTCATTTTGAAAATGAAAGGAGAAGGTCAAATAATCCATTCTCATATAGAAATTCTAGTGTGTTCCCCCAGGAAGACATAGAATGTTCTTGACAGAACTTAATCCTTCTTTCAGAAAATACTTATTGGTAGACTGGGGATGTAGCTGAGTACAACCTAGTGGTAGACCACCCCTCTAGCATGTGTGAGGTCCTGCACCCCATTTCCAGCATTACAAAATAAACAAAACCATGTAATGAGAGAATGTTAGACACCACTTAACTACCTTTGATGGACCTGTGATAGAAGTAGTTGAATGTATTGTTTTAATGGGACAGAGTTCTTGTTTTTTAAATTACTTATTTTTTATTGATTTTATTAAGCTATACATTTTTTCTCTGCTCTCCTTCCTTCCACTCCCCTACCCTTCAACTCTCTTCCATGGTCCCCATGCTCCCAATTTACTCAGGGAATCTTGTCTTGTCTTTTTCTACTTCCCGTGGAGATTAGATGCATGTATGTCTCTCTTAGTGTCCTCATTGTTGTCTAGGACCTCTGGGATTGTGATTTGTAGGCTGGCTTTTTTGCTTTATGTTTGAGTACATATGATAATTGACTTTCTAGGTCTGAGTTGCTTCATTCAATATTATGTTTTCTAGTTACATTCATCTGCCTGCAAATTTCAAGATGTTATTTTTTCTGCTGTGTAGTACTCCATTGTGTAAAAATACCACAATTTTCTTATTCATTCTTCAATTGAGGCTGTTTCTAGGTTCTGGCTATGACAATCAATGCTGCTATGAACACAGTTGAGCACATATCCTTGTAGTATGATTGAGCATCCTTTGGATATATACCCAAAAGTGGTATTGCTGTGTCTTGAGGAAGGTTGTTTCCCAATTTTCTGAAAAATCACCATACAGATATCCAAAGAGGCTGTACCATCTTGCAGATTTTAAAATCTTCTGTCCAAACATACCTTTCCAAATTTGAACAACCACCTGACATGATTTTAAAGCAATCCTAGCAAAACATTTTATTTACAATCTTTCTTCTTGTAATTTTGCCTCTTCTCTTGATTTTTTTAAAATCTCACTTCAGGGTGGAATAGTGCCTATGTAAGACCTTCTTTATCATTGTGTTACAAATAAATTTTCACTCTGATATACTATATTTTAAAAATATTTATATATCGTTAGGCATATTGTATAAAATTCTATGTTCTGTTGTAGTTTTATCTTTTCACTGATTTTTCTCCAGCTAATTATATATAACTCTATTCAATGAACTATGAGGCTTGTTCTTTACTTTGTCTTTTGTCTCCCTGTAAATTGTATTATTTCTTTCTGTAAAATGCTTTACTATGATCTGTTCTCCAATAAGCATAGTAATGTAAACTTATAATTTAAATATGTTTTTATTATGCTAATAAAGTTAAAAAATATTCACCTAAATTTAAGCATTTAGATATTCATGACCTTAGTGTATTTTGGTTTATTTATATATTTACATAATAACAAATGAAAATTATAAACAGACATAAAATACATAGCTGCATTTCAGGCAAATATGGACTGCAAATCTGGTCATAGTACCATAGTGATGTCATAGACATTTGAGATTAACTTTATGGTGTAGATGCAATGTTAAAAATATTTAAAGATACATCTCTCAGAGTATACACTTATGATTATACAACATAATATTCTTGAAATATAGAAAACATACATTGGACTATTGTTTAAATATACATTAAAGCATTATTATGCATTTGACAAATGTTTTTAGTTATGTTTTAGTAGTGTTTTTAAAGACAATGTTTTACATCACTAATGTACTGATTTATTATGACAATTTTCTTTTCTATGACTTCACCTTTTGTCCTCAAAGGATTATTTTTTTCAGTTCCTTTTGCTATGCACAGTTCAGTGAAAAAGTGACCAGTGATGTCACTTAGCAGCATGTCTGCTTTAAACAAGGTCACTCAACATTGCGAACCTTGTGTTTTCTTCTGAGCAAAGAAGCAATGCCCACTTTGATGACTTTTGTGAGGCTCAAATGAGAGAAGATAAGAGAAATATTGGGCATAATACTTAATGATTTATAAGCTGTGAAGTTCAAAAAATGTTTGGAAGGAGATAATGAAGCAGTTGCTATTGATGTTCGGATCCATAAGGTAACGACATAGATGGCCATGTAAGGGTACATTACTTTGGTGGCTATGTGACTAAAATTATTTCACATTTAGATTTTGATAATAGTCAATATGCCACTGAGAATATACATAATATTTAAACCATAATTATTTAACAATAATTTGTTGACCATCTTGTTTTAGAACCTTGAAAGGAATTCCAGAATTATAATCCTTATCCATATCCTCCATGTTCTTAATTATGTATGGAGTAGATACATAATGGATATTTGTTCTGTCAGAATTTTCCTTTGATTTATTGGTTGGTTAAATAAGGCAGAGATTTACAACAAAACCTTATTCAAACAAAATAGAATAAATTCTAATTTATTCAGGCATCATTCTATATGGTAATATTAATTTAATTTCTTCTCCACAGAGAAAGAATATGTTACTTCTCTCAACAACATTGATGTCAAAATTTAACTAGAATAATTCCAACTAATGGAAATATAATGTGAGCCACACATGCAAAACACATGAAAACATAGGTACAAGCAACACTGTAATGATAAAAAAAAGGTTAGGTTATAGTTAGGAATATATGTGTTTGTAAATATACATGTGTATAAATATATGCATGTAATAATAAATAGTGAAAAATGAGACCATCGATTTGAAGGAAAGTGGGATGGTAAATGTGAGGGAGGAAAGGGAAAAGAGAAATATAATTAAATTACAGTCTTGAAAACAAAAAGAGGGAAAATAAGTAAAAAAATGAACAATATAAGCAGATATTTGATTTTATTACTTTCATGCTAAGGCTTGTCCACTTGCCTTTCACTATATCCATGCTGTGGTGAGAAACCAGGGCCTCATGTATTGCTAGTCAAGCACTCCACTTCTACAATGTATCCTCGGTCCTGTGAAATAATTTCCTTTGTATTGAGCACAGTTGAATTCCTGATATGTTAGCTTATAGCTACGTTACTCAGCAGCAAGGAAAGTTTAGATATGTTGTTCAAGGTTTTGCTCAAAAAATTGCTAAACTTTGAACAAGTATTTATTCTTCTTACCCATTTCTTGACTTTTTATGAAACTATGTCAAATATATTGAAGGCATTATTTGAGTAAAAGGGAAATGTGAGGATCATTGTCACAGTAAATAGGCTCATGCCTCATTAAAGTGGTGACGTCATTATTTTAAAAACATATATGAAAGTTCTCCTATGGATGCTCAATTCAGATGTGAATATAAATCACTATTTATTGAAGAAAATGTTTACTTAAAAATAAATTATATGTAAAATGTGTACTTCTATGTTGTTATATTTTGACATTTCCGTGTAATAAATTTCATTTATGGATGAGAGTGCATCATTAATACAATAATAATTTTAGCTGCTATCATCTATTTTGAGTTCCTAATATAAATGAAAGCATAGAAATTACTTAAAGTTGTCCTTTACTTTCATTGGGAGGCACTTGCCATAGTACACATGACAAAATAGCTGGAATTTTAAGGGCATTTATTTAATAGTTTCACCACTGTGTACCAGAATCTGAGTTGGAGTCAGCAAAAGACATTTTGTATGAAAACTATGTAAATTTGAGTCACCCATATTTTTAAGCCTCTTTGGTTTCAGTCCCTACTATATCTTCTTAGAGCAAAGCTGGCAAAATCCATTGCAAACCATTTCTGAATTAAGGTTTTTGAAAACCTAGTTCTACACATATTTTTTGAAATGTAGAATCATAAACTCAATCTTATAAAACAATGTTACTGCACACAGATGATTGTAATAACCATGTCTATAATTCTAAAGATGGTGTTCTGTACCAATAAAAATAAAAGATTCAAGACTCCTAGAAAATGAACTGCATGTTCAAAGCACAACCATTGGAAGGAAAAAACCATGTGGTGTGCAAATTCTAACAAGGGACAATGTCACTTTGCTTACTCTAACTTATGCCTTTACACAGCCTCCCTTTACTGAACATGCCCAAGACTTGCAACTCAATTCTAATAAATACAATATGTCAAAGATGATGACATGCAACTTGTGTATTTAGAATATCTAAGGCTCTCAGTTTTGATTTGCTAGCAACCTCTATCTATCTCTAGCTTAGCTGAGACAAACTGCTAAGTCAGAAAGTCATGTACAAGGAACTGAAAATAGCTTTCAACCAAAAGAAACTGAGGATTTCAGTTAATCAACTCCATTGAAATTCAATCTAGCCAACAGCTGTGTGAGTTTGGAAGCAGTTCATTCATCAGTTAAGCTTTCAAATGACATCTTAACTCTGACTATTACATTGAGCACAAACTTTAGAGAGAGTCTGACGTGAGAATTTTTATCTACAACTCCTGATATACATGTTTCTTGAAATTCACACCCCCACCCATATATTTTAATTTTGAGTTTTTATGTATATGGGCATTTTGCTTGCCTGTGTGTCTGTGTAACACATATATGTCTTATGTGCAAGGAGGCCAAAAAGTGTCTGATTCCCTAGAACTGGGGTTATTATTTACTGTGGACCACTATGTGGATGATAGGAATCAAATATGGGTCTTCTAGAAGAGCATCAAGACCTTTTAACTACTGAAACACCTCTCCAGTGATACATACAGTGATTTTACATATATTTATATATACATATGTATGTATATATATATATGTATAATTTGCATGTAATCACTACTTTTGGCTAATTTATTAAAACAATAGGCAATTATTAGATAATATTACAATACTTTGATAAGGAAGTGTGATAACATAAATTGATGGTGAGGTTATTTTTCAACATTGAAATACTGTAATATGCAAACAGATTACTTATGAGTGAGTTAATAGAAAATGATTGTGTTCTTAAAATTTTCAATGCCTGAAGAAACGGAGCAAGTACATGTTTAGACAAAGTTAAAAAACTGTGCTTTATTATGAGTCATTTCTTCAAAACATTCCAAAATTTGAAGTAGAACAGTAATAAAAATGAATAATATTATTTGTTCCTCTTGTCATATTTCACAATCTTGTACTTGAAGAAATCCATTTATCTTTGTGTTACTGCCATTTCAAATAGAAACCAAGTCTCTACTACTGCACACAGACATTAACTACAATATCAGGTAAACCTGCTTTTAAGTAAATAATGTTTGAGAATTACAAAATGATTAAACATTTTAATTATATTTATATTAATTCAAGTGTTACATGCTTGCCACAGAGTATCAGTGGAGGTCAGGGGCAATTTGCAGGAGTGGTTTCTCACCACCACGTGCATACTAGCGATTACTCAAGTCACTAGGCTTGATAGGCAACTGCCTTTAATAACTAAGCAATCCTGCCAGCCCGGGAATCACTCTTTGAGGTAAGAGAAAATTCATGATTGATTTTAACCGCTTATTAAGTATACAGTAAAGATAAACCATATGGAAGATTGTAAGTGGGAAGGTCCCTACCTTGTTAACGTTAACAAGGACATAATTGGTAGTAAAAAATGCAGAGGATAATAACATGAAAAAGAATATAATTAAATGGGCAGTGAAAATAAAATGAAGGAGAAGAGATAAAAAAGAGCAAAGGAGATACATTTTGATAGGATGAGTTAGGCACTGTGGATGAGGTAAAGAATAAATTACAATACAGAAATTGAGGTAAAGTGCGCTGTCATATAGAATAGATATGATGAAAACATTTTGAAATGACTTCCGAAAGTGCTGAGGAATTGGAAATTTAGAAGTAATAAATAATAGTTCTATATCCTTTCCATTTTTTGACATTTTTTAGTGCATGAAAACATGAGAAAAAAGTTTTAAAATGATTCATAAAGGTCTCAATTTCTGAAAGTACATTAATTTTTTTAGAGTCTAAACTCAGTTTTGTAAAATGTCAGTGAAATCCCACACAAGGTCTTATGCATGATATTCTAAGAATTTTCTGAAATGTTATTTTTTCCCTGATTAGTTTTTTCTATCAGATTCTGAAATTATAGACTTCCATCTAAGATTGATGCTGATAAATTTTCTCCATTTGAAAGATTTTTAAAAAGGAAACGTATTCTCTACAATTGTCAGGGAAAAAAAATAAAAGCCCTTGATGACTACGTGCAAATCTATGACTCCTGTGATTTTGAACTGCCTTTAAACAAAGTGAATGCCCTATAATTATTCTGACAGAAAGATGATATTGAATAAATACCTCATTTAAATTCAGTAAAACATTACCATGACATTTCCACAGCAGTACACGTCTAACGACAGTTATCTAATCTCTATGCACGAGATTCACTTCTATCCACCTACTACAGTGCTTTATTGTCTAGGAAACCTAATTTCGCCCATCTCAAATCATGCCCTACTCTATGTTTGCATGTAATTTTGCTTATAATCTCAGTGTCGAACTCTTATCTTAACCTTAGACCTTATATTAAAGGCTATTTATTCTGAATTGCATTTTCAATCCTGGTTGTGGCAATATTTTATTTCCAAAATCAGAAATCAAAAGATTAGAGACAGGTAAGGTCAGGAAAGAAAACTGAGTCAATATTCTTTCATCTTTCCATCATGTAAAATTAAAAGAAACAGTAAAATTGAGTTATGCTTATACTTATATCCATAGTCACTTTATAAGAACTTGTGAAAAGGAAAATGTCCTGGCCAAGGTCTCACCAGAACAAGAATTTGAACTCATGGAGTTTTGATATATGGTCTCAGGATACATCAATAAATTGCAAAGAAGTGAAATATGCAAGAGAGTCAATAAATATTATTTTCTCTAGGGCCTGGTGAGGGCTCAGTGGTACAGTTTTTTTTTGCGCTTACTGTTCCCAGCACCCACATAGAGGTTAACAGTCTTCTGTAACCCCAGTTCCAGGGAATCCATCACCCTTTTCTCTCCTCCACATGTACTGTAAGCCTGTGGTATATAGACATATATTCAGTCAATAAAAGCACTACTTTAAAATATTTTACATTATTTACTGAGTTATCATTATGGACAAATGATTAATGCCTGGGAAAATTTGGAGATAATGCAGGCAGAAAATATTAGAGTAATCAAACCTGGTAAATAAGGAGACTAGGTTATTTACATACCAAATTCTGTTATCAAAAAAAATAAAATAAAAAACTATGTTCCCCATGAATTTTGCTGTGCCTCGGGAACAAACAGACACAGCCCTGGGTAAAGAGGAGCAAGTACTTGGAGTTGTAATTGAAAGACTATAAATAAAATTGTTGAGTGCCATGGATCTGTGGAGGAGCATCAACGGCATGGTATTTAATAGAGTTTGTGATTAAATGATCTCAACAACTTACCTACATTTTTTCGTATATTTTTCATTAAAATATTTTCTTTTCATTTTTCAAACCAACCCCAGTTCCCCCTCCCTCTCCTTCTCTTGCCCTTTTCTCCCTGCTCCATCCCCTATCCACTCCTCAGAGGGCTATCTACATTTGGAATGCACCAACATTGTATGATAAGTCACTGTTAAGCTTGACTGATTGACTGAAAGTTCATATCCATATGATGTTTTAGACATGAGTAGGTTTATGTTTCTTAATTTTTCTGCCTTTTACGCATCAATAATCTATATATTACTCTCTTTTTTTTCTTTTGGGAGAATTATTTTTTTTCTTGCTACCTGCACAGTGTTTTAGAAATTGAGCTTTTTTTCATTTTAGGTTATAAGATCATAGTCTGATTTCAGTCAAGAATGAGCATGTGACTCAATTCAGGCCAATGAGTTTATGAGGAATCTTTCCAAAATGTGTTGGGAAAGAGAGCACCTAAAGAGATGTCTGAGAAAATAAGTTTTCAGATGTGGGCTTTAAAATTGCTTTAGGAATGTTCTGCACCATAAGACACACAATGAAGATGACAGGCAAAAGTAGCAGAGCAGAATTCTCCACCTCCCCCCCCCCAAAAAGGGAAAGAAACATAAAAGAATATTTTTCACAATTCTAATAATATTTCTTTTAGACTACCACAGCATTTAGAATTATGTTATATGTGAAAGGTGAAAATGTATGCAACTTTAAAATAACCCAGTTCATCTTATTGAAGCCATGAAGTCTCTTGGTTAGTCTTAACAAAATAGTATCTCTTTGTGATTTCTCTTCCTTGACTATAAGCCATACTTTAACATCATAATAAAAATTTATATGAATCAGTAAAAGTTCAAATTTTTCCAGAGGAAAATGATTTTTACATTTGCACTTTTGGATTTAGAGCTTTCGAAAATCCAAGCCATGTGTGAGGATGCTGATGAGGGAAAAGGTTAATCTAATAGTACCTGCTGTGTCTCCGTTGGCACATGGAATGAAATAGCACAGATGGTGGCATTTGCCTGGGAGTTTAATCCAGGGGTGTCCTCTCAAAGGCTCATAAATTATAATGGAATTTCTATCTTTTCCAAAAGATAGGGATGTAGTTATTTTCTGTTCCACCCAAACTACTAAACTAACCATTATATCAGTAATCAATTAAAAGTTTTTATTAAGTAATACCTTATTTAGTATGTCTGTATTCTTCCTTTTCAACTCAGCCAAAATTTAAAGTTTTCTTTTGGACTTTTGTGTTGGAGTCTTGGTTATTTTCCTTTTAATAATTAAATATACTTATAATATTCTTCAATACACAATAAGCTATCAATTAATGTTAGCTAAAACTTCTTAACACACATTCTTTAATTCTCCTAGGAACTGACCCTTTTTCAATAATATTGAATTCAATTTTCCTTGGACATTCTGGTACAGGATATATATATATATATATATATATATATATATATATATATATACAAAGGAATAATGATGAAATAAAATAATGATATAAATTAAACTTTTCATATGTATGAAATATAAAGCAATGGTAAAAATATGGCCTGGGAGTTAAGTATAACAATGGAAAAAAATAAATCTTATTTGTAGGGATAAGTCCCGCCCCTTAGGGGGCGTGTTCGCCTCGGGCTAATGTCTGCCTACAAATTGGGCAAGCTTGCTCCGAGCTGTCGCTTCTACTTTCCTGGTCTCCGCGGGAACGGTGGTTCTGTAAGTCTATTTCTACATTAAAACTATATATATATATATTTTTACAAACTGTCTGCATTCGTTTACGCCGCTACATTTTGGCGTCCAACGTCGGGCTATTTTGCCCCCGACTCAAGCGGGTAGCCCGCTAGCTAACACAGCACCCTCCTGGGTGCTGTTTTTCAGTTCGTGACTCCGGCCCCAGTGCCGAGTCCAAGACATACTCGGCCACACAGGCCCATTCTGCCTGCCTTGGCTAAGTTTTACAGCGGAACCCCACTGCCTGAATTAGCAGAAGCTCAAGTACCTGTGGTTTTGCAACAAAAGCTGCCACAGTGGCAGATTTGGTCTGACACAAAGTGACTTGGCAGGGCAGTGGTGGCACACGCTTTTGATACCAGCACTTGGGAGGCAAGGGCAGGCGGATCTCTGTGAGTTTGAGGCCGGCCAGGCAGTGGTAGCACACGCCTTTAATCCCAGCACTTGGGAAGCAGAGGCAGACGGATCTCTGTGAGTTTGAGGCCTGCCAGGCCGTGGTAGTGCACGCCTTTAATCCCAGCACTTGGGAGGCAGAGGCAGGCGGATCTCTGTGAGTTCGAGGCCAGCCTGGTCTACAAGAGCTAGTTCTAGGACAGGCTCCAAAAACACAGAGACCAACAACTGGCAGGAACCGATCATTGCAGGTAAAAAATTTTTTCTTTTATAAATAAAATGTCTGAACACATTACTGTTCAAGAATTTAACAGTTTTTAATTGTACCATGTGGGAGATTTTACAAGAGGTGTCTGTCACGCCACCTCTATGGATCCTTCTGGGATTCGTAGTTTTCATTGGCACCAAATGGTTTGATAATAGAAATATGATAAAGTCTTTACGAGACGAATCCAGGATTCTTAAGGCAGAGATAGAACGCTTAAAAACAATTGAGAATGATAACAATCTTCTCAAAAATCAGTTTGAAGTTCTCCAGACTGATAACAATCTTCTCAAGAATCAGTTTGGAGTTCTCCAGACTGATAACAATCTTCTTGAGAATAGGTTTGAAGTTCTCCAGGCTGATAACAATCTTCTCAAGAATCAGTTTGAGGCTCTCCAGGCTGATGTTAAGGAGAAATTCATTACTATGGAAGAGGGAACAGCTGATCTGGATCGTAAGGTTCAGTCCCTCTCTGTAGGAGCTGAAACATTAGTGGCTGATATTAAGGAGAAATTCATTACTATGGAAGAGGGAACAGCTGATTTAAACAATAAGATTCAGTCCCTTTCTGTAGGAAATGAAACATTAACTGAGAGAATCAAAACTGCTGAATGTGACAATCGGATTTTGTCTAAAGCTTATGACAGACTGACGGAAAGATTGTCAATACAAGAAGGCATGGTTTATGCCATAAAAATTATGTCCAAAGATGAGATGTTATCTCTAACGGACAAACTTCATACTTTAGAATCCTCAATGAAGGCTTTGGAACATAATTCTGGACAGGATATTCAGACATTGCAGAAGGCAATGGTGAATAGAATTGAAAAGATTGAGGAATTTCTAAATTCTGATGAAGAAGAGCAAAGGGTAGAAAGGCAAATTTTAACTACATCTGTGGGTAAATCTCTCCGGGACAATTTCCACAAAGCTCTACCTACAGCTCTACCTGCCTTTCCAGTAATAACAACAGAGAAGGTGGTTGGTTCCAGAAACCCTAGGGTCATCAAGGAGGATACATGGGAGCCTGTCCGTATGAATGACCTCAAGGAAATTAAACAGGCTGTCATGACTTTTGGGATGCAAGCCTTTTGTTAAAGAGATGCTAAGATCTTGGGCCATGACAAACAGAGCAACCCCCTTGGACTGGCTCCAGCTGAGCTCTGCAGTACTTGAGAGTGGACCGCAATTGAAATGGCAATGCTTATTCAGGCAAGAGGCTAGACTCTTAGAACAGCAGGAAAAAGCAAAGGGAATTGACATTTCCCTAGATAAATTTCTAGGTGAAGGGCTCTTTTCCGACCCTCAGGAACAAGCTAATTTGGATGAAAACACACTCTCCATGTGTACTACAGCAGCCTTAAGGGCTTGGGACAGGGTACAAGACCCAGGACAGAGAATAGAATCATTTGTCAGAGTTAAACAGGGTCAGAGAGAACCCTTTAGTGACTTTTTACAAAGATTAACTAAGGCTGTACAAATAGGGATATCTGACCCAGAAGCAAGACGTATAATGATTGAGTCTTTGGCTTATGAAAATGCAAATGTGGAATGCAAAAGGATTTTGGGGCCTTTAAAGCTCAGATCAGCGCCTTTGGAAGAATGGGTCTTGCATACACTCAATGTTGATACATTTGATTATGGCACTGAAGCATGGGTAGAAGAAGCAATTTCCAATGGTAAAAGGAGACACCAGAATACCAAATGTTTTAATTGTGGCAAAATGGGTCATATGAAAAGGAATTGTAGACAACGGATTTTCAGAAATAATAATAATAATAATAATAATGCATCTTTCAGAAATAATAATAATAATGCATCTTCTAGAAATAACAGAAATAGGAGGACTCAGCCTTCAGGTTTATGTAGAAGATGTGGAAAAGGCAGACATTGGACGAATGAATGCAGGTCTACAAGAGATAGACAAGGCAACCTGATACAGTCGGGAAACGTGAGAGGGGGGGCCTCACAGGCCCCCATGGCAAACATGGTTCAGTCATATCCAGTTTCTGCAGAGAACGTGCCTCATCAGGACAATTAGGAAGCCCCATGCCTACTGTTACAAGCAATAATGATCAGAAAGATAAGTTACGTGTGTTTTGGCAAACTTCTATAAATGATCAAAGACCTAAACTGAGAGTGTGTGTAAATGGCATTTTTATTATTGGCCTGCTGGACACAGGTGCTGATGTAAGTATCATTACCCCAGAATCTTGGCATCTGTATTGGCCTCTTCAGAATGTAAATGTTCAGCTCCTAGGAATTGGAACCCTATCTCGAGTAAGGCAGAGCACGAGATGGGTTGAATGTATAGGGCCAGAGGGACAAATAGGAAAATTAAAGCCATATGTAGCCAATATCACAATGAATTTATGGGGTCGTGACCTATTACAACAATGGAATACCGAAATTAACATTCCTGCTACTTCTAGAGCCTATAGTTCTGAGAATAATATTAAAAGATATTACAAACGGAGAAAACCGGCCATTCGGGCTGTACAAGAACTAGCAATTGATGTCCCTTCAGAGATACCAACAGCCTTGCCTCTAAAATGGTTGACTGAGAAACCAATATGGACAAAACAATGGCCTTTAGCTGAGGAAAAGTTACAGGCTTTAGAACAGCTGGTACAAGAACAATTAGATGCTGGACATATAGAAGAATCTACCAGCCCTTGGAATTCTCCTGTATTTGTGGTTAAGAAAAAATCAGGTAAATGGAGAATGGTGACAGATCTCAGGGCCATCAACAAGGTTATTCAACCTATGGGCCCTCTGCAATCTGGAATTCCTTTGCCCTCTTTATTACCAAAAGGATGGCCTCTCATAGTTATTGATTTAAAGGATTGTTTTTTCACTATACCTTTGCAAAAAGAAGATAGAGAAAAATTTGCCTTAACAGTGCCTACTTATAACAATTCTCAACCTTCGAGGAGGTACCACTGGACCGTTCTCCCCCAGGGTATGTTAAATAGCCCCTCCCTGTGCCAATATTTTGTGAACCAACCATTGCAAATAATACGCAAGAAATTTCCCAAATGTATAGTATACCATTACATGGACGACATCTTGTTATCCGATTCAAACATGGATACCTTGAACAGACTGTTTGAAGAAATAAAGATACTTTTACCTAAATGGGGATTGCAAATCGCTCCTGAAAAGATTCAGAAGGGAGATTCTGTTAATTATTTATGTTATAAAATAGGTTTGCAAAAAATTAAGACACAAAAAGCACAAATTAGGAGAGATCGCCTACGGACTCTTAATGACTTTCAAATACTGTTAGGAGACATTTCCAGTCTACGACCAGCTATTGGAATAACACCTGATCTAATAATTCATTTGAACAAAACCTTGGATGGTGATAAAGATTTAAACAGTCCCAGAGAATTAACAGCTGAAGCAGAAAAGGAACTGACAATGATTGAGGAAAAATTACAACAGGCACATGTGGACAGGGTGAATCCAGAGCTCGATTGTATTCTTGTCATACTACCATCAAAAATTTCTCCTACAGGAATTTTAATGCAGAGAGATGATATTATTTTGGAATGGATCTTTTTACCACATAAACCAAGTAAGAAACTGAAAACTTATGTGGAAAAAGTCTCTGAGTTAATTATAAAAGGCAAGCTGAGACTTCGTCAACTAGCAGGCATAGACCCAGCAGAAATTATAGTGCCCTTCACTGCTGATGAACTAAAGAAATTATGGGAAGATAATGAACCATGGCAAAGAGCTTGTGCTAATTTTTTGGGAGACATTAATAACAACTATCCAAAAAGCAAGCGGCTTAACTTCATAAAGAGAACTTCTTGGATTCTTCCTCGAATCGTCTGTGATGCTCCAATAACTGGAGCCCGTACATTCTATACTGATGCCAATAAATCAGGGAAGGCAGGTTACAAATCAGAAGACTTGGATAAGGTGGAACAAAGTCCGTATAATTCTGTCCAGAAGGCAGAATTATATGCCATTCTTATGGTGCTAAGGGATTTTAAAGAACCTATTAATATAGTTACAGATTCACAATACGCAGAAAGAGTTATTTTACATATTGAAACTGCTGAATTTATACCTGATGATACTGAACTAACCTCATTGTTTCTCCAGGTTCAAGATTTGATCAGGAACAGGCTTTGCCCTATGTACATAACACACATCCGATCCCATACGGGTCTGCCAGGTCCTCTAGCACAAGGTAATGCAGAAATTGATCAATTACTGATTGGTAGCGTGCTACAAGCCTCTGAATTTCATAAAAAACATCATGTTAATAGCAAAGGTTTGAAGAAAGAGTTTTCAATTACATGGCAACAAGCTAAGGAGATTGTAAAGAAATGCCCTACTTGCTCTTTCTATAACCAAACGCTACTGCATGCAGGGGCTAATCCAAAGGGCACCCAAAGGAATGAAATCTGGCAGATGGATGTGTTCCACTTTGCAGAATTTGGCAAATTAAAATATGTTCATCACACCATTGACACTTATTCAGGCTTTCAGTGGGCAACTGCTTTAAGTTCAGAAAAAGCTGATTCAGTAATCACTCATTTATTAGAAGTCATGGCTATCATGGGTATACCTACACAAATAAAAACGGACAATGGTCCTGCTTATGTTTCTAGGAAAATGAAACGGTTTTTTGATTATTACAATATCAAGCATGTTACAGGTATACCATACAATCCTACAGGTCAAGCAGTCATAGAAAGATCAAATCGAACTATAAAAGATATGTTGAACAAACAGAAAGGGGAGGAAAACACCCCCAGAAATAGGCTACATAATGCTTTGTTAACCTTGAATTTTCTCAACGCTAATGAGAAGGGAACAACGGCTGCAGAAAGACATTGGATAATGGAAAAGTCTACTGAACTAAATCAACCAGTTTATTTCAAGGATGTGCTGACCTCACAATGGAAGCCAGGATATGTGCTACGTTGGGGAAGGGGTTTTGCTCTTATCTCCACAGATGAGGAAAAATTGTGGATACCATCAAAATTAATAAAGGATCGGTTTGAAGAAGAGAAGTCACTTGGAACAGATAAATAACAATTCTTTCATAAGGATGGCGAACATACTGATGGTAAGAAATACAGATAGGTTGGAGTCAGGGTTCTTTTCTTATCTCCACAGGAAAATACTCATCTTCAAAGAAATTGAGGGACCCTGAATATTTAATTACTGATGGATGGACACATTTTGTAAGTATTAATTTTTATTTATATATCTTATTAAACATTTCTTTATAAATATATAGAGCTGGTTTTGAAGTTGGACTCTGGCTCAGTCCTTCTCCAATTCCAAGCCTGTTAGTAAGAGAAAAACCCAGAGTTTCTGGAGTTTCTGTCTCATGTCAAGAGCCATGATATGGGACAGAAAGAAATATGAGTTTAGAAAACATCCTTGCTTTTCTTCATATCTCTCATACTTTTCATTGAATATATATATCATGCCTTTTATTGAATATATATGTGTATGTATATATATGTCTATATGATTAATGTTTAAGTTTTTCACAATGAACAATGAGTTTTTCCCGAAGTGACATTTGAAGTTTCCAGGAAGAAGATGGGGCCCCACAACAACAACTCTACCTGGTTGATATGACGTCATGATACTGATAGCGCTACTACAAGACCTGTTTTGGATACCAGCTGCACAAGACGATCCCAATTTGGTTAGCTGAAATGGTGCACATCTTGTACAACATTCTGGCCAGACCTCCACAAAATACTCAGAGACTATTTGCAATTTTAAAAGACATTGATCTTGAAATTTAACCATCATTTTACTTTCACAGGATCCCCCAGAAAGAACGTCGCCCCCATGACAGCTGGAAGTAATTTTAGAGGACGACGTCCCCTCTCCCAGTAAAGCTTACCCCGGGGTTTAGGGACATCATTTAGGGGTTGGGAGGTTGGGGGAGGAATTTTATAAGCTCAGGGATCATTTTGTAAAAAAAAAAGAGGGAATGATGGGATTATAGATTTTTAATTGTGAGTTACTGCTTTTAGACAAATATATTGGTATCAATTCTTGTATATTGAAACAAAGTTAAATTATATTGACTATTGTATGCATGCATGTTTCTATGTCTGTTTAAAACATTTTTATGTATTGGCATATATTGTATTGATATATATATTGTATACATTTACCATATTGCAATGTACATTTCTACCTCTGATTAAGATACTTATATAATGTTTGTGCATTGATATATATTTACCTTATTGCAATGTATATTTGTACAGTGTTTATATTTGGAGGTCATTATCCTCATTTGTTACACAGTTGTTTATTGTCTTTGTCTTTAAGTTAGACAGATATTGAGAATTATATAGATAAATAGTCATCTAAGTTTGTCATTTATAATCAGACTAATCAGGTTCTTTAGATATATAGAGATTATACTCAGTATAGATAGATAATCTTCAACCTCTTCAAAGAGCTGTAGAAAATGGCCTTTAATCTAACTCAGAGTTTCTTGATAGTGAGACACAATTGCTCCTGGCAACACCACTCCATTCCCGAGAGAATGTTGAGCACCAAAGACACTCCACCTGGAGCCTTTCTATTTGGCAGAACTGGCCTTTGGGCAAAGAAATGCCTATACCTCAACCACTGACACAGATACAGAGCGTGCATCAATGGATAAAACAGGACTGTCATATCCTGCCAAGACAGGGTAAGATAGTTTGGAAAAGTTCCTTGCCTGTAATAATGGTATGTCAGTTATGTTAGGCCTTAGCCAAAATTGGTTGACTCAACATTGCAAACGAGACTTTGGGTGATTGCCCAGGTAGTCAGTTGTCTCTGTCAATTGTTGCACATTTTGGATATATCTCGTTTGTTGAGTAGTGTTTATTCCCTTCTCAGATCTTTGACTGAGTTGAAGATTATATAATTGTAGTTACTCTTTACATTATTTGGACTCCTTGAGATAGAATGTTTAGCGAAGCTTTTGTTCTCAATATTGTTTCTTATATTTATTATTTGTTGTTATTGTATGTAGTTGTATTTGGTTTAGTTCTGTCTTATTTAGACAAAAAGGGGAGATGTAGGGATAAGTCCCGCCCCTTAGGGGGCGTGTTCGCCTCGGGCTAATGTCTGCCTATAAATTGGGCGAGCGTTCTCCGAGCTGTCGCTTCTACTTTCCTCCGCGGGAACGGTGGTTCTGTAAGTCTATTTCTACATTAAAACTATATATATATATTTTTACAAACTGTCTGCATTCGTTTACGCCGCTACACTTATTTGGCAGTGCAAAGCAAGTTTGATGTAAAGTTTTGAAGTGAAAAATCGTAGACTTGTGGTGGAAGACAAAAGGGTAGCAGCAAACTGGGGGTCTGGGGAATGAGAAGCCAAGAGAAACATAGAACAAATGGGGGAATATGGGTTGTACCAATTGGATAGGATCCCAGAAGGATCTATATTGTAGAGGAGCTTGAAGTGTATGAATGAGAAGAGAAATCATCATGGAACTAATGCCCTAGCTCAATCCACATCATTTCCCAGATAGCATATTTCAGGCTAATCAACTAAGTACTGATGAATACTGTGTTGATATTTCTACGACAAAATTAACATTAGTAGAAATAATATATCAGAAGGGCTTCAGAAGAATGCAGATTAAGGTAGCAGTATGTATTGTACTTGGAAATCCAGTTTTTCTCCTTCACTATTAATATCATATCTCTGAGTACTTATGAAGAATAAGTAAATGGCAGTGAATGTATCAAAGCCACAGTTATAAAGAAAAAGAAACTAAAGTGATGTTTTATGATATCGACACAGTTTGGCAAAGTATGTTATTTACTTAGAACTCTGTATTTCTATTGAAATATTAATAATAACTAATACTTATTTCTGTGAAAAACACAGCTCTAAACTTCCTAAACATTTTATATTTAAATTATTCCATTTTATACAGTACCATGTTTCTGCCTTTTTACTAGATGAAGAAACCTAAACAAAGCTAGTGGGGAATTTTATTTGGAATCTTTTGATTAAACACACCCACCCAGATTCATGTCTTTGTGGTATTTCTTCTTATGTGGATTCTGGCCTGGGCCATGTATCTATCTGACTTTGGCTAGTGGAACAGAGAAAGTATGACATAAAAAGCCTGACAAGTACTTGAACATTGTTATGTCTTCCTTTGTAATCAGGGAATCTAACCACCAAGCTGTAAGGAAGCCAAAATAGCCATGTGGAGAAGAGCAACAGAAAACAAACTGAAGCTGATGGCCAAGAGTCCCAGCTGAGCTCTGAGTGGGCTGCCAGGACCAACTGCCCATCATGTGAATAAGGCCATGCTGGACAGTGCTCTTTTCCTAGTCTCTTGCTTGTCATCAGATGAAGCAGATATACATCACAATCAACTATCAGATTCACATCAAGCAATAAATGTTCAATCACTAATTTTGAATCCGGAAGAGCAATAACTTGTAGAAAGATCAAGAAATAAAACTCAGTTATGGAAACCCTGAAGAATTTTGTAGTTCTACTCTTTGAAGTATGTATCACACATTGTCTATGCCAGACTAATACATAATATACTATGGATTCCTTTCATATTACTATTTCCCTTCTTCTTTCATGCTCTTATGTGAAGACACTGAGTAATTTCTGATATTTTGTTAGTTTTGCTCTTAGAAATGAACAAAGTTATTACTCACTACTGTTTTCATATTTTCATTAGCACATTATAAAACAACAATTTTGTACATTGTTAATGGAAGTAGCTTGTCTGTCTCCTTCTAGATGAAGATAATGTTACTGGGTCCTTATGAAGAATAAGTTAATAACAACATCAGTATCCAGGACATGGGAGTAAACATAAATAAATAAATAAATAAATAAATAGTGCCTGTTCTTTGGAATGTTTGATCTTAACCCTAAGACATATACATATGAGAAACAATAAATGGACTTAATAGCTTGGATTGACATGTACATATATATGTAACAATAATAATACTAAAAACAAGAGGGCATGAAGTTCAGAGAGAGTGGGGCAACATAAGGGGAACTGGAGCTGAAGAGTGTTGGGTAAAAATAAAATTCTCCAAAAACTAAAAACTCATGAATTTTAGAATCTAGTGTCTATTTCTCTAATTCATGTGAAATATCCTTTCTTCCTCTTCAAGATATTCTCAGGTCCCTTGTTCGCTTTTCTTACATTCACATTTTTGGGTGGTACTTGTTACAGATTTGCTAGATTAATAAGAAGGCAACTTTGTTTTTCTCGGTGCTTTCAACCGAGTTCTAATAATCTTCTCAACATTTATTTGCAACCACAGGCTACAATGCTAAGTATGGGGGAGTGGAAGAAAGAATACATTTACAACTAAGATCTTGAAGAGGTGCTTTAATATTTATTGCTATCTTTTCACCCTTTAATGCTCCTCCATTAAGAATTAGTTTTGAGCCTTGTGGGGCTGTTTTACTGGGTAAGAGGGCTTGCTATACAAGCTTGAAGACCTGAGTTTAAATCCCCAGCGTCAATGTAAAAGAATGGATATATTTCAAAAATACACATTGGAAGAAAGAGCTTCTTGAACCAATAGTGTGAATACAAATGGGTATGGATACTATGGAAGTGAGTGTGGAATCTCCTCAGCAATCTAGAAATAGAACTACCATATGGCTAAGCTGTATCACTCCTTAGAAAAGACTCAATGTTTCTATTCTAATACATAGATACTTGTACATTTATGTTCATTACTACTCCTCAATTCACAACAGTTACAAAATTGAAATAGTCTAGCTGTCCATCAACTGATGAAAGGATTATGAAGATGCAGTATTATAGCAAACAAATGAAATATTATTTGGCTTTAGGAAAAATTAAGCTAAGTAATTTGAACGTAAGTGGATGATATACTAGGTGATGTTACCCAAGCAAAGAAAAACAAATGCCACGTGTTCTCTCTAGTTATGTGGTTCTTATCCTGAAAACTCTAATCTGGTGTGTTCAACTTAGATGGAAACCAGGAAGAATACATTGAGAGGATAATGAGCTAAGGGAAATGTGGTATTAGAACATAGGTAATTCAAAGGTAGAAAAGAGCTATATTGTGAGTAGAAACTGAGGAGTAAGAGAGATGAGGGAGCATGACATAGTTTTAGCCAAAATCAAGTAAGTATGAAAAACAAAAGCAAAAACACACATGTAAACCTAGTATTTTATAATTGAAGTAAAATTATTCATAATAATAAAATCAAAATAATTTTAAAGACTTTGAAGGAATATTCTGTTTTAGTTAGGATTCCTATTGATGTGACAAAACAGCATGACTGCAGAGAGTCTTACAAGGGAAAATTTTTATTGTGACTGGCTTAGAGTTGTAAGATTTAGTCCATTATCATTATCATGGTGGGAAGCATGGTAGTGTGCAGGCTGACACTTATGAACTTATGTAGAAGGAACTGAGTGTTCTACTTCCTGACTTAGACAAGCAACTGGAAGAGAGTGCCACACTGAGGCTTTCTTGAGCATCTGAAACCTTAAAGCCCACCCCTAATGACATGCCTCCTCCAACAAGCCACACCTCTTCTAACAAGGCCATGCCTCCTAATAGTGCCACTCTCTATGGATCTATGGGAGCCATTTTCTTTCAAACTACAACAGGTACCTTGCACAGATACCAAATCTGCTCCCAGAAGTCATGCTAATATTTCAGTATTTGAAAAGTAAAGTGACTTCTAGATTTAAAGATTAAAAATGGTTCTCTATATGATAAATGTATCTTCTAGTTCTTAAAAATCACACTCATAATTTGCCAGAATTCCCCAGGTTTGCAATAGAAATACAAATGCAAAGAGAGTGATTAGATTCTTGGCAAATGAAAATTAGAATAGGCACAGTGGACAGGTAGTCATGAGAAGCATAGATAATTTTAATAATTAATCAATATCATTTACTCTGTAAAAATAATTTAATTGGGTTAAGTTATTAAAAATCGGGTAATAATTTTGAGTTCATTCAAGATCTGAATAAAAATATCTTAGAAAATATGGACAAGGCTACATAAGTTCATAAGTCCAGCAGTTGGAGACAGAGATATGCAGACCCTTAGAGCTCTCTGTCCATTTAACATCCCCAAATGACATGATTCTAGTTCAAGAAAAGACTGTATAACAAAAGAATAACACAGAGACATACATCTATTATTTGACATATGGTAAGTATGGAAACTATGAAATGTAGCAACATATTAAAATTTGGTTACAAAGCTTATGTACATCATTCCTCAGATAAAATGTTCAAGTTTAAGACTAACCAGATAGGACTTTTAGTAACAAGGATACACTGATCTTCATTATTTCAGTCACTGAAATGTGGAGACTTGATGTGGGATCTCCTGTATAAGTGTTGTTCTTCTTGGCTAATGAATAAAGCTACTTTTACTCATGGCAGGGAAGAATATAGCCAGGCTAGAAGAAATATATAGAGAGAGTAGGCAGAGTCAGAGAAATGCCATGTAGCTGCCAAAGGAGAAGATGCCCAGAACCTTTACCTGTAAGCTGCTGTCTTGTGATGATATAAAAATTAATAGAAAAGCTTAATTTAAGATGTAAGAGCTAGCTACAAACACACCTAAGCTATTGGCCAAACACTTCTGTAATTAATATAGTTTCTGTGTGATTATTTAGGCCTGGATAGCCGGGAAACAAACAGACAGTTTGCCAAATAATGCCCAACATTCGGCAACATACATCCACATAAAATCTAAGAAAGATTAAAAAAGTGATTCTAGACCCATAAAACAAGAGTCAATTGAAAATTTTTGGTAGCCACATTTTTTTTTCAGACAGACTCTGCTTTCTGGCAGCGAGTAGAGACACAGCTCCTTTAAAAGAAGGCTTCCTGACTCAGCAATAGTAGCCAAAACTGCATGGCTTCTTTGAGAGATGGCTTACTGGTTTGTGCTGGCAGCATGAACTCTGGATCTTTTGGGAGGTCCTGAACTTAAATGGGGTTTGTGAACAGTGTGCTGCTATTTGCTTAATAGTGACATAGTCCCACTGTATCCCCGAAGCAGGAGTACTCAGCATGGCTTAAAGAGACAGTGAACATACCTCCTTCATGTTGGATGGGTCAGAACCAACAGGCAGGGCTGTAAAGTTGGTCCAAGCCATGCTCACTTAGCATTAAAAAATGGTGCTCCTTGTCAAAAACTGATTACAGACACACCATATAGATTCAGACAAAAATAAACCTCTGAATGGGTCATAGTATGTATAAAAATATATGTAGGCTTAAGAGTAAGAGAAAAAAGTATAGACAAGTGTATAGACAGTCATAGATCAAATGAGTAATGATAATAAAATAAATATTAAAAAGTAGTATGGTTAAAAAATAAACCCCATAAAGATGGAACATGCACAGAGACTCTGGATTATGTATACTATTGGGTTCTTTTTGAATTTTTTGACTGCAGAGAGTCATTTGATTCTGTGGGCTGCTAAGTTAAACCAACATAGAGATTCTAAAGATATCTTGATTTCCAAATTTGAGTCCAAGGATATGTTACTTTACAAAAGAGGTTCTGTTTTTGTTTCCACAGAGGATGATAACCTGTAAATTCCTTCCAGGTTAATGTGATTTGATGGAACAAGAGCCCCTGAAAGGTCTCCATGACCCCTAAAAATACTTTGTCCAACAAACTTGTAGGAAGCAGTTTGGAGAAAACCTTTTCAAATTCCCAAAATGATTATTTAGAAATGTTGGTTTTTATTTAATAAGGGATATGATATAGAGATGAATACTTTGCATTGATATGTATCCTGGTGTATTGATACTAATTTAAGGTCAATTTTGTTATTTGCATATTTCTACTCTTGTTTAAGATATTATGCTTATATAGCTCAATTAAAAATGTGATGTATAATTGAAATCACAGATTAATAGACATTCATTTTTAATAGTCAAAATTGTAGTTATTTTAGCTAGGTTTTCTAGATATACAGAGTTATATTTCAGATGGATAGATATTCTTAAAACCTTTCAAGGACCAAGAGAATATGGTATTTAAAATGTTTTAAGAACTTATAGTTTTCTCAACAGTGAGACATGTGTGCTTCTGGCAGCACTAATTACTTCAGAGATGTTGATGGGCCTCGAAGAAACTCATTATAGAATTTGACTTCATTGTGACAAGGCAAGCCATTTGAGCAAGAAACTGCTCTTGCTTGAACTGTTTGATGGTATGCTGTATAGACTGGACATGCAGAACCCACAGAAAAGTGATTGCTGAGCTTTCCAAAGGATAGGATGGTCTGTCAGTGTTCCTGCTTCACAGAGGAAACTGCCAGACATTCTGCAGAACACAGAAAAACTACTAACAAATTGCCAATAAAGGTAAAACAGCCTTTCAAATTTCCTGCTTCACAGAAAAGACTGTCAGATACTATGGGCTTGTAGGATGAAGATGGATGCTCCAACATTACAGAAGAACTTTGGGAGATTATCCAGGTAGAGAAATGTCTCTGTCAATTCTAATGTTTTGCAAGTTGCTTCAATGCACTTCCTGTTAATTTCAAGTCTTTGAAGACTTGAAGACAGGTAGTTGTAGTTATAGTTTTCTTTAGTTATGATCAAAGATAAATCATATATGAAACTTTACAAATACAAATAGACTAAAAAATTGTAACTGTAATTCTTGATTGATACCTGTTTTGTTATATATAATTTTACTATGTTAAAGTTAAAACTTTATTTTTTATTTAGACAGAAACTTTATGTTTTATTTAGACAGAAAATCGAAGATGATGTGGGATGCCCATCTGTGTATCTGTTGCTCTTATTAGTTAATGAATTATGCTGTTTTGGCCTATGGCAGATCAGAATATAGCCAGGCTGGAAGAGATATATAGAAAGAATCGAAGAGTCAGAGAGACACCACATAGCTGCCAAAGGAGCAATATGCCCAGAAACTTTACTGGCAAGTCACAACCTCATGGCGCTACATAAAAATAGAAATGGGTTAGTTTAAGATGTAAGGGCTAGAAACATGCCTAAGCTATTGGCCAGACAGTGCTGTAATTGATATAATTTCTATGTGGTTATTTGGGGCTGGGAGGCCTGGAAACAAGCAGGTAGTCTTTGCTTCCAGAGTGCTTTTTTTTTATAGTGCCTAAGTCTATAGTCTCATGAATCTGAAAATCAATGTAAACAGCTTCATTTACAATAAATGTAGATTTTCAATGTCCACATCTTCTTCCAAACATTCATAAAGACAAGTTATCTGTCTTATTCAGAACTCTATTATCAGAATGATACTACCTTGAAGACTAATGTTAAATATTTCATGCATAAATATTCATTGTTGGTACATTCCTCAAATTTGCATACAATAATTTTGAGGATCTAGAGAACACTAAGGACTACTGGACTTATCTGTGAATGCAGAGTTAATACAAGAAGATAGGATTAGTTGAGTAAATATCAGAATACATAGGAATGTATTTCCTTTAAATGTTATACTTTTGAACTAGGCTGCAGAGTATGGGGGCCCACAGAGAAGAATACCCCTCTCTTTATGCATGTGCTATCAGAAGGCATAGCTTATTAACCTAATCCTTGTATTTGGTCTGGCATTATAACTTAAATGACCAATAATTTTCACTGAAAATGACAGTGAGTTGAGTCCAGCCTTAGCCACTTCTGCTTCAAGAGGATAACAGGCTATTTTGCTGGAGGATGAAACACAGGTAAAATTTTATAGATATCATTATAGATATGCCAAAAATCATAGATATGTTAAGTCTCAGGCAACCACCAGCATGTATGAAAATACAAGTATAAGCTAAAGCTATGTCTATAAAATAATCATAGCTTTTAAATCCACAGATCATATAAAACTATTGGTTATTATTTTAGGGCAATTTTAGAGCAATTTGATATATAACCTCATTACAATTTTTATAATAGTATAGCTATTGACTGATGAATTGAAGGTCAAATACTAGATATGCTAAGTAGAGAAGTTTGCAAACACTTCAAAATTCTACAAATATAATTTCTGGCTTTTAATGGGTAAACAAAATTTATGATCATCTTTTCTGAAGAAAACCCATATAAAAATTCATGGCAATCTAAATGAGGTAACCACAGAAAATGAATTTTATATCATCTTTATTAGAGGACCTAATAATAGTATTTTCTGACTGCTTGGTAGTAAAGAGGAAAACTGTACTGACATAACCACCTTCTTCTATACTGTCTAGTCTCCTGAAAATACTTCTCAAGCTAAGTCAATACAGAAACCAGTTTGGCACAAGTCGCCGGACGGCCGACACCTGAGAGGTCTGCGAAGGGATCTTCGCCTCCCGATCGGGTTTTCCAAGATAGAGGGATTGGCCTGCTGAGCTTCCTGCTCTAGCCGTCTGCTGCCAGGCCTCTCCTGCCACACAGACTCTTTCTGGAACTCGAACCCCAGACTCAATTGAACACCGGGCAGCGGAAGGCGGCCGGAACACGGGGCGGCGGAAGGCGGCCAGAACACCGGGCGGCGGAAGACGGCCGGAGGACGCCCAGTGCAGCCGGCGGGGACCCACTGGGACCAGAGCGGCAGCAGAGGACACAGGCTGCTGGCGGCGGGAACCATCCCAGCAGCAGAAGCAGGTTGCAGGGACCACGCGCAACACCGAGAACAGATCGCCCCACTACAATTAAACCAAAGAGGTAGGCCTTCGGTTGGGGAGGTCCCTGGCAAAGGAGGAGCCGGGTCCTATTCCTGAAGACCTTTCTGAGGGGTGAGAGGGATCTTGGCCCCCGGCAGGAACCAGGAAACAGAGCAAGGGCATTTTGTAAGAGGAGCCCCTGGCCAGCAGGGAAACCTGAACCAGTTTTAAAAGACCCCTTAGATAGCATCGATAGGAGGAGATGGGCAGGCGCCAAGGAAAGAATTCACCCAATAATCTGAAAAACAACATGAAAACACCAGAACCCAACGATCTTACAACAGAAGGTCTCCAACACCCTAACACAGAAGAAGTGGAAAAAAAATTGACTTTATGAAAGCAATAGAGTCCCTTAAACAACATGTGAAAAATGCCCTTATAGAAATGGATGAGAAGTATAACCAAAAATTTGAAGAAATGAGTAAATACGTACATAATACCCTGGGAAACTAAGAAAGAACGATCAAACAGGTAATGGAAACAGTTCAAGAATTGAAAACTGAAATGGAAGCAAGGAAGAAAACACAAACTGAGGACCAGCTGGATATGGAAAATCTAGGTCAACGAGCAGAGCCTACAGAAACAAGCATAATCAATAGAATACAAGAAATAGAAGAAAGAATCTCAGATTCTGAGGACACCATAGAGAAAATAAACGCTCTGATCAAAGAAAACTGCAAAACCAACAAATTCTCATCACAAAACATTCAGGAATTATGGGACACAATAAAAAGACGAAATCTAAGAATAATAGGAATAGAAGAAGGAGAAGAGTCACAGCTCAAAGGCCCAGAAAATATTTTTAACAAAATTATGGAAGAAAACTTTCCCAACATAAAGAAAGATATTCCTTTGAATATCCAAGAAGCATACAGAACACCAAACAGACTGGATCAAAGGAAAACATCCCCTTGCCATATAATAATCAAAACACAAAATATACAGGTTAAAGAAAGAATACTAAGAGCTGCAAAGGAAAAAGGCCAAGTAACTTATAAAGGTAAACCGATCAGACTTACACCTGATTTCTCTATGGAAACAATGAAAGCCAGAAGGTCCTGGATAGAAGTACTGCAGAAGCTAAGAGACCATGGATGCATGCACAGACTACTATACCCAGCCAAGCTTTCGTTCACTAAATGGAGAAATCAAGACATTCCAGGATAAAAACAAATTTAAACAATATGTAGCCACGAATCCAGCCCTACAGAAAGTAATAGAAGGAAAACTGCAACCCAAGGAATCCAACATTGCCAACACTGCCTACAATAACTCAGGCATCTAGCAACCCTTCACTAGCACAACTCAAAGAAGGGAGACACACAAATTCTACTTCCAAAAACAATAAGAATATCCAGCGTAAACAACCACTGGTCATTAGTATCACTTAATATTAATGGTCTCAATTCACCTATAAAAAGGCATAGGCTAAGAGATTGGATACGAAAACAGGATCCAACATTCTGCTGTTTGCAAGAAACACATCTCAACCACAAAGACGGCATCTACTCAGAGTAAAGGGCTGGGAAAAGGTCTTTCAAGCAAATGGTCCTAAGAAAAAAGCAGGTGTGGCCATATTAATTTCTAACAAAACTGACTTCAAACTAAAATCAATCAGAAGAGATCGAGATGGACACTTTATACTCATAACAGGAACAATTTGTCAGGATGACGTCTCAATCCTGAATATTTACGCCCCTAATATAAAAGCACCCACGTATGTAAAAGAAATATTACTAAAACTCAAGGCAGACATCAAACCACACACACTAGTAGTAGGAGACTTCAATACACCTCTCTCCGCAATGGACAGGTCAATCAGACAGAAACCTAATAGAGAAGTAAGAGAACTACTGGAGGTAATGAAGCAAATGGACTTAACAGACATCTATAGAACATTCCACCCAAATAGGAAAGAATATACCTTCTTCTCTGCAGCCCATGGAACCTTCTCGAAAATTGACCACATACTCAGAAACAAAGGAAACCTCCACAGATACAAAAAAATATCAGTGTCCACCTGTGTCTTATCAGATCACCACGGATTAAAGTTAGAATTCAACAACAATCCTACCTCCAGAAAGCCAACAAACTCATGGAAACTGAACAGTCAACTACTGAACTACACCTGGGTCAAGGAAGAAATCAAGAAAAAAATTAAAGTCTTCCTTGAATTTAATGAAAATAAAGGGACAACATACTCAAACCTATGGGACACTATGAAAACAGTGCTAAGAGGAAAGTTCATAGCACTAAGTGCCCACTTAAAGAAAACAGAGAAAGCATACATCGGAGTCTTAACAGCACACCTGAAAGCTTTAGAAAAAAAAGAAGCAGATGCGCCCAGGAGGAGTAGAAGACTGGAAATAATCAAACTGAGGGCAGACATCAACAAAATAGAAACGCAGAAAACAGTCCAAAGAATCAATGAAACAAAAAGTTGGTTCTTGGAGAAAATCAACAAGATCAACAAACCCCTATCCAAACTAATTAAACGACAGAGAGAGAACACGCAAATAAATAAGATCAGAAATGAAAAGGGGGACATAACCACAGACACAGGGGAAATTCAGAGACTCATTAGATCTTACTACAAAAGCCTGTATGCCACAAAACTAGAAAATGCAAAAGAAATGGACATTTTTTTAGATAAGTGCCACATACCAAAGCTAAACCAAGACCAGGTGAACGATCTAAATAGACCTGTTAGTCGTGAAGAACTAGAAACCGTTATCAAAAATCTACCTTCCAAAAAAAGCCCAGGACCAGATGGTTTCAATGCAGAATTCTACCAGAACTTCCAAGAAGAGCTAATACCTATACTCCTTAATGTATTTCACAATATAGAAACAGAAGAGTCATTGCCAAATTCCTTTTATGAGGCTACAGTTACCCTGATACCAAAACCACACAAAGACCCAACCAAGAAAGAAAATTACAGGCCTATCTCACTCATGAATATTGACGCAAAAATTCTCAATAAAATACTGGCAAACCGAATCCAAGAACACATTAGAAAAATTATCCATTATGATCAAGTAGGCTTCATCCCAGAGATGCAGGGCTGGTTCAACATACGCAAATCTATCAATGTAATCCACCATATAAATAAACTGAAAGAAAAAAACCATATGATCATTTCATTAGATGCTGAAAAAGCATTTGACAAAATTCAACACCCCTTTATGATAAAAGTCTTGGAGAGATTAGGGATACAAGGGTCATACCTAAATATAATAAAAGCTATTTACAGCAAGCCGTCAGCTAACATTAAATTAAATGGAGAAAAACTCAAAGCCATCCCACTAAAATCAGGAACACGACAAGGCTGTCCACTCTCTCCATACCTCTTCAATATAGTGCTTGAAGTTCTAGCAATAGCAATAAGACAACATAAAGGGATCAAGGGGATTCGTATCGGAAAAGAAGAAGTTAAGCTCTCGTTATTTGCAGATGATATGATAGTATACATAAGCGACCCCAAAAACTCTACCAAAGAACTCCTACAGCTGATAAACACCTTTAGTAATGTGGCAGGATACAAGATCAACTCCAAAAAATCAGTGGCCTTCCTATACACTAAGGATAAGGAAACAGAGAGGGAAATTAGAGAAGCATCACCTTTCACGATAGCCACAAATAGCATAAAATATCTTGGGGTAACTCTGACCAAGGATGTGAAATATCTATTTGACAAGAACTTTAAGTCTTTGAAGAAAGAAATTGAAGAGGACACCAGAAAATGGAAAGATCTTCCTTGCTCCTGGATTGGGAGGATCAACATAGTAAAAATGGCAATTCTACCAAAAGCAATCTATAGATTCAATGCAATCCCCATAAAAATCCCATCAAAATTCTTCACAGATCTGGAGAAGACAATAATCAACTTTATATGGAAAAACAAAAAACCCAGGATAGCCAAAACAATCTTATACAACAAAGGAGCGTCTGGAGGCATTACCATCCCTGACTTCAAACTCTACTACAGAGCTACAGTTTTAAAAACAGCTTGGTATTGGCATAAAAACAGAGAAGTCGACCAATGGAATCGAATAGAAGACCCTGACATTAACCCACAAACCTATGAACACCTGATTTTCGATAAAGGAGCCAAAAGTATACAATGGAAAAAAGAGAGCATCTTCAACAAATTGTGCTGGCAAAACTGGATGTCAACCTGTAGAAGAATGAAAATAGACCCATATCTATCACCGTGCACAAAACTGAAGTCCAAATGGATTAAAGACCTCAATATCAGCCCGAAAACACTGAATCTGATAGAAGAGAAAGTGGGCAATACCCTACAACAGATGGGCACAGGCGATCGCTTCTTAGGTATAACCCCAGAAGCACAGGCATTAAGGGCAACATTGAATAAATGGGACCTACTAAAACTGAGAAGCTTCTGTAAAGCAAAGGACACTGTCACTAAGACACAAAGGCAACCTACTGATTGGGAGAAGATCTTCACCAACCCCGCAACAGACAAAGGTCTGATCTCCAAAATATATAGAGAACTCAAGAAACTAGACCGTAAAAGGCTAATCAACCCAATTATAAAATGGGGCATTGAGCTGAACAGAGAATTCTCAACAGAAGAACTTCAAATGGCCAAAAGACACTTAAGGTCATGCTCAACTTCCTTAGCGATCAGGGAAATGCAAATCAAGACAACTTTAAGATACCATCTTACACCTGTCAGAATGGCTAAAATCAAAAACACTAATGATAGCCTTTGTTGGAGAGGTTGTGGAGAAAGGGGTACACTCATCCATTGCTGGTGGGAATGCAAACTTGTGCAACCACTTTGGAAGGCAGTATGGCGGTTTCTCAGGAAATTCGGGATCAACTTACCCCTGGACCCAGCAATACCACTCTTGGGAATATACCCAAGAGAGGCCTTATTATACAACAAAAGTATATGCTCTACAATGTTCATAGCAGCATTGTTTGTGATAGCCAGAACCTGGAAACAAGCTAGATGCCCTTCAATGGAAGAATGGATGAAGAAAGTATGGAATTTATACATATTAGAGTACTACTCAGCAATAAAAAACAAGGACTTCTTGAATTTTGCATACAAATGGATGGAAATAGAAAACACTATCCTGAGTGAGGTAAGCCAGACCCAAAAAGAGGAACATGGGATGTACTCACTCATATTTGGTTTCTAGCCATAAACCAAGGACATTGAGCTTATAATTAGTGATCCTAGAGAAGCTAAATAAGGAGAACCCAACGAAAAACATATAGGCATCCTCCTGAATATTAACCTTCAGCAAGCGATGAAAGGAGACAGAGACCCAAATTGGAGCACAGGACTGAAATCTCAAGGTCCAAATCAGGAGCAGAAGGAGAGAGAGCACGAGCATGGAACTCAGGACCGCGAGGGGTGTACCCACACACTGAGACAATGGGGATGTTCTACTGGGAACTCACCAAGGACAGCTGGCCTGGGTCTGGAAAATCCTGGGATAAAACTGGACTCTCTGAACATAGCGGACAATGAGGACTACTGACAACTAAAGAACAATGGCAATGGGTTTCTGATCCTACTGCACGCACTGGCTTTGTGGGAGCCTAGGCAGTTTGGATGCTCAACTTACTAGACCTGGATGGAGGTGCGGGTTCCTTGGACTTCCCACAGGACAGGGAACCCTGATTGCTTTTCGGGCTGGGGGGGGGGGACTTAATTGGGGGAGGGGGAGGGAAATGGGAGGCGGTGGCGTGGAAGAGACAGAAATCTTTAATAAATAAATAAATAAAATAAAATAAAAGAAACCAGTTTGGAAGGAAATTCTAGGTAGAAAATGGGCAGTAGTCATTTTCTTACAATATATACTCTAGAAGTGGAAGTAAATAAAATGGATCTGAGAAAACGAGGTAGTTGGGCAATGTCTACATGGGATATGAACTCCCAATAAGTCTATATTCCAAAGATAATAAATAAGTATAGTGTGTTCATTGTATCTGTCAACGTTGAATATGTGTCTTTTGGTGGTTGTGTGGATATGCTTCATTCATAGCAAGAGATTTGAATAGGTTGTCTAGAGTTAGTAAGTGGAGAAATAGGGCCTGAACTGAATTATTAACTGAAACTTCTGTGAACTTTTCAATACTAACATGCAATGTGGAAGATGGAAAGAAAGTGGAATGGGTGTAGTCATTATAGAAACCAGTAAAATACTTGAAGCAACATCTCAAACTAAGAGAGGTAAGTGAGAGATTGTGTATCAGTGCCTCATTTCAAAAAGGTGATCCTTTGCAAACACTGCAGTAGGAATGTAAACTGTTTCAACCACTATGGGAATTAGTATAAAAGTTTTTAAAATAACAAAAAATCTCTAATATAATATAGCAAAGCCACTTTTTGATGTTTACCCTTGTACATCAGTGTCTATCACAGGACACTTTATAATAGCTAAGTTATAGTACCTAGTTAGGTGTCCAACAACAGAGAAGTGGGTAAAGGAAAAGTAATGTTTTTCTGTTTTTCTCGTTCCGTTATTTCTATCTGTATTTCTTCCTTTCTCTGTCTCCATGTCTTTGCTTCTCTCACACAATATGCATTATATATTAATTACTTTTCAGCCATAACAAGAATGAATTTTTACCATTTACAGGAAAATAGATGGAGGTAACATATTTCTAAAATAAATCAAGTCATTTTAAAAAGACAAATTTCATAATATCTCTAATTTTCATTTAATACCCTAGATTTTATATAGACACAGTACATAAATAGATAAATAGGTATAGGTATAGATAGTATAAGTCATGTGAAAGTAGAAGGGAAACTGTTGAAGTGAACCAAGAGTACTGTAGAGGTATGAATGAAAAATTTCTCCAGTAGTCCCAGGTATTGGAACACTTTGCTGCACATTGGTGATAATGTCAGGTTGTTTTATGTAGTATAGCCTTTGAGGAGGAAGTAAGTCATTATAGGTAGAATTTGACATTAAAAGTCTGATAATATTTCCAGTTCCCTTTCTCCTCCGTTCTTGCGGTTGAGATGTGTATTCTCAGGTTTCTGCTCTTGCTGTCATGCCTGATACCATGCCTACTGCCTATAGTCACACTGTCCTTGCCATTATAAACTTAAAATACCTAGAACTGTATGCCAAAATATATTCTTTCTTATTTAAGTTTCTATGGCTGCAGTGATTTACCACAGCAACAGAAAAGTTACTCATGCAAATACTTAATGGGAAGGGCATAGGATACAGAAGATGAAGATGCTGTTGGAAGTCTTAGAGTCAGTGGCTACCTACCCACTGTGGTGTGGCCTCTTATACTATATATGCCGATGTAAAGCATGCATCTGGCCTCTTTTTTGGCTGCAGGATTTGGTTTCTGATCTCCATTCAAGCAGAGGATTCTGATTTGTGGATCTACACCTAAATAAATAACCATCTATTTCTCAATCATGAGCTAGTGTGGGATTTCTTTTAAGTGTCTTTCTTCATTTGGTGCCCATGTGGATTAGGACTCCATGCCTACCGGGTGGACAGCCTAATGGCCTAGTTGGTCCGCGGCCCAGACAGTCTTCCAACCCTGCCTTCTTGGCTTGCTTTTACCTAATTGGTTTTTTGTAGAACCCCTGCCACAGCGGAGTTTATTGCATGTGACAACTTGGGAATTTTCTAAGCACATGCATGACTGCTGCATTCCCAGGCATGGTTCCCTGTTGCATTTCCTTGCTGCATGGCAACTTGTGAAGCTTTCGGTTTCTGCTTCCTAAAAGTGAGTTCCGGTTTTCTTGCTCAGTGTATGGAACTGACTTAAATGCTTCTAATTTCTCAAGCAAAGCATATTTCTTAGCATTTAACCAGTAACAAGGCAAAAAACTAAAGCGGGTCAGAAGTTAAAGCAGCCCAGGACCATTCCTGTTGCCATGGGTAGAATTGCTTCTAGTCGCAACTCTGCAACCACAACATCTGGTGGACAATAAAGATTACAGTTTACCAGATCACATAACATAACAAGTAATTAATAAATGAATATGACAGATTACAATAATATTGAAACTTTTGGTAATGTTTTTACTAATACTATTGGTTGTACTAATTGAGGCTTATATGGTTATGGTGATACTTAAATTTATTGGGTATTGGGACTCAGTTTTCTTCTCCATATTCTATCATTAAGAAAGAATATTGCAGTTTTAGAAATGATACAGTATTTACAGACTAATAATGAACAGCTAGTTGACAGGATTAATACAATCAAAAATCAAAATTTACCTGAAAAATTAATACTATTAAAAAGGTTAACATTAATTTGAAATATAAAATTGAATCCATTCTAAGGGTACTAAGAGGTTATCTGAAAAATTCATACTGTTGAATTTGACAATCAAAATTTGTTAAAAATTTATGATAGGTTATGAGATAGAGTATCTCTCCAGGATGGCAATCTGCATGCTATTCAAGTAATGACCAAGGATGAAATGTTATCTACAAAGGAGAAACTTTTGACCCTGGAATCACATGTGCAGAATGAGAACCAGAGGCTCTGTGCCTCAATGAAATCAATAGAAATATATATATATATATATATATATATATATATATATATATATATATATATATATATATAGGCCAGGAGATTCAGGCTTTACAAAGAACAATAGTAAAATGATTAGAAATAATTGAGGAAATTATTGGAGCTGAAGTACAGGGAAAGAAAGCACAAGGACAGGATTGAACATTGCCAGTATCTGTCAGAGATGATTTACCCAAGGTTTTACCATCCTACCCTGTAATCTACTCTGACAAAGCATCAAGTTCTAAAGGCCCTAAGCGATCCAAAGAAGGTAGATGGATACTTATAGAAATGAATGATCTAAAAGAAATTAAGCAAGTTGTTGTAACTTATGATTTGCATTCTGCATTTGTTAGGGAGATAATAAGGACATGGTCTTCTAGCATCAAAGCAACACCACATGACTGGATTCAGTTAGTTTTAGCAGTCCTGGATGATGGGCCTCAATTAATGTTTAGAATTTACTTCAGAGAAGAGGCAAAAATTTTGGAACAACAGGGAAAAGAAAAAGGCCTTGAGACTTCCCAAGATCAAATTCTTGGTGAAGGCCCTTATGCTGACCCAAGGGTTCAAGCTCTTTATGATGAACAAATCTTATCTCTATGCCACAAAGCAGCCTTAAATGCTTGGGACAGGATTCAAGAACAATAAAAAAGAACTGAATCATATACCAGGGCTAAACAGGGCCAGAAAGAACCCTTTACTGATTTTTTTACATAGATTAACTAAGGCTACACAAATAGGAGTAACAGACCCAGATGCTAGATATGCACTTATTGAATCTCTGGCTTTTGAAAATGTCAACTGAGAATGCAAAAAGATACTTGGGTCTTTAAAGGTTATATCAGCACCTATGGATGAATAAATCCTGGATACAATGAACATTTAGACATTTGACTATAATGCTGAATCTTGGGTAGGAGAAGCAATTTCCAAAGGCATGAGAAGATGTCAAAATGCCAAATGATTTAATTGTGGTAGACTAGGACATCTGAGAAGGGATTGTAGACAAGGAATTCCTAGGAATGATATCTCTTCTGGGAATTGCAAGAATAGAAGGAATCAGCCTTCAGCTATGATGTAGAAAGTGTGGCAAGGGCCAACATTGGACAAATGAATACAGATCAACAAAATACAGACAAGACAATGTGATACCATTGGGAAATTCCTTGAGTGGAGTCTTACAGGCCCTCAAGCCAAAAGTGGCCCAGTCATTCCCAGTAACTGTGGAGAACATGTCTCACTAGGAAAATTAAAAAAAAAACCAGAGCCTTCTGAAAAAGACCATACTGTTCTAGATGATGGCATAAACATGGAGGATAACTCAAAAATTCCAACAGGAAATAGGAAATATATTCTGGCAGACTTTCTATAAATGATCAAAGATCAAAGCAAAGAGTGTGTATAAATGGTATTGTAACTGTTGGTTTGATAGACACAGGTGTGGATGTGAGTATTATTACTTCAGAATCTTGGCATCTAAATTGGCCTCTTCAAGAGGGAGATGTTCAATTACTATGAATTGGAACCATATCTCAAGTTAAACAAAGCACCACATGGGTTGACTGTTTTGGGCCAGAAGGTCAAAGGGGGAATCTGAGGCCATATATGGTTAATACTGCAGTAAAGTTATGGTGTCATGACCTGCTGCAGTAATGCAATACCCAGATTACCATTCCTGCAGTCCCAGGAACTCATAATTCTGAGAAGGATATTACAAGGTACTATACACAAAGGTCATCAGCCATTCAGGCTGTACAAAAACATAAAGCAACTACCAAACCTTTAGAGGTACCACCTTTAGAGGTACTACCTTTAAAATGGTTAACTGAGAAGCCTACATTGGTTAAGCAATAACATCAAGCTGAAGATAAGTTGCAGGCTTTAGAACAGCTGGTACAAGAGCAACTAGATGCTCACCATATTGAAGAATCAACCAGCCCTTGGAATTCTCCTGTATTTGTTGTAGAAAAGAAATCTGGTAAATGGAGAATGGTGACAGATCTAAGAACTATAAATAAGCTAATTCAACTTACGGCTCCTCTACTATCTGGAATTCCTCTGCCTTTTCTATTACCAAAAAATCTTTGATTTGAAACATTTTTTTCTTCACTATACCTTTACAAGAAAAGGATAGAGAAAAATTTGCCTTCACAGTACCTACTTATAATAATTCTCAACCTACTAGGAGATATCAATGGACTATCCTACCACATGGAATGCTCAATAGCCCTACTCTGTGCCAATACTTTGTAGGTCAGCATTGGAAATAATATGTAATCAAATTCCTGAGTCTATATAATACTATTACATGGATGACATTTTGCTATCTGATTCAAATATGGATACTTTAGAAAAAATGCTTGAAGAAGTAAAGAAAGTTTTGCCAAAATGGGGATTACAAATACTCCTGAAAAAATACAGAGCGGAGATTCTGTAAATTATCTAGTTTATAAAATAGGTTTGCAGAAAATTAGGACACAAAAGGCACAAATTAGGAGAGACTGATTGTGAACTCTTAATGAACAATGAATTTTCCTGCAGTAATCATTGAAGTTTTCAGGAAGAAGATGGGGCTCTACAACAACAACTCCACCTGGTTGATATGACGTCATGATGCTGATAGCACTACTACAAGACCTGTTTTGGGTACCAGCTACTCAAGATGGTTCCAATTTGATTAGCCTAAATGGTGTACATTTTTACAGTGTTCTGGCCAGACCTCCAAATCATAAGCTCAGAAAAACCCTACCAAATACTCAGAGACTATATGCAATTATACCAGACAGTAATCTTGGAACTTAACCATCATTTTTCTTTCACAAGATCCAGTAGAAAGTACATTGCCCGCATGACAGTTGGAAGTAATTCTAGAAGATGACATCCCTCTCCTAACAAGGTTTGTCTTAGGGTTAGGGACATCACTTAAGGGTTGATTATAATTGGTATAGGGTTGGGAGTTGGGAGGAAATTTTGTAGACTCAGAGGTCTCTTTGGCAAAAAAGATAATAGATTAATATGAGATTACTCACACTAATAACAATAGTGAATAATAGAGAGAATTCTTGTGAGTTATTATTTATAGGCAATTGCATTGATACAGATTCTTGTATATTGATACAAAGTTAAATTATATTGAATATTATATACATGCATGCTTTACCTCTGCTTAAAATATTTTTATATATTGATATATATTTATCATATTGCAATGTACATTTCTACCTCTGATTACGATACTTATACATTGTTTACATTTTGAGGTCATTGTCCTCACTTGTTGCACATTTGTTTATTTATAATATTCTAATATTAAGTCTTAGTCTTTAAGTTATATAGGTATTAAGAATTATAGATCAATAGTCATCTGTATTTGTCATACTTATAGTTAGACTAATTAGGTTCTTTAGAAACATAGTGATATATTCTGCATAGATAGGTAATCTTCAACCACTTCAAAGAAATGTAGAATATGACATTTAAATAACTTAGGGTTTGGTTGAAGTGAGACGTGATTGGTCCTGGCACCACAAACCTATTCCTGAGAGAATGTTGAGCACCAAAAACACTCCACTTGGAGGTTGTTTTTTTCATGGCAAAACTGGCCTTTGGGCAAAGAAATGCCCATGCCTCCACCACTGACAAGGTACATGGTATCTGGAAATGGAAAAGCAGGGCTGTCAAATGTTGCCAGGACAGGGTAAGACGGTTTTTGAAAATTTCCCTTCCTTGGAAAATGGTCTGTCAATTACTCTAGGTTGCTTCAACGTTGCAAATGAGACTTTGGGTGATTGCCCAAGAAGCCAGTTGTCTCTGTCATTTGTTACACATTTTGGAAGTTGCTTGACTGCACTTCCTACTTACTCAAGTAATATTATTTCCCTTCTCAAATCTTTGATGGGGTTGAAAACTAGATAGTTGTAGTTACTTTCCTCTCATGACTTGGCCAAGTTATTTATTATACAAGATTTAAACTAGTTAGGATAGAATAATTATTGAATATTTGTTCTTATTGTATATAATATTATATTAGGCTTAGAACTCTCGTTAAACAAAAGGGGGAGGTGCTGTAGGAAATCTTTCAGCCAGTGGTTACCTCCCCACTGGGGTTTGGCTTCTTATCCTATATATGCTGATGTAGAGCATGTGTCTGGCCTCTTTTCTGGCTCTGGCATTTGGTTTCTGATCTCTGTTCAGGGAGAGGATTCTGATTTGTGAAACGACCCCTAAATAAATAACCATCTATTTCTCAATTCTGAGCTAGTGTGGGATTTCTTTTAAGCGTCCTTCTTCATGAAGAGAACAAGTAGGGGTCAAAATATGCCTCAAATATATTAGACACCTCTATGAAAATGGGCTCTGGTAAGTCACAATCTTCCAGAATAAATGGGAAGAAGAAACTTTGCTACTTTACACAAACTAGAGGTCACTGTTTAATTGTGTTACATTTGAGTTACAGTATGAATGATTAGAGATATTAATGGAAGTATGTATCTTCTCTTGATATTTTAGTATTTAAAATAGTTGTCATACACTCACAGTGAACTATTTTAATTGGGAGGTGGTTTTCTATTATTTTATCTATTTTAGGGATGTTTATTTTTAGTTTCCAAAAATTGGGGACCTATCTAACACCGGAAATCTTTTTCCCTTTCTCATCAGCCTCTTAAAAATTTTAGGATGAAGAAGACACATAGTTAATAAAAACATCACAGGGAAGTGATTTAAAATAATTTACCATATTGAAACAGGACCTGTAATGATAAAAATAGCAAAAATGATCTCTGTGGTAGTCATTTACTGAGTTGTAGAAATTTTATTTTTTTTATAAAATTTGAATAAGTCCAAACAATATTCTCTTATTCAAAATGTTGGTAGCTCTCACGCCAGAAATAGGATATATAAGTCTTACAAGAAGTTTATTTTTCATCTGTATGGAATATACAGTCATTAATAGATTTCCTACATATTGCAAGTATCAAAACAAAATTTCTTGAAATACTCTTGTAGTGACTTTGGTTTCTGGCCCATTTTCTGGCCTACCTCTTTTCTTCTACACTTGATCAAGCATGCCAAAGATGGACTAAGCTCTTTCTAGTGCTAACTAAGAATGCTCACAAATCGGAATGGCATCATCCCACTCAAATACTTTAACTTGTACAGCAAAAGAGATTGAATTTCTCCAACAACAAACAATGAAATAATCTATCTGAAGTCTGATAATTAGTTCTAACCTCAGAAAACATACTAAAATGCAGTCAACCAAAATTTCTCCATCAGGTCCGATTAGCCCCTTCATAAGCCACGCAAAAGACTTACCCTGAATTATATAAGGTGGATAAATGAGGCCAATGCTGCTTTTGGCATTCAACTTACTTACAGATAATCTAGCTCATCCTTCTCAGCTGACACAAGACAGAAATAACATCAAAGTGTGATAAACTCTTTCCTTCAAGTCAGGGGTTTCATGGTTCATTGGCCACAGGCACAATCTATCAATCCATTTACTACACAATAAAAGGTAAGAAATCCATTACAGATCTGTTATAAGCCCTGGCAGGTGGTCTATAACAAAAACAGAATACATCCTCTGGTCAGTGTCCCTTTTCTCCAGTTTGAAGTACTAGGGGTCAGCTAGCATGCATATAGTAGTCAGGATTTACTATTAAATTCTTTTTTTGGTTCATAAATAAAAATCACATATCTTGATGTATAAGTATAAAGAGTTCACTAAAATGTTGGTTTTTGGTATGATTCTGACCTTTCATAGCCCTGTTATTTTATTTTCACATTACATATTAGCTTTCCAGGCGATATAATAACAGAAACTAGGTTAGAATTTACAATCTGTATCTTTAAATATGGTCTTTAATCTTCTTTCCTTTTTAAGGTTCAGTTTAAGTAGTGAGTATATGAAAGCCTCCATTGAATTCAAGATTATTATTAAATTATTAAGAAGAAAGGAAGCCCTTCTAGCTTTAGAGGTGATGTCATATAATCTAGTAAGAAAAATATCCTGAAGAAACAAAAGGGAAAAAAATCATTGTGTGTTGGCAAAATACTTTTCTATTGTATGTTTTTTTCTACTGTCTCAAAATCACTGCCATAGGGCAAACACATTTTTGCTAATAAAGGACTTGAAAAATGTTATACTGAAGGTCAAGATTTATGAAATTTTTCTCCTCATTTTCTTTTTATCATCATAATACTCTTTTTCTCATATAAATTCATTGTGACCAGGAAAGGGTGTTTGCTAAGAATAATAAAATCTGTTTTTACTGGAAAATATCTTACCTTTTAGATAAAGAGTGTGCCATAGCAAACTTAAAGAATACATTTTCATGTTGGATACACATTCTCACCATTACATAGTGATGAAAGGAAAAATTTCACATGTAAATGAATCATCGCAAAATATCAGTATTGTGTACTATGTCCTAAATGTCTTTCTAATTTAAAAAATAGCATTTTCTTGAAGAAATTATATCAGCTGATATTCCCTAATAAACAATATCTGGCACAAGTGAAACTTTCAACAGATCATCCTGTCAACATCAAGTCTGTAGGGAAGAGAAAGAGTACAAGGTCTGGATTCCTGAGGAAGAGCTAGACCAATGAATCATATGCACATCTATTCAAGGTTAAAAAGTCAAATAACATAGGTTCACATTGAAAAATTGAAAAATGTTGATGAAATATACAATATTGTCTGTTTGGGCTTATTAAAAACCTGAAAAGAAAAGTTCAACATTGTCCAGCTTTTTTCACCTGTAATATTACTTGGTGAGATTTTCTTTCTTTTTTTTTTTGAGAGAGATTTCTTCAAAAAAAATTATTCCTGCAGATATTTATCACGGACCCTCATGCACGCCCAGCGTAGTATCAAACACATGAAGTGCTTCAGAGGAAAAGGCACACAAGGCCTGCTCTCAGGAGACCCACAGTCAAGACTAGAACACAGGCAATTAACAGTAAAGTTGCTCCACAGCTAGGGTATATCAGCTGCCTTCTACACACTAGGAATTCTCCATGTGCCTTCCCACACTAGGACGGCAAAGCCCTGTTAGCATAATCTCCATGTTCCAGATGAACATTCTGGTTTTTTTTTTTGGTCCTTGGACTTCCCACAGGGCAGGGAACCCTCACTGCTCTTTGGGCTGATGAGGGAGGGGGGACTTGATTGGGGGAGGGGGAGGGAGATGGGAGGTGGTGGCAGGGAGGAGGCAGAATTCTTTAATAAATAAATTAATTAATTTAAAAAAGAGAGATTTTCTTTTTAAAGTCAAGATCATTGGAATGGGAAGTCTTTGACTAAAAAACCCTCTGTGCTTTCTATTAGGCCCGTGTTGTTGTTTTAGTTCCTTGAATGTGCCTCTCATCAGCCCTTTCATTGCTAACTCATGTTTCCTCAATACTTATAGCTATTACTATTTGATTAAGCTGATTCACCAAGAATGATGTGTTTTGTCTTTAAATTTTAACATTTTTAACTACTCTACATTTAAAATGAGCTGTTTTGTGCAACTAAGTTGTGCCAGACACTTTGTTCCTCATTGCACATACACTACTGTACTGAAGTTCCTTCTAGAAGCTGACTGGATCTATTGATATTTGAATTTAGCAGTGGAATAAATGAGGCATGTCTAGGAAAGGTATGAGACCACGCAGCTGATAATCACCAGAATACATAATGTATCATTAATCATTAATGACAAAAGAAAATTACTTTCTCATCAACCTTGTTCACTTTTTCGTCATAAATTATCTAATACATATTCTTATTGTCCAAAATCCCAATAGGTTGAAAAATAGAAAGCGATATATACTTATAAATTTACTTTGTTGACAGAGTGACTATTTGCAACAATAACGATCCAGTTTCTTGGACGGGCCAATCTTGTGAACATCATTGAAATGTCTACAAGGTAGATAATGCTGCTAGTTTTTAGAGCATTAGGAGTAATTATAATTAAAATTATAATTACTGAGCACTGTAATGAACCCATCTCTAAGAGCCTGATGTTTGTTCTCATAAAGAGGATGACCTATAGATATTTTAGAAATAAAAGTGGATAATTATGAGAAAGAAAAGAGGGACTATAAAATTATAATGGGAGAACAGGCAAATGTGGGAATGTTCAGGCAAACTGAGATTACAGTCTAGCAATAAAACCACAACACCACATATATTTTTATAGAATTTAAAATCAAGGACAACTATATTATAAACATTAAATTACCACATTATTCTCCAACTTTCAGTTTCAATCTATTTAGTAACTAGACATTAGACATATTTTAGTAAGAAGTGAAACAGCCAAGTCTTGGATATATGTAACTTTTTCTACATTTTACTTTCTCCATTTGTAGTAATGACTACTAATGACTGACATACATGGCAAATGTACAAGAAAAAGGATCAACAATTTATTAAACTGACACAAAGAAAAGAACATTGCTAAAATGGATCCTCCTTTGATGGATGTTTAGAAATAATATGATTAGAGGTTAATATTTTCTGGAATTTTAGATACAGTTACTAGTGTACTTTAGAAAATGTTTTGGTTTAAGAATTTAACTATGTATTTACTTTCATGGTTTTTATTTTATGATTTTTATTGGAAAGTAATTTCAGCTTTATTACAAAAGTGCTTTCAGGCTAAGCTTGAGGACACATGATTTTAAGCCTATTTTATTTTCTGGGTAAAGTAAATCAGATTTTCTAGGAAGATTTATTCAACTGAATTTCATTTTTCAGGACAATGTCTTAAGTGTGTCTCTAAAATGATTCAGTCATACTATATCACTTTATTTTGTCGTGAGTATTTTTATTTAGGCAGTTTTACATGCATTATTTTATATGTTCCTATTTATAATAAATATGACTGCATTTCATAAAAGTTAATATTATTTCATATTTTTCCAGAAGCTGGTATATGAATCAGGAAGATGTGTGACAGCTTCTTGAAGCTTCTTTATCTGACTCATCTGAAACCTACAAATTTCCATAGTTTTACTTTTTTATCTAAAGAAAATTAAGATAGAATGTGATTTAAACATAATAAAGAATTATAATATGGTGTAAAATAATAGGATATTTTGTTAAAGAAATCAAAAGTGAATTTGTATATTAAACAAAATGAGTGTACTACTAATTGATGCTTATTTGACTGTGTTAATAATTTAAACTAATGTCTATATTTGCCTTGAAACAATGCTTACCTTTATACCATAAAAGATAAATTACCCTTTATCATGAAGGGATGTTATATTTTGTCAAATGCTTTTTCAGCATTTAATGGGAGATGATCATGTGGTTTTTATTTATCAGTTTGTTTATATGGCGGATTTCGTTGATAGATTTTCATATGTTGAATCCATCCCTGCATCTCTGGGATGAAGCCGACTTGATCATGGTGGATGATGTTTCTGATGTGTTCTTGGACTTGATTTGCCAGTATTTTATTTAGTATTCTTGCATCAATGTTGATGAGAGAGATTGGTCTGTAATTCTCTTTCTTACATTCAATGAAAGAAACAATTAATATATGGGATCTCCTGAAACTGAAAAGCTTCTGTAAAGCAAAGGACACGGTCAACAAGACAAAACAACAGCCTACAGAAAGGGAAAAGATCTTCACAAAACCCACGTCAGACAGACGTCTCATCTCCAAAATATACAAAGATCTCAAGAAATTGATCATCAAAATACAAATAATCCAATAAAAAATGTAATACAGACTAAAACAGAGAACTCTCAACAGAGGATTCTAAAATGGCTGAAAGACACTTAAGGAAATGCTCAACATCCTTAGACATGAGAGAAATGCAAATCAAAACAACTCTGAGATTCCATCATATACCTGTAAGAATGGCCAAGATCAAAAAACACTGATGACAACTTATGCTGGAGAGGCTGTGGGATAAAGGCAACACTCCTGCATTAATGGTGGCAGTGCAAGCTGGTACAGCCCCTTTGGATATCAGTATGAATATTTCTCCGAAAAAAATTAGGAAACAACCTTTCTCAAGAAGGTTTTCAGTATATACCCAAAATATGCTCAACTGTACCACAAGGACATGTGCTCAACTATGTTCATAGCAGTATTGTTTGTCACGGCCAGAACCTGAAAACAACTTAAATGTCCCTCAACTAGAGAATGGATAAGGAAAATGTGGTACATTTACACAATGGAGTGCTACACAGCAGAAAAAATAATGACATATTGAAATTGGCAGGCAAACGGATGGATCTAGAGATCAGCCTATTGAATGAGGTAACCCAGACCCAGAAAGACAATTATCATATGTACTCACTCATAAGTGTTTTTAAACATAAAACAAAGAAAACTAGCCTACAGATCACAATCCCAGAGAACTTAGACAACAATGAGAACCCTATGAGAGACACACATGGATCTAATCTACATGGGAAGTAGAAAACGATGAGATTTCCTGAGTACATTGGGAGCCTGGGGACCATGAGAGAGGGTTGAAGGGGAAGGGAGAGGAATGGGGGGCAGAGAAATAGGAACAGCTCAATAAAATCAATATATATATTTATTACCCAGAGAAAAAACAAGCTAATAGATTTTTTTCTTTTTTTATCTTTTCTTTTACACACACACACACACACACACACACACACACACACACACACACACACACACTGTTCCCCAAGTATAGCCTAATGAAGCTAAGAGAATTTAAAGATTTTCTTCATCTATAACTAATGAAGTATACCAAATGATCAAGCAAAATATGAGCTGTATATTTCAAATTATGTTGTGCTTTATTTTTATTTAATGAAGTATAAAATAAATTTTAGGATTTATTAAAATTTTTCTTTAATACATGCATTATTTAAAAGTTGCATGTTTTTTTGAATCATCTATCAGTTCATCACACTAATAGCAGTTGGTTCTCAACTTTTAATTCTTTTTACTATAATCTAGTAAAATAATACTCACACAAGCATTTTGGTTTTCACTTGCAGTATAACGCTCAAAAGTTCAAGATATAGTCAACAGGTTGTCATTAAACAGGTTTTGTGTTAGGTGATTTCACCTAATGAAGGCTAATGCAAGTGTTCTCAACATTTTTCACATGTGAGATTAAAAATTTAGTAATTTAGTAAATTATGCTTATGTAGTTCATTTTCCATTTATGTTTTTGCTTTAGATGGGCATTCCAGGAAATAGGCACATGCAAATATAGAAACATATGCACTGGCTCTCACTGCTTTTTTTCCGTATTGAAATATAAAGCTGTGCAAATAATTGCGAAGTTAGCTACACAGCATAATGAAATATCAGGAATTTCCACTTTCCATTAGGTCTTTCTGGGGAAAATGTGCTAAGTAATGGCCATATTTGTCAATCTGGAAAAAATAATCTATAAGTTTCTAATGCACTATTTACTCTACCCTTTTCACAGGAGGAAACAGAAAACAGAGGGAAGAGTTCCTTGTAAATACTTCTATGGTCCCAAACTTGGGATTTCATTCATAGGATATTTCGTAAGATTCGCAAGTGCCTCTTTTCTCCATGAATCGTTAGCTGTTCTCATTACTGAAAACCTACTGAAAAGACTTGTATGTTAAATTTATAATTTTCGTCAAAGGCATAGCACTGAAAATTTAATCTTTAGTAGAGGCAAAGATACTGTTTGTAGCAGTATAAATCTATATCAAATAGTGTCATATCTTTAGTTTACATTTTTTGATACTAAAGTTGTGTTTTTATTTTGTTGTAGAAGTAGTAAAACCTTAAGTTTTACAATCCACAAAGCTGAAAAGTTTTTATATGCAGGATTTCCTATTTTTATAATTTTCTGCTTCTTTTGTTATGTCAAAATGTATTTGGATATTATATAAAATTTTGAAATATTTCTCCTCCTTGGACTTGTCCTATAGTAGTGATTTTCGTTGCATTATTATAAAATTACAAAATTTAAATGGCCAATATATCATGTTTAGTGCAAATATCTCTGATTTAATATGGATATTTTGACACAATCAAACAAATAACTTTTAATTTTTTATTAAGTTTCTAATCTTCTGAAAAATATTTCAATCTCATCATTCACATAACTGAGAGGAAATGTGATATCTCAAATGATTTTTGAATATATCTTCTTGCTTGAATCATAGAGTTTTAAATATCAATTTTTATTACAATATTACAAAGTGGTACTTTGAGCTCCTACATATTTTATCAGTCATGGCAATGATCTGTTACAAGAACTTCAGCATCATCAACTTAGAATCAAATAAATAACCCGGCACAATTTTAAGATTCAATTATTTTTTTCAAATAACAGAGTTCTGTTTAGTACAACTTACTTTTTAAAAAAGATTTATTTATTTGTTTGTTTGTTTATTTATTTATTTATACAACTTTCTGCCTCCCCAGATCTCATTACAGATGGTTTGGAGCCACCATGTGGTTGCTGGGAATTGAACTCAGGACCTCTGGAAGAGTAGACAATGCTCTTAATCACTGAGCCATCTCTCCAGCCCCTAGTACAACTTACTTATGCCGCTTAATTTAGATGGGTGCTAATGAATAACAAACAATTTACAATAGGTAAGTTTGCACTCTTGAAAGAAGCCATTTTGTATTACACAAAAATTGCAGTTCTCCAGGATCTTCTTGGATCATATTTTTCCCTATTTCAAAGATTAAAATTTCCTGTATACTGTGAATAGAAAAAAGTTAATAAATACGTGCAAAACCATAGTAGAATGGTTGTAAAAAATGAAGAAGCTTGAAAACATCTTTGATGGTTAAAGACCTATCTGGAGAAAACATATAAAGGATATATAACATAAAAGAAAAACTGCGCCGGGCGGTGGTGGCGCACGCCTTTAATCCCAGCACTCGGGAGGCAGAGGCAGGCGGATCTCTGTGAGTTCGAGGCCAGCCTGGTCTACAAGAGCTAGTTCCAGGACAGGAACCAAAAAGCTACAGAGAAACCCTGTCTCGAAAAATCAAAAAATGAAAAACTACATTAGGTAAAGGGAGAAAGCACCCTGGCAAGCTAAAAGGTGAGCAATATCGCCAAGAAGTGGGTTAAAATTGAGGAGAGGGAGATTTTAAGTGGAAATTGCTTTCTAAGTTATTTTATCAGTAGAATATGATCAAAGGTGTTCCATTTGTTACTAAAGGAAAATACTAAAGATTAGTACTTCTTGACAAGCAAAGCTAATCTCAATTCTAAACAAAGAAAATTTGTAGAATTCTTGAATAAAATAATTGAACTTGGTAGCATTTGATGAGTGTTCCAAAATATAGCCCTTTGTATGCAGGGTGTTTATAGTTCAAAGTGTGGGAAAAAAAACCAAAATTACAGTCAAATTCCTTGGAAGATGAAAAGTGTAAATGCTTACAGAGCAATTTAAAATCAACTATGTCTCTATCTATTGCAAAAAAGTAAATCAATTTCTTAAATCTTACTATAAAACTTTGATACCTAGATAGCTGAACAATCAATTTTCTAAAATATATGAGAAAGAAATAAGAAGACTGTTTAACAATTACATCCTGAACAAAGAAACAAAGAGAACCTCTCAATTTGTTTTGTAAATCTATGCTTGCATTGGTACCAGCACTAGAGGATGGTAGGAAAAAAGTTAAGGAATATTCCCTGCCATGAACAAAGATGCACAAAAACTCAGCAAAATATTAAAAAAATTGAATCCAGCCATTTATAAAAGGAATCATGAATAATAGGGGATCTCAAAGTGATTGCACATTTTAAAATATCAATGGTAATAATTCACCTTTTTCCAGAAAAAAGGAAGAAAGAAAAAAGCTATAATTAGTTATAAGTATAAAAGAGTGCCATTGACCATTGTTCATTACCTTTCTTACTCTTGTACTGAATAGACTTAGAAGGAGGAGAAACTAAGGAGATCAAACATACTATACAACACATACCATATTTCATGATAAATATGCAGAAAAAGATTTTTTTACTGACACAGGCTATGTCAGGAAAAGTCCACTTAAAATTAAAAGGATTATAAAGGGAGCAACTAGCCTTATTTGATTTCTAATTGAATATGACAGAATCATATTCTTGAAACGTATTCTACTATTAGGATTAATAGGCAAATTTAGAAATATCACCAGATTCATGCTTGATACTTAGAAATTAATTATATCTTTCTAGACTACTAACCCAGAGGAGAAAAATTACAATAATTTTTGTTTATCAGAGATTCAAAACATCAACTACTTTACATTAAATCTAATACATCATATTCTGGATCATTGGAATAAAAATGGCAAAACAGCATTAAAAACTTGATAAACATTCAAGGAAACACAGACAAAAGCAGAGGTATAGCATGTATAATTATAGATATGGCGACTTAGTATTGAAAAGATAATTAATTGATCTACAAATTCAGCAGAATCCCAATCAATGTTTAAGCAGGCTACATATAAAAGTTGACAAGACAGGACTATGTTGAGTGAAATTAACTCAAAAAATGAAAGTACTACTGAATAAGAATAGCAAACTTAAAGGTTATACAACCCGGTGCCAAGTTTTTATTAACGTGAATATATATTAAATATTGTTTTACCATTACAAAATAAACTTCTAATGCATGGATGATCCTCTCAGGCACAAGGAGATACACAGTGTACATTTTTACTTATACAAAATATCTGACCTACGTAAATCAAAGATAAATATTAGAAGCAATGATTACCAGGGCTAAAGTGAGCAATTGTGTAATATTTATAGAGTTTTGATGTGAAGTGATGGAAATTTTTAGGAATGGATGATTATTATGATGATGATTGTAATCAATGCCAAGTAATTATATAATAAGATGCCTACTTCTCAAATTTGGTGTTGTAAACATTTTATGAAAGATTTTAAATAATAAAGCAAAACTATTGCACTATATATTTTAAATAGATGAATTTTATGACAAGGTTAATTGTATATCAATTAACAATATAAAAACAACAAAAAAGAATATAAGAGCTGTCATTGAGCTACTGTTGTACTGGTTGATAAAAAAAACAATATGGAAGCAGATTCACACATGAACATTCATTTGACTCATGACAGAGTTGTAACAGTTGTATAGTAGAGTAATATTTCATTTGAGTAAATAAATGAGACTGGTTCCATATCAAAGGAAAATTGAAATAAAAAAAAACAAGTGAGACTGGGTCAAAGGAATTTAGATTACAATATAAATTTTTATATGCAAGTTGTTTTTTAATTATGTTTTTAATTATGTAGTAAATTGAAAAATATTTTATATTCTACATCAATTTTAGAATGTGTCCTATGTGCAAAGACAAAGACTTGCAAGTAAGTCACTGGAAATAGAATAACTTTTTTAACATATTATCATTCATTGGTTATCAATTATGTCTATATTCTACATCTTAAACAATAATTCTTCATCACTATACTTCCTGACCTTGAACATGTCACTCAAGTTAATTGCTTTATGAATGTTTCTACCTCTGGAATAATTTTTAAAAGAGTATTAGTGCATGGTTGGCGTTCAGTCACTAATGCAAAGTCAACCACTATCACAAGCTGCTTCCCGTTTCTAGGAAGCTACAGAGCTAAATCAGATAATCAGATTATAAACCAAACCAATAATCCAAACTGCTGCTTCCTTCCAAGAAAACACGCAAGAAGCAAAGCAAGTACAAACACTGGCAATACTTAACACATGCGAAAGAGAAGATGGTTAATGTCTAACCTTGATCCACTGGAGATTTGTCTGCTTGAGCTTATTTTCAAGTTTATCTTGCTCTTCTGGTCTTATGGGAGCACTTACAAGTACTACTCTTCCCGTTTCATTTAATTGCTTTAGAATTCCTTGGCGCAAGGGCAACTCTTCTGCCAGTAACTGGAGCAGACAAATACAACAACATTTAAAATGAATTACAGTGCAACTACCTCTATGTCATCTTTATTGATTAGTCTATCAAAGCCAAGCAACTTGACTGAAGGTCCACTGGCACCTGAAATACCAAATACTTCCACAGAGCACAGAAATGATGTACTGAAACATCTGTATCAAAGTGAATAAACCTCCCTACATATGACTGCCTTATTTTACTCATTTGAGTGCTTTAAAGCAAATGATGTTAGATGAGATGAAGAGCTCTGGACATAATAACAGTCATTCCAAAAGTGTATGCTTCATCACAAATAGAACAAAGTGACTAATTCCATCGTACGCTATGGTATTTTAGCATGTCATAGAATACAACAGCATGCCCATGAGTAGAAAACCAAGTTGTCATATCTACAGTGTCAGACACTGTACTAATCTCTTTACATATATTAACTCAGTTCATCTCTACATATAGAAATAACAATAACGTGAAAGGCAAATAATAATAATTATTATCTGAAGCAGTTATTATTGTCATTTTTGTATAGGAGAAAGTTGAGACATGAGGTTTAAATATAAGTTGTAAGGACACAAGACTAATAAGTAACAGAATACTAATTCAAAAAGAAAATTTCACCCTGAAATTTTAATTTATGATATTCCATTTAGCATCATATTGTTACTCCTCTTCCCTCAAGATCTAAAAAAAAGCATTACAATATTCATAACTACATTTTAGTTAGAACTGTAGCATCTAATAGAGTAGCTATTGGGATTCAATTATTTGTAAAACTTCCTCAGTTGTTCAGACATGCCACTTTTCAGAAGGCACATATAGCTAATGGTTAGAGAAACAGATACTGAAGACCTTATCTATCTTTATAGAATTTTCTTTTGGACAATATTATCTTGGTTGTTCAAGAAGAACAGAAAAATCAATACACATTTATTTATAAATAAATGCTGGCAAATATATCCACAAAATGAACTATCAGTTATAATACTACATATGACACTTAACACATTAAGGAAAGATGACTTTCCAAGAATATACTAAATTTGTTTTTTTCCAAGGGTACATTGGTCTAAAAAGGGCTCACAAATTTTCAGTGATGAAATACATAGTATGATATCTGATAAGTAGTATGTATTTAGTATTTGTTTATTGAATTATGAAAGTTTTCATTTGTACTCTGTGTCATTTTAGGATGTAATTTTTAATTTTTTGTTTCACAGAAATAGTCAAGTTGAGCTATAATTTTCTTAATTAAATTAACTGAATCATTGGCAAACAATTCTATTTCCATTTTGTTTTCTAACCATCTACAATTATAGGAAGAACAATCAGTTACAAAGTTTCATATGGATAGACACTGCCTGCACCGACTGGGTAAAGAAGTGAGTGACTGGTCTCATAGCTGAGCAGCCCCATCTCTATGATCTAGGCACTGGGTCATGCCCCATACCCTTCCTCTGCCTATCACAGCCCCACTAGCCAGTTGGCAGGTAAGGCTCTTGTGGTCAGGTTATTCCACCTGCCACCCCATTGGACCCTGTAATCTATAAGCCCCTTCCCACCCCACAAACTTAACTGTCAACCACAGCATCAGCAGCACCCAGAGGCAGAGGCAGCATCTGAACCAATTGGACAAAGAGGTAAGTGACTAGACTCCCAGCTGGAAAGCGCCATCTTTATGCCCTAGGTTCTGGGGCATGCCTTGTTTCTCTCCCCCATCCACTGCAGTCCCACTAGCTGGTCAGGAGGCAAGACTCCCACAGGCAGGCTTCTCCACACCTCCCATTTGCCTCTCTACAAGTTCCACTCAGCATCACAACCCAACCATCCACTAGCAGCATCGTGAACCTGAAAACACAGACACCTCCTTCACCAACTAGACAAAGAGCAGACCCTAGGTGGCAGTCTACAGCAGTTAGGGGAAGAAATGGGTTGATGCCAGGGCAAGAACACATCCAACAACATAAAGAACAAAATGATAACATTAGAATGTAATGGTTCTGCAAAAGAAAGACATGAACATGCCAAAATAGGTGAAATGGAAGAAAATGACCCTATAATAACTTTATGAAGATGATAGAGATGTTAAAGAAGAAAAGAAAAATTCCCTTAAAGAAATTTAGGAGACAAGCAGAGGTAGCATACGCCTTTAATCTCAGTGCTTGTGAGGCAGAGACAGGCAGATTTCTGAGAGTTCGAGCCAGCAAGGATTACAGAGGTAGTTCTAGGCACCTATGCCTGTTACACAGAGAAACTCTGTTTCAAAAAAAAAACCCAAAAATTAAAAGAGGACATTTAGGAAATCACACAAAAAAGAAAGGAAACAATAAATCTCTTAAAGAAAACCAACAAAGCTAAAAAAAAATACCAATCAAATAGACGATGAAAACAACTCAAGACTTGAAAATTGAAATAGAGACAATTAAGAAGATTCAAATTGAGGGAATTTTGGAAATGGAAAATCTGGGTAAACAAACAGGAACTACAGATGCAAGCATAACCAACATAATGCAAGACATGCAAGAAAGACTCTCTCTCTCTCTCTCTCTCTCTCTCTCTCTCTCTCTCTCTCTCTCTCTCTCTCTTTGGTTTTTTTGAGACAGGGTTTCTCTGTGGCTTTGGAGCCTGTCCTGGAACTAGCTCTGTAGACCAGGATGGACTCGAACTCACAGAGATCCACCTGCCTCTGCCTCCCGAGTGCTGGGATTAAAGGCGTGCGCCACCATCGCCCGGCAAGAAAGACTCTCTTGCATTAAAGATACAATAGAGGAAACAGAATCATCAGTCAAAGAAAACTTTAAAGCCAACAAAGTTGTAACCTAAAATTTCCAGGAAATCTAGGACACCATGAAAAGACTAAGAATAATGGTGATAGAAGAAGAAAAATACCAGCTGAAACACACAGAAAATATATTCAACAAAAATCATAAAAAATTTCCCTAATCTAAAGAAGGACATGCTCACAAAAATATGAGACGCTTACAGAACAATAAACAGAATTGGCCAAAGAAAAGTCTTGATGTGGGATTCCCCTTTGTATGCTATGAATATGTTTTAATCCTATTGATTAATAAATAAAAGCTACTTTGGCCTATGGCATAGCATAATATATCTCGGTGGGAAAACTAAACCGAACGTAGGGGAAAGAAGGCTAAGTCAGAAGATGCCATGTAGCCACCCAAGAAACAAGAGTTAACAAACCACAAGCCTCATGGTAAAACATAAAATAGTAGAAGTGGGTTAACTTAAGTTGTAAGAGCTAGCTAGAAATATATGTGAGCCATCAGCCAAACAGTGTTGCAATTAATACAATTTCTGCATGATTATTTGGGTTTGGCAGCCAGGAAATGAGTGTGCAATCTCTCTTAACAAAGTCCTTTCACCACAAAATAATCTCAACACTGAACATACAGAACAAGGAAAGAATATTAAGCATTATTGTAATCTATTCTACTAATAAATAGCTACAAAGGAAAAAGACCAAGTAACATATAAAAGCAGACCCATCAGAATTATACCGGAAGCCAGAAGGTCCAGGACAGACATTATATAGACACTAAGAGACCATGGATGCCAGCCAAGGCTACTACACCCAGCAAAACTTTCAATAATCGTAGACAGAAAAAACAGAATATTCCATGACAAAATAGGATTTAAACAATACTTATCTACAAATCCAGCCTTGTAGAAGAAATAAAAGGAAACCTTCAATCCATAAATGTTAGCTACACCCATAAAAGCACAGACAATAATAATCCAAGACCGGCAAATCCCAAAGTAGGGACACATACACCCTATTACCAAAAATTAACAGAAATTAACAATCACTGGTTATTAAGATTCTTTAAAATTAAGGGAATCAATTTACCTATAATAGGACACAGGCTAACAGAATAGATATGAAAACAGGAGCTGACCTTCTGCTAAGGACATTTAATATTCATCATAGGGAAAATGTATCAAGATAAAGTCTCAATTCTCAACATTAATGCCCAAAATAAAAGGGAACCCACATTTGTAAAAGAAATAATACTAAAGCTTAAATCACATACCAAACCACACATATTAATAGTGGTAGACTTCAGTAACCCACTTTCACCAATGTACAGATATGTCAGACAGAAAATTAACAGAGACATAAGGGCAGTAAGAGATTTTATGACTCAAATGGGTTTAACAGACATCTATAAAATATTCAACTCAAACAGAAAAGAATATATCTTCTTCATAGCACCTCATGGAACCTACTCTAAATTGACCAAATACTCATTCATAAGGCAAATATCAACAAAAAATTGGAATAAACCCCTGTATCTTATCAGCTTACTATGGTTTAAAGTTAGAACTCAATAACAATACAAATTACAGGAAGCCTACAAATTCATAGAAACTGAATAATGTTTAACTGAATCACCACCGGGTCAATGAATGAATGAATAAAGAAATTAAAGATTTCCAAAAAGGGGGGGATAAAAACGGAGGGAGGAGACATGAGGGAATGGGATGTTTGAGATGGTGGAAGGACAGAAAGGGAGAGCAAGGAAAGAGATATCTTGTTTGAGGGAGCTAGTTTGGGGCTAGCAAGAAACCTGGAACTATGGAAATTCTCAGGAATCCACAAGAATGACCCAGCCCAGAACCTAAGCAATAGTGGAGAGGGTGCCTGAACTGGCCTTCCCCTGTAATCAGATTGATAACTACCTTAATTGTCATTATATGACCTTCATCTAGCAACTGATGGAAGGAGATGCAGATATCCATAGCTAAACACTGGACCAAGCTTCTGGAGACCACTCCAAAAGAGGGAGGAGTGACAATATGAGCGAAGGAGTCATAAACATAATGGTGATACCCATAGAAACATCTGACCTGTGCTAGTGAGAGCTCACAGACTGCACAGATAGCTAGGGAGCCCGCATAGTGCCAGACTAAACCTGCTGAATGTGGGTGACAGTTGTGAGGCTTCAGTAGTCTATGGGGCCACTGATAGAGAGACCAGGACTTATCTCTAGTGCTTGAACTGGAGTTATGGAGCCCATTCTTTTTGGAGGTATACCTTGTTCAGCCTAGATATGGGGCTGGTGGCTTGGTCCTGCTACAAATTGATGTGTCAGACTTTGTTGACTCCACGTAAGAAATCTTACCCTTTCTCAGCAGTGGATGGGGGTCTGGGATATGAAGGAATATGGGGAGATTGGCAGGAAAAGAATGAGAGGGAGCTGGGATAGGTATGCAAAATGAGAAAATATCATTTAAAAATAAATTTAATTAAAAAAATAAAAGAAGAAATGAAAGACTTCCTAAAAATCAATTAAAATGAATGTACAAATACCCAAACATGGGATACTATGAAAGTAGGGATAAGAGGAAAATTTATAGCACTAAATGACTACATAAAGAATTTAGACAATTCTCACACTATCAATTAAATAGCACAGCTGAAATCTCTAAAACAACAACAACAAAAATTTACCCAGGAGGAGTAGACACCAGGAAAAAATCGAATTGAGGACTGTAACCAATATAATAAAAACAAAGAGAACAATACAAAGAATCAATGAGATGAAGAGTTGGTTCCTCAAGAAAATGAACAAGATAGACAAACACTTATCCAAAACAAACAAAAGACAGAAAGAGACAATATCCAAATTAACAAGATCAAAAATGAAAAGTAGGCATAACAATAGACACTGAAAAAAATCCAGAAACTCATGAAGTCATACATCAAAAACCTGTACTCCACAGAATTGAAAAATTTGAAAGAAATAGACAATTTTTGGAACACATCACATGTCAAAATTAAAAGAACAGAGAAATAATTTAAATACTTCTACAAAACCCAAGGAAATAGAAGCAGTAACTAAAAGTCTCCAAAAGTCAAAAATGTCTAGGGCCAGATTGTTTCAGTGCAGAGTAATGAAAAAAGCTTGGTTTTGGCAAAAAAACAGACACATGGAACAGTGGAATCGAATTGAAGAAGCTGATATTAATCCACACACATATGAACACCTAATTTTTGAACAAGAAGCCAAAGCTGTACAATGAAAAAATAAAAGCATCGTTAACAAATGGTGCTGGAATAATTGGATGTCAGTATGTAGAAGATAGCAAGTACACCCATATATATATATCCCCATGCACAAAACTCAAGTCCAAATGGAATTAAGACCTCATCATAAATCCAGTTACACTGAACCTGGTAAAAGAGATGTTAGGGAGTAGTTTTGAACCCATTGACACAGGAGACCACTGTAATATAACACTAGTAGCAAAGACACAAAAGAAAAATCAATAAATGGGTCCTCCTGAAACTGAAAAGCTTCTGTAAGGCAAAGGACACAGTAAATAAAACAAAACAGCAGCCTATAGAATGGGGAAAGATCTTTACCCACCCTACACATGACAGAGGGCTGATCTCCAAAATATATAAAGAACTAATAAAATTAGACACCAAAAGACAAAATAATCCAATTAAAAAATATGGTACAGAGCTAAACAGAGTCTTCTCAACAGATGAATCTCAAATGACCAAAAGACATTTAAAGAGTTGCCCAACATCCCTAGTCATCAGGGAAATGCAAATCAAAACAACTCTGAGATAACATCTTACACCTGTCATTATATCTAAGCTCAAAAACACCAAGGACAAAAAAAAAAAAAAAACAAATAAAAACAAAAAAAATAAAAAAACAAAACAAGGACAACTTCTGTTGGAGAGGATGTATAGTAGTGGGAATAGTTTTCCACTGCTGGTGTGAGTGCAAGCTTGTACACCTGATGTGGAAATCAGTATGATGATTCCTTAGAAAATTGGTAATCAATCTATCTGAAGACCCAGCAATACTACTCTTGGGCATACACCCAAGGGATACTCAATCATACCACAAGGGTACCTGCTCAACTATGTTCAAAGAGGTATTATCTGCAATAGCCAGAACTTGTAAACAACCTGGATGCCCCTCAACTGAAGAATGGATGAAGAAAATATGGTACATTTACACAATGGAGTAAAACTCAGCTGTAAAAGAAAATGGCATCATGAAACTTGCAGGCAAATGGATGAAACTACAAAGTATTATCCTGAGTAAGGTAACCCAGTTCCAGAAATATAAACAAGGTTTGTACTCACTCATAAGTGGATACTTGATCTAAAACAAAGGGTAGCCTGATTCCAATCCACAGCTCCAGAGAAGCTAGGTATCAAGGAGAACATAAGAGGGACACATAGAACGCCCTGGGAAGGGGAAATAGATGAGATCTCTCTGTTAAACTGGGGCCAGGAGAGCTAGAGGGGAAGGGATGGGGGATGAGAACATGAGGCAACGTCATGGGTGATGGCCGAGATAGGGGAGGAACTGAGTGGGAGAGTGATGAAAGATATCTTGATAGAGAGAGCCATTATTGGCTTAGAGAGAAACCTGGTGCTAGGAAATTTCTCAAGAATCCACAAGGATGACCCCAGCTAAGACTACTAGCAATAGTGAAGAGGGTGCCTGAACTGGCCTTCCCTAGTAATTAAAATGGTGACTTTCCTAACTGAACCTTCATCCAGTAACTGATGAAGGCAGATGAAGAGATTCACAGCCACGCACAAGGCCAAGTTCTGGGAGTCCAGTCGAAGCAGTCGAAGAGACAGATGAAGGGTTATATGAGCAAGGGAGCAGAGTCAAGATCATGACAGGGAAACTCAACAGAAAAAGTTCACCCGTGGTTATGGGAATTCAGGACTCTAGACTGACAGCCCGGGAGCCTGCATGAGACTGCATGTGGTCAACAGCTGTGTGGCTTGATCTGTCTGAGTGGCCCCTGGCAGTGGGACCAGGATCTATTCCTTGTGAATGAACTGGCATTTTGGACCCCATTCCATATGGTGGAATGCCTTTATCAGTCTTGGTGCGGGGAGGGCGGTTGGGAGGAGGGGGTTGATCCTGCCTCAACTCTATATGTCAGGCTTTGTTGACTGCCCATGGGATGACTTTCCTTTAGGAGGAGTAGATGGGTGTGGATTGGGGGAGGGGAGGTGGGAGCAGAAGGGGGGAGAGAGGGGAACTGAGGTCGGTATGTAAAATAAATGAGAAATTTAAAAGAAAATTGGAGTTGTAAGTAAATTTCATATTTGACACTGACAAAATATTCATTTTCATTCCTCTATCCTTTATGAAGTAAAATAATATAGTTACTAAAGTCTTCCTCTTATGAAACTAAAACTGGAAAACTTAAATTATCTGTACAATTAGGTCACACCAGTGAGCCAGGTGAAGTTATAGCAGATAGCATAATATGAATACATGAAAAATTCTCTCGAATACACTGTGTGTCTGTTTAACCTGTATGAAATACAAACCAGTGTGGCAATTTTGATATTCACACAAAATAAGCTAAAGCTAAATCCTACTTTGGGTTAATGTAGAATCTTTAGCTAGTGACTGAAGTAACGTTATTTGTTTGACAATGAATTTCTTCACTAAGACATTTTCTTCTTCAGTGCGACTAGCAATCTTCAGCAATGTAGCCTATAACAGATTGCAAAGTTGTTTCCATTTACATATATTTTGATTTCACACTTTGCTCTTCAGTCTTCAAACCATTGAAGTTGGAGGATCCTAAAACAATCCTTTAGCTAATGTTCAAAATAACTGCCATGCACTATTCATGTATAAAGAAAACATGCTTCTAAAGGCACACACACGTGTATATATGTGTTTATGCATATATGTTGATTGACAGTCGTTTAATAAAGAAAAATTAGGGTTGGGAGAAAACATATTGGAAAGAAATATAGATAACACAATGGACAGCAGATGAACGAGTCAACATATTAAAATCGATTTCTATGTGCTTTATACAAATAGGCCGTTTATTTTAGAATACAAAATTACCTTCACTTGTTCAAGTGTTTCTTTTAGCTGCTGCTCATTTCCAAGTGGAGTGTTAGCAACGTTATCTGCTTCTTCCAACCACAAAACAAATTCATTTAAATCTCTTTGAAATTCTGACAAGACATTCTTTTTTTCTTCAATCCTGTAGAGAGAAAAATAAAATTATTATTATTCAAGGCTTAAAAAAACAAACAAGGAGAAGCAAACAGGATCATAGCACCTGTGTTTAAGAAACAAGCCATATAAGAGATATCCATAATATATGAATTAACATTAAGAGTTTCATTCGCTTTGAACAAAGTCATTTTAATATTTCAAATGCAGCAAAACTTGGCCAAGAAATATTTTAAAATTCCATCAGCCTATGCTATTTCATTTGAGAAAGGTTCCATGATCTAGGCTGTGGTATCACTCAACCTTACAAAATTCTTGGTTGTGAGGGACTGTCCTAAAATACTGTATACTATTTAGCAGCGTTTGTGGACAGGGTGTATGAGATTCCTACCTGTTACAAACAGAATGTCTTGAGGCCTATTATTTCCTCCTGTCTGGAGGTGTGCAAATTTTTCTCTTCTGGAAAACTATTGCAGTAGTGAAAATACATACTGTATAGCTTTATGTTTTATAAAAGGCCTCACTGAAGAATATTTAATGACAAATTAAATGACAAAAGTAAAAGCAAGGGTATAAAATAAAAACAATATGCAAATGTTTCCAAACTATAACACAGTATTTTTTGAAGGGAGAAAAAAATAACAAAATGGCTTATAATTTATGATATCCTAGTGGATGTTTTAATAATATAAATGCACATGTTGCATAATCTTTACTTACCCATAAATTCCTTTTCAGTTATTGAATTGGAAGTTATGGGCAAGCAGAATGCTTCATATTTAAAATGATTAGTTTGCTTTTGTCATCTTTTGGGAGATTTCATGGAAGCTTTTAATTGAAGTATAACATACATATAAGAATGTACATATATAATCTTATAGCTCATTGAAAATGGGGAACTTAGACTCACTATATGGAGAAATAGTTTAAAAAGGCATTCTGCTTCCTTCTCATCACCAACTTCAAATGTATCAGTAATCTGTCACCTTTATCATTTTACTATGTAATCATTATTAAAGGTAATGATATCATATGTTGGCAATTGTGTCTTGATTTTTTAACTAAAATTTATGTTTATAATTCTACATATGTTTTTTGTTTATTCATTCTCTTAGATGTATAGTAATCATTAATATTCAGTAAGTGTCGATGGAAATTTGAGTTATTTCTATACTTTTAACATTTACTTAATAATTGATATATTTCACCAAGATAATGAATCTTTATTGATAATTTACCTCCTTGGAGGAAATAAATTGTTAGAATTCATTTTATAATATACCTTATCTCTAGTATTTCCTACGCCATGAGAAGTAGTATCAATGCTTTTTAGTAGTCTGTTTTTCGCAGTTGTATTTGCTGGGAATTTTAAAATATGGATTTTTTGCCCAGTTTTACTTATTATATAATATTTTACTTATTATATAATATTTATCTATACAATCTACTTACTCTTACTCTCCTTAACTCTCAAATTTTCATGTATTTCATTGTTTACTTTATTTATTTATTTTATTATTTATTTATTTATTAAAGATTTCTGTCTCTTCCCCGCCACCGCCTCCCATATCCCTCCCCCTCGGAGGAGTATTTTGTAACTTTCCCTAGTTTACAAGACAGAAACTTTAGACATGAACTTTCATTTGAATTCTTAACAAGTCTAGACTGAGTGGCCCTTTGGGCAAATTTGGTTTATGGTTTGATTTTTGTCCAGTTTCTGAACATTTTCACTCTTCTTGATAATCACTGGTCTCTTTGCTGTGTTCTTCAAATATACTAGCTGGAATTGCTCTTTTCTCTGTCTTGAAAGTCTTTTCTTCGATTTCAAATGTAACTGTCCATCACCTCACCTCAGTTTTCCATGAAAATCCTACTAAAAATTGTACTCCACTCAATGCTTCTAATTTTTCTCCTTGTTTTGGGCTTTATATTTAGTTGCTAAGATTAGCATATTCCATCATTTGATTTTCCTTGATGTACTCTCCATCTCAAACACATGAAATAGTACTCCCTTTGGTTAAGGCTTTTTATGTGGTTATTTGCTACTATTATGCTTGCTTTCTGACAATGTCTGGGCTAGAACAGAGGCATACTAAATACATGGTGAGTCAACAAATTAATGAGCTTAGCATTCTTTACAGTTTTCTTTGCCTTTCTGTCTTTAAAGAACCTTTCCATTTTTGAATTATGGATTGTAAAATGTGGTATAATTTATCCCCAATTTTATACTATAGTGTTTCATTTACTGACATATTCAACTAGAGGATATTCAGTATCATCATTCTGGGTATGACAAAATGGTGTTGGGTAGGTTGACACCATATAAAGGGTTGGAAAACCAACTTCATTTCTCTGACATATTTTTGTCACATGCCTCTTTTTGTTTATACGAGGAAAATATAAGTTAAATGAAGTATTACTAAAATATTCTCCAGTTTTGATTCTGTCTGTCCTGCATCCATTTTGCTTTGTATGCATGGGGAAACATGGAGGTTTGTTGCTTTGATAAACCTTATAGGGAAATGGATTATCTCAGCTGCTGGCACTTTGTTTTAAAATGTGGGATAGCATTGTTTAATTTTAGACTCTGGTCTTAGATGAGAAGTGCCAAGTACAGAATAAAATTTCAAATGCCTCTAGTAACTCTCAAATTATATGATTGCATGGTTACATTTTCTTCTTTTTTGGTAAATTTGACATACTTTATTCTCATAAAGCAAGGAACTGCATTGTACCAGCAATCTTCCTCCATTTCGCTACCCCAAAATACTATTCAAATACAAAGAAAATTAATTTAACTGAGCACAATATAGTTTTAATATGATACCTTTATTACATATATGAATAAAGGGTTATACTGTGTGACTCACTGTTTCACACTGAAGCTTGCATCTCTCCACTCTTAAAAGCACTTAGTCACGGGGAGTGGTGGAGACAGAGGCAGACAGATTTCTACAAAAGTGAGTTTGAGACTAGCCAGGGATGACACACAGAGAAACCTTGTCTTGATAAGCCAAAATAAATACCCAGTCAAGACTATAAATGTACTTAATCATAATAATTAAAATTTACAAAGTTAATTGTGACAAAGCATGATGAGTATTATTTACATATTTTCTTCATTTAATATGCTACTGTGACAAGGGCTAGGTTTAGTTAAGTAGTAAAGCACTTGATTATACATGTGGGATTGTGGGTTCAATCTACGGATGTACAAACACACCAAAATGAAACTTAATTGCCATAGGTTATTAATTAACCTGAAAAAAATTAAGACCCAGAGTAATAATTCCTGGAGTTCTTTATATGTTTTGGAGATGAGCCCTCTGTCAGATGTAGAGTTGGTAAAAATCTTTTCCTATTGTATAGGCTGCCATTTTGACAGTGTCCTTCGTCTTACAGAAAGAAGTTTTTCAGTTTCATGAGATTCCGTTTATTAATTGTCGATCTTACCATCTCTGTTGCTGGCGTTCTTTTTGGGACGTTGTCTCCTGTTCCAATGCATTTACAACTGTTTCCCATTTTCTCTTCTAATGGGTTCAGTGTAACTAGATTTATGTTGGGGTCTTTGATCCACTTGGACATGAGTTTTGTGCAGGATGATAGGTATGGATCTATCTATATTCTTCTACATGCCAACATCCAGTTAGACCAGCACCATTTGTTGAAAATGCTTTCTTTTTTTATATTGTATAGTTTTGGATTCTTCATAAAAAAATCATCTGTCCATAGGTATGTGGATTTATATCGTAGTCTTCAATTTAATATCATTGATCCACATGTTTGTTTTTCTGCCAATACCATTCTGTTATTAATACTATAACTCTCTAGTAGAGCATGAAATCAGGGATGGTGATTCCTCCAGAATTTCTTTTTATTCTACAGGATTTATTTAGCTATTCTGTGTTTTTTTCTTCTAAACAAAGTTCAGTATTGTTTTCTAAAGGTCTGTAAAGAATTGTATTGGGATTTTGAAGGGGTTTGCACTGAATTTATAGACTAGTTTTGATAAGATGGCCATTTTAATGCTTCTAGCAATAGTGGATACATAGACTGAACTAGTCATCTCCTGTGACTTGGCTTGACTTCTAATGGAGGAATTAGGACACCAACCCAGCTACACAACCTTTGACCTATAGTCTACCTTGCCTATGGGATATGCTGTGTGTAAAGGTGGTGCAGAGACTATGGGAGTGACCAGCCAATGACTGGTACCGCATCAGACCTATACTTTGAGAATGAACCCACCCCATACAGTGCCTGGTGTGCTAGAACCCAGAGTCTGAATGTCTCACACACAATTGAAGAAAAAATAGCACAATGATGCTTATTGATATTCTACCATACTCAAAGATTGGTTACTACTGCAAATTGTCATCAGACAGACTTAAGTAACTGATAGAAACAGATGCAGAGACCCACAAGCAAACATTAGGCAGAGATCAGTAGATCCTGCTGAAGAGAGGGAGGAAGGATTGTATAGGCTACAACAGTCAAGGACACCACAAAGAAGCCCACAGAAACAACTAACCTGGACTCATAGGAGCTCACAGAGTCTGAAGTGACAACCTGCATGGGACTAGCCAAGGTTCTCTACATATATGTTATAGTTGTGCAGCTTGGTACACTTGTGGGACTTCCGGCAGTGGGAGCAGGGGTTGTCCCTAAAATTTTGACTGGCTTTTGGGAACCTATTCCTCATAATGAGTTGCTTTCCCTGCCTTAATACAAGGGGTGGTGCTTAGCCCTACCTCAACTCAATATGCCATGCATGCTTTGTTGATACCCATGAGAGGAGGTCTGCCTCTTTCTGAACAGAAAAAGAGGAGTAGATTGGGTAGGGGCGAGGAGGATTAGGGAATGGGAGGAGAGGAAGGAGGGAAAAACATTGACATGCAAAATGAATACATTTAATTAACAAAATTCAGGGCAATAAATTATAAGTGGATATGTCATGTTCCACCATACTTTGTTATTAGGTATTTAGTTATAATTTTTAATTGCAACAAGTAGCTTTACAATTTGTTTATTTTGGTGCATGTAGCTGATAAATTCGACTTTCAGTATTCATTGTTAATTATAATTGCAACACTTCCATGAAAGACACTCATGAATTGTGACCAAAAATTAAGAAATGCTAGGTTCCCACACTTCAACTAGATTTAACTATGTCTCTTTATGTTATGTATTAAGAAGAAAAATATCATGAATATTCTGTAGCTTCTATTAATATAAGTGTTAAAATATTTTTCATATAAAATTTCCCAAGATTTCTATTATTTATTTTCTACTGTGCATTTCTTGTTTTTTCTATTTGCTTATTTGTTTATGTAAGTTTTTCACCCTCATAAATATAGTTATGGAGAACACATTTCTAGTTTTCTTTCAACTTTTAGACTAATTTGTTCTGATTTGATTTGTTTCTAAACATATAAACCATAGAGATTGTTTCTTTATTCTTTTCTTTAATCTGAGATGTTTTTAATATTGTTATATTCTGTAATTATTTACAAGTTAATTTTATTCCAAATACCTTTATATTCACCAAAATGTATTAATCTATTGTAAATGCACTTAGAATTAACTTTCTGATCAGGAAGTGTTTCTAGATATTGACATTATTTCTTCTGCAAAATCAATATTCTTTCTAATATTTCATACTATTAGGTTTCAGTTGTTGAATAATAATTTACTGTGGCTTTTTGTAACAAAGATCATGAAATATTAAAATATATTTATCTTTTCGTGAGTTAGACTCCTTTGCCACCTTAAGTAACAGACTACTTAGTTACATTATAAAATAAATCTAAATAAAGATGAGAATAGTTGTATTAAACCAATAAATTAATATTTGAAAATTTCTGTATTTCAAATATAATTTGAACTTTCAAATGTAATTCTGCTGTATTTTCTGATTGTAGCTTATTTGGGCACTGGGAATATTCATGGGCAATTCAAGCATTAAAAATAAGTTCAATTTATAATTAATCTTTAGTTTCTGTTTCAAAGGCAGTAACTTGCAGATGAGTTTATAGACTTTAACTGTCCACTAATTTAGAAAACACTTTAAGAAACTCTGGATAAAAGAAATCACTAAGAACTGAAATCTATGGTCAAGAGCTTTGCTGCTGTCTCTATACATCAAAGAACTTTATCTGATGATTTAATTTTTAAAAAGTATAACATATTTAAAAATATGAGAACATTTGGTAGTCATTTATCATCTTGATTTTTATATAATTAGAATACTATATAAAAATGTGGTACAAAAATTATACTGTGACCTTGTTATAATCTGTTTTTCAAGTGAATGTGTTTTCTGAAATTTCAAGAGCCTCAACTTAAATTTTGAAAACCTGCAATTTGAATTTTTGTATTCAGATTATTGCAGTAAAGCAAAGGAACACAGCATTTCCAGGCTTGTCTCTTGACAGAACAGTTTAAATGTGGTTTATGTTGGCATTCTCCAGATAAAGTATTATTTATTTGTTTATCTACTTGCTTAATGCTTATGGTGGGATTTAGTCAGGCATGTGGTGGTAATAATAATGAATGGGATATTGAACATTTCCCATCTGCAATTAAATGTGAAATATTTTACTTTTAGAGTCATTTCAATACATTTGTCTGTTCTTATTTTTTTCTTCAATACTGGCTTACATCTGAAATATGACTCTATTACCATTTACAGTATAAACATTAGTGATGTAATTCAAGGAAGAATATATCATGATGGGAAGACATGAGTAATCAGAAAAGTTATCAATGCAGTTTAATCTGCAGTCAATATATTTATCATTAACTCTGGTGAATATTTCTGTGGGGATGCTTTTATCGTACGAGGCGGGCACTGCCTAATCACCACAATATATTCTCTAATGTGATAGTATATGCATGTGCATTTATCCAGGGCTGTAGGCCAAGTACTCTATTTTCCCATGTTGGAATCTTTTCTAGGAGTCAATCCATTCAACTTGCTTACATAATACTCTCAACAAAGAAAATATGCCCCGGATTTGTATACCTTATATACAGATGTCTGATGCTGTACCTCATTTTATACTTGAGAACTTTCTCTCCAGGGGATTTAGTCAATTTTGAGATGGAGACTTTAGAAAATACAGGAAGAATCATAATATACGTGCACACAATCCTAGATAGGTTATTCCGAATTGCAGATGACTATTTTTTAAAAGATTATAGCCACGGGAAGTACAAGAATAGCAACATTCCCTGAAACAGAAGTTTCTGAAGGAGAATGTGGGAACCCCATAGGATTCTTGAGAACCATCCAGAAAATCTGTGAGGTAAAAACTATTTTACTCAAAGTATTAAGCTATTATTTGTCTTCTGGTCTCTCATTCTCTTATGTTATTTCTAGAGGACACATGATTTGAGAAATGCAATAGGATGAATGCAGAAATTCATAGAAGAACCAATTATCTTCTCTTACGCTAAACATAACAATTTACAAAATCCCCAAATAATGCCATGTCACTCATTATATATTTTCTACCATAAAGTTATCATTGCTTTCCCAAGACATCTGTATTATTGTCGACATACACCTTTTGTCCTTGGTAATCTACATAATCCAAAAATGTGGAATTGTGACCAATTCCTAAGCATATAAAAGTGCCTTGGATCCAGAAGTTTAGCAATCATTGCAGAAGATATGACTATTTAGAATTCAAATACTAAGTAAAGTAAGAGAAGAAAAAGTTTTTTATTTATTTATTTTTAGAAAACATACTTTTTACCAGGCATAAATCATCAAAGCCTATAAAACTCATTTTGCATTTCAAGAACACCAAGGTAGAAAATAGCTCACACAACGAAATATTAACAGCATGAAATTAAAACAGAATAGTCTGTTATTATGAAGAACTCCATAATAAACCTTTTAGTTGGAGCCCAGAATTTTGCCAAAAAGTTCGTAAGATACAAGGTAAATAATGTAAGCTGAACTTCATGAAGAATAATTTTAGAGTTTAGGAACTGTTTAAATATCTACTATGAGTCTTTATTATAGAGTGAGCCGAATAGAGAACATTCAATAGTTAGAAAACCATTTCTTGGGGATTGCTAAACACTGATTCACATTAGCCTGCTACTAGTTTAATATTGGGTATTAATAAATATTTTCAAATCGGCAATGCATCAGACAATGTCTGTGCTACAAATGACAATTACAAAGTGTCACTTGGCTTTTCAGATATGTTGATAGTGTTCTTGAATTTGATTCTTTAAAATGTGATAAGCATAGCTAAGTATCAAGAGGTATTTCTCACATTCCTACTAACTTTCTGATGATACTACTTGGATAGTAAGGAATAGGAAACACAGAGAAACACAGACATAATACCTATAAGAAGCATAGTATATTATCATGGATTGATAAATCACAAGAAGAAGTATGTTAATGTAAAATGTAAGTGTATTAATTGATAATCACAAGAAGTATGTTAATGTGAAATGTAAGTGTATTAATCAAATAAGATTATTATAAGAGGATTTTATTTATAAAGTATAACTGAGAACTGTGGTAAGTATATTGTATGTTAATAAACAAATTGTTTCAGTAAGTATTCTAGTCTTGGATGCCATGTCACACTTTAGAATGCTTAACAAGTGTTAGCAACCTCATTATATATGACCTAAGAAAAAGGCAAGGTAAATTATTAATTGTGCTAATGAAAAATACAGAATAAAAAATAATGATGGTCATTTTCAAAATTTAGAATTTTCCTACTGGGCTTCTGAGTGAAAATATCCCGTGTCAGAACAAATGGTATTGCAGTTATTTGGACTGTAATCTCTTCCTAACGAGAAGACTCAGCGGTCTGATGTGGAGGAAGAGTGAGTCATTTTAATGAGTCTCTTTGAGACAGTGAAACTGAAACTGAGCCCTGAAAACATTTACTTTGGTTAGATGCTGTGTATGAGAAAGTTTTAAACATTAGTTGTTGTTTTATTTTTCAAGGTAGAAAAAGACTTGGAAACTCCAACCAACTTAAAGTGTTCAAACTTGGTGTGTAAGTAACTAGCTGTAATCCTATATTTGGGAGGGATGTGATCAAGAGATCCAGATTGGGTTGAACTACTCCATGAGAAACAAATCCAAAATTAGCCTAAAATAATAGGGAAGTAATTTATGCTGGATAACATGTGGTCAACAAGGTGGATAACAAAGAGAAAGAACATCACAGCGATGGTCAAGTACTAGGAAGACACAATAAGGATTTAAAATCTAGTCTGTTGGCAATAGGAAACAACCTACTAAGGATAGCATCAATTGAAAATGGGGACTTACCTCTCAGGAGCATAAATACTAACCTTATCCCAAGGAACAAGTTCATTAAATAAAGAAGGAGGTGGGACTTTCTAGAAAATGTAATAGTACAGAGAATGGCATGATAGCCTAAAATACATAGCTTGTTTGGTGAAAGATACTGGGAAGGCTGTCCTCTGTCCTGAACACGCACATCATGGTGCATAATGCCCTGAAACATGCGCACACAGACACAAACATACATACATACATACATACACACACACACACACACACGACTGCACTGAATAAATAAATACGCAAGTTAAATCAAACAAAAAGGGGTTCTATATATTTCTCAATATTAATATACTGTCTCTGTAGTATCAAATAGTCACTGGAGTTTTATAAGCAGACTTATGACATGCTATTGTCTATGTTGTGAACAAACAAATTCATTAACCATTGTGGCTATATGCTAAGACTACTTACCTAAACGTGTTGTGTTTATATAAAATGTGCTTTTCAATTATCTCTAGAAATTAAAATTTGATCCTACCTGGATTTTACCACTCCAGTATTTATTTTCCATATCAATAATCACGTTTACTAAATACTGAGCATACGATACAGGAGAGCTTCAAAAGTATTGCAAGTAGATCCTAAAACCTGATTATCACCTACAAATACACTACTTCACTTACCTAAATATTACACTAAGTGATATCTTCAAAGATTATTATAAACAAAAGAGTTACAAATGCCAGAACTAAAGAATCATAAATGAACACATGGGTCCTGGTACTTGGTCCAATAGGGCTGGCAATATATTCTCATATTATATAAAATAAAATTCCCCTGTTGGTTGCTGAAGGTTGAGGGAAGATTCTCCCATTGGAAGCTGCCAATCATTACTTTCCTCATGAATATAAGATGGAGGATGATGGTTTATTAAAAATACATAATTTCCTCACTGTATGTCTTAAAAGGCAAAATATAATGAAAACATTAGTCAAGGAAAAGGCCACATGTTGAGGAATACTGTAAACACGTATTTGCATCATGCAAATAGCACACAGAAAAATCAGGCTACTTCACAAGGAGGAAAGATAAATTACCAGACTCCAAAAGCAACAGATGTCAGTAAAGTTTCTGAAAAACACAAAACCTCAGTTTTGTTTAAAAATGGATTACTGTATAGGATATTTATTTTAGCAGATTTATTAAAATTTAATTTATAAAGATAGGAATCTTCACATAAAATGGATACAACTTGATGAGTTAAGAGAGTGGCATAATTCTCTACAACAATCACTAAAATCGAATTAATAAACCTATGAACTCCAAAGTTTTTGAAAATTATTTCTTCTTCCTTTGAAAATCTAAAAGTGTAAGGTTTCAAACAGCATACCTCTAGAACTTTTTCTTTACATTACCTAAACTTTGGACCCAATAGATAATGGCTTCTAATTACCTTCTCGATGATCCTCGGAAAACTGCTCTCTAAACTCCACTTCTCACCTACCTCATATAATTTTATATGTGTAGTATTTGCACTTCTCTGATGTACATGTTTTATTCTATACAGTGTTCTACATGTTCTCAATCATGGCTGTATTTCCTTACTTTCTAATGCTAAGCAATGTTCTATCATGTGTATATGGCATGTTTTATTTATCCACTCACTTCTCAATGTACATTTAAGTTGATTTCATATCTTGGATAGTGTGAATGATGCTTCACAGAATGTGAGAATATTAATCACCCATTAATACCTTGATCCCGTTTTCTTTGGCTATGTATACAGGAGTGATATTCTCCTGTAATATGGCAGCTTTCTTGTTAATTTTAAAGGTATCATAAGTTTATATTCTCATCAAATATGGTAATTTACTCAAATCATCACCAATAATTTTCTTTTTGAAAAATAATGGCTATCATAGCAGTTGAAAGGTGAAAATAGTATGGTTGTTTTACACTTCTCTGTTAATTTATGACGATGAGCACCTTTTTACGTCATGGTTGGTCATTTGTGTACTTTTGCTGGAGAAATATCTATTCAAATCCTTTTAGAAGTAGTTTACTTGCCTTTTAAACACCAAACTGTAAAAATAAAGCTCCACTTCAGCATACTAACAAGAAAATATCTAAGAGGATAATTAAGAAAAATTCTACTAGCAATGCTATCAACAAGGATAAATATATAAGAATATGCTTAACAAAAAGATTTGCATGTTGCTTTATAAAACACTGGGATAAACTAACTGAGACACAAACACAATATCTTATATTCATGGATTGGAAAAGTGAGGTTGTTAAAATGTCCTTACTACCCCAAACAACATGCATATTTAATGCAATTTCCATCCTGATATCATTTTAATGGATGTACTGTAAAATCCTAAAATATAAATGAAAGCACAGAATACTATCAATGCCTATTGCCATCTTAAGACAAATGAAGTTGGTGGCATCACACCCTCTGACTTTAAAATGTAGTACAATGCAAACACAATCTCTTTTTCTAATTTTATGTGTGCTACTTTGTACATTTGAATTTCTATATAAATTTTCTATATAAAGTTTCTGTTGAGATATTAATAGAAATTCTATTGAATCTAAATACAATTTTTCATAACTCTGTGATCTTATGTTGATTTTTTCCACAAAGGACACAAAAGCAGTCTCCCTTCATTTAAATTTTCTTTATACCTTTCAACAACGTTATATAATATTTATGGTAAAAAACTTTTATTTGTAAGATATTTATGCCTCCTTATTTTACTCACAGTGCAGTCAATGGGAATTATTTAAGTTTGAACATCAATTGTCAATTTAGAACTATTTCTCTGGCTATTTTAAAGACATCTCCATTCACATTAGCTCACTTGTTACTGATCTCTTTCTCTTTGTTGTGGTGGATTTTTTTTTGAGCCTCATCATAATGGCAAGGTGTATGAACATTATTTATTCAAACAATTTTTTTATAACGCCTTCTTTTTTTCTCCTTTCTTCCTGGAATGCCAACACGCCCATGTTAACACACTGAATATTTTTTCTGAAGGACTCTGCATTCTTCTTAATTTTTCATATTCTTTTATTCGCTTTATTCTAAAGATTTGATAACTTCTATTTATCATGTTTACTGATTCTTTTATCCATCGAGTCTTCCCTTAACCTCATAAAATTATTTATTTAAATCATCATGCTTTTCAATTCCAAAAGTTCTGTGTTCTCTTATTTGTTGTCATTGACATTATATGATTTTGCTTTAGACATAACTGCCTTTCCTCATGTGATAGTATTTACTAATAAAATAAGATAAGATAATTTGATTCTCTTCTATTAAGTGTAACACCTTAGTCAGTTCAGAAATAATCTCTTCTGTTTGTTCTCTCAGTAATGGTTCAGAGATTCCCCATCTCTTTGACTGTTTTATTCATTTGCTCTTGAAAATTTTACATTTAAAATAACATACTAAAACAACGCTTTGTTTCCTTTTTTCTGTTTTGCTCCATGGGCTGTTTATCTTAAAGTTTTAACAACTTTTAATATGAATTCTGTGGGATTTGTTTTCCTGTATTATACAGCCAATACTATGTCTTCTTTGTTAAAAATACAGAAATAAAATTGTTTTATGCCTATAGTCTCAAAAGTAAACACAGTTTTATTGATATAAAGCAACATTTGCTCAGCAATCATCCTAAAGATAGTAGGACTTTCAAGCTCTGCCTTTAGTACCCAGCGGAAACAATGATAAAATCACAACATAAATGGCAAGGTAGTATCTTATTTCGTTTCAAAGGTAATAAACACAAGTAGGAACACGGGAGATTGTTACGCAGCATTTAGTTGACAGGTTTACTTAATTGGTCAATTTTCTATTCAAATCGCTTTTATTTTCTTTTGTCTAGTATAAAGGCTGATTGGCACGCACACACCAACGAAATCAGTAGGAGAAATGGTTGTTTTTGTCATTAAAGAACTCTGACCATTAAAAATAATTATAAAGTTAGAATCTATCTCTTACATGCAATCCTAATCAGGTTCTGTATCTCAAATATCCCACAGAGTTACAACACCATCAACAATAACAGAAAATTAATCTAGTAATGAAAGCCATTATAGAAATTACAAAGACATCTGATTTTAATTCATCTTTTTAACCCTGAAGAACAGTGATAGCATGTTTTTAACTGTTTCAGGATTCTTCTCTGAAACTCTCCATAACTGATACTTATATTCGGGGATTGATACATTCTGGTACACACTTTTTTCCAATAAACTTAACTCTATGTTTACCCTCCTTTTACTTGGTAATCTCAAGTCTTGTTTCCTTCCTTAATGTTTATATTTTTCATTAGAAAAAAATCATAAATATGTCATTACAGATAGAATTCGCCTTAAACTCTAGAAGGACAAACCAGATAAGACATAGACGATGTTTTTTAACTACCTAAAGCAGGTTCTAATATAGTATGTGAATACTCATTAATTTATTTATCTGTGCCATCCTTATTAGTTTCTTTTTTCACGTAGGAAGACATGGTCATATGCAACTACGGTGGAAAAGCACAGACTGGTCAAAGTCACAGATTGTTTGTTATATAGTCTTATAAACAGTGGCTAAGGAGGCTAATCATAGTTAAATATCTTAATCTGTTTTTGAGGTACAATATTACAGTTTATAAAGTCGATACAAGAATATTTTGATGTTTTACTTAATATTTTACAAAGTAAGGAGATGGGTAAGAACAAGCTCTAAGAATAAGTTATTGGTAAGTGGTGAAATATCAGTAAAACTCTTAATGTGGTCACTTCCATGAAGGAATAATGCAAAATGATTCTAATGTTGCTAAAATCTCTTTTTTTCTCATCTGTATTTACTTTTTAAAGCAGAATGTGATTGGGCACTGTATTTCCACTCACAAGCTTTGCTGAGTTACAAGTGCTGCGGGAGGACCTTGGCTCCTTCAGCCAATAGTCGCTGGATCAGGAGCTGGAACCAAGCACCAGAACCAAGAGAGCAAGCGGAGGCTTGCCGCTGTTTTTAAAAGATAGACTACGACCCAGTGGGCTGGTATTTCAGCAGTTATTGGCTGAAGGAGCAGAAGACTCCCGCAGCACAGTGGGCTTGTACTTCAGCAGCTATTGGCTGAAGGAGCGGAAGGTCCTCCCACAGCATACAAGACCTAGGGAAACTTGGGATTTTGTTCTTGGTACTTTGGAAAACAAGGCACATGGGGAATTCCTGTTATTTTAACTTGTGTACTTACGTCTAAGACTAGTACATGCAGAATTAACTATAGGGGATGAAAAAATTTAAGATGAAACTTAAGCCATCTTAATTTTTTTCCTTTTAAACATGAAGCTATATCTTAGAACACCTCCAAGTGAAATTATTTGGTCTAATAAGGAATCCAGCTCGACAGCTAAACACTTCAGACCACAAAGTTAATAGGTTACATTACATTTTACAACAAACGTTCACCCAACCTCTTGAATCAAACCTATAGCAGCACAGTATCATACAAGTAGAAAGAAATTTTATCTTCCCTTCAGTTTTTATGCCACACTGATGTTTTAAATGTCAACAAAAATAAACAAAAGCCCTGGGAAATATAGAATCAGAAGGAATGAACGTAAGCATCAAACATACAGTTCTGATGAAGCTTACTTAGTCTACTTCTTCCATGTGTGATGTGTCATCATTTCCTTCCAGGTGTGGCATTTCTTCAGTTACAGCAGCACTGGTATCATCTTTAGCAATACCTAGACCATCTTGATGATCCTGTAGATCCTGTTAGTGTGTGTCTGGGGATCTTCCAGACTGAAGCCAGAAGACAGGAGTGCAGTTTCAAATGGCAAGATGACAAGATCATTCACAGATTTGTCGTTCTTGTCAGCCTCTGCCTTTTGCCAGAGGGTTTCAATAATGGAGTGATCAGGGTTTATCTCCAGGTGTTTCTTTGCTGTCATGTAACCCATCATTGGGTTGTCTCCAAGGGCCTGAACTTTCATGGTGCTATCCATGTTTGCTCTCTGCCCACACGTGCTTGTGACAACAGAGCATGGGGATGTCACCAATCAGTTTGATTCAACCACCTTTTTAACCTTTTCTCCAAAATACCTTTCATAATTTTGTGGAGGATTTTAAATTTTGTCTTTTGTTTCTTCCTAGTCTCTTTCTTCTCTTCATCTTCTGGAAGTTCCAATCCTTCTTTGGTAACTGACACCAACGTCTTGCCTTCAAACTCCATCAGTTGTTGCAGACAATATTCATCAATGGGCGCAATCATATAGATTACTTCTAAGCCGTGCTTTCAGAGAAGTTCCACAAAGGCCTAATTAGCAACTTGGTTCTTGGTCTCACCTGTAATAAAGTAGATGTGTTTCTGGTTTTCTTTCATTCTGGTGCAATAGTATTTGAGAGAAACCATCTCGTCTCCAGAAGCAGATGTGTATTATTGCAACAGTTCTGACAGTTTCTTCTGACTTTGAGGCTCTTCATGAATTCTAAGCTTTATATTTTTTGAGAATTGATCATGAAACTTTTTGTTCTTCTCTTTATCTTCTGCCAGTTCAGTGAATAGTTTTAAACATTCTTAACCGAACTCTTTCTGATAACTTTCAAAATTTTGCTTTGCTGCAACATTTCACGGGAGATATTTAGAGGAAGATCCTCAGAATCCAGCACTCCTCTAATGAAATTCAGATACTCAGGGATTAACTCCTCACAGTTATCCATGATAAAATCTCTGCGCACATTCAACTTGATGATATTTTTTTTTCCAGTTTTCAAACAGATCAAAAGGAGCACGTTTTGAGACAAAAAAGGAGGGCCTGACACTCCAATTGTCCTTCAATAGAAAAATGTTTTACTGCCAAATGTTCTTCCCAATCGTTGGTTAAGCTCTTGTAGAACTCTCCATATTCTTCATTAGTAATGTCATCGGAATTTCTGGTCCAAACAAAAAGGCTTTGTTTTGTTTGAGCTCTTTCTGATCAATGTACTTTTCCTTTCTCTTCTTCTTCTTTTTTTTTTTTTTTTAGGTTCCATTAGATTTTTTTCTTTTTTTTTTTATTGAGAAAAGGAGAAAAAAAAATACAAGTTTCCACCTCCTCCCAGCCTCCCATTTCCCTCCCCCTCCTCCCACCCTTCTCCCCCTCCTCCCACCCTTCTCCCCCTCCCCCCACTCCTTTCCCCCTCCCTCTACAGTCCAAAGAGCAGTCAGGGTTTTCTGCCCTGTGGTAAGTCCTAGGTCCTCCCTCCTCTGTCCATATCTAGGAAGGTGAACATGGCAACAGACCTGACGCTAGAGGGGCTCCCAGTTGCCCAAACCGAGGTCCCCAGTTAGTTCCTTGGGCAGCTGAGGATAGGGAACCTGAAATGACCCTATCCTATAGCAATACTGACGAATATCTTGCATATCATCATAGAACCTTCATCTGGTGATAGATGGAGATAGAGACAGAGACACACACTGGAACACTGGACTGAGCTCCCAAGGTCCCAATGACGAGCAGAAGGAGGGAGAACAAGAGCAAAGAAGTCGGGACCACGAGGGGTGCACCCACCCACTGAGACAGTGGAGCTGATCTATTGGGAGCTCACCAAGGCCAGCTGGACTGTTACCGAGAAAGCATGGGATAAAACTGGACTCTCCGAACATGGCGAACAATGAGGGCTGATGAGACGCAAAGGACAATGGCACGGGGTTTTGATCCTACGTAATGTGCTGGCTTTGTGGGAGCCTAGCCAGTTTGGATGTTCTCCTTTCTCTTCTTCTTGTCACCGTCCTTCTTTTCTTCTTTTACATCAGAACCAACATCATCTATTTCAGGTTTTTCATCAGACTCCTTTTCTTCTTTTTCTTTCTCTTCCTCTTTATCTTCTTTTCCTTCAGCTTCATCATCACTGACTTCCTTATCATGTTCCTTCTCGACAAAGAGAGTAGTGGGATAGCCAATAAATTGAGAATGTTTCTCCACAATCTCTTTCATTCTCCTTTCCTTCAAGTCCTCAGCTTGGTCTTCTTTCAGGTGTAAGATGACCTTTGTTCCAGGACCCATTGGCTCACCTGTGTCAGTCCTCACTGTGGACGATCCCCATGCTGAGGGTTCCCAGGCATATTACTCATCATCATTATGTTTGGTGATCACAGTTAATTTCTCAGCGACTAAATATGCAGGGTAAAAACCAACACCAAACTGGCCAATCATGTAAATATCTGCATCAGCCTGCAAAGCCTCTATTAAAGCTTTGCTGCCAGATTTGGCAATAGTACCAAGGCTATTGACCAAGTCAACTTGGTTATTCCAATTCCAGGATCCACAATGGTAAGGGTTCGATCTTGTTTGTTGGGAATAAGATTAATGTGTAGCTCCTTCCCAGAGTCTAGTTTTCTAGGATCTGTCAGACTCTCATATCTGATCTTGTCCAGTGTAGGTGATGAATTTGAAATGAGCGCCCTCATAAAGATCTCTTTGTTTGAATAGAATGTGTTGATGATCAAGAACATCAACTGGGAAATTTCTGCCTGAAAGGCAAAAGTCTCCACCTCTTCCTTCTCCATTCATTGGTCCTGGGTCTGTGTTTCCTCAGGCATCTGGGCTGAGTGGCTATGCATGAGATGTGACTAGCTGCACCATGACACTAAAGCAACTTGCTAAAATGTCTTAAGAGACTTGAGAGATGACTCAACAGTTAAGAGGACTTGCTGTTCATGCAGAGGACCAGAATTTAGTTCCCAGTAATCTTGTCAGATGCTGCCACCTCTAACTGCAGCTTCAGGGAATCTAACAACCTCTTCTGACCTCTATAGGTATCTGCATGCATGTGTGTGCATGCACACACACACACAAACACACACACATAAAGAATAAATAAAAACAAAATCTAAATGAAAAAGATATTTTTGTAGCTTCTAAGTTCTTCATTAGGAAGAGAATTATTCCATCACTTACAGTAGGTTTTTGGTAGAACAGGGATTATCAGTGCTTGGGGACTTTCAAAAACTTCATTAAATGATGCCTAATGATATTCCACTATACTCATATACTGGTGCCTCTGATCAACACAGAGGCTTCCTCTGGCTTCAGATGGTAGCACATTCTGTGACTCACAGCCATTTTGTAGAGAAAGTGTCTAAACTGAAGGTCTCCATCGTGCCCCTCCCCTCAGAGACTGTAAAACCCTGCAGAAGAGTGGGAGGAAAGACTGTAGGAGTCAGGGAGATGGAGGACAGCAGGAGAATATGGACCACTGAATCCACTAAACAGGGCTCATATGGCCTCAAAGAGACTGAAGTGGCAAGCATGGGGACTGCAAGGGTCTAGATCTACATATGTGTCATGGCTGTTCGCTTGAAGTTCTTGCGAGAGTCCTAACAGTTGGAGGAGAATCTGATTCTTTTGTCTGCTCTTGAGATTGTTTTCCTCATTTGAGTATTGCTTTGTCCAACCTCGATATGAGAGATTTCACTATGTCCTATTATATCTGTGAAGACCTATTCTTTTCTAAAGAGGAAAACAAAGGGCGGGTGTTGGGGGGGACAGGGGAATTGAGCTGAGAGGAGTGGAAAGAGGGGAAACTGTAGAGAGGGTGTATTGTGTGAGTGAAGAATCTATTTTTAATTAAAAAGCAAAAGAAAGAGTGCTGTTCCCAGCCTTTATTAAGGAAGCTTCTGTTCACAGTCAAGGATGGTAATACAGAGATGCAGGGGTGCTGACTCTGCTGAGAAAATGTGACAGTGGAATGTTCAGCTAAGGGAAAGCTGGGTACTCCACAGTCTTAGTCAATGCATTTGGCCACTTTGTGGGTCTCTGTATTAATCTGTATACTATATAAGGAAGGAACTTGATATACTGTAAAAGGAAGCTTCTCTCAGAAGAGTTGAGAGATGTTATCTATAATCTATGCATATGAAGATAGATGGCAGTTTAAGCATATATCTACTTATCAAATCACAGTAGTATCTTCCGCAGAGTGCCTCTGACCTCCTAGTCACAAGATCATGGCCGGATAATGAGGACAGACAAAAGTTTCATCTTGTGGAGCAGGCCTCAAATCTAGTCAACAGGTGGCTAATGCTGCAGCATTCATGTGATCATTCCATGTGGTAGTATCCTTCCAGGCCACTCGGGATTGCAGTGCAGTGCTGACAGTTTAATAGCAGAGTTGATTAGACTCCCCTGGTAGTGTGCACAGTACCTTCCAGGATCAAAATATCTGCCCAGTACAGATGAAGCTTCTAGTTCAGTACTGGATTGATTTCTCTGTGTTTCTTGACATAATTAAATGAAATATTCTGCAACAGGTTCTTTCTATCAATTCCCTTAAGTTAACCAAGAGCAAGGGCAGTAGTCTGTGATATTTGGAAGTTTATTTTACCTTATTGGTTAACTATGCTAAAAGGAGTGACCCATACCTCGCACTGTTCTTCCCTGATTGTAACTGTTTTAATACATCTGCTACTAATGTTGAGTGAATTTATTTTATTTCACGTGTAAGGGTGTTTTGCCTCTTTATGTAATTGTTCATTATGTACACTCAGTGCCTGAAGAGGCCAGAAGAGAGCTTTTGTTCCTCTACGACTAGAGTGGCAGATGGTTGTTTACTACTGGGAACCAAACCTGGGACCTCTGCAAGAGTAACAATTGCTCTTAACAACTAAAATACCTATTTAGGTCCTCACCATCTTTTTTTTTTAAATTTATTTATTAAGGATTTCTGCCTCCTCCCCGCAACCGCCTCCCATTTCCCTCCCCCTCCCCCGATCAAGTCACCCTCCCTCATCTGCTCGAAGAGCACTTAGGGTTCTCTGACCTGTGGGAAGCCCAAGGACCGCTCACCTCTATCCAGGTCTCCTAAGGTGAGCATCCAAACTGCCCAGGCTCCCCCAAAGCCAGCACGTGCAGTAGGATCAAGAACCCACTGCTATTGTCCTCACCATCTTTTAAGTTGATTTATTTTTGTTTTTATAAGACCCTAAGTTGCATCATTAAGTTATGTATTTGAGGTACCTCTGAATTTTAAATATGTATTTAGTATTTTATTTCTTTTTTTTTTTATTTTTTTTTAATTTATTTATTTATTTATTAAAGATTTCTGTCTCTTCCCCGCCACCGCCTCCCATTTCCCTCCCCCTCCCCCAATTAAGTCTCCCCCCAGCCCGAAAAGCAATCAGGGTTCCCTGGCCTGTGGGAAGTCCAAGGAACCCCCACCTCCATCCAGGTCTAGTAAGTTGAGCATCCAAACTGCCTAGGCTCCCACAAAGCCAGTGCGTGCAGTAGGATCAGAAACCCATTGCCATTGTTCTTGAGTTGTCAGTAGTCCTCATTGTCCGCAGTATTTTATTTCTTATCAGGACTACATAATATACCACAGATTTGGAAAAGTAGTGTTTTATTTGTTTAATTTTTTTGAGACAGGGTTTCTCTGTAGCTTTGGAGGCTGTCCAGGAACTAGTTCTTGTAGACCAGGCTGGCCTCAAACTCAGAGAGATCTGCCTTTTTTTGTTACCCGAATGCTGGTACCAAAGACATGCACCACCACTACCTGGCTAGGAGGTAGTGTTTTAATTTACATTCAATATGAGGAATTTCTTATCAAACTTAGTGATGTAGACTGTGCAGACAGTTTGGCAGAAATGCATTTTGGGAAAGTCATTTTAGCATATTAAACTTTTTTCTTACTTCTTAGAACATGGAAATGGTATTTTACTCAAGTATAATTTGGATATGATCAGCACTTTTTCTAGATTAAGGGTAAATTGCCTGAATTTTTTGTACATCTTATCTTGCTATATATCCTTCTATATTTATTCACCTGTGAATTTTAGCTCAGATTTTTTTAATTAGCTTCATATTTAGTCAATAGAAAAAAACAGAATGTAAGATAATTTCAGATTTCTCTATTATCTACTCTTATTCCAAATCCTAAGCAATTAATTTGTATACATGTAAAAACAGCCATTTTGACAAGTCTTCCAAAAAAATTGAGTCATTTCTTATGGAAACCAGAGCCCTATCTGTAAGAAATCCTATCTCATCAGGATAGGATTTATATATAATGTTTAATATATATATATAATATTTATATAACATTAATTAACTATCAAAAATAGAAAATAACAATAGTTGAAGCAAACCATCTGGGAGAAATATAATAATACTTGGCAAGTATTTTTATTTAATGGAAAGAACCAATGCACACGGTACTGGAAATGACAGCAATTTTTTCTAAAAAAAAATCTATTCTACTCTTTCATTTAGTTCAAAATCATATTGGCAGTGTTTCTAAATGAAATGATGACATTAGCATAATTTGAGGAGTAAACATAATAGAAGTTATTTAAGAGACATTTTCCGCATCAGATAGTACAACAGCCTGGCTGGCTTTACTTGTCTGTTTTGTTCTAACCTGCTAAGTTGCAAAACTAAAATAAAATATGTCATAAAAGGATTAACTATGAGGCTAATTTTTCAGTCTTCTGATGAAGAATTATGAATGGCCTTGAAAGCTTTTCAAGAGTCATCAGAGAACAGATGGGAAGAGACCGGCTTCTCTAAGGGCACCTGGGAATAACTCTAAAATCTAACTGATTACCCCCCAAAATAGCGCTTCATCATATGAATTTAATCTAAAAGCTCACCTGGCTGTATGCTAGATGAGTATAAAATAAAATTTTTAGTTTTATTAGTTATTTCATCCAAAGTGTTTGGGCAAGGGTCTAGTAAGAATGATATAAATAAATATGGCACTTCTCTTACTACAGTGCCAAATTTTGCTATAAGCAAAAGATACTACATTTTCTTGTCTCATAAGTATACTATATTCTAGAGAGCACCTAAAAGATTAACTGAATTCATTTCACTATTTTAAAATTAGAAAGGAGAAAATCCAATGCTAGTTCTGTAGATCTATTCTAACATATAAATAGTGTATACTGTAAAGCCTTAAATGTTCAGCTTAATTTCAATGTGAATATAAATTCTCACTATTTGAATTAAGGAGATATATTGGCTGTTTATGATGTATCAACATTTGTCTGAGTATTGTAAGTTATATAGATAAAACAAGATACTACCTTGCTTGAAGTAAGTATGAATCACAATGCATGCACAAAACAGTATACTAAAAGAACAAAAAGGGACGGTAGAGGAAATACACTTGTTTCTACATGGAAAGAGATCACAGTTTTATAATAATTGTGTCTTGAGACGTGGCTATGATTTTTCAAGAAACACACAGTACAAGAAAAGGAATTTGAAGGAAAGCAAATGAATTTGAAAATGCTGAAGAAAAATACAATATGATTTGATGATTCAGATGTATGATGAATTAGTGAAAGTGATGACTGATGTAACTGGAAAGCTAAGCTCATGTTCAGCCCCCCCTCTACTAAATGTGGTAAGCTAAGGCAAGTGGAAAATCAGAATGCAGCAACTGATGCACATATAACGGGCTAAAACAGAGACAGGAAATGCAAATTTTAATCTAGATTAAGAAGTGTGCATTTGTATAGACATCGTGATGATTTTAAAGAAAAATAGCCCCCAAAGGGAGTGGTCCTATTAAATGGTGTGCCCCTGATGGAATAGGTATGACCTTGTTGGAGGAAGTGTGTCATGTTAGGGACAGGTTTTGATCCTATGATCAAGATACCACTCAGTGACATCGTCTACTTTTGTTGCCTGATATCAACATGCAACAGCTCCTTCTCAAGAATTATGTCTCTCTGAATGCTGCCATGCTCCACATCATGGTGATAATGGACTGAACATCTGACTAGTACGCTGCCATATCAGTGAAATGTTTTCCTTTGTAAGAGTTGCTGTGGCCATGGTGTCTTTTTACAGCAAATAAAACCCCTAAATAACACAGAAGTTGGTACCAAGGACTGGGGGAATCCTTTGATAAGCATGACCAGGTTCTCATTTGGAGGAATTAGGACTTTGGTACTTTTGGTTAGGAAAGCAGTGGAATGTTTTAAGTGTTGCTTAAAGGTATATACTAGTAGGAACGTGCAAGACAGTGGTGCAGAGTACAATTTGATGAACTCTTGGGGGGGGGCTGGCTCAAGAGGTTTTGGAGGGGAAGAGTTTTAGTATGTTACCTAGGGAATAGCTGTATGACATTTTGGTGAAGATTGTGGTGGCTTTTTGCCTTTATCTGAAGAGTTTTTTTGGGCTAAAGTGAAGAGTTCTGGATAAACTCTACTGTATGGTTATTGGTTACCACCAAATATTCTAATGATTATTTTTAATGAAATGGAGCAAGGTCAGAAAATAAAAATACAAATCGTACAGATTATGATAAGGGGCACAAGGGAAAGGAATAGGCCTAAATCATGCATTCAAGAGGATAAGTAGATCAACAAACTGAATAGAGGTAATGATGACCTCAGGGCAAGACCCCCACCCAGCTAAATGTCCAAATTGTGAATAGAACCAGGAATTGTGGTGCACACCTATAATTCCAGCACATGGAAGACAAAGGCTAACAGATCTCTTAGTTTGAAGCCTGCCTTATCTACTAAGTAAATTTCAGGACATCCAAGCTCAGGTAGAGAAAGACGAAAACCTGGTGAAGATGTAATTGAATAAGAAACTCATGTTCCAGTACCAACAAGCAACTGAAATTGGCAGCTTCAACTAAGGTTTTGGAGTTAAAAATGAAGAAAGGGACTATGGACTTTGCCTCCACAACTAAGGAAAGTTGTTGAGGCCAGGCATGTATCAGGGGTGTCTTTGAATGGAAACCTAGAGAGACCATTGCAAGAAACTGTTTAGTTGAACCTGAATTATCTTGGTGGCCCCAAGATGTTAGAGATGCCTGAGTCTTGGGATACCTGGCCAAGAGAACTTCTAACGGGGAGTGAAACCCACCCAAGAGAAATAAATGGGTGGCAGTCAACAAAGCTGAATAGGTTTGGAGATCATAAGATCATTTTGACATTAGACATGGAGAGGCAGAGTTTGGAGTTTGCCCATTTGGTTTTGGTCTTGCTTTGGTCCAGTGTTTTCTCACTATGCTCTCTTCCCTACATTTTTGAATGGTAATGTATGTCATGTGTCATTATATTTTTGAAGTATGAGATCTCAATTTTGATTATATGGGGGAATTACAGTTAACAGATTTCCATGAGTCTCAGAAGAGACATTCAACTTTGAACAAGTTTGAGACTATTATACACTATAGCCTTTTCAAGTTGGACTGAATATAATTTTACATTTGGTCACTGGATAAATGAGACATCTGAAGAAAAAAAAAAGAAAATCATCCAGGAATAAAGTCCCAAGAAAAAGTAAATTGACATATTGGTATATCATATCCCCAATAGAATAAAATTTCATAAATTTTCCCAAATATTTGTTTCTGCTATTCTCTACATACATAATGAAAATAGTCTTTTTGTAGTACCAATCAAGTTAAAAAATTAAAGCTGACGTTGAAGTTGGAGTATGGCTCTCTCCTTCTATAAGCACAAGCATGCTTCTTAAAGTAAAATCCAAAATTTCTGTATCATGTCAGAAGAGCTACCTCATAAGGGACAATAGAAAAACCAAATAAAAGAACTATTTTGTTGCTATGAATCTCCTAATATTTTGCTCAATTTTTGAGACATATATATTATCTAAAATTTTATAATATTCAAATATATATTTTAAAGTTTTTATTATGTTATTAATGATCATATAGCATTAAAAAGACTTCATTTAGCTTCCTGTACATGATTTCAGGTTTGAGTCTCTATCAGATAACTAGGAATTAACTTTTTATACTGGAGATGTACATAACAAATATTGATCCTTTCATCTCTTGATATATGCTGCACATAACATCTAAAATGTTTAAGTTTTCTGCAGTGAACCAAGACCATGCCTTACAGTGAAATTTGAGGTTTCGAAAAGGAGGATAGGACCCCACAATGACAATAGCCTCAGGACAGTGATAGCACCATTAAGCAGAAAAATACCACCTAAAGATCGGCTTTTTTTTTTTTTTGGTTTTTCGAGACAGGGTTTCTCTGTGGTTTTGGAGCCTGTCCTGGAACTAGCTCTTGTAGACCAGGCTGGTCTCGAACTCACAGAGATCCACCTTCCTCTGCCTCCCAAGTGCTGGGATTAAAGGCGTGCGCCACCACTGCCCGGCTCTAAAGATCGGCTTTGCACTACAAAATGCTCTGGACAACTTCTAGGTAGCTAGCTGAGATGATCCCACCTTATAGACTACACTATTCAAGACTTGAAACAAGCCCTGCATTTTCCAATTATGCAGAGACTGGACAACAAATGATACAGCTACCTCTCCCAGGACTTGACAACCCAAATTTTTCTTTTTGGTCATATTTGATATGTTTTCAAGGTCAAACAGAGATATATTTTAGAGATTCAGGTCATCTTCAAACATTTCAGCAATCTACAGAACATGGCATTTAATATATTTTAATAACACAGTTTGTTCACTTTTTTATGACAGTGTCTACTCCTGGCAGAACCAATATTCTTCAGAGAAGATGATGGACATTGAAGAAACTGCAAGTGGAGTTTGCTATTTTTGTGGCAAAGGTTAGCTACTTGGTAAGAAAATGTTCTTGCCTTGACTGCTGACAGTATTTATGTTATACAAATCGGAGAAGCAGGACACAAAAGAAAGTGACTGCCAAACTTTGCCAAGATAAGATAGGACAACCCTTAAAAATATACTGATTCATAGAAAAGTCTGTTAGATATACTAGGCCTATAGACTGAAGATGGATGACCCGATATGGCAGAAAAACCTTGGGTGATTGTCCAGGCAGCCAGCTGTTTCTGCCATTTCTCACATTTTTTGGAAGTCACTTGTTTGTACTTCTTGTTTCCTTAGTTATTATTGTTTTCTCTTTGGGTCTCCTGAGGGAGTCAAAGACTAAATAGTTATAGTTTTCCTTTTTTACCAAACTCAAAAAAGAAATTCACTAAAGAAATGTGAAAGATATAAGGTTGAGAGACATACAAGGATAGTTTTGGTAACACAAGCTAGAAAATGAATTAGGTACAATTTTTGGACTCACCAAGATAAGACAGATAGATATGGAGTATTTTCTCTGAATTTGTCAAGTACAAATTCACTAAAAATTGTTGATGTATTCATTGCCTGTATATATTATATATAGCTATTTTACTTGTTACACATTTATTCTTTTATTAATTACAGTTTTCTCTTTTAAGTTTTAGACCAAAAGTGGAAATATGTTGATATCTTTTTTACAAAGATATCTGCTTGAAGACTAGAGGGCAGGGCTAGCCACTAGCTAACCACAGAGGTCTGGAGGTCTGTACAGACAGACAGGAAGCAATATGACTGGGCAGAGAGAGGAGGTGATAAAGCAAGAGGAAATAGAAACACAGTCTCTTTTTTTGGCTGGGAAATGGAGTAAGTATAGTGGTTGTAGTTTGTCTTCTTTGTCTTCTTGATCTCTCAGCATTTTCTCCAATATCTGATTGGGGCTTTTATTATTAAGACCTATTAGAACTTGTGCTAGACAGAGGTCTATATGAGGTATAGCTAAGGTAAATAACTGTCTATGGGAAAACTATTACTGAATATGAGTGAAGAGGTACAGATATGGCAAAATGATGATGATGCTTGCCTACCAAAAGCAGTCATTTTGAAACATTTACACACACACACACACACACACACACACACACACACACACACACACACACACACACATATATATATATATATATATATATATATATATATATATATATATATATATATGCATTTCCTAGAAAGGCCCTGAAAGTACTGTAGTTTGTTAGATTCTCAATTTTTTGCAACTTACAGGTAATTCCTGGAATAGAAGAGAAATAACACTTTGACTAGTTGATCTGAAACATCAGTTAGTCAAAATGGATTGTGTCAAGAGAGAACATAAGAAATCCTGCCTAGTAGCTGGATTTAATTAAAAAAAAACAAGCAAACAGGAATTCTTATTTTTAGAAAAGTATGGGTGATCTCAATATTTAAATGTTAAATCTTTCAAAATAAGGCTCCTGGGAAAAATGTATTCATTCTAGCTTCATCTAGGCTCTGGGCATTCAGTTTGAAAATGCTGAACTAGATGAAGTCTATGTCAAAACTAGGAATGAGAAACAGAAGTTCAAATATACAGTAATCAGACTGAAGGTGAGGCTGAAGCAATCCTGTGTGTAGAATGTGAATGCGTAAGAAAGCTTTTAATGCTATTTTATATAAATTAGCTATACACATTTAAAGGACTGTATACATGGTTAAGAGATTTGGAATCATGTTACAATTTTTGTCTGCTGTTTTTAAAAAAATGAAATAGTTGGAAACCTGATTGGTCTAAGCTGAAAGCAGAAAGCTGTTTTAGTTATAAGAGTCTGCATTAAGTACTAATTAGAAACTATTAAGAGAAAGCAGTCATGTTACAAGTTGTACATGGAAAAATATGAATTGCTGATGGACATTTTCAAGAAGAAATATTACAGGCTGACTTTAATGAATTAGATACAGCTCATTGCTAATTAACAGTATCAGTTTGAATGGAAGCAGTGAACCAAGGTCTTTAAAAAACAATTTATTTAAGTGTATTTAAGAATGGGTCCCATTATCTTGTTTGCATTGTAAATTTTCATGGGAAATATAGCATAGATCATAAACAGGTAAATTATTCCTATAAAGAGGTTTAAATTAATAATAACTACTGATCAAACAGTCAGGCTTACACTAAAAGGGCTATTTAATATGCAAAGTGTAACTTTCACATTCTGTGTACTATGAAACAGATCATTACAAAAGTGAGATTTAAACATTATTTATCCTGAGACTTTTTACCAAAAAAATCAACATTCCTTTAAGAGGAATATTTCTAATATTCCTCTGCCAATTTCTGCAAATGTTTTCCTCTAAAGAAAATAAGAAGTGCACGGGAGGTAGTTAATTCCAAACAAGAGCCAGGATAACTCCAAAGATCATGGGATTATGAATCATGGGGCCAGAAGTAGCTGTCAACAATCAAGAACAATAGGTATACTTCATTAGTACATTGAATAAAATGATAAAAGAATCTTTGACTACACAATGGCATAATCCAATGTAGAAAAAAGGTAAGTATTCATAAAAGCAGAATAAAAAGACTGGCAAACATAATGTCTGAGCAAAATTAGGAAACCTGTTATTTTATATGTGTTAATGTAATAACTGGTGACGGAGGGAATAAAAAATGGATCCTAATGGTAATATGGGACTCATTATTAATATGAAAAGCAACTTGAAATCATTTCTCATAGTAATCATCTTAATCAAGCAATGATACAATTTCATATTTTGCATCCTGAAAAATGTTATAGTATATAGTATTCAGTTTCTTATGAGACCTATATTGGCAAAGAAAAAAAACAAAATTCAACTTGTGTCTTTTAAAGTCTCGCCTAGACCAACTTGCAGTTTACAAGAAAGTTAGAGACTATGGTGCAAATTAAATTGCACCATGAGGGGATAAACAGACAGATCCAGAACTTTTTTAAGTCAATGATATATAATTTTTGAAATGTCAATATCAGTGTAGAGGAGTGAAGTGAAAGGTGCTTTTGACTTAAATGGAATAATTCAATAAAATAATGAAATGAAATGCATGAACTAAATGGGATATTAGTATAAAAATTCAGGACATTTTAACCTAATTTAGACATTCCAATGGTTACTTTATGTTAAGTAATATGCAATTTTAATTTTTTTTCTTAGGAGTTAGAAACACATGGCCCATTATGGCATGCCTATATTCTAATTGAGACAAGCTGAATAATAATGGCATTTAAACTTCTTTGAATACAAAGAAAATTCGTATCAATATATATTATATCCTTCATATGACAAAGCAGCAGAGTGGAGGAGAGACATCAAGAAGATGCATGATTGCAAAACAAATGTTGATTTAGAGAAAGTAAAAAGAGAATAAGAGGGAATTTAGGCATTTAATATTCTGTGTTTTTACTTTTCTATTTGTAGTATTTTTCAAGAAAAATGTTGGAAATGGCATGTGAAATGGTGTAACAGTTATAAGGTCTACCCTGTAAGCCTGACAACTATTGTTTGACCCCAGGAATCCAAGTAAAGATAGAAGGAGAGAACATATGCCACATGACCTTCCCATGAAATAAAAGATGCACACACTCACATTATGCACACATACACAATAAAATCAAAAGAAGGGAAGGAAGGATTGAAGGAATGAAAGAAGAAAAAGATATTGTGAAAAGGACAAATTTAAGTAATATATTCACTGAGCATCTTTTAAATTAAGAAAAGTTATTCCTTAGTATAGGGTAATATAGTAATTGTGTGAAATAAGAGGTGCCATATCACGTATCTAAAACAAAGATGCAATGTAATTCCATAGGACAAATTTTAGTGCTAAAGTCCATGGATTGCCCAATTTAAAGTTATGAAATTAATTTCCATTTCCTGTCACCTTGCTTCCCTCTTGGTCAATCTTGTATCGATGACATTATAACCCTAAATACAATACTCTTCATGATGCTGCCAGCAATCTACTTCCTGAAGCATGGGTTTTCACATTTCAGTGACATGTACCTCTCCTGGAATTTTCAGAAGAAAGTGATATTAAGAGGATGTACCTTAATGTCAAAATGACTGCACGGAATAGATTATGATCCTGAGCAAATACAGAATATATATGCATATTCCACGAGTCCCCTTGACAATCCAGTTAAATCCATGATTCCTAACACTAAGTCAATACTGCAAAATGCATCAGGAATTCAACTACAATTATTTCAGATACGTTGTGTTATCGAAGAGGAAGGTCTTAAATTTTTTATCAGTAAGGATTTAAATAATTATGTTTAATTATGTTTAAAATTACTTTCTTCATATGTACTCTGGACTAAGGACTGTTCAGTATTTCTGATTTATAGGTCATTACAAATAAAAAAATTATATGGCAGAGACATCTTATTTTGTTTCTGTGGTATAAATAACTTCCTCTTTACTTCCATTGGTGTTGTACTAAAAATGGGCTATTGATGAACAATAGTTTCATGATTGCAGTCTCTTTAAATTCCATGTTAACATATTATTGTTGAAGTATTACTTTATTTGTACATTTGCTAATGTGTATTTTGAAGTAACAGTGATTGAACTGGAAGAACCTGTCACTTTGAACAGTTTGAAAAATATTTACATTTCACAAAATTTAACTGATATAAAAAATTCATGAAACCCTGACACAAAACTGATCTGACTGGATAGATGAACATGAAAACTTTTATTTTGGAAACATGTGATATGAAATAGACAGCTATAATAGTCAAGTTTTTAAAACTTTACGAAAGCTGATCTTGATTTTTTAAAGGACAAAAGTACAGTATGTAATGTAGGTTAAAATACATAAACAAGAGAAGCCTTTCTAATCTATTCTTGCTACATCCATAGCTGTGTGATTAATCTACAATTTGGATAATATTTTACAACAAAGTCAATACAAAGTAGTTCTATAATATTAGATGAATATAAAATTTCAAACCATTTTTGGGAACAGATATAATGCTCCAGTAATTACTTATAAATTACAGCTTCCTTTTAGAAGTCAAACTAGATAAGATTTTAGTCACTCAGGTTCACATGCATCAGAAAAATGAGAATATGGTTTGTTCAAACACTATTATTCATAAAAACAAGAACAAAAATTGATATAAAAACAATCTTCCGAAAAATTTAATTATCGATATAATGTCTTCATCAAATCTATTTTACAATATTTCATGCCAGTATCATTAATCTACCCATTTCTTACCATCTTATTTTTACCATGTTGAGTCCACATCAGGAGTGACACTTATACGGATTTAAAACCTTTGGCATATCAACATATTAGTATATTTAATTAATAGAATGGTTGTATGATTAATACCAAGATTTCAAGCATAGAAAAAAGGATAGAACTACCCAAGAAATTTATTTAGAAATGGGTTTGGGGGTCTTTACTTCATCTTAATATAAAAAAACAATTTAAAATAAAGATTAATTAAAATGTATTCAGATCATGATATTATTCTTTATCTTTGGCAACTTTTGTGTATATATAATGTATGCATGAGAACTTTTGTGTCTGTATTATTATATATATTTTTATATTAGGCAGATCATGTGTAGGATGTAGTGACTCAGCCATAGAACTGAGTTTTCACTATTTATCATTATAGTCTTATTTGGTAAATAAAGGCAAGGTCCTTCTTTATGCAATAATAACCACTAACATCCATAACTGGAATAAGAATTCCAAATCTAATGTATAAAGTTTCTATCACTCCAATTCCAACAGCACACACTTGCCTTCCAGTGTACTCAATAGATTCTAAGGGGAAGTTAAATGGTGATTGAATACAACTATTTTTTCTATGTTTTATTTTTCTTTTAAATTTGAAGATATTTGACCTAAGTAGCTTTTCAAAATTGTAGTAGTTAATGTAGTTGAAAAAATATTAAACAATACCATCATTTTTACAGTAAATTCCTGGGCATTGCTGTTAAAATTTCATTAACTACCTATCTTCCCCACAGAATACTTATTTATAATTGCCCCCTTTCACCATCATTTTTGGAGAAAAAAATACTTGAAATTCAGCTTGCTAATGTTGGAATACACTGAAGATTTTCACATTAAGCGATCCTGTGTGATTTTTAATTTTTTTTAAATTTTAAAACATTCTTTTTCTCATTTTACATACCAATCCCAGTTCCTACTCCCACCTCCTCTTGCTCCACCCTGCCTTCCCCAACCCTACTGCCCATCCACTCCTCAGAGAATAACAGGCCTCCCATTGGGTGTCAACAAAGTCTTTTTGAGGCAACCTCCCCCCATATCTAGGCTAAACAAAGCATCCCATTAAAGAGAACCAGCTTCAAAAAGCCAGTTCAAGCATGAGAGATAAATCCTGGTGCCACTGCCAGTGGCCCCACAGACTGACCCAGTCACACAAAAGTCACCCACATTCAGAGGGCCTAGAGGGGTCCAGAGAAGTGGAGAGGAGAAGATGAGGGAAGAGGATAGCTGTATGATTTATTTTAAAACTCAAGCTTGGAAGTTTAAAACAACTGAAAAGAAACAGAGAGCAACTGTATGCATCTTACTCCCTAAGAGAAACAAAAAAAAAAATCTTTGTTGCTATTGATTAACTTCATGGACTTCTTGACCCAGTTTCTAATATCTTATGAAATGACATGTTAGAAAGGACAGTTTCGCTCTGCTAAAGCCCCCTGCTCCCTACCTCTTTTTCCTTTCCGACAGCTGTGTACAGATCTCGTGCCACCGCAGACTCAAGCTTCCTAATTTCTCCTGGAGAATATTGGCATCTGTTTTTGAAGACTGTTGAATTATTTCTTCTCCAGTTGTATTCAGTGTTTTGACAACAATTTGGCGCTGTCCAATGCCATCCTGGAGTTCCTGTAAGCCACCAAAAACGACAAAACAAAAATGAAACGCCAAGTCCTTTAACTTGAAAAAAAAAGTTTAAACAACATGCTCCCATGTACAGTTCCACCGAGAGGGAGAAATCGAAAGGCTCACAGTGAAAGCTGCTCCACGAACTTGCTATGCCCACATCCAAAGGCTACAAGACAGAAAGACAACTTTCATGTCAGTGAGAAAGCTCCTTCTCAATTCTACTGGAGGGTTTGTTTTGTAAGCTTGTCAGCAAGAGGATGTTACCATGTCCTACAAATCAATTAGTTGGAAACCTTCTCAAGAGCAAATTCGATTTCTTGTCCCCACAAGGATGTTGTATGTTTAATAGTCTATGAAGCGTTGTAAAATTTAAACATGTACCAAGTATTTGGATTTCTTAGTTGGTTGTCAATATAAAGGTGAAAAAGGACAAACGTACTTTATCTATAGTATTTTTTAAAACCTTCTGGAGCTTTTAAAATAAAAGTAATTACTATATTAAAGGCATTTATTTCAAATTCTGTTTGCACCAATCTATTTTGCATTATAAAGCCACATAAAACTGAATATTAACTGCTTTCAGGGCAACCCATCAAGAAACCTCTAATGTATAGTAATAAATCTGAAAATAATCTATAGCTATCAGAACAGTTTTATGAGTCATTGGTGGTGTCAACCTTTCATATATTCCACATTTTATCATAGATGAAATTTAAGAGTAAAGTATCAGAAAATTGTTCCATTAAGAAAGAAATGATTACAACCAAGTATGAATAAAATGAGAATGATTTTTTACCATTAAAAATACAAATTACATTCCCTTCTGTGTTAACCTATCTAAGAGATAATTTAGAATTTTAAAGGAAAATAACACATTGGCAAATCTGAAGTGCAAAGTAAAAACTTGAGATAATTTCATATTAAAATCTAAATGGCTCCCAAATCCTTGTGTTACTAGCAATATTTTAACAATACACAGATTATTCTTGTTCATACATATGATTTAAATGATTTAATATTCACATATCCCTTTACTTGTTCATGCAATACCAGCTAGGTTCATAACAGACATTTATACATATCTACCAAGTCAAAGAATTAAAATTGATTTTAAACTTAATCATCTCTCTATAAGAACTTCACTCATTCTCCAGTGTCAAACTATTTTATTAATCCCACTTTTACAGTTTTTATTCATTTATGTTTTTAATATGCACATGTATTTGCTATCATGAATTTATGTGCGCCACATAAGTGAATGTGCCTGCCAATGATAGAAGAGTGTATCAGATCACCTGCGAATAGAACCTGGGTCTGCTGCAAGAGCAATAGGTGCCCTTAACCACTGAGCCTCCTCTCTAGTTCCTACTAGTAGCTTTTTAATACAGCAATTTTGTAGTCTACTTCTTGCAATTAAATAACCTCAAAAATCAACAATAATGTTATCAAGGTCTTCATTTGATGGTCATATCACAGCACAATAAAAATGAAAACACGCCTCTTCAACTTTTACATTGCTGTCTTGACCATACTCCTGACAGTACATAATGCATGATGTATAAACATGTCATGTTCTCTTGCAACTAGCCAACCAGACTCATCAGTTACATTTCACACTTTTCTAGTTGTTCATATCGCCACTGTAGGCATTAATAACTATTACTTGGTAGCAAGACACTAGTCTTAACAAACTGTGACTGCATTCCTATTACAATAAAATAATAGAAATAGGGCCACTTTTTGTGTCTTACTCAGAATGCTCTCTCTGGTGCATAAGAAGTTTCTTTCTTTTCTGTTTTTTTTTTTTTTGTTTTTTGTTTTTTTTTTTTTTTTTTTTTTGTTTTTGTTTTTGTTTTTTAGAGACAGAGTTTCTCTGTAGCTTTGGAGCCTGTCCTGGAACTAGCTCTTGTAGACCAGGCTGGTCTCGAAGTCACAGATATCCGCCTGCCTCTGCCTCCCAAATTCTGGGATTAAAGGCATGCGCCACCACCACCCAGCTGTATAAGAAGTTTCAATCCGGATCTGTTCAGTGAATAGATCTGTGAATTAAGGGAAATGGATACAAGAAAGGAAGGAATATAGAAAGGCAAAAAGAATGAAAGAGATGAAAGGAAGCTAGCCCAATAAAACACAACACGATGGTATCATTGCATCACTAAAAGAATCATAAAAGAAGACAGGCAGTGGTGGTGCACACCTTTAATCCCTGCACTCAGGAGGCAGGTGGATCTCTATACGTTCAAGACCAGGCTGGTCTACAAGAGCTAATTCCAGGACAGGCACCAAAGCTACATAGAGAAACCCTGTCTTGAAAAACCAAAAGAACAAAAACATCAACAACAACCCCCCAAAAAACAAACCAAAACAAAACAAAAAGGTAGTATTCTAGCTGAAGAGATTAGAAACAGTTGTATAGTTGTGAGTTACAATTTCTTATATACAATAAGACAGAGACATGAAGGTTCTTAATACGTGATAAATCATAAGCAGAATGAAGTAATTATTAGGAAACATACAAAAGGATTCTAAGGAAGTTTGGGAGTTGATAAATGGCTAGCACTTAGTCACATAGAGGTTCAGGGAGAGGAAGATGATATCAAAATGCAAGGACCTTTGTAGACAATCTATTTCAGTAATTTTGTAGTCTACTTCTTGCAATTAAATAACCTGGGTTTTATATTGCTGTTATGAGAATGTGAGGGTAAGCAGAGTTATAACCATGGGCATGTATTGTGGATAAACAGAGTATATCTTATTTTTATTATGGAGTTTGTAATTCATGGAAAGTCATTTGAAGACAACTCATTTTCTTGCTCTGTGTGTTGCCACTTCCATGTCATCTCAGTATCTGCTAATTTGGAGGTGGAGGTGTAGGGATCAAAATGTTTAAAGCAGTCTGAGCTACGTGAATCCTTGATTAAATAATAAAAAGTGAAAGGGAAGGAAGAAAGGAGAGAGATACAGAAAGAAAGAGGGAGAGAGAGAGAGCTTTCCACTCTGAAAAAAATTCTACAAGTACCAAGCCTTTTTTGCTACTGAGTTATTCTAAAGAAGGATGGACTAATGATGAGGCAGACAGCGTAGCCAAGTATAGGCACCTAGAAGATAGGTTATTGAAGCTAAACTAGAAATTGGACAAAGGGTTAGGAAAGAAAAGTCTGGAAGTAATATGAAACGTTCAATAAAATCACCAGGGTTTGGAAGCAACTAGAATCACGCAAGCATACATGAGACTCCTGAAGGGAAAAGCTTTGCCTATAAGAGTAAGCATGGAGGCAGTTAGAAAGCATTCTTAGATTTCATCTTTGTACAATCACATGCTGCTCAAAATTACTCAGAGATTTGAAGCTCATAGTTTTAAAATGCCCAGGACACAAGAACTTACTGGACTCAGTAATAATAAAAGACTCAGAATTATAGAAGATGACACAAACTTGAGAGGTACTGTGGAGTGACAAGATGGAGTGTTAGGGGAAAAAAAGAATAGATATTGTACAATATGGTGTACTTGTATTACCAAATAAACATTTACTTATGAATAAATTATCATAATAAAATTAAAAATTATTAAAGGAAACTTATATAGATCTAGTTAAACTGAAGATTCTGCATCATCGGGTCTACAGAGGGACAGGGATTCTATATTTCTCACTCTCTCTAAGAGGAGGGGAATAGTGCCAAAACAGACAAAGCTTTGCATAGTAAGGTTGTAAAGTAAATGTCATGAATCTTCTGTATGCAAAGAATTTTTATTGCTGGTCACAATGATAAAACCACTTCAGATTTCTTATGTCAAACACATCCATTGGTAGTTTGGATCTTAGTGCTGAATCTCCCAGCTGATGTCTATGGTGACTTTTACAGCTCAATTGTAGAACCAATTAAGGATTTTATTATTTCCATATTGCAGATAAGATAGTATTGTGTAGCTAAAAATGGAATAATTACTTAAAATTATTATTTCTTAATCTCATTTATACAGAATCCTAAATCAAAGCCTTTAGTTTTCTTTTTTAACTTTGCAAAAGAAGACCTCATTAAATAGTGTATTGAATTTGTTTGAGAAGACTTTGTATCCAAAAAGAAATATTTATAGTGTATGTTCTACTTAAGAAGAATTTTCAGTTATAAAGCATAAGAGAAAAAAACGGATCAAACAGTAAATAAAAATTTTATTTGCTGTACCATGCTTAGCTTATGAGGCAGAAAAAGATAGCATTCAATTTACATTAAACATGAAGTCTCAATAGCTTCATTCACAGAATGAAAACCATTAATTTTAATTCTATAGTGTATACTTATTATAGGTAATGAATTATTCATTGGCAATGAACATTTTAAGGTTTGATATTAAATTAATATACAGTTGTCATTGGCATCCTTATCTACTTTTGTAGCAATTAACATCTAGTTTTAATATTGGACAAAATGAAAATCATAATTAAATCTATTGGATTTTTCAACATACTTAGAAAGCTTTGTGATTTGATTCCAATATTTAAGCATTCATTCTTAATAAGGTGTGCATATCAAACTCCCCCAGGGAGCCTTTTCAAAACAGAAAAGCCCCGATTTCCATGCCAAGCCTTCAGAATCAGAATCTCAGTGACCTGGCAAAAGGGGCAATGACGGTGTTTAAAACTGATATGCCATGAAACAAAGGTGGGGGCAACTAACTGTGAATACACAAGGGCTATGTCTGTCTGATAACGGTTGTATTGCTCTTAGTTTCCTTTTTAATCAGGAAGGGAACTGAAATTACAGAAATCATCACTGTTACATGTCTAAGTTCTTTTAAGTCTTGTTAAATTGAGGGGAGGAAACAAGAAATACACTGAAGGCAAAATGTGAATCATTTAGAGATGGAAGAATAAGAAATAGAGAAACCCTACTTTTTCTGTGACACACGGAATAAATTTTAGAAAAGACTACTTGTAAAATTTCCAGAGTCATATGAAAATCCAATGAATGGAAAATAAACAGTGATAAATACAGAAAAGCAAGGCACCAAAGTGTAAAACACCACAGTTATGAGAACATGTACAATGCAATGGTACATGTACTATGTAGGAAATAGATGAATTGCAAACTTCAAACTAAGGAATGAAATAGGTAAACAAGAGAGATACAGTATGATTTGGGAGATAAAGATGAAGGCTGACGGAACAAAGCAAAAGTATACAAAACCTCAGTGAGTGAATACCTAATTCTGTATCCTGTCACAGGGTTTCAATTATTGCAATCTTGATTCTTTTCAGGCAGGCTAATCATTGATTTAGTTTACTAATTGATGAAGAGAAAATATGTAAGATAATGAACCAACAAATATTTGTCAAACAGGCAGGTGAATTTTGGTGTGTTTTTCAACCTCATGCTGCTTTGTCTCTTTTATGTGCTATTGAAAATCATTTCCATTGTTTTTCCCTGTTAGTTCCTAGGATGCACACATTTGGAAAAATAGTCTGGGATCTGATCTCAAAGATGAAGAAAATAAATTTATTTCCTGCCTTAATTCCTTAACGCGATAGTCACCACTGTCTTCAGAGATTCTAACATGCTACATAACGTATCTTTCAATTTTTATCCAACAATGAGTTTTTTCACTGAATCAATCCAAAGAAGGCAAATTCCCAAAGTACAGAGGAGGCCCAGGGGCAGCGCATATTTGTTCAGTAATTTGTGGATTAGGTAATTCAGTCCTGGAGGCAGATGTAATGATCATGCATGAACAGCTGCAGAACCCAGTGAGAGAGACTGAAAGATGGCCAAAGCTTCCTGCGCTTTTGAGGAAAGGCCAAGTTGAAAGCAAAGAATCAAAAGTATAGGGTGTGAGACTGGAGACCAGGAAGGCTCTGAATGAGAAAAGCAAGAGTCAGGATTACCTACTAATTTCAAGATCAAGTCCTCTTCCCCATATGTCCTAGCAGCCTGCTGCTCTCCCACCCACTCCCCAAGAGTTTAGCTCAAAGTCCCAAGGAAAAGGAATGGCTTTCATTCTACCTTTTTGACTGGAGTGTTTTTAGGTCTTGACGATGATATTCATCTCCAGATTTTAAGTGTGCCTCAGATTTAACTTTGGGAAAAAGTCTGAAAGAGCTTTTACTAGTAATTTGCAAACTAAATCAAACCAAAGAGAGCCAGTCTTTGCAAATGAACATCAGAAAAATTTCTTAAATATCCCCTTAGCCTCTTCCTTCCCCTGGTCTCATTTTCTTTCCAGTCCATTAAACATTTATTATGCTACATTAGTAAAATCAGTGAAACCACATGTATACTTTTTAATGAGTTTTCAATAGGAACTGGGGTTAGGAGGTGTTCCTTTAGATCTCATCTAGTAACCTGTCTTTCCCTTGAGACACAAAGTAGGCATGCTCATTGGCGTAATTTGATCTTTGCTTGTGATAATGACTGTCATTAAAAGAAAAAACTCGTTTTAAAAACAGAATTAGACACTTTCCTTCTCAAAACAAACAGCTTGCAAGTGAACTAAATAAAAAATTATGTGCAGTAGTAATTTATTATTATGAGACTTTGAATAATATCTAATATCAAATTGTAATAAAATTTAATTTGCATGTATTTATCTCATTGGTAATATTGATATGTAATTATTATTATTACTATCTCTTAACAAAAATACCAGGCAAATTTATCATGAATTACTTTAAGTACCACATGTAGAAAACAGTGTATGTGTGTGTATTTTCTCTTTAGTTTTAAACAGAAATTCAGTGCAAACTGTTATACAAAGAGATATCATGCTTACACCTACACATACTTTCCACTCACCAAAAACACCACACCCACACATTCACAGACACACACAACTATGGCTTTTAAAGTTCTGAAACAGGGTCTTCATATTAAATCTGTTATCAAATATGTGCTATCAAACCATATATGTTTTAAAGTCCGTTTGTCTGTTTGATTGTTTAAATGTATTTTGTGGAGTATGTTACTACTATTCTACCATTCGCTAAAGTCAATTGAATTGCTTTAGAGAAAACTGTTGCCATAAAGTACACAACTTTCAAATTAACTACGTTTTTCTTTGATCAAACAATGCTAGGCTTTTCTAGGTTCACAGGTTTACTTAGTCCCTCTTGGGTTTGAAATCACTTGTGAGAACTTCAGGGAAAATGCCTGAGAACACTTCAAAGCAGTTTGTTTTTGTTTTTCCTCCATTTGTTCCGATTTGTTAAGAAAACAAATTGGCCTTTCTCTGCTAAAAGGCAGCTAGTGTCTGACAGACATGCTTGCTCCTTTGTTAAGTGGTCTTGGTTGCAGAACACATGATTTGGGTATACAATTTTTTTCTACATAATTGCTAGCTTGGTCTTCAGTACAGGTTAGATATTTCAACTTTGGACATACTTCAAGTAAACAAGAGAGAGAGAGAGAGAAAGAGAGAGAGAGAGAGAGAGAGAGAGAGAGAGAGAGAGAGAGAGAGAGAGAGAAAGTTTAGCATGAAATTAGGATAAGAAACAAAGAATTTGTTTCATCTGTTACTGCAAATACCTTGAGGACAGTTTGTTTAGCATTCCTTTTGTAATGCAGTGTTAAATAATGTTCAGCTCAGTAAATGTTATAAAACAGGGTTGATTCATAGAGAATGAACATGATATGATATCACTAGACATTTGGGTGGTTTCTAATTTGTAAAAAGTTCAAAGTAAATTTTGGGAACTATACTATACACTAATATAGAAAAGCGACATTAAAGTCAGTTGAATTCTTTCAGAACCTTATTTTTTTCCACAAGGAAAGGAGTAGTTTCCCAGGACCTCGAAGATGGAAAGACCCAGAAATTAGATAGAAAAGGTTTATAGAACCGATCTGTATGTTTAACATCTATTCATTGATTTTAAGCATTCAGTTTAGGTTAGGAAAGCTCCAAGGCAAATTAACACTATGTATCTAAACACGAATTGGGCATCATAGCAATGTAAAATCTTTTATACCTCTCCAAAGTTATAAAGCCATTAAATACAAGCTCATTTTAATTCAAATTCTAATTGCTGCTGTTGGGTTTTTTAATTTCTAACTCATTATCTATTGTGTGTTTCCATTCCTGTGTTTTGTAGAATCTAATGAGAAAAGGCAAAGATAGCAGCAATTGTTGCCTGGGCATACACCCTGGAAACCCAAACCATCAGGCACAAAAGGATTGATTCTTTCTCTGCTATTAGCATATTCTAAAATGTCAACAGTATGCGTGATTGTGAACCTCATCCAAACCAAATGAATCCAGGAGAGTGAAATGACTGAGGACTTAAGAAAATACAGTGCCGGAACAGTCCCACTTATCCATGTGAATATTTAAATGTCCAGCAATAACTACAGAGATGAAAACGAACTGAAACCGAATTGCCTTCCTTTTCAATCTTATTTGTGGAAAGGAAAAGAGGCAATTATGTAATGGAATCATTTCCTAAGGTTTTAGTTCTAGCAATGTGTTCCTCCTAAGGTAACACTCAGCATTAAACAAACTTTCCATTTAAGTAAAGCATCAAAGGAAATATTTTCAAGCCAATATTAACATCTCTTTTGAAAATGATTTTTATTGATTTATTTGAATGACATATGAATTTTGTCAGTTACCGGTCTAGAAACTACTGAATCATATATTTGAACCCTGCACTTGCTTTTCCTCTGGCTACTGTTTATATTATTGATACTCCTACAGTTCTTGCACACTTGATCCTACTTGCACAAGATTTTTACGCACTCTGGTCATTTAAAGATATATCCTCCAAATTGTTTCCTCTCAAATTATTTATTCCTACAATATTGTATATGACCTTTCTAGATTAATCTTCCAGATAGATGAACAAAAAGAATGCTTATTTCCTTGCCTAGTAAAACTGAAATAACAGAGACAACATTCAGACCTTTAAATCAGCTCTGTAGGAGATCTTTTCAGGCATGTGAAAGTGAGTTTCCAAGTCTACATGTATGATTCTACAGAGGTGGTTCACTCCTGTGCAATGGGGAAACTCTGGTCATTCCTCGAACCTTTACCCATTCTTTGTCATCCAATACACACAAACACAAATTTCTACTGTTCTAATTGTTACATCCAATGCACTAGACAAGGAGCTCCATGGAAGCAGAAAGTAACTGTTGCTGTCCCTTCGGTGCCTACTGTACCAGCCATGTGCCAGATACATGGTGGTACACAGAAATAATTTCTTAAATGGATAAATGAAGGACACCTCACAAATGATTTTATACAAATACTTATCTGTTTATTTTTACAAAATTCTACTGCAACACAGACTGGGTTTACTTTGTGGTGTTTTTTCTAAATCTATAATATCTAATATCTATGGTTCCAATTCGAAGCTTATAATTATACTCAAGTTTTCTAATATGCTTGTTTTAATGGTTTTTAAATTAAATATCTATGTGAATGAACCAATTGTTTTTACTGAATGTACAGATACTGTGTATATCGATAATACATGTGATAAAAATCACTATTAAAATCACCTCTATACTTTTAAACATGTAGTGTTAATGACTAAAAGATCATTGTTGATTGTTATAAAAAGAGTGTTGTTAACAGCTGGTCAAAGAAAGTGGAAAAACTTAAACACTTCATACTACTGATAAAGATGCTATGACAGTGTTTCTATGAAACCAATATACTTTTCCTGAAAAGGAACACTGTATTTCAATAAACTTAGAAAAACAAATAAAATCAAAAGTAGGAAACTCCTTCTCAGCCTCAAATTCCAGCCTGCTAAAGTGAATTTAAAGTGACATAACTTTCATCAAACAATAAGTAAGGTACAATCTTGGACAGATAATCTGTATATGGATGTCCAATTGCAGAAGAAATTATGATTAATAGTGGCAGGTTGGGGAACAATATAAATTAAAACTATAAAATATTCTTTCATAGATTATAAAATTGTGAAATGGCAATCACTGACCTGATCAAATCTTGAAAAGGTTAGAAAGAAAATAGAGCCCCGTGGAGCATTATAAAATGCCACAACCACTTTAGAAAACTGCTTGACAATATCTTATCATTTATATTCACTTCTGTATGTAATTGTTTATTTATAGAGATGGCAGACATGACATACTACACAAGTGGAAGTCAGAGGAAACTTTCAGGTGTCAATTGGTTCTCCACTTTCAACATATGGTTTTCAGGGATCAAATCAGGTAATCAATCTTGGTAGTAAGCACCATTCCCCTCTGAGCCAATTTGTAGGCCCAAAAGACATTATATTATATTACACAATGAAATAGTTAATTCAGTGATTGTACTTAAAAACCTTTCTTAGAAAATAAATGAAAATAAACTCTACAAAAGTCTTGTACATACATTTTCATGTATGCTTATCTGAAGACAATGCAAATATTCTTCAAAAGGAGAACAGAAATGGTAAAATACTCACATATGAAATATTAATCAGCCATCTAAATAAATGTTCCCATTTTAATAAAATATGGAAGAATTTAAAAAACTATATGATTATCAAACTAGTACATACTAAATGATTCCATTTATAAGAATTCCAGACAAAATAAATTTGTACTGATAGAAATAAGATATATAATGTGCTTATACGGAGTATGGATTGGCTGGAAGGAGTATGAGACACCTTTTTTTGAGATCATATAAATGTTCTATTTTTGACTGAGATATTGGCTTTTTAATCCAAACCAACTCTCAAAACTTACCAGACTTCATGTTTAATATTTATGAGTTTACCAGTTTTGCGGCCATGTTTCTATCCCACCGTATTTAGCCACTATAATTATATCTAGAAAACTCTAGCTTGTAACAGTTACTTCAAACACATGATATTTCAACCAGAAAGAAAAAAAAGTAGTCTTAAAAATGTATATATTTCCAATGACATGTTGATAAACAAATATTATATGGCAGGATATGAATATTACACAGACTGAATCATGAACTAAATGGATTGAATTCAAATTCCATATAAAAACAAGATTTTGATGTCTTCCCAAATATATGTTTCTTTTCATATGTATTTTTACTTCAATTAATAAATTATTGCAATATTCCTTTCAAGAACTTAACATAATACTATAGCTATGTTAAAAGATGTAATGAATTTAAGTATTTCCTCTTTTAATTTATACAGTATAGGCTTTATACAGTAGGCTAATAGTCAGACCTCAGTTATTTGTATCAAGAATTAAAAAGGACTCTGAAGCCTAATAAGGAGACTTGGGACAGACTTGATGAATTTACAGAGGTGATTTATCATTTGTCCTTTAATCCCTATACATAATGATGAAATTGGGCAATCTGTAATACACAACAGCAACAAAAACTTGATGGAGGAAGGTCATTGTTTAAAATGTAAAGAAACTGCTTGGCTGGCCCTCATAGGTTAAAACATAGGTGGGAGGTGTAAACAGAACAGAATGCTGGGAGGAAGAGGAAGTGAGCTCAGAGACACCATGCTCCCCTCTACCAGGCAGACGCGATAGCTCTGCCTCTTCACCAGGTCAGACTTGCTGAATCTTTCCTGGTAAGCGCACCTCGTGGTGCTACATAGATTATTAGAAATGGGTAAAGAGGCTGAAACCAATGGGCCAGGCAGTGTTTAAATGAATACAGTTTGTGTGTTGTTATTTCAGGGCATAAGCTAGCAGGTGGCCAGGGTGCTGGGGACGCAGCCCTGCCGCTCAAATTACAACAAAAACTAATGTTTGTCTGCTTGGGGTGTGGTGTGGGAAGTACTTTTGTCTATGTGCTGCTTTTATTGATTAAGGAATAAATCTGTTTTGGCCAATGGCTTAGCAGAATAGGGCAAGGTGGGAGTTCCAAGCAGATAGAGGAGGAGAGAGTAGGAGGAGTTATTGAGAAGCCATGTAGCCCTGCTGGAGAGAGATGCTTGATAAAAACTTGCCAGTAAGCCAGTTACTTGGCGATATACAGGTTAATGGAGATGGGTCAGTTTAGGATATAAGGAATAGCTGAAAATATGCTTAAGTTATTGACCAAACAGTATTACAAATAATATAGTTTTTTTTCTGTGTGATTATTTCGGGAGTCTGGGTGGTCGAGAAATGAATGAACAATCTTCTTTCAAAAGGGGAGTTAGGGAATTTTGATTAGATTAAGAAAGGAAAAATGTGGTGATCCCATGATCTTAAATTCTAAAGGATAAGATAGATAAATTATCCCGATGGAGTGTTAAAAATCAAAATTTCATAATATATTGGTGAAAATCACAAATATAAAATAACCGTTGGAATCTAATGAGAGTCACCACACTTTACATGTAATCCCCAAATAACCCCAGACTCTAAAAGGCTAGAAACCTGGGATTATTTAAGAAATACATGACCAAGGACAAATAATAGAAGAACAATGCACAGTGTCAGAAACTCAGAAGAAAAGTCAAGCTATGAATTGAGGTTTGTGATAACACCAAAGACAGCATCAGGGCCTTTTTACTTCCACAAAGAGCCAAAAATAGTAGGAACTAGAAAGACAAAAGTTCCCTGATTGGGGCAGAAGGAGGAATGTTAGGGATAGGCATGACACTGAAAGCAGAGTCATTTAGTTCCGTTAGTTTGTCTGTTCTGTCAAGAGAAATGTTCATCAGACTGGAAAACGCATAACTGTACAGTGGAAATGAAGCCCAAAATAGGTGAGGGATTTTTACAAGAGTACCTTACTGCTCTAAATGAGCTGAAAATCTCTTGTATCGGAGCAGTTACATTCCAGAGAAATGAGAGAACTTACACGATCCTGTCTAACCCTGCTGCCAATGCTCTTAGAGGAACTATGCTGATGTTGGAGGTGGCCAAATGTCATCTGAGTTTTAAAAAATAGGAAGAACTCACTGCTATCACTATCTATCTTTTTCTGCTAAATGGCATTCCTGGATGACTGAACAAGGTGCAAACAGTCGTTAACACAGACAACACAGAGGCAGCTAAATCTTGCTTGTATGACAACTTGTTTCTAAAAGGAAACATGTGCCCCTGAGTTTTAACTTGTACTCCCCTGCAGTATGAACAATATACAGTGACTTGAATTATTTTTCAGATGATAAAAGTAAATGTAATATAAAAATGTACAGTCATAGATTAAAGGAGTAAAGGTAATAAAATAAACATTAAACTTGTAAAAAAAAGTAATCGTAAGAAAAATAAGCCATGTAAAGATGGAATATACACAGAGAGTCTGTTTTATGTATATTATTGTGTTTTCTTTAAATTTTTTGACTGTGAAAGAATTAAACAACCAGTGTATATACTTTAAAGGTATTTTGTCTTCAAAATTTGGGTCTAAAAATGTGTTACTTTGGAAAAGAGGTTCTTCTTTTGCTTCCACAGAGGATGAGAACCTGTGGATTTATTTCCAGAATATTGTGGTTTGAACACCAAGTGTCCCAGAAAGGTCTCCATGATCATCCCCAAAATTATTTTGCCCAATAAAAGCAGTAAGCCATGTAGCCCCACCGGAGCAATTGAGACCTTTATTTGTTCCATGAGTATTAAGGGAAATTGCTTACGTGAACAGTTGGTGAAAAGATTTAGCTGATCATTGCTCTCTTTTGTTTCTTAAAGTAATTTTATTGGCACAAAAGAAGATGATAATCATATTGAATAGTCTGATCTTTGTATTCCAATGCTCTTTTATTTATTTATATTGTATATTATATAGTTACATTCAAAAGCTCTCTTTCTGTGCTGTCTATCCTGTCTTACTCAAGAACAAAACCAAAAAATAGATAATGAGAAAATAATATTACCACAACACATAATAAATTTGAAACAGATTTCATTAGTATCCCATACCTATTTAAGTTCTAGGATACATTTGAAAATTTCTTTTTGAAAAGCTGATATATATTGCCTAACACAAAATATTATACTCTACATATTATCAGAACAAATAAAACTTTATCAGTTTATTTGTCATAGATTAGAACACACTGAAACAATGGGGATGTTCTATTGGGAACTCACCAAGGCCAGCTGGCCTGGGTCTGGAAAAGCCTGGGATAAAACCGGACTCTCTGAACATAGAGGACAATGAGGACTACTGAGAACTCAAGAACAATGGCAATGGGTTTCTGATCCTACTGCACGCACTGGCTTTGTGGGAGCCTAGGCAGGTTGGATGCTCAACTTACTAGACCTGGATGGAGGTGGGGGTTCCCTGGACTTCCCACAGGACAGGGAACCCTGATTGCTTTTCGGGCTGGCGGGAGACTTAATTGGGGGAGGGGGAGGGAAATGGGAGGCGGTGGCGGGGAAGAGACAGAAATCTTTAATAAATTAAAAAAAAAAGAAATTGATGGATTCAATGCAAAGTTCAGATGACACACAATTGTCATTTATGTGATACAGAACAAGTTACATTATCTTCAGTTTATTCATTTACAAAATTTAAGCTCTGAACAGTACCTGATATAAATGCCCATTTCATGCATTTTCGTTTCCTTTTAAAAGATTTGTTTTTATTTTAGGTTTTTAAATTGTATTTATTTATTTTTGCCTCTATATAAGTTTGTGCATGACATATGTGTGCCTGTTGCCCATAGAAGTAAGAAGAGGGAGTTAGATTACTAAAAGAGGCGTTACAGACAGTGGTGAGCTACCATGTAGGTGCTAGGAATCAAATCTAGGTCCCCTGGAAGAGCAGAAGCCAGTGCTCTTAAAAACCCACCTGACATTTTAATTTCATTTTCCCATATGAACCATACAAACAAACTCAAAGGAAAAAAAACACATGATAATCTCAATAGATGCGGAAAATGCTTTGATAAAATTGAAAATCCCTTTATGATAAAATGACTGGAGAGATTAAGGATACAAGGGACATAAATAAATCTAAAAGGCAATTTATAACAAACCTATAACCATCATCAAATTAAATGGAGAAAAATGCAAAGCAATTCCAATAAAAAGAGGAACAAGACAAGGTTGCCTTCTCTCTCTCTCTCTCTCTCTCTCTCTCTCTCTCTGTATGTATGTATTTATTTATATGTATGTATACAATATGTATATATACAAAATAGTACTTGAAATTTTAGTTGGAACAATAATAAGACAACGGAAGTAGATAAAGGTTTGTATACTGGAAAGGACAAAATCAAAATATCATTATTTGCAGATGATAGGATATTATATGTAACTGAGCCTAAAAATCCCACAAAGGAACTCCTACAGCTGACAAAATCTTTCAGCAAAATAGCTGGATATGAGATTAACAACAACAAAAATATCAGTAGCTCTCCTATATACAAATGGCAAATGTATCGAGGAATTGGGAAAAAAAAACACCTTTCACAATAACCTCAAATAATATAAAATATCTTAGGGTAACTCTAACTAGCCAAGTGAAAGACCTGTATGACAAGAACTCCAAGTCTTTGGAGAAAGAAATTCAAGAAGATATTAGAAAATGGAAAGATATCCTCTATCCATGGATCAGTAGGGTTTACATAAGATTTACAACTTACAACAGTCTGAAGATGTAGCACAAACCCTATCTAAATTCCAACACAATTCTTTACAGAACTTGAAGGGATAATTCTTACCTTCATATAGGACATAAACGCAGGAGAGCTAAAGCCATCCTGAATAATAAGAGAACTGCTAAAGGTCCCACTATTCCCAATTTCAGGTTGTACTACAGAGTTATTATAATAAATTCTTCATGCTGTTGGCATAAAAAATGCACACATTGATTAATAAAATTGAAATGAAGTCTCAAATATAAACTTTCACACATATAGACCCCTGGTTTTTTGATAAAGAAACCAGAAATACACACCAGAAAGAAGATAGCATCTTCAACAAATGATGCTGGTGAAACTGAATGTTTGCATGTATAAGAATACTAATAGATCCAGATTTATCACCCTACACAAAACTCAAATCCAAGTGAATAAAAGACCTTACATAAAACCAGACACACTATATCTGATAGAAGAGAAGTAGGAAATAGTCTTGATGTTATTGGCACAAGATTTTATGTTCTGAACAGAATACTTATAGTGCAGTCACTAACATAAACAATTAATAAATTGGACCTCATAAAACTGAAAAGCTTCTGTAAGGCAAAGGACACCATCAGTAGAATAAAATGGCTGCCTGCAGAATGTGAAAAGATCATCAACCCCACATCTGACAGTGTGTAGGGATAAGTCCCTCCCCTTAGGGGGCGTGTTCGCCTCGGGCTAATGTCTGCCTATAAATTTGGTGAGCGTGCTCCGAGCTGTCGCTTCTACTTTCCTGGTCTCCGCGGGAACGGTGGTTCTGTAAGTCTATTTCTACATTAAAACTATATATATTTTTACAAACTGCCTGCATTCGTTTACGCCGCTACATTTTGGCGTCCAACGTCGGGCTATTTTGCCCCCGACTCAAGCGGGTAGCCCGCTAGCTAACACAGCACCCTCCTGGGTGCTGTTTTTCAGTTCGTGACTCCGGCCCCAGTGCCGAGTCCGAGACATACTCGGCCACACAGGCCCATTCTGCCTGCCTTGGCTAAGTTTTACAGCGGAACCCCACTGCCTGAATTAGCGGAAGCTTAAGTACCTGCGGTTTTGCAACAAAAGCTGCCACAGCGGCAGATTTGGTCTGACACAAAGTGACTTGGCAGGGCAGTGGTGGCGCACGCTTTTGATACCAGCACTTGGGAGGCAAGGGCAGGCGGATCTCTGTGAGTTTGAGGCCGGCCAGGCAGTGGTAGCACACGCCTTTAATCCCAGCACTTGGGAAGCAGAGGCAGACGGATCTCTGTGAGTTTGAGGCCTGCCAGGCAGTGGTAGCACACGCCTTTAATCCCAGCACTTGGGAAGCAGAGGCAGACGGATCTCTGTGAGTTTGAGGCCTGCCAGGCCGTGGTAGTGCACGCCTTTAATCCCAGCACTTGGGAGGCAGAGGCAGGCGGATCTCTGTGAGTTCGAGGCCAGCCTGGTCTACAAGAGCTAGTTCTAGGACAGGCTCCAAAAACACAGAGACCAACAACTGGCAGGAACCGATCATTGCAGGTAAAAAATTTTTTCTTTTATAAATAAAATGTCTGAACACATTACTGTTCAAGAATTTAACAGTTTTTAATTGTACCATGTGGGAGATTTTACAAGAGGTGTCTGTCACGCCACCTCTATGGATCCTTCTGGGATTCGTAGTTTTCATTGGCACCAAATGGTTTGATAATAGAAATATGATAAAGTCTTTACGAGACGAATCCAGGATTCTTAAGGCAGAGATAGAACGCTTAAAAACAATTGAGAATGATAACAATCTTCTCAAGAATCAGTTTGAAGTTCTCCAGACTGATAACAATCTTCTCAAGAATCAGTTTGAAGTTCTCCAGACTGATAACAATCTTCTCAAGAATCAGTTTGAAGTTCTCCAGACTGATAACAATCTTCTCAAGAATCAGTTTGAAGTTCTCCAGGCTGATAACAATCTTCTCAAGAATCAGTTTGAGGCTCTCCAGGCTGATGTTAAGGAGAAATTCATTACTATGGAAGAGGGAACAGCTGATCTGGATCGTAAGGTTCAGTCCCTCTCTGTAGGAACTGAAACATTAGTGGCTGATATTAAGGAGAAATTCATTACTATGGAAGAGGGAACAGCTGATTTGGACAATAAGATTCAGTCCCTTTCTGTAGGAAATGAAACATTAACTGAGAGAATCAAAACTGCTGAATGTGACAATCGGATTTTGTCTAAAGCTTATGACAAATTGATGGAAAGAGTGTCAATACAAGAAGGCACAGTTTATGCCATAAAAATTATGTCCAAAGATAAGATGTTATCTCTAACGGACAAACTTCATACTTTAGAATCCTCAATGAAGGCTTTGGAACATAATTCTGGACAGGAGATTCAGACATTGCAGAAGGCAATAGTGAATAGAATTGAAAAGATTGAGGAATTTCTAAATTCTGATGAAGAAGAGCAAAGGGTAGAAGGGCAAATTTTAACTACATCTGTGGGTAAATCTCTCCGGGACAATTTCCACAAAGCTCTACCGACAGCTCTACCTGCCTTTCCAGTAATAACAACAGAGAAGGTGGTTGGTTCCAGAAACCCTAGGGTCATCAAGGAGGATACATGGGAGCCTGTCCGTATGAATGACCTCAAGGAAATTAAACAGGCTGTCATGACTTTTGGGATGCAAGCCTCTTTTGTTAAAGAGATGCTAAGATCTTGGGCCACGACAAACAAAGCAACCCCCTTGGACTGGCTCCAGCTGAGCTCTGCAGTACTTGAGAGTGGACCACAATTGAAATGGCAATGCTTATTCAGGCAAGAGGCTAAACTCTTAGAACAGCAGGAAAAAGCAAAGGGAATTGACATTTCCCTAGATAAAATTCTAGGTGAAGGGATCTTTTCCGACCCTCAGGAACAAGCTAATTTGGATGAAAACACACTCTCCATGTGTACTACAGCAGCCTTAAGGGCTTGGGACAGGGTACAAGACCCAGGACAGAGAATAGAATCATTTGTCAGAGTTAAACAGGGTCAGAGAGAACCCTTTAGTGACTTTTTACAAAGATTAACTAAGGCTGTACAAATAGGGATATCTGACCCAGAAGCAAGACGTATAATGATTGAGTCTTTGGCTTATGAAAATGCAAATGTGGAATGCAAAAGGATTTTGGGGCCTTTAAAGCTCAGATCAGCGCCTTTGGAAGAATGGGTCTTGCATACACTCAATGTTGATACATTTGATTATGGCACTGAAGCATGGGTAGAAGAAGCAATTTCCAATGGTAAAAGGAGACACCAGAATACCAAATGTTTTAATTGTGGCAAAATGGGTCATATGAAAAGGAATTGTAGACAACGGATTTTCAGAAATAATAATAATAATAATGCATCTTTCAGAAATAATAATAATAATGCATCTTCTAGATATAACAGAAATAGGAGGACTCAGCCTTCAGGTTTATGTAGAAGATGTGGAAAAGGCAGACATTGGACGAATGAATGCAGGTCTACAAGAGATAGACAAGGCAACCTGATACAGTCGGGAAACGTGAGAGGGGGGCCTCACAGGCCCCCATGGCAAACATGGTTCAGTCATATCCAGTTTCTGCAGAGAACGTGCCTCATCAGGACAATTAGGAAGCCCCATGCCTACTGTTACAAGCAATAATGATCAGAAAGATAAGTTACGTGTGTTTTGGCAAACTTCTATAAATGATCAAAGACCTAAACTGAGAGTGTGTGTAAATGGCATTTTTATTACTGGCCTGCTGGACACAGGTGCTGATGTAAGTATCATTACCCCAGAATCTTGGCATCCGTATTGGCCTCTTCAGAATGTAAATGTTCAGCTCCTGGGAATTGGAACCCTATCTCGAGTAAGGCAGAGCACGAGATGGGTTGAATGTATAGGGCCAGAGGGACAAATAGGAAAATTAAAGCCATATGTAGCCAATATCGCAATGAATTTATGGGGTCGTGACCTATTACAACAATGGAATACCGAAATTAACATTCCTGCTACTTCTAGAGCCTATAGTTCTGAGAATAATATTAAAAGATATTACAAACGGAGAAAACCGGCCATTCGGGCTGTACAAGAACAAGCAATTGATGTCCCTTCAGAGATACCAACAGCCTTGCCTCTAAAATGGTTGACTGAGAAACCAATATGGACAAAGCAATGGCCTTTAGCTGAGGAAAAGTTACAGGCTTTAGAACAGCTGGTACAAGAACAATTAGATGCTGGACATATAGAAGAATCTACCAGCCCCTGGAATTCTCCTGTATTTGTGGTTAAGAAAAAATCAGGTAAATGGAGAATGGTGACAGATCTCAGGGCCATCAACAAGGTTATTCAACCTATGGGCCCTCTGCAATCTGGAATTCCTTTGCCCTCTTTATTACCAAAAGGATGGCCTCTCATAGTTATTGATTTAAAGGATTGTTTTTTCACTATACCTTTGCAAAAAGAAGTTAGAGAAAAATTTGCCTTCACAGTGCCTACTTATAACAATTCTCAACCTTCGAGGAGGTACCACTGGACCGTTCTCCCCCAGGGTATGTTAAATAGCCCCTCCCTGTGCCAATATTTTGTGAACCAACCATTGCAAATAATACGCAAGAAATTTCCCAAATCTATAGTATACCATTACATGGACGACATCTTGTTATCCGATTCAAACATGGATACCTTGAACAGACTGTTTGAAGAAATAAAGATACTTTTACCTAAATGGGGATTGCAAATCGCTCCTGAAAAGATTCAGAAGGGAGATTCTGTTAATTATTTAGGTTATAAAATAGGTTTGCAAAAAATTAAGACACAAAAAGCACAAATTAGGAGAGATCGCCTACGGACTCTTAATGACTTTCAAAGACTGTTAGGAGACATTTCCAGTCTACGACCAGCTATTGGAATAACACCTGATCTAATAATTCATTTGAACAAAACCTTGGATGGTGATAAAGATTTAAACAGTCCCAGAGAATTAACAGCTGAAGCAGAAAAGGAACTGACAATGATTGAGGAAAAATTACAACAGGCACATGTGGACAGGGTGAATCCAGAGCTTGATTGTATTCTTGTCATACTACCATCAAAAATTTCTCCTACAGGAATTTTAATGCAGAGAGATGATATTATTTTGGAATGGATCTTTTTACCACATAAACCAAGTAAGAAACTGAAAACTTATGTGGAAAAAGTCTCTGAGTTAATTATAAAAGGCAAGCTGAGACTTCGTCAACTAGCAGGCATAGACCCAGCAGAAATTATAGTGCCCTTCACTGCTGATGAACTAAAGAAATTATGGGAAGATAATGAACCATGGCAAAGAGCTTGTGCTAATTTTTTGGGAGACATTAATAACAACTATCCAAAAAGCAAGCGGCTTAACTTCATTAAGAGAACTTCTTGGATTCTTCCTCGAATCGTCCGTGATGCTCCAATAACTGGAGCCCGTACATTCTATACTGATGCCAATAAATCAGGGAAGGCAGGTTACAAATCAGAAGACTTGGATAAGGTGGAACAAAGTCCGTATAATTCTGTCCAGAAGGCAGAATTATATGCCATTCTTATGGTGCTAAGGGATTTTAAAGAACCTATTAATATAGTTACAGATTCACAATACGCAGAAAGAGTTATTTTACATATTGAAACTGCCGAATTTATACCTGATGATACTGAACTAACCTCATTGTTTCTCCAGGTTCAAGATTTGATCAGGAACAGGCTTTGCCCTATGTACATAACACACATCCGATCCCATACGGGTCTGCCAGGTCCTCTAACACAAGGTAATGCAGAAATTGATCAATTACTGATTGGTAGTGTGCTACAAGCCTCTGAATTTCATAAAAAACATCATGTTAATAGCAAAGGTTTGAAGAAAGAGTTTTCAATTACATGGCAACAAGCTAAGGAGATTGTAAAGAAATGCCCTACTTGCTCTTTCTATAACCAAACGCCACTGCCTGCAGGGGCTAATCCAAAGGGCACCCAAAGGAATGAAATCTGGCAGATGGATGTGTTCCACTTTGCAGAATTTGGCAAATTAAAATATGTTCATCACACCATTGACACTTATTCAGGCTTTCAGTGGGCAACTGCTTTAAGTTCAGAAAAAGCTGATTCAGTAATCACTCATTTATTAGAAGTCATGGCTATCATGGGTATACCTACACAAATAAAAACGGACAATGGTCCTGCTTATGTTTCTAGGAAAATGAAACGGTTTTTTGATTATTACAATATCAAGCATGTTACAGGTATACCATACAATCCTACAGGTCAAGCAGTCATAGAAAGATCAAATCGAACTATAAAAGATATGTTGAACAAACAGAAAGGGGTGGAAAACACCCCCAGAAATAGGCTACATAATGCTTTGTTAACCTTGAATTTTCTCAACGCTAATGAGAAGGGAACAACGGCTGCAGAAAGACATTGGATAATGGAAAAGTCTACTGAACTAAATCAACCAGTTAATTTCAAGGATGTGCTGACTTCACAATGGAAGCCAGGATATGTGCTACGTTGGGGAAGGGGTTTTGCTCTTATCTCCACAGGTGAGGAAAAATTGTGGATACCATCAAAATTAATAAAGATTCGGTTTGAAGAAGAGAAGCCACTTGGAAAAGATAAATAACAATTCTTTCATAAGGATGGCGAACATACTGATGGTAAGAAATACAGATAGGTTGGAGGCAGGGTTCTTTTCTTATCTCCACAGGAAAATACTCATCTTCAAAGAAATTGAGGGACCCTGAATATTTAATTACTGATGGATGGACACATTTTGTAAGTATTAATTTTTATTTATATATCTTATTAAACATTTCTTTATAAATATATAGAGCTGGTTTTGAAGTTGGACTCTGGCTCAGTCCCTCTCCAATTCCAAGCCTGTTAGTAAGAGAAAAACCCAGAGTTTCTGGAGTTTCTGTCTCATGTCAAGAGCCATGATATGGGACAGAAAGAAATATGAGTTTAGAAAACATCCTTGCTTTTCTTCATATCTATCATACTTTTCATTGAAAATATATATCATGCCTTTTATTGAATATATATATGTATGTATATATATGTCTATATGATTAATGTTTAAGTTTTTCACAATGAACAATGAGTTTTTCCCGAAGTGACATTTGAAGTTTCCAGGAAGAAGATGGGGCCCCACAACAACAACTCTACCTGGTTGATATGACGTCATGATACTGACAGCGCTACTACAAGACCTGTTTTGGATACCAGCTGCACAAGACGATCCCAACTTGGTTAGCTGAAATGGTGCACATCTTGTACAACATTCTGGCCAGACCTCCACAAAATACTCAGAGACTATTTGCAATTTTAAAAGACATTGATCTTGAAATTTAACCCATCATTTTACTTTCACAGGATCCCCCAGAAAGAACATCACCCCCATGACAGCTGGAAGTAATTCTAGAGGACGACGTCCCCTCTCCCAGTAAAGTTTACCCCTGGGTTTAGGGACATCATTTAGGGGTTGGGAGGTTGGGGGAGGAATTTTATAAGCTCAGGGATCATTTTGAAAAAAAAAAAAAGAGGGAATGATGGGATTATAGATTTATAATTGTGAGTTACTGCTTTTAGACAAATATATTGGTATCAATTCTTGTATATTGAAACAAAGTTAAATTATATTGACTATTGTATGCATGCATGTTTCTATGTCTGTTTAAAACATTTTTATGTATTGACATATATTGTATTGATATATATATTGTATACATTTACCATATTGCAATGTACATTTCTACCTCTGATTAAGATACTTATATAATATTTGTGCATTGATATATATTTACCATATATATCAATGTATATATCAATGTATATCAAAAAAATGTATATTTTTACAGTGTTTATATTTGGAGGTCATTATCCTCATTTGTTACACAGTTGTTTATTGTCTTAGTCTTTAAGTTAGATAGATATTGAGAATTATATAGATAAATAGTCATGTAAGTTTGTCATTTATAATCAGACTAATCAGGTTCTTTAGATATATAGAGATTATACTCAGTATAGATAGATAATCTTCAACCTCTTCAAAGAGCTGTAGAAAATGGCCTTTAATCTAACTCAGAGTTTCGTGATAGTGAGACACAATTGCTCCTGGCAACACCACTCCATTCCCGAGAGAATGTTGAGCACCAAAGACACTCCACCTGGAGCCTTTCTATTTGGCAGAACTGGCCTTTGGGCAAAGAAATGCCTATACCTCAACCACTGACACAGATACAGAGCGTGCATCAATGGATAAAACAGGACTGTCATATCCTGCCAAGACAGGGTAAGATAGTTTTGAAAAGTTCCTTGCCTTTAATAATGGTATGTCAGTTATGTTAGGCCTTAGCCAAAATTGGTTGACTCAACATTGCAAACGAGACTTTGGGTGATTGCCCAGGTAATCAGTTGTCTCTGTCAATTGTTGCACATTTTGGATATATCTCGTTTGTTGAGTAGTGTTTATTCCCTTCTCAGATCTTTGACTGAGTTGAAGATTATATAATTGTAGTTACTCTTTACATTATTTGGACTCCTTGGGATAGAATGTTTAGCAAAGCTTTTGTTCTCAATATTGTTTGTTATATTTATTATTTGTTGTTATTGTATGTAGTTGTATTTGGTTTAGTTCTGTCTTATTTAGACAAAAAGGGGAGATGTAGGGATAAGTCCCTCCCCTTAGGGGGCGTGTTCGCCTCGGGCTAATGTCTGCCTATAAATTTGGTGAGCGTGCTCCGAGCTGTCGCTTCTACTTTCCTGGTCTCCGCGGGAACGGTGGTTCTGTAAGTCTATTTCTACATTAAAACTATATATATTTTTACAAACTGCCTGCATTCGTTTACGCCGCTACAACAGTGGGCTGATTGGGCCAATCAGCTTATAATTTATGGAGACCTATGTGTGATTTTCTTTGGGGCTAAACAGTTGTGGGGAACTGGGCAGGACAAAATCCCCCAACAAACAAGCAGGACTGGCCCTCCATGTTAGAGAATGGCACCCACGTGGATAACTGCATACACAGAAAGCATGAAAAAGCTTGGGAAAGACTAAAGCATTTTGGTTTTCAGCCTTAGCAAGAAAAAAGCTGAGCTGTTTTAAAATGCCAGTTTTCTGGGCCGTCTTGCCAGGGAAAACTCTGATTCTTTCAAGCAGCTGGTCCAGGCAATGGAGCTATGGATACAATGTTGCAGCTTGCTTCCTGGCAAGGACCTTGAAATGCCACAGGAGCTTTTCAGTGATGTTTACACACTGTTGCAGCTTTCTTCCTGGCAAGGACCTTAAAATGCCACAGAGTTGTGGCAAAATCTTCTCCATATTCCTTACCAAATTAAAGACCCATGTGGTCAGAAAAAGAGAGATATACAGTAAAGAGAGATTCAAAGAGGAAGAAAACCTCTAAACGGTTTACAATGTGCTAAAAATATATACAGGCTAAAGGGTAAAGTTCTCAGAGTTAGGAAGAAAGAAAGAAAGAGAGGGGGGGAAGGAGGGAGAGAGGGAGGGAAGGAGGGAGGGAGGGAGGGAGGGAGGGAGGGAAGGAAGGAAGGAAGGAAGGAAGGAAGGAAGGAAGGAAGGAAGGAAGGAAACCTGGGAGGCAGAGACAGACAGATCTCTGTGAGTTCAAAGATAGCCTGGTTTTCAGAGGGAATTTCAGGACAAAGATATACAGAGAACCTGTCTCAAAAAGCCAAAAGTTAAAAGTAAAAATACAAGAAGTAGAGGTTAAAATAAAGCCACGTAAAGATGGAAAATATACAGAGAATCTTGATACTGTATGTTATTATGCTCTCTTTAAATTGTTTGAATGCTGAGGAAGGAGCAACAGCTGCTAAAAGGTATTTGCTTATAAATGCGGCAGAATTAATCAAAGACAGGTATTTTAAAAATACTTTGGCTTCAAAATTGAAGTCAAAAGGTATGTTACTTTGGACAAGTGATTTTGCTTTTGTTTCCACAGAAAATGAGAGGCTGTGGATTTATTCAGAGTTAAGAAAAATCAACTTTGATCAAGGAAGACCACCTGAGAAGTCTCTGGCAGAAATAAATGACCCAGATGTCTGAGTTCCTCATCCAGAACAGGTTCAAGACTGCTGCCTGAGATGATCAAGACTCACAAGATACTTCAGTCAGGACTTGATCATAATTCTAAATTTTCTTTAGGTCCCAAAAGATTATCAGTGCCCCCAACCAGCTGGAAGTAGCCTGGAATACTATGCCCACATTCCCCCCAAAAAATGGACTATGGATATTTTCCTTTGTTTTTTTATTTTTGGTTTGTTTGTTTTTTTGAAGAGGGAGAAGTGGTGCAGGAGAATTGTCTGTATTCTGTCAATCATATTTTAAATAAATGCTAATTGGCCAGGCAGGAAATATAGGCAGGAAAACCAGACAGAAAGTAGAAATCATGTAATGAGAACAGGAGAATTCTGGGACGGAGGAAGTTGATTCCTCCCACTCCTGCCCAGACCACAGAAGCAGCAGGATGTTATCTGTCTCAATGAAAAAGGTACTGAGCCACATGGCTAACATAGATCAGAAAAAAATGGGTTAATCAAGATGTGAGAGTTAGCCACTGAGAGGCTAGAGCTAATGGGCCAATCATCTTATAATTTATGGAGACCTATGTGTGATTTTCTTTGGGGCTAAACAATTGTGGGGTACCGGACGGGACAGAAACCCCCAACAAACAAGCCAGCCCTCCATGTTACAGCTGATTTTCAAAATATATAAAGAACTCAAGAAACTAGACATTAAAATATCAAATAATCCAACTTAAAATGCGGTACATAATTCCCAACATAAGAACCTCAAATTGCTGAGAAATAAAGAAATGTTCAAAATCTTTAGCCACCAGGGGAATGCAAATCAAAACAACACTTAGATTCCATCTTACATGTCATAACGGCTATGACCAATAACACAAATGTAAGTTCATACAGGGGAGAATGTAGAGTAAAGGAGAACATTGCCTTTCTTGGTAGTAATACTATCTTTCACAGTCATTATGAAAAACACTATGGTGGTTCCTCATAAAACTGGGAATCAATCTAACTCATGTTTCAGACACTTCACTCATGGACGTATACCCAAAGGATGCTCCATCCTACCACAAAGATACTTGCTCAACTATGTTCATGGTGATTTTATTTACAATATCTAGAAACATAGAGTTCTTCAGCTCATGAATGTATAAAGGATTGCACCATGTCCTTTGTGTATATGTCACAGCTGTTAGCTTGGTGTTTTGGTGGGACTTCAAACAGTGGTAGTTTGTGTGTTTCTGACTCTTTTGCCTAGTCTTGGGATTGTTTTCTTTCTACTGGGTTGTCTTCTCTAGTCTTAATATGGGGGTTTTGCCTTGTCTTACGGTATTTTGTTTTTGTCACATTTGGTTGTTGTCTCCTAGATGCCTGTTCCTATCTGAAGGAAATAGAGGGGAGTGGATCAGGGAAAATTGGAGGTAGGGGGTGCTTGGAGGATTAGAAAGTATATTTGGGATGCATTGTATGAGAAAAGAATATTTTTTAAACAGAAAAGGTCAGTGAGATTTAGAAAAAAATGATTTTATTACTTAGAAAAAGAGAGGACATACTTATTAAAAGGAATTCATCTGCAAAATGGAATACGAGTCAGGTGTTAAAAACAAGGATACCAAGAAATTTGAAGGTAAATGGAAGGAACTAGAAAAATCATTCTTGGTGATATAACCCTGTTGTGGGATTCTCTCTGTATGCTGTGAATATGTTTTATTACCATTGCTTAATAAAGAAGCTGCTTTGGCCTATGGCAGGGCAGAATAAAGCCAGATGGGAAATCCAAACAGAAGTATATATATAGAGAGTAGATAGAATCAGGGAGACACCATGTAGCTGCCGAATGAGAAAGACACTGCTGGAACATTTCTGGTAAACCACAGATTTGTGGCAATATACAGATTAATAGAAATGGGTTAATTTAAGATATAAGAGCTAGGTAAAATACACTTAAACTAGTGGACAAAGAGTGTTGTAATTATTATAACTTTCTGTGTGATAATTTGGGTCTGGGCAGCCGGGAAAGAAATGAGCATATTCTGATTATATAACACAGATCCAGAATCACTAACAGGGCATGTACTCATTTATAAGTGAATATTAGCTATAATATAAAGGTGAACTATGCTATAATCCATAGACCCCGAGAGGCTAGGTCACAAAGAGGGTTCATGGGGGGATCATCCAGATTTCCTGGGAAGGGGAAATAGAAGAGAATTCATGAGTAGACTGAGGGTGGGCAAGGATGGGAATAAGAGCCATTAGGTTATGCTGGGGAGGACAGAGGAGGAGAGTACTGAAAGATACTACTGGAAAGGAGGCATTTTGGAGTCACGTAAAAATCTGGACCAAGGGACTCTCCCAGGAATATATAAGGAGGACCCAAGTTAAGACTTCTTGCAAAGGCAGATACATAGTCTGAACTGTCACCTCCTGTGATCAGATTGGGGCCCAGTCCAATTGTCATTAGAGAGGCTTCATCCAGCAACTGATGGAAACAGATGCAGACCCATGGCCAAACATTAGGCAGTATTTGGGGAATCCTACAGAAGAGAGCAGGGAAGGATTGTCGTAGTCAGAGAAACCCACAGAATCACAAGAACACTCACAGAATCAACTAATCTGGGCCTTATGTTAGGAAGCAAGAAATAATAGCTGCAAATGGAGACACTAAATTAGGGCAGTTGCCTCCTCCGTGGGTAAGTGATTAAAACTATCTGGAAATCTTGCAAATAAAGTGAAAAATCCTAAAGGATGGTGCTACATTCCTGAATTTATCATCCATCATTGTCTCTAAATATGCTTGGTAACTTTATTTTTAATTTATGTTATTAAAATGCACACACACACATAATTTATAATTGCTTCTTAAATATGCACGCACAGGCTTTCCTTTTCTGTTCTCTTTTATTTAACTCACATTTCTTCCCTTCTACCCACATCAAAGATTCCCTGTTCAAATAATCCTATACTGAGTCATAGCTCAGAAATTGAGTGCTCTTACAGTAGAGCTGAATTTGGTTCCCACCACTCACATTAGGTGTCTCACAACCACCATTAACTCCTGCTATAGGGAATCCAAGTCCATTCTCTGGCCACTTCAGGCATACAAACTGACATAGATATAAGTCTACATGCAATTAACAATAAAATAGAAATTTAAATATAATATTAACATAATCATTTCCATAGTTTGCTATTTTCCATGATTACAAAATCATGGAGAACACATATACAAGTATAGAGATAATGCATATATTAGACACAGAATTAAATTTTTAAATGTAATTTGACAATTTATTAGGCATGGCTTTATGCACTTGATTTTGTTGTTGTTAAGTACTATATGTATTAATGCCTGCTAGCCAATAGGTTTATCTCAAATTCATACTCGTTTATTTGTTTGTTTATTTGAGACAGGCCTTCTCTGCTTAGTCCTGAATGTATTGGAACTCACTCTACAGATCAGACTGGTCTTGGACTCACAAAGATTTTTGCCTGCCTCTGCCTCCCTAGTGCCTGAATTAAAGGCATCTGCCACCATCGCCTGACATGAATTAATACATTTTAATGCCTAAGATTTCATGTTTACATGTTCTAAAATTTAGTCAATGTTTTTTTCTATTGAAAGAAAATTAAAATTATTCAATTTGATTCATCCTTTTTCCATTATGGATAATGTTGCTAATTAGCACTCATGTACATATATGCACCCTGAGGTTTTATTCTATAGGTAAAGCCCCAGGACAAATATTACAAATTTTACTCTGTACTGTATTTGCCATTTCTTCAATCCTCTATAGTCTATTCTCACCCTTACTTGTATTAATGGCCATTTTCTCTTATTTTTAAACATCAATGTTTATTTAAATTTATTGCCATAATTTAATTACATAATCTACAGAAATCAATAAAATAGCTACATGTTTGGTTACCTTGTGGGATTTGCATAGTGACAAAATACACTAATTAAGCATATATTAAAATTATACATAACACTATGTTTCCTCTTTCTTTTCTGTGTCTTAAAGTTTAAAGGTGTAGAGGATAAGAAGTGATGATTAATTTTTTAAAAAAGCTAAAAAAATTTTATGTGAAAAAGGAACCTCATTTGCCTTAGGATATAGCATTTTTCTTCATGACCATCAAAGTCTATGATGTAAAAACAGTCAGTCTCTTGGGGGAGTGTTGAAGTTGGCGAGAAATCCCCTTATATTTTATTTGTAGGAAGAATCAATATGGTACTATTTCCTAAGGTCAAGCCAATTTCCAATTTTGTAGTATAAATTTACATTGACGTCTAAGCAGAAGCACAGTGGATTAAAAATATTTCAATATAATTTAGCCATCTCTTTGTCAAAAGAGGTCATTCATTGAATATAATGACACTCAAGGCCATCCTTCCAATAAATTACCCTATAAAAGTTTCATAAAAATTTAATATGGTGCAGGTTGGGGAATATAGGTAATTAAATGTCTTGCAGTGGCAGAGGAAAGACCTGGAAAATTTGTGAAAGATTTTAATTAAGAGGTGAAATAATAATTCTGAAATAATAGATTATTTTAGGAAAATCTTATCAGTATGCTAATTATTTTAGTTCCCTAAACATGGGTAAGAATCTTAAATAGATGCCTGGGTCAGGAGTAGTGAACCCCTTGGCATTTATGGATGCTAGAAGTTTCATGACAGACAGCCTCTAAACCTTGATTACTTTCCTAATAAGAACATTGTACTTGTCAATCTCCAATCTTTTTAATATGCTAATGTCACATGGAGACAAAATTGACTTCTGGACGGTAAGCAAACTGCCCTGGGATTGGATAAAGCCAGAAACTATCATCTGCAGCACAGAGATAAGCAGGCTGTATTCTCTGTGGTCTTTGGAGACAGTATAATATGAAATGAAGAATTTACCAGCAGAAACAGTAGCTAAAAATCACATTATTAATGACTTTTGAGTAGCCATGGTTTCTGTTTTTTCATGGGACTCTAAAAGACTTAACAAAAGATGAGAATGCAGGCACACACACAAAACAGAGCGAGTAAACAGAATCTAGGGATAAAATAGCAAAATGTAACCATGCCTCGAAAGTGTTTGTGATATTGGCTTTTGAAATGATCAACTGTGCAGGGTTTGTTTAAACAAAAGTTATGTAAATCTTTGCTCAGCTGGTTGTTCAGAAAAATAAATGGGAGCAAACAGAGGAAAATAGAGCACCGGATGGAAGAGTTTGTCAAGAATGATAACGGGCAGGGAAGCAACAGGAATTATAATGATAGCCTAGCTTCAGTAAATAATGCAAGCGCTTCATAAATCACTAGGGTCAAACTCAACAGCATGGTCAGTTTGAAAATGCTACAAACCTGCTGTTCCACCCTGAGATTCCACACAGTGAGGAAAAAGCAAATGGCTGACTAGTTTTAAACACTGAAAACTACAACTGTCAGCAGCACAGGAAACCTGGCAGTTTTCAGTCTCTGACATTGTCTTTTTTGTCACACAGTGTATTACCTGACATATTTTAAAACCTAACCGGAAGTCTCTGGGGAGCAGAGGAAAGAAACCCTGACTATGTGAAGTCCTGAGTAAGGACGATTGATTGACATGGACATGTCAAGTCATCTCCATGGGAGTGACTAAGCATTGCCCAGATGAGGCCTCTCTGTTTAATTGTATATCATAAACAAACTGATCTTTCAGGGTACTGCAGTTTTGCAACCCGAGATAGAGAATCACCGAATCCCAGATTCTGTGTGTCCCTGTCTCTATCATGTTTTCCTTCTTTCATCAGGCCTAGTCAGGGTTCTATGATGACAGAAGACAATGAAAGTGCAATGTTTCGTTCATTTGCTGGTCTGCTGTCTGCTTTTGTCCAACAGTATCAAAACAGTAGCGACAGGCCCGCTACAAACATGCTGGTGTGTTCTGTGTAAACAAAATTTAGTTGACAAGAGACAGAATGACTGCGAATGAACTAAAGAAACAAAAAGAAAGTAGGCAAAATGCCCATATATGTTTTCTCTTCTCCTCGTGTGAACTCAGGATATGTTGAAGAATTTAAAGTGATCATGGGCATTTCTTGATGCTTCAAAAGGTTTTTTACTTAATAATGATGTGTAATGGACAATATGAGAGGACATCATTGCTACCTTCTCTTACGTCTTTTTCAACTCACTTGAGATTCTGGGGAGAAAATGACATTTCTAAAGTTCAAAGCTGGTTTGTGTTTGTGTTTGTGTCACTAACTTGAATTTATTTAAAACTTATTCATTCCGTGCAGAGTGGCAAGTAATAAAGGTATTCCTCTTGGTGACAAATGAGAAGGGAAATCTACAGTGAAATCTAGTGTTTGAGAATATGCGTTAGCATAATGCATGCAATAAAAACAAGACAGTAGAATATTCAGAAATGCTTGTAGATCTGCAGGATCATGGCTGATTTTATTTGTCTTCAGTGTACTTTTTGATTTTAAATTATACAAGGGATGCTTATTACATTTCTATTAGGAAAAATAAAATGAAAAGAGAAAAGAAAAGTTCTATAGTTTCTGTATGATTTATTGCAATGTTTGCATTACACTCTATCGGTTATGAACCAGAAATACCTTCATATGTTTTTCTTTGAGGAAAGGGAGGTGAAAGAAGGCAGGCAAAAAGAGGAGGAGCAATGAATAACACTGCAAAAGACTCTGTGTTCAAAAGCAAATTAAATTTCTCTTGCCAGCAGTCACTCAGTAAATGTTAATTGATGAAAACTAAGAAAAATGAGTTTCCTTTTTGTTAACTCTACAACATAATTCCTTGTTTTCACATTAGCTAAAGGTTAAAGCAAAATTAATACAGTACAACTTTTCAATTAGGTGCTAAACCATTTTTTACATAAGGGCAACATCCGTGGTAAACATAAAGATCTTATTTACTTGTTAAATGTAATTTTGCCACTACTTTTTCTTCCTTCCAATGAGACTAATGACACAATTGTAAACATGACATCTGATTACTGTTTTTTTCAAGCAAATGCCTGTATTTCTGAGAAATACGAACACACATAGAGAATTATAGAGAACTTCAAATATCATTATAACATTCATAAATATGAATGATGAGCATCTTAACATAAATTGATTGACTATGTAACTGTAATTCTGATAGGATACCATATAAGCACGAAATCGAACAGGAACTTGAACTAAACCTTTCTTAAGACTACTAAGTGCTAATGTAAATAACACAAAATTGGTATTAGTCTCTGTATTAAAGTTCTTGAGGATGTAAAACAGTGATCACAGCCAGGTTTGCATGGCTAAAACTCTAATAAATATTATGAAACATCTCAAGTGAAATTTTACAGACATTTTAAAGTGATTTTCCAGAAATAAATTAGTCTCTAAACATTGTTTATGCAGTGGCTACCACTCAAAACGCCAAGGAACAATAATGAACTCAAAATACTGTTCAAAAGGCAAATTAAAGTACTGGAGTGTATAGCTTTGTGTAATAACAATTAGGAAGAAAACAGGCAATGCCAATAGAAATGTAGTTAGAGAGATTTATGTGGCTAAATAAAAATCCATATTTAATGACTGAATTTTGACTCACTATGAACCAACATGTAAGCACTCCTTCAATTTTCTTTCATCAGTAATAAAAGACAATGAGCACCACATTGATTCCTTAAACTTCAGGACAAATTTTTATTTACTGCAGTAGCCTTATTATCCAATAGAGTTGCAGGCATGGAAGGGATCCAAAACAATAAAAGTATTGAACTTGTAAGATATTCCAAGCACAGATGAATTAAGAAAGTAAAAACCAGCGATCTTGGAGACAAGATCAACATCACCAATCAAGTAATCTGACCACCAAAGCAGCAATGCCATCTATAGCAACGGAAAAGAAACCACTAACATACATTCCTGGTGTTCATCATGTATTATATACGCTCAGTATACGTGCCATTCCTTAGTGTGATGGATATTATTGGTTGCTACCTTGACAACAACTGGAATTAACAAAAACCCAACTGGCTACATACACCTGTGAGGGAACTTTTTAAAAATCAATTTATTTGAAGAGTGAAGAAACAGTTTTAATTCAGATCTTTTGAGGTAGGAATATGGACCATTAATATAGGCCTTACCTCTACCGGCAGCTTATATAAAGGACATAGGAAAAAGGAAGGTTGCTCTTTACCTGCTTGCTCTTATTCTCACTGGGAAGTCCATTGGTTCACTGACATTAAATTCTACTTCTTTGAGATTCTAGAATATACAGAAGCCCAGCTGAGACATCCAGCCTCAGGGACTGAACAACTACTGAATTAATTCTTAGAACTTCTGTTGGGGGACAGCTATTATTGGACTAGCTGGACCATGATATATAAGCCACTATAACAAATCCCATTATATCCCATGTGTGTGTACACATGTATATTCATTCTACAAGTTATCTTTGTCTAGGGAACCCTGATGAATACACTTAGTATACATTCTTTTAAATTAAACCTTTTGTAGCTCATGTTGTGATCTAATTTGAAACCTGGTAAAGTACTGTTACAAAGAGGTAGTTGATTTAGGTGTCTCTTAAAACATTCCAATTTCTGTATTAATGAGAATGAAAAAGCTATTGATTAGAGATCTCCCATCATCTGTGTATTTAATCCAGGAATTGTTATTTATCCCTTTAGTTGTTGTGAGCTGTATCTGTAAAATTAGACTGCTGAGTCTGCCAGGACTTTTGTGTTCTTATATGCCTTAAGTTGTGTACTAGAATGTATACAGGTAGAGGTTTTTTGTTTTTTCATTTTTTTTCCAGTCTGGGGTTGAGGATGCAGCTAAGCAATAGAACAATTGCTTTGGCATGCATTAAACCCTGGGCTACATAATATCATGGCAAGAAAATAATTTTCAATTCCTGGCAAATGTCTGTAGGTGGAACCAAGGTGTCCCTATTTCTCACCACTTTCTCCATCTTTCCCTTCGTTCCTTCATTACTTCCTTCCTATCTTCCTTTCCTTCTTTCTGCTTTCTACAATTCCAAATCTGTAGTTAAATTTAAAAATTACAAAAAAGAATCATTGTTGTCAAATTAGCAAATTAAGTATACTTTAATCTCACAGCCCAGCCATAAAAGAATTTATACTTGAAGTTACATATATTTAGAATAAAGATTCATGCAACTATTAATAAACTTGCCCTTTTGTTTGGACTTAATGAAATAATTGATATTCCAAACTTACCACAAATTTTTATTATTTCTTAATATTTTCAGGTGTGGATTACTCTATAGTTCAAAATTTCTGCCTATTTAAATGCAGTTGTCTATAGCGTCTTTTAGCCTGTCAGTGGGTGAACAGTCTTGCTGTTTTTAATATTGAAAATTTCATTTTAAGTGATAATCCCTAAAAAGGATTTTCTGGCAGAATAGTTTATATCATAAGAGAATATGGGAGTTAAGTATAATTATGCAGAGAGTATCTCTCTCCAAAGAGCTTATAACACTTTATGGAATTCATCTAATTAATGTTCACACTGCATCCATGAGAAGTCAGTGGGCAGTGAAATATGGATAGCTCTGAAGTCAACTTCCATTCAGGGAGAAAGTGAGAATAAACACGGAACTACAGTGCACAAATTCATGGCTTATGTATACTGCTGCTAGTCTGTCTCTGATAAGTTTACAGAAGATTAAACATGCAGAAGAAATTTGATAAATTATTACAGTTACCTGTTTTTCATTATTCCAAGCATTTAAATATTTTAATACATATTAACTCCTTAAAAGTGCTGTAAAAACTCCAGATATTCTGGCAATATAGAAAGACAGGCAAAACATAATCAAATTGTGGTACTTCCTTGGAACAAGCATTATTTACAATGCTTTTCATCTACAAAATAAAAGACTGGTATTGTTGATACATATGGTTTTAAATAGGCTTCAATGCTAGCAAAATGTGGCTTTGCAGTTTTTCTCCACAGGCAGTTTGATAGCTGGAATTAATTTTAATATTCTCACAATAAAAGGATTAATTAAACATGTAACAGTTAACATATTTCTATGGAATGGAAGAAATGTAAGGATGGAATTGTCAAGTAGCTCTAGTAGAAGGCTTATTTGTATAAAAACAAAAACTTAATTTCTTTTTCCTATCACTGTAAGTGAGGTTTCCCACTGGGATCAAGTCTTACCCTGACCTGATTTCTTTAACCTGGTCAGATTTTCTTCAGAATAAAATTAATAAAAATTTCCCCAGAAGGCTTAGGCTTTCATTAAAACAGATAAAAGTTCTGACTTCATAAAAGTTTCACTGGTAAACCAACGATATACACCAGTGCTTATATCCTACATGCATAAACTGAGAAATTTTTTTATCAATTTGAAAACAAAGTATTTATCAAATAGCATGATTTGTCTTCCCACACAGTCACTTCCATTCTGACCATCGATAAATACAAGGACACTAGTTCCCCCTCAAAGACATCTATTTGAACATTTGAGACGTATTCAATTTATCTCCTCACTTTGATCATAGGGGAGTTTTTGGTAGCTATTTCTTACGGAAAGCAGTGAGCTCCCTCTGAAGCTTATCACCACAAGGAAAAACTTACACCTGGTTAGAGAAGTCTACAAATGAAAGCATTAAGAAACCAGTAAATTCTTTACTATTAGTATTTTAATACTGCATTTACAAGTAATCCATAATATTATAGCTCTTCTTTTAAAGTGGTCATTCACTTATTCCAGTGGTGAGTTCATTGGACCAAGCAATGTCATTAAGTAAATTAGGTAGCTTTGCAGGCATTTCTGTACCTGTATGCAAACGTACACATGAATGTTCTATTTTTTCTCTACTTACCCTGAATAAAATAAATAGCAATGATCTAGTGTATGCTTTCATGCAACCCAAAATAAGGCACTGTATAAAATTAAAGTATTTGATTGAAAATTTTCCTATTGGTGCTTGCTAACCTTAAAAACTATATAACCATTAGCTTCAATATAAAAGAAAGGTAAGTGAAAAAGGCCCATATAATTTTTAAGTAAGGAACTGTTAGTTTAGAAGAATTACCACAAAATTAGCTCTAATTTACTAAGCATAATCAAGAAACTAATTATTATACCTATATGGGCAATGGTAGTAGATATAGAATTGTTAAGCTATGAGATCCAGAGGAAGACAATATTTTAGACTTATTACAAAGTTAACATTCAAACTATTTTAATTACTTACTTCATAACAAAAACAATACTTTTCTAACAACTCGAGTGATTTCTATCTGTTTAAACAGGGAATCATGCTTGAACCGCATGAAATGTTCTTTAGAAAATTTGTTAAAATAGATCAAAGGATATTGCAAAACCAATGAGAAATATTTGCAAATCCAAGCAGGATGGATCAGATGTGGTGAGGATATCAAACAACTTAGGAGTATAGATTTCTAACCCCCATGGGTTAATATACTGCTCAGGGAAGACTCTCGCGGGTCTCTCTGGGCAGACTCCCTTCTCACCCCCACACTGCTTCTCTAATCACTTTCGATTTTACCATCTGTTCCCCCTGGCACAACAAAGGCTCCGAAATAACAGTGACAACTTCAATAAGCTTGCCTTTGATGATGTTTTTGAAATCATTCTAGGTAAAAATCAATTCTGGTGATTTAATCCACTATTTATTGAGCACTTATTCATGAAACATAAATTCATGGCTCCTCCAGCTTGACATGATTTCACTGATGTCATATGACTCTAAAACAGTGGCTAGCAAGACATTATGTGAGATCAGTTCTCATGTTTACGCTGTGCAAAAGTGAAGTCTGTCATGCACTTACGGCTCTGAGAAATTTTGAGAGTTAATTAAGATTCAAAATTATTAAAAGACATGATAAATAATCAAGATTGCAAATGTTAAACTTTGTAGTACAACATTGTATGCTACTTGTGTAAAATAAAAATGAGACTTCTAAATTCTTCTTCTTCCTCCCTCACTCCCTTGCATCCATCCTTCCTTTCTTTCTCTCTTATTTTGTGCAATAGAACATAAATTAAAGGTTACGATTTAAACAAACTCTTACCCACCGTCACTATGACCAAAGCATAAATAAGCCAATTAACCTTTAGAGAAGAATGTAAGGTACATTTGTTTGTATTGTCCTTCAACATATAAATGTTGGGTGCTGTTTTTCTCTGGTTCTTTTATTTCAATGCCATTACTTTGTGTTTCTTTTCTATGGTGATGTTTATCACAAAGAGCACAATGGGAACAATTTATGCACTAAAGATGTGTCTTTGTTCATCAGAATAAACGAGTCTTAAAGGGGGTGTGTAAACAATCCAATCTTTTCTTGGTGAATATTGAATAATCTAGTAAGAGCGCATTGAAGCACTTGAATCTTCTAAAGAGAATGGACCTCTTAATGGTTGTTCTCCTTATAGGACTGGAAAAAGGTTGATTTCACTTCATAAAAGTTTCAGAAGATAATTTATTGTCCATATATCTCATCGTGAAAATTTTCAAAATAGTGAAGCTTCATCATCTCACAGTTTACATAAAGGTTCAAGTTGTACTATTGATGATGGAAATTATTATATTTTGATGTTGAATTCTGGTTCATAAGCAGTAGAGGTAGTTATTGGGTTTTAGGTTATTTTTAAATATATAATGGGTATAAAAGTTTCATTATTTTCTATTAGAACCTGATTCCTGTTTCTCCTAGAATAATATCTCATGTATCAGACATGATACCTGAAATTCTCCTTCGTGTTCCTGACATGACATTAAAGAAGCAATCTCTCCTACAAATGGTTGGCATAAGAAAGCAAACATAAATACCAGTTATCATTCCTATAGTAGATAATAAGGGCGAGAGTTATTATGAGTGAGAGTATTTGTTACTATTATAAAAATTTGTTGTTATAAGTGGTTCATTCATTACATTTCCCCATGTATACAGGAAGCCTCTAAGGCATTTTGTCTTCCCTTGCACCAATAATTTCTGGTTACTTGGAAAGTATCAACGTTTATTGTTATAAAAATTATTCCTTAAGGTTTCCTGTGACCGATACTTTGTAAGTTTTGTCTGTTTTCATATTATTTTTATAGTAAGACTTGTTTTCATTTTAAACAGAGTGTTTAATGTCCCAAGTCATGTCTAGAGAAAAACTCTAATCTCAAAATTGTCCTTTTCATTTACCTCTGCTACTATGCATCCTACCAGACACTGGAATTCAGGAAACATAGCCCAGTGCTATGTCTATTTGGTAAAGTACTTGATCTATATACACACAATATCTCCAGAATCTCTGAATCTCCTCTTTATGATTCAGATATTTTATTTGATTTTATTACATAACAAAATTTGTAACCAATTTTAGCACCCCAAGAAAATAGGTTCAAAGAGCAAAGATTCTTGCAAATGTTTTCAAGTCATAATGAGCAATGTTGGAAGTGCTAGAAAACATGGACAAATTAAAGTTCAACATAAAAAATTACTATTTCAGATACAGTTTTTTGGTGAAAAGTTATTAGATTTGATTAATTTGTTTATATTAGTCTCTTCTCAAAAATGATTCCAGTGATATTCTTGTTGCTTGATTTTATATATATATATATATTACAGGTGTAGTATTATGTGTGACAGAGTTATATCCCTATAAGTCCCTAATAAGTTTTCCATTTTATATATTGATAATATACTTGTTATACTAATTTACTGAAAATACTACTTTACAAAAATATATTACCGATAAATAGTGGTTTCTCATCAGGAGGAAATGGCTGTGAATTGTCAGTTGTGGCCTCTTTTCAGCATGGCTATAGAGTAATGCATTATGTATCTTTGGCCTTAGAATAGATCGGGATTCAAAATTGGAAGTATAGTCCTTACTGGATATATACCCTAAACATGTTGAAACAAAAATGTAAGACAAGCTATTACAAGTCAGAAGAGGTCTGTGATTGAAGAATAAAAAAGAATTAAACTTGTATTGTGGGATGGTCTTTCTGTATGCTACGAATATTTATTGTTCTAGTTGGTGTATCTATAAGCTGCTTTGGCCTATAGCAAGGCAGGATAGAGCCAAGTGGAAAATCCAAGCAGAGATATAGAAGGAGAAGTGCAGATTATTTGAGACATCGTCAAGCTGCCCAAGGAACAACATGCCAGCAGGATGGTAATACCATGGCCATATGGTAATACATAGATTAATAAAAATGGATTAACTTAAACATAAGAGCTAGTTCATAATAAGCCCAAGCACTTAGAAATAATATTAAATCACTGAGTGATTATTTGGGAACTGGCATATGGGAGAGAAACCTGAGCTACAGACTTGTACAGTGTATGTTTAAAGACATATACCAAAAATATTTTTACATTTTCTTCATTTCTTCAATTTTCTTTAACATAGTTGATAAAATATTCTCATCTATGGAAAACTCATTCAGTGCTGGTGGAATTGAAAACTGCTGCAGATATTACAAAAATCATTGTACAGAATTTTCAGAAAGCTAAAAATCAATCTACTTTATGACCCAGATATAACACTGCTGTGGGACAATGATCTTGTACCCTGTAATGATTTGTCAATTGTATTGCTTTAATAAAACATTGATTGACCAGTAGTCAGGCAGGAAGTATAGGCAGGGCAATGAGAACAGGAGAATTCTGGGAAGAGGAAAAAGTCAGTCTGCAGTTGCCAGAGAGAAAGCCAGGCACAGAGGAAGCAAGTTGAGAACACCTCACTGATAAAAGGTACCAACCACAGAGAAAGCTAGACACAGAGGAAGCAAGTTGAGAACGCCTCACTGATAAAAGGTACCAACCCTCGTGGCTAACACAGACAAGAATTATGGTCTAATTTAAGATGTAAGAGTTAATGAGATGCCTGAGCTAATAGGCCAACCTGTTTATGATTAATATAGACCTTTGTGTCTTGGGGACTGAATGCCTGCAGGACCAGCAGGGATAGAAACTTTAGACAACATAATACTCTTTGGAATATTCTCAAAGGACTGGACATCCTACTTCATAGATACTTGTTTAACTATGTCCATCACTGCTCAGTTCACAATGGGTAAGAAATGGAAACAAACTAAATGTACTATAACCAAAGAATGAATAATGAAAATGTGGTATATGGAATATTATTCAGCTGGTAAGAAATAGTGATGAACTTTTCAGATAAATGGATGAAACTAGAAAAGACCTTATTTATTGAGGTAACTAAGACCCAGAAAGACATTGTGACATGCTGTTTTATTGTGGAGATCCTAGTTTCAAATCATCAGATGTAAGTAACTGTAAAAATCAGGAAAGTAAAATGGAACCATTTCCAAGATAGAGGGCTTAGGGAGCAATTGAAAGGGTATTAACAGGTTACAAGTAATCATATCAGGGAAATGGGAAGGAGATAATTATAGAATACCATTGGAGGTAAATAAAATACAAATATGTCTATAAAAAGTCACAAGGAATTATGCTATTAAAGACACAAAGTATGCATCATTTGTGCATAAATATACATGTATAGTTTTAATGAACCTTCTTCACCTGGAGTGACTGTGCTTCCAAAAGTCAAAAACCACTTAATCAAATCACCAACTCCAGGAATGGCAGTGAGTTGTTGGCCAGGGCTTTTCATGAGATTCCTGAAACATAGAGCCTACTGTTGTTGTCCTTGGTTGGCACTCAAAAATGGAAGGTAAAACACTATTTCTTAAAGTACCATGAACTTCAGATACTGGGGCCAGAGATCCCTGAGTCATAGGTAACCTAAAAGCTTCCTACCTGAGGACTAGATTTGATGGCACCAAATATGCCCTACAAACTTTCGAAGGAGGGAGGCAAACAATAGTCCTACCCAGCTAAGATACATGTGAACCACATCAATGACCATCATGGCATAATACTCCTTAGGGTACAGTAGTGCCAAAGTTGCCTTGGCCATAACCAACAGCTTTCTAATTAGTCTGAAGACATGTTCAACAATAGGGGGACCAAACCTGGTAATGAAAACCTAGTTAACTACTCAGTGCCAGTGAAGGCATGATTATTAGGAATTTACAACCAATAATTGACTAAACCAGAATAATCCCTAAGAATGGTCTTATTTTTGTTTTTGTTTTCTGTCAGTTTGCTTATTTTTATTTGATAAAGGGTCTCTCTGCATAGTCTTGGATGTTCTGAAACTCACTATATAGATAAGATTGGTCTTGAACTCAACTATTGCTGCCTTCTGAGTACTAGGATGAAAAGTGTGCACCACCACACCTGCCTCCTAATCACAATCTATAATCATTTTCCTTATATCCATGGATTAGTATAGTCTTAATTTCTCATCCAGGAAATTTCTCTTTGTAATTAAATGTGGCAATTACAGAAAACTACAGCCAATCCAAACGCAGAATTGCTAAGCCTGTGGATACAGTTACAAAACAATTCCACATATAAGGTTCAGAGAACATTGTGGAAGAGCAGACGAAAGACTGTAAGAAGCAGATCAGGGAGTTTGCTGTGAGATTGTGTCTCCTATTAATAATATAAGAGTGATACCCATAAAGTATCATGAACATGACCACTGAGATTTGAACTGAAGAAGGATGACACCAATGAACATGAAATGCTGGATGAGGACAAAATTTTAAAAAACTTAAAATGTACACAAAGGACAATTAAGGCAACTGAGGAAAACCAAGAATGGGAGTGATGATCTTCCTAGGGAAGAGTATAACAATTGGTTGTCCAGCACTAAATGATCAATGCTGAAAACATACATATAGATAACATTATATGGATTGAACAGGTTGTATTCAGAAATATCTATTTATCAGGGGATGCAACAACAATTAGTAAAAAAAACTGAAACTATAAATTTAGAGGGTGCAAAAAAGGGGTATATGGGAGGGTTTGGAAGAAAAAAGGAATGGGGAGAAATGTTGTAACTAAATTATAATCTCAAAAAAATCCAAAAGAAAAATTAAATGCAATATATTGCAACTTAACTTCAAGGCACTACATTTACAATTATCAATTTTGAAGATTAAATTACATTGTAGATATGATGAACAACATTGTCACTTCTTCCAAAATCTACTTATTAGAGGATTCAGCTAGTTAGATAGACAGCCAGAAAAACATTCTTCTTTAATCTGCTAGATAAGATTTAGTTCTCTTTAGCTGATAAGATGTTATAAGGGCTGGCTCTGTCTTAGTCTCTACACTAGTGCTGTGCTAGGGACAGAGTAGTAGAAACAGAAAACAGTCTCATAGTGTTGGAAAATATTAAATACAGATTTCTAAGTGTTATGGATACAATAGAAGGGCCATAAAAGTGTTCTTAGACATTGAGGTATAGGTAATATGCTATTTATTTGATAAGTAAAGTATATTTTATGTTAAAAATTAATCCTATAAAAATACAGAGGTTGTCAAAATTACACACAAATCAATGAAAAGTCTAAATATTTTGTTTGCCACTTAATAAATCTTTAAATACAAAGAACATTTGGAAAATTTTGTTTATATATAATTGCACATGTGATTATATAATATACAATTAAAATATATATTTATTGTATATACATGCATATAATAAAATATGAACATCTTTCTCTTAAAGACAAGTTATCCATGAGGGTATAATTTCTACATAACTCATTATTTCAGAAAAGGTCAAAATTCCAGAAAAATAATGCTAATTATTGAATTATGCATATTTTCAGTTTATAAATTTTGATCTTATTCATTGTTTTGTTTAATTTTGTTATTAAATTTGCTTTTATATAAGAAAAGCTTCATAAAATGTATTTCTCGGTTTCTATTGATTTATTTAAGGTCAAACTATTAATTTGTTGAAGAAACTTTTTTAGTTTAAAGTTCAAGATCCTTTGCAGTATAGCAGTTAACTTCATTTACATATAGAGCCATTACCGAGAAATATATGACCTTAGAGGATTTTTGTTTTACATATTTTAATCTAGTATTTACATAATATAATCTTTATATATCGCATGTATATATATATACATACATCTATTAAAAATAGCAGGTGTCATGAAACATTAACAAAAGAAAAAGGATGTCAATAAATTCAAGTCCATAGAGTAGCATCCCTTTTAACAAATTTCAAGATGATAGGTTACCAAAAAAAAAAAAAATGATTAGAGAAAATTTTCAGCCAGATGAAGGAATTGGTTGCTTTTTCCATTTATAAAAGTTTGGATTGATCTAAATTATATTTTCAAAAGGTTTACTATCATTCCCAAATCAATGTTAAGAACAGTATCTCCTATAGTTTAATCATGATCATATCCCTTTAGAGTTCTTTATTTTTCTTTCTTTTCCCTTCTAAACTTGTTTTCAGCTATTGGTATAATACCTTTTGGTTGTTTTCTGATCTCAGTTTTATTCTTTGCCACATTCCGTTTCTGTCAAATACAGCAAGGTTCACCGGAAAGAATGCTTCAAATCTTTAATCATTATGAAAAACAGAGTACCTTGACCTTGTATTTTAAAGTTAAATGGAGTGGCATTATAAAAATTAAATTGCTTCTTGCTCATTTCCATAATATCCTCTAAAGAGCCTTGCCTAGCCTAGAGTGGATGTCCTATTTCTTTATCTTTCTTGATGACCTCTCATGCCTGCAAGTCAGCTCGTTTTTCTTTGCTGAAGACTGCACCCCACTGCTGCATGCACTCCAAAAGTTCCATTAAAATCTAGGGCATCATCACTCATTCTTATCTGCAGCAGGCTGCTGAACAGTGCCAGACCAGCAACAGCATGCAAACTAGTCTCAAAGGACAATATTAGTTATACGCACTGTCATCCCATAAGGAGAAGAATTCCACCTGGATACTACCTTATCTTTCGGGGCACATCTAGCCTTTCAAATATGGCTCCTAGAGTCAGTGCTATGAACTAGTCCCTTACAACAGCTAGCATTACTTAAAAAGCAATTTACCAGCAAGAAATTAGCTTTTTTATAGGACACCCTTTATTAAACTCGGTGTGAGATGAGCTGGCATCCTGAATTTTGCCACATACCCATGGAGACTACACAGGCCAAAAGCAGTTTCATTTTAAATACTGTACAATAAAAAAAGAAAAACAACAAACAAAAAAAATCATGTGTTCTCCCTCTGGTTTGGATTAATTCTTTATTGGGATGAATTGCTATTAGTATAATTAAGATTTAGTACAAAACAATATGCTAGGACAACAAACTCCTGTTTCCAGATATGTGAGGGAATGTTTGTAATCAATAATTCAATGAGACATTAGTAGCAATGATGTCTGATGTCTGGAGACATCAGAGGAGAAGCACAGAAATAGAGAAGATTAATGCAAAACCTGGGAACAAAGATGAAAACTAAGGAATAATAACATCATTTACATCTTGAAATTTTCCATCACTATTTCCATATATTCATAGAATATATTTTCCCTAGGGAAGAATAATGCAAAACCTGGGCATAAAGATAAAAACTAAGTATAGCAGCATCATTTATGTATTGAAATTATCAAATACTATTTTTCTTCATTCATATAATACATTTTTTCACTGGGAAAAGTGTTAAAAATGTTTAACAAGCATTACTATTTTGCCTGTTTAAACTCATTGGTGGGTGCTCGAAAATCAAAAATATTCTGATATATTTTTTGAAGATTTTTATCACCTACACAGTTCCATAGGCTCCATGTTTAACCAGCAGATGAGATACTAGAGATTAGATACATAAGTTTTATGCCAATATCATAAGTAAATTTAGTAAGGCCCCACCCCTAGATGAATAGTTATAGGCAACTAATGACTGCTGAGAGATGGAGAATCAGTTTTCTATAAGGAAAGATCCCCTGAAAAGTTATCCATTTCTAAGTGATAAACTCTACACATGTGTACATAAAAATAACACTAATTGGAGCTAGTTGGTTTTATATATTTGTGTGTAACAACAATTATAGAAGAGGTCACAATTTTGAAAAGAAATTTGTAGGATAGAAGTCTCAAAGGTGATGTATGAATGATAAGTGGTACAGATTCAGAATTGCAAAAAAATCAGAGACGTGGCCACAGAATATCTGTCTCCTAAGGTGGAATTCAAATCTATGGCTTTCAACTCCTCTCCATTTTATTCAGCACATATTCTGTAGCACAGAACTTCATTATAACATTCTTGCAAAGACATCTGCAAAATGAAGCAAGTGTGTTTAAATGCACACTGGAATCTCTGTACAAGTTCAAACCTGTGGGAAAATACTCTAAAATATTTTCATGGTTGAACTGGAATAGTTAGATTGACTTCATTTTAAATTCCAACTACTTTGTGATTTTGTTGAGAAAACTGACAAAGGCTAATGTTTTTCTTTCAGAGAATAATATGATGAGCTTGTGGATATAAAAGAGTTAATAGAATGAAGCAGGTTTTAAAATCTATCTTATTTTCAGTGATAACTAATTAATTCACTCGAAGAACTTATTTCAGCGCATATAAAAAGACTTTTGTGTTCTCTGAATGAAGGTGCTGTGGTTTCAGGATGTTGTAACGATTATTAATTTCAGTATTTTAAAGTTCACACCAGAAAAGCTTACAAGAAAAAAATGACCCAATTTTATTTAGAAGGTCAAATAAATTTATTTTACTTATCTAACCCCATGGTGTTAAAAACAGAGAAGCACTATTTAAAATCCACCACAGTTCTGTAGGTAGCAGGATATAATGGCAATGAATCCCTGAATTTAGAGAATAATAATATGGTCCTTCCAACTTTAAGTTTAATATATCCCTAATTCCCAGCCAAAAATGGGTATAGTAACAATGGCTTACCACAGTGGCTACAAAGTTTAGTTAATTTTTTAAATTTATTTATTAAAGATTTCTGTCTCTTCAACACCACCGCCTCCCATTTCCTTCCCCCTCCCCCAATTAAGTCCCCCCTCCCAGCCCGAAGAGCACTCAGGGTTCCCTGCCCTGTGGGAAGTCCAAGGAACTCCCACCTCCATCCAGGTTTAGTAAGTTGAGCATCCAAACTGCCTAGGCTCCCACAAAGCCAGTACGTGCAGTAGGATCAGAAACCCATTGCCATTGTTCTTGAGTTCTCAGTAGTCCTCATTGTCCGCTATGTTCAGAGAGTCCGGTTTTATCCCAGGCATTTTCAGACCCAGGCCAGCTGGCCTTGGTGAGTTCCCAATAGAACATCCCCATTGTCTCAGTGTGTGGGTGCACCCCTTGAGGTCCTGAGTTCCTTGCTCGTGCTCTCTCTCCTTCTGCTCCTGATTTGGACCTTGAGATTTATGTCCGGTGCTCCAATGTGGGTCTCTGTCTCTGTCTCCTTTCATCATCTGATGAAGGTTAATATTCTGGAGGATGTCTATATGTTTTTCTTTGGGTTCTCCTTATTTAGCTTCTCTAGGATCACTAATTATAGGCTCAATGTCCTTTGTTTATGGCTAGAAACCAAATATGAATGAGTACATCCCATGCTCCTCTTTTTGGGTCTGGCTTACCTCACTCAGGACAGTGTTTTCTTTTTCCATCCATTTGCATGCAAAATTCAAGAAGCCCTTGTTTTTCACTGCTGAGTAGTACTCTAATATGTATATATTCCATACTTTTTTCATCCATTCTTCCATTGAAGGGCATCTAGGTTGTTTCCAGGTTCTGGCTATCACAAACAGTGCTACTATGGACATAGTTGACCATATACTTTTGTTATATGATAAGGCCTCTCTTGGGTATATTCCCAAGAGTGGTATTGCTGGGTCCAGGGGTAAGTTGATCCCGAATTTCCTGAGAAACCACCACACTGCTTTCCAAAGTGGTTGCACAAGTTTGCATTCCCACCAGCAATGGATGAGTGTACCCCTTTCTCCACAACCTCTCCAGCAAAGGCTATCATTGGTGTTTTTTTTTATTTTAGCCATTCTGACAGGTGTAAGATGGTATCTTAAAGTTGTCTTGATTTGCATTTCCCTGATCGCTAAGGAAGTTGAGCATGACCTTAAGTGTCTTTTGGCCATTTGAAGTTCTTCTGTTGAGAATTCTCTGTTCAGCTCAGTGCCCCATTTTATAATTGGGTTGATTAGCCTTTACGGTCTAGTTTCTTGATTTCTTTATATATTTTGGAGATCAGACCTTTGTCAGTTGCGGGGTTGGTGAAGATTTTCTCCTAGTCAGTGTGTTGCCTTTGTGTCTTAGCGACAGTGTCCTTTGCTTTACAGAAGCTTCTCAGTCTCAGGAGGTCCCATTTATTCAATGAGGTCCTTAATGTCTGTGCTGCTGGGGTTATACGTAGGAAGTGGTCTCCTGTGCCCATGTGTTGTAGAGTACTTCCCACTTTCTCTTCTATCAGGTTCAGTGTGTTTTTAAGGTTTATTTCTAGAAACTCAATCCATGTTTGACACCTAACAAGTGCTTGAAATCATTTGTTGTCAATTGCGCACATCAATGAATGAATTTTGCAAGTGTTTGGTGAAATGAAGCTCATGGAATTGCAGATGTTTGAATATTCAGCCTATATGAGACACTACCCACCTGCTGTATCTGTTGTAACTGAGTTATTAAAGTAAATGCACAGTACTCATAAAATCACACGGTGACCTGAAATAGGCAATATTGATTAATTTGTGCCACAAAGCTTTGAAAATGCTACCGATCAGGGCAAATATATCCCCAAAAAGCTTTTTGTTAATGATCTAACGAATCATTCTTGTTATTGTTATTAGTATCTTCATCATCATCATCATCATCGGCAGCAGCTAGTAGCTAGCAGGGTTTGGAGGGCGCATACTAGGGTTATGTGCAGACAACGTTTGTTCTCTGTCATTGAGGCACACTCCCAGTTCTTAGCTATTATTATACAACATTTACTTTCTAGATTCTGCTTAATTATTCCACAAATTTGTCTGAATTATCCAAAAATATTTGTGTTCACTCAAATAATATTAGCCTCTGAGTCACTGAAAAGCTACTATTTTTTTCTTGCATTCCAGAAAGACATCTCATCCATTAGGTAATTCATTATCAGATTCTATATCTGTGGAAATAAGTGTTGCATTCCCCCAAATTATAGTTTGGTGGCTTTTCCAAGTGCTTAGCTATTACTGAGTTATCACCAAGATAATATTATCAAAGGTATCACAATTGTTTGCTTACATGTATGACTGCTTTAAGGGCTCTCTGAAGTAAAAGACAAGGACTAACTTATTGATTGCTACATTCTCTGTGCCTTTTCCTACAGGAGTTTGTTTATGAATGATTGTTCCACCAAATGCTGAAAATTAATTCAATCTGTTTTTTTTACATCCTGGGAATGCAGGAAAATTAAGTGGATTATTAGTCCAAGAAATGTAGTCAATAGAGCACAATCACTCTTACAGAGGCACTCATTGCGTGACATAGTTTTCTACATGTTAGTGGAAAATTCCATTACAATAATCTACACAATTAGTCCTAATGTCGCTGGCAGACTCACAGACATTTACACTGAAGATCATTGGTTGAACACAAACAGTTGATGGCTGCGGCATATCAAGACAATATTAATTCCTTCCTGATAGTTGTGCCTACATAGCAGTGACATTTGGAATGCTTTCTGTCTCATCTAAATATCTTAGTCATAGGCAAGAGACTTATAGGGTCAGCCAGTGTGGCTTATTGAGCGAACATTTCTTTTGCGCTTGTGTGTGTGAAGCAACAGGAAGGTAAACTGTACTATTACTGCTTTTCACTCGTGCCTCACACTGCTTTGATGTTGCACCAAACACTACCTCCTTTAAGATCCATTTCATGTCCTCCTAAAGGTCACATTCTCCGAGAATCACTTATCCATTAATTTATCTACTTACAGAGAACTGAATCATGAGAAACAGAAAATACAAGACACTTCGGTGTCCTGGCTCTACAGAGTGGTGTGTAGCTGTGGCTGAATTTCCTCTGATGTTTTAGCTTCCTAATTTCCTTCTGAACACATCCCTCCTTCTAGTGTTGCAGTTGTATACAGACAATCTTCCATTGATTGCAGCTCATTCTGTGTAACTTTCAGTTCAGACACCTGAGAACCTGTGCATAAATACCCTCTTACAGATGTAGCAGCAGCCTCCTATAGTTGGTAATGTCTAGACTGTCTTTAGTTGATCATTTCTCTCTCAGGTCTTTCATGCCTACGTAATTGTTTATTAAGTGCAATTTCTTATAACTGCTTAAAGTATTTTCTATTATTATTTTGGCAAGGTACTGCTGTAAGATTTGATAGTTAAAACAAAAAAATCCTAATCTTATTTGCCTTCCTATTTCAAATAACCCCTCAAATATAATTAGTCTTAAAGCATCATGCATTCCATTTCTCCAATACTAATGTGAAACAGTTCCTTCTGCTGGAATCATTACAATATACTTCTACCTTCATTCTTTCTCTTTTCTTTTACTGGGAACAGTAGACACAAAGCTTCCTTGACTCAGGTTGGGCAGACGAATGAAAAGGATTATTGCAGTTTGGGGGTAAAATAATAAAAAATAATAAAAGAAAATAGTAAAAAAAACATAACAAAGTTAGTCTTCTCCCTCTAGGCCTAAATCTTTGTTTTGGTTGGCTTTGTAGTTTTGGAGAACAAACTCTGGGCCTTTTTATTGCTAAGTAAATGCTCTACTATTGAGCCGCAGCTCACTGATTCATGCTTCTATTGGAATAATATAAATTTTATAACCATTATAAATACAATCATCATTAAATATAAAATTAATATACTTTTGATAGTGAGAAGAAGACCTAATAAATAACTACACGGAATGAAAAAAAAAGCACAATATAAAATTATTTGTCCAAGTAAAAGAATCAGGCTTGACAAATAGCCTTTGAAGAACACTCTTAAAATTGTGATGAGAATGCTGAAGTGTAGTTCTCCACGATTGCTTGTGTCTGGCCAGGGTGAGGGTGGTGAAGAACTCAGTCTTCTTTAAGAAGCTGGCCTCTGGGAGTGTGGCCATCCTACAGGGCATATATGAGCAACACAAGTTCCATTTGTTCTTTTTCTTTGGGTGGTGGTTATTAGAGTGGGAAAGGCAGACCTGTGAGGAGTGGGAAGTGTGTGAGTGAGTGTGATCTCTGTATGTTTTGTAAAATTCCCAAATAATCAAAAAATATCAAGTTACAAAAATTATTCTAAGTAAACTATAACCCACAGTTACCTCTATCCCAGGCAGGTGGGTATTATAAATTGGATGCATTTCCTACTGCTATTTTTACCACTCTAGTTTATAAATACTAATAAATCTCTCTCAATGGGAAATAGTTACTTTTTCCCCAACTCTGGCCTAATCTTATTGCTACTTCATGTGTGTGTTCAAATCTCTCTTATTTCTTAAATCTTTTTTGATGTAATCTGCAGAAAATCAAACTTGCAGATCTGTCTGTAAACTTAATTACATACAAATTCTGCATTCTAAGATGTTTGTTTGATATAATTATACATTGAATATTTCTGTGTATGTATATAATAGTTGTAAGTCTTTGGAAACCATGAATCGTCTTTAATGCAATGTATATTTCCTTGGCAGTTCTTTATTCATGGTTGGTCAACTCTGATTATTCATTATATAGCTGATGATTTCTTTTTGAGATATTATTCTTGCTATTGTTGTCTCAAACTCACCCACTTATTCTGGTTCCGATATCTACAAAATAGATAAACAGTAGTAAGACGACTTGGAGTTATTATTTTTATATGGCAAAGAATATTTAACTGAAAATAAGATAACCAGGGGCAATATGTTTCTAAAGAGATAGGCAAGAAATTTTAGATATTGAAAAGAAAAGGAATAACTTTGTTTCTTAATGGGTATTTGTTTAAACATATACAATTCATCATGCCAAATGTGAATTTGAATATACTCTTGGTATCAGTAATATAATTTGTGAAATGATTTAGAAGTTCAATTTAATCTATATGGAAATCAAAGTGCATATCAGAATTGCTATATTTGAAAGTGCTTCCTAATGAAAATTCTGATATTTTGGAGAACATTTTAATGGTATTAAAACAAACAGTTAAATAATAAACTTCCATTTTTATATAACGAAGGAGCTTCTATATTTGTCTCTGGGAACTACAACACTACACAGTTTTCATAAAAGTGAGAGTGGACCATGATACAAATGGAAGGGGACACCCTACACTGCCTGGATGGCCAGGCAGGGAGTGGAGACCAGATAGTCCAAAGGCCTAGTGCAGAACAAAGCACAACCTACCAAAATCCCATAAAAGCCAATGAATGAAATGATTCCTGATGAAATTATGATACCCTTATATATCAGTGTCCAGCCCAATAATTGTCATTAGAGAGGTTACCTGGAATAGCTGAAGGGAGCAGATGCAGAGACCCACAGCCAGACATTGGATCTCTTCCTTCAGAGATCAAGAAATCCCCTCAGAAGAAGGGAAGTAAGTGTAGGAGTCAAAGGGGATTAAAGATACCAGGATGGTCCACTCAATCAACTAAGAGGAGTCAACATGATATCACAGAGAACAAAAAAGTAGTTGGGATTCCAATAAAGGTAATCTTCATCATTGTCATCATCATAATTATAAGGTGTTACCTTATTTTCCATATCATGAATTGGCTTACATACTTTACGTAATATATAGCACTTCTTTATGTGACACATATTTTCAACATTTTTACCCCTTAAAGATGATTATACCTATTTGGGAATTCAAACAATAAAAATTGTCTCACTGGGTCTCTTACAAGTGAGGTATACAAGTCATGGCAAATATTTTCCTTTTAGCATAACAGTGGTGGGTTTATTTGGATACAAGAATGATGCCTCTTTTAGGTATGCATACTGTGAAGTGGGGGGAGGTTTTAGTTGATGAAACACTTTATGTTTTCTTATCCACTAAGGAAGGGAAATCTGATGGAGGAAGGTCATTGGCTAATAAAGAAACTGCCTTGGCTCATTTGATAGGCCAACCTTTAGGTGGGTGGAGTAAACAGAACAGAATGCTGGGAGGAAGAGGAAGTGAGCTCAGACTCGATAGCTCTCCTCTCTGGGGCAGACGCGATGAAGCTCTGACCCAGGATGGACTTAGGCTAGAATCTTCCCGGTAAGTGCACCTCGGTGCTACACACATTAATAGAAATGGGTCAGGCAGTGTTTAAATGAATACAGTTTGTGTGTTGTTATTTTGGGGCATAAGCTAGCCAGGTGGCCGGGAGCTGGGTGGCAGGAACACAGCCCACAGCTCCTTCAACAGAAATCCATATATTTCTAACAGCTGGTGTGATTATTTAAAACATTTCAAAATCAGAACATAGTGTTTAATAAAAAGCTGCTGTTACTATCACTAGTAACAAAAGTAGAATCCTGAGTAACCTCATGGATCTCTACCACTTCTGCAGTACTGCACTGCCAGGAAGAAACCCATATTTAATAGTCAAGCCAACAGAGAGTCTTAATACTCAACAACATGCTAGTCACTTTCTAGGATATAAAAAGGTGACAATGCCTCAACGCTCAAGGAATTTAGATTGTAATCACAAACTAGTACCAATTACAAGTCATAGACATGTACAGTGGTTGCTACCATGGGATGCCATGCACTATTTAGAAGAAGCTTCAGAGATGGAGATAGTGGCAATTTATCAATGCTGAAAACAATGAAAAGGTTTCATGAAAGAAGAAGAAATTTAGCTTGTGTTTCTCATCCTCACTGCCTATTCATAGCAACCTCTGAGGCTTTATAAATTCCCCCGAACCTAGTGTCATCCTAGAACTTTAGACTGTCTAAAGGTGGCATCAAACATACAAACTTTTGTATACCTTATTCCCTTCCATTCCACAACAAAGGCTCTGAAACTTTTCTACATTCTGGAATCACTGAAAGAACATTTCAAAATATTGATTATTTCTCCCATGCTTCCTAGATTTGGAATGAATTTATTTATAGGGTTTATTCTGGAACTGGAAAAGTTCAAATGTATTCAAGTATAAAATCAGCCTTAGGACCAATAATTCTGTCAATGTTTCTCTAATTTTGTCATGAATTAAAAATAATTAGTCAGAGGAGGCTAGGTATGCCCCTAAGTGGGTCATTTCCTCTTGCCTAACAGAGACAAGGCTCTGTGTTTCATCCTTAGTATTGGAAAGACAAAGAATCAATTGGAGATCTTGTTGACTACAGTTTTCTTGACCTCAGTTCACATGAATCTGATTTAGTAGATTTGGTTTCACCAAGAACTTTTAGTTTTAATAAACTTACAGATGCATGTTGAAATTTAGTGTTCTCAAACTGGGGTTTGAATCCCTTTCCCTTCAAAGCCTGATCAAAAGCTAGGTTAATAGTCTGTACCACCGTCTTTCCAAAGAATCAAGAATCAGGCTATCTTGTTCCCAGCTGATGCTCATAATGCTGATGCTTACACCTGACTTCCAGGAAAACTGCTGCAGGAACAAACAAACAAAAAAAAAGGTCACCCACATCTATTTACATTAAAAATTCTCTTTGGCTTTCAAAACATCTCTGCAGCTGTAAACCTTTTTGCCGCTTACTGTAGTGCCCTTGAATTACAGAAACAAGTACACATGGTACAAGGCATAAATATTCTCAATGTTTACTTGGATGCACGGCTGTCCTGCCCCCAGAAACCATCTGACAACATTCACCAAATTGATGGATTATGTTTTATTCCTTCTGCTCCTTACCTAATGGTTCTTTAATTTAACTAATGACTGTAATCCTCATTACATGCTGATGGAACATTAAGTTTTTTTTTTCAGAACTACTCTTAGCAGAACATCGGTGGGATAGTATTATTTAGGAAGATACACCTAATCTTCCAGGTGGCATGAGCAGCAGGTGCCACTGTTTTTAGTAATGGTGACATAAGGAGAGTCTGGTTCTTCTGGCCACTGCATAAACATTGCCATGAAGTTCAAGGATTCCTTCTATTTTGATATCTGTTAAATAACCATCTGCTAAATAATGTGTCGCAATACAATTTTACACAAGAGAAATCTCCTTTCTTTTAAATAAATAGGTTAAACGAACTCAAAGATCATGGGATCCAGCTTTGTTCTTAATGTATCTCTACATTTCCTTTGTGTTTCAGCGTCACACATAGTCATTGTTCTTGAAAGATCCTGTCTGAAAGAACATCATATTAGTGACATCTCTCCTAGATGTTCTTGGTTCATTTACAGTGCCTGTCTCTGCACTATGCTGCCCAGTTCATTGTATCTATTTTTACAATATCACTTACTGCTCTGTATAAGAACTTTCTACTTTCCAGCTCTCCTCCCTAAACAGCACATTTTCTAAGGACATAGGTCAGCTCACCTTGTGTCCTTTCAAGCTGTGCTCAGAACGCATGGTGTACTTAGTTAATATCCTTCTCCTATATTTAGTCTTTCTTAGATGGTTCCAGATCCCTCTGTACTTTTTCCCCAAAATTTTGAGCTTATGACTAACCTTGAATGGTCATTTCATTTGGCAGTGTTCTAACTCTGACCATAAGCCCTAGAAGTATCTATTTTGTTCATAGATTTTCATCAGCATGGGAGATTATGGAACATGCAGGTTACCTGTAAGAAGCTCATAAAAGAAACATTAGTCCCTATAAAATGGGCTATTAATGGTGTGGTAAACCTTATGCTATCCTTATGAAATTTAAATTCCATTCATGTGGCTGAATAACCTTACTAGTTCTTTGAAAAGAAAACAAACAAACAACAACAAATAAGGAAACCCATACTAGAAATGTTAATTATATGATCTGGCTTACTTTCCACTTTTTCAAAGCTCTTCTTGGAGTCATTGCATTCTCAAATGCACTAAAGTATGCCTAACACTTTTCATAAGTGCGACCTTGTTGCAGCTGGTACAGAAAGGGGCTTTGGATCATGTCAGTCAATGTGAATTATAATTTTATAGCTTACAGTATCTGGCTGTCGTTTGCAGTAATATCTGGCTTTCATGGAAAGCAGACTGGAGTTGTCACCATGATCTTTGTATTTTCTAGGTAGAAAGTGTTATCAGTCCTGAACATAGAAGGAAATGTATTTTAAAAATATATTTAAAACAAAATAAAGTTTTAAGACCTCAGAAAAACAGATAATTGGAATGCCCAGTTCTCAATATAACCATAAAATCTGACATATTTGGCAGACAGAGTCTTTCATTGAGTAAAAGTGTTGTTATGTTATTTGAAGATTAAAGGGAGTGTTTTTGAAACGTGAGATTATTTTCCACTTCCTTCAGAATGTCTTTGACTTGAATTTTTGAGCTATTCATTGTTTTCCTTTAAGCAGTTTCCTCTTAGAGATATACTCATGTTCATATTTTTTGATTGACTATTGTTTAAAAAATACCTGTAAATTGATCACTGATAAGAAAAAATAGACAGAAATTCCATTTTAAGTAATTTGGGATTATAAAGTTGGTAAAGATATGCTTTCAGAAGGAGGAAGATATAAGATAAATACAAATGTTGAAGATTTGTACAACTATTGTAAATGTTTTATTATTTTTCATATGATTAAATATTGTCACTACAATTACATTTAGGAAAGAAAATTACGTGAACTTACAGAGAAGCTTTTAGGCTAATTCATCTTACAGGGAGGAACCTCTATGTGGGGAGACAATAGGAAATGGCAAAGAATATTTTCTTGAAATATTTCCTTTTCTTATCATTAATTGTTTTACACTTAAAATGCTCTAGAAATCAACATATCATTAACATGAATGCAGCAACTCTCATTCCCATTCTTTTCACCCGTTTAATGATGCTTTCCCATAACTGATACAAAAAAAGATAGTAGGATGATCATCATTTACCGTAATGCTGCAAAATGACCAAACGTCCTGGATCCTCACTAATTGCCTTTGTCATGTTACATCATGTGACCTCATATGCACACAACATAAAAAGGTTTCATTTATCATTTAATCAAACCATCCAATGTCAAGGAATGCCTAGACTCAGATTCTAGACTATTCTGCTATGAATTGCAGTGGTTACTGTATGCACAAAGTTCTCTGCTTATAGAAGCAATGGTTTTCTTATTGAAAAGCAAAAAAAAAAATCCTACTATTGTTCCTCAGTATGCACCAAATGAGAATTTATTTTGTTTATACTGTGTAATAAAGTTTGATTTTATAATCTGTTTCTGATGTGAGTTTTAAAGTTTCCAAAAGAATTTGGTTTGGGGATAGGACATGAGTTCCTACAATTTTTAAACTTGTACTAAAAAATCTTTGGTCATTTTATAGTATTGGTTTATACAAGAAAACAGTCTCTGCATTGATGATTATAAAATAAAAATACCAATTTATCTTGAAAACATTAAAGATACATCTGTTTTATCAAATATTCAGTGCAGATTTTATTCTTTATGTAAGAATAAACAAGTTCATTCTTATTAGTTTATATATTTCCTTTAATTTTAATAAATGACTAATTAAACATATGTAAAAGAACAGTTTTAAAATAAATTTCTAATGCTTTGTTATCAGTAATTGTTTGATTTACATGATTTTTTGATATACCAATATACTTGAGAGTCACATAAAAATTTCTTGGACAAAAAGTTGTCTTTAGTATGATGTTTCTTCCTTCTAGTATCAAATAATGTTTGATTTTGTATGGAAATCACTTTATCCAGTCTTCATTCAACAAATACTTATTTAGGATCAATTTCATGGGAAAAATATCACATTTGCATATAGGGACAAGACAGTAATTTTTTTCTTACAGGATTTGTAATACAGTTAGAATTCTAGCATAGCTTCTTGTCTAGTACCAGCTCAGATTTTCCCCTATATTTCTGTTAAGAGGCATACCTAAATGTATCATCATGACTAATACTGATAGAGCTAAGTCATCTTTAGAGCATGATTTATACACATGACAATTCTAAAAATATATTAAATATTTTCTTTAGCTTAAAGGTTTACATCAAAGTTCCCTGTTCTATAAATCCCTACCATTAAAAGTGTAGCCTAATTCTGACCTAAGGATCCTCTTTAATGCTTCTACATGGAGCTACAACTCAGACTCCTGTTTGGCTCTTACTATAGCATCCAGAATTTAAAAGCTTTTAAATTTTTGAGTAGATCAGAGATGGTGGGTTCAACAAGTACTTAAGACCAGTTATTAGACTTGGTACCTATTCATGATAGATTCAAGACATATGCATATTACATCATTCACCCTTAATCACTTCTCCAAAAGAGCAATCTCTGAAGACCCATTATTTTGAGACTTTGGACTTCAACATGTACTTGAAGAGATGTAATTTGGTTAACAACAGTGTCTGTGTGCTGAAGATAGTTTTTACTTAATTACTTAGCTATTCAATGATAATTTTCATGAGAAGCAGAGACAGGTAGATCTTTGTGAGTTTGAGACTAGCCTGGTCTTACAAAGTGAGTGTCAGGGACAGGCTCCAAAGGTACACATAGAAACCCTGTCTTGAAAAACAGAAAAAAGTAAAAAAAAAGATTTGTCTTTCCTCTCTATAACTTGATGTGACCATGCAGCTTACATAGTAGTAACACAACCTATTGCAGTGTTTAATACAAATATAACACCTTATCAAATAAGGTATGAATATTTAAGATCTTCTATGTTCCTGCAATTCTCCTAGAATCAGGATTCCATCTACAAGTAACAAAAAGTTTTAAGAGGACACAAGAAAAAAGTTTACGGTAAACTTGAATCTGAAATGTCTTCATTAGTTGGTGTCAGGACAGAAATACATGCACTCACGCACCCTCTTTCTCCCTACAGTTTATATAGATTTGATGAAAAATAAGTTCAAAATTGTTAAGGAATATTCATTAGTCCCCACACTTTAGAATAATGAGGAATACAGAGGAAAAACTATACTACACTGCAAAAGGAACTTGGGCACGGTGTCGAAGACAACTTGATTTGTTTTTTTCCCTTTTCCTTTCTTTGTTACATGAGAAAATGCCAAATTTATAAACACCATATTTCTATACTGTATATAATGACAATCATACTAGTTTGAAGGATTCCTATGAGAATTAAAACATGGTGCTTACCACATATTCCTGGTGTCTAAAAAGTGGGAGGTATTATCATCTTCTATTATTAATCAGTTCTCCTGTCCTTTCTACTAACAAAAGTTGTTAATAAACACATAAGGGAGATCTCTAAGTAATAAAAGATTTCTTCCAGTCACAGTATTAACATGCATGGGTTCCAGTCAGTTTAATAAAACAGAAACAGGTTAGGGCAGTAGCTTTCCAGCTAAGAGCACTTGCTGCTCTTTCAGAGTACTGAGTTTCTCATTATCTTTTAAAGGTATTTCCCATTAAAATATACCAAATAAAACAAATGACTTCATAATTATGCCTAAGTTCTGAGATGGGCAATGTAGTGACTGTTTGGAAATAGGGACTCTGGAATCCTATGGTTGGTTGTAATCTTTGGAATGTTACTTTATCTATGGTTCTGCTTGTTAAAATGATTACCTAAATTAATGCTGAGAAAGCATTTTGACTAGTGTCTGACATAGAAGAGGATTGACTATAACTCTTAGCTATCAAGACTCTGGAAAGAAATCAAAGCTCTGGAATGCAGCCCACCCTGCGAATATTAAGGAATCACACAACCAACAAGTGTAGGTGCTTTTCAAAAGAGCTTTCTGGATGTAATCATCCTTATCTTTCTTCAATGAATGCAATTAGGGATCTCAAAACTATCATAAGATTTGAGCTGTTCTGAAGGAAACTGATTAATACCTTCAAGTCATATGTGTTTCCTTGTGTCGAAGTTGAAGATCTTTGGAGTAAAGCAATGTCAAACAAAATGGGCATTTATAATAAAATTATAATAGGGTTAACAAAGAATATTGATAAGCCATGCGAACAAAGACTCTCGGTTCAGAGTGCAATTAAATTATTTAATTTAAAATAGAGAAAAAAGCTCTGAGGAAAAACATTTGTTTGTGTGTGTGTATAATATAAGCTTCTACAGTTCAAAATAAGCATGCCTTGCCTAGCCATGTTGCCAGGGGAGGAACTTGGTCCTGCCTCAAATTGATATGCCATGTTTTGTTGACTATCATGGGTGGCCTGGTCATTTCTGAACCTAGACAGAGGAAGAACGGGTAGAGGTATAGATGGGAGATGAGGGGAGGGACTGGGGAGGAGAGGAGGGAAGAGAAACTGTGTTCAATATGTAAAATAAGTAAAAAAAAATAATAAAAATATCTATACTAGAAAAAGGTATAATTATTGGAGAGCTTAAATTAAATTCTTAGAAGGAATTCATTTCTTAAATCATCCTTTTAAATTGTCTGAAATATGACTTACATGTGACAAGTATGCCAGGTCTGAGTTTGTAGCTTCATGACCTTGAGCAAATCAGGCTGTTTCAGGCAGTCCCCAGGGAGCCCGGGTAACAAGGATAATGAGTTGTCAATGCATAAAGATCAAGTGAGGATATGAATACAAAAGCCCTTTATAAATTGGAACCTTTAAACAAATGCTAACTATCATTATAATTATTTCTACCTTTCCAGTCACATGAATGCAAAGGACAATATAATTTCTGTAGAAATATTTGAGACTGTCTGAAGGAAATGTCACAGAGAAATCATGGGGATTTATCTAGGGTTACTGATGAGAAGTGTATATCCAGGTAAAACACTCATTCGGGAATTATTAGATAATCTATACTTTACAATTCAGACACAAAATATTTTGATAATTGTTTGAAAATTCTTGTCTCATCTCCTTTTTGCCAAATGAAGGGCATTTATTTTGACTTTAGATTTAGAGATAATAAGCTTAGAACTGCCACTAAAAAGCATATTAAAACTTCGGGACATTTTACACCATGCTAATTTAATGGTTTATTAGCTTACTTCATTTGAGGTTACAGAGAACTAAAATGATCTTTGTGAAGTGTTGATCTAATCTCATTCCACAATGGGACTTAATTTTTGCCTAGAAGGCAAACAGACATTTAAACGTGGAGATTAAAAGAAACAAATAAACTATTATATGTCAATCGTACTAAAACTTGAAGACAAAATGCAGTATATGCACATAATTGAAAATTAATGTAATTCTCGTGCCCAAGGTTTTAATATTACTTCAAAATGTTCAATATTATTCATCACAGATTATCTTCAATGGAACATGGCCATATTCTGTTTAAATATATTTACCTCTCTCTCTATTATCAGACATGTAAGCATTTCTCATAGCTGAAGCACATTTTTTATTCACTTGTGGATTACTTAGGTATATGAAATTGCTATAACAAATAGATCTCACATTTTTGGTTGCTCTTTACTTGTCTGAGAATATCATCTCTCCACAAAGCAATCCATACTGTTGAATACTTCTGGGTTGGACTTCATCTCCTACTATTTCAAAATTCCTGAATGAGCCAAGGGAGATGAAAGATGGAAAAAGCATCCAAGCAAAATAACTACCACTCACATTTCAGTGGTAAGAATTAATGACATGGCTCTCATTCTATGCAGAAGGAAGCTAGGAAATGCAAATGATGGCTTAGTCACTGGATCACAATATACCTATAGTATAAAGGGGAGGCAGATTTTGATGAACAGTTGGTGTTCTATGCTACAGAATGAATTTGAAAGCAAAAGGGAGTTTTAAATTAAATATGATGAAGGTTCCCTAGTCCTTTTCCCACTGCTCTAGTCAGTATTTCTTTCTAGCCCACCTCTATTTATTTGTGATACCATATAACCAACAGAATCACCCTCTACCAATGACTCCAGTTACCACACTAGGCTAGGATTCAAATACATGACCTTTATTAATTTCTTGTACTGCATTCTGATATCTCCAGACTTAATTTTAGACTTGCTGCAAACTGATGCCAGGAACCCTGTCTCCCACTACATTTTTATAAACTATGGCATCCACCTCTCGATGGACACCCACTTGTTCTCTTCTGCATCCCCTTTCAACACTTTCTTACAGATTATCTCCGTTCCTCTGTAATTCCCAGCAGTTCTCAGAAACACTCTCTACCAGGGGCCCCACAGCTACCACACTTGGTTAGCATCCAAATTGGCAACAACAACCCAAGAATGGAATATCCACTCAAAGCATACAAGACCAGGAATCTTTGCCAAGAAACATTTCAAATATCATAATACAATAGGAAAGAGTCCAGTGCAAAAAACAAAAATTTTGAACAGCTATGACAGTACACAGCCTTCAGAAGCCATGATTCCTATGGCAAGAGGCCCCGAGAAAGGCAATTTAACTGAAGCATGAGATGAAGCCTTTAAAACAGGAATTATGAATATATTCAAAGACCTCAAAGAGGTTATAAAAAAATGCCTTAATGGAGACCAGGGAAACACAAAGACACAGATGAATGAAATAATAAAAACTGATCAAGGCATGAAAGCAGAATTTATCAAAGAAACAGAATTACTAAAGAAAACACTAGCTGAGATAAGACTGGAAATAAACTCAGGATGTAAAAAGAAGAATCTCTCATGGCCCTGAGTTCCTTGCTCGTGCTCTCTCTCCTTTTGCTCCTGATTTGGACCTTGGGGTTGTAGTCTGGTGCTCCAATGTGGGTCTCTGTCTCTGTATCCTTTTATCGCCTGATGAAGGTTAATATCCAGGAGGATGTCTATATGTTTTTCTTTGGGTTCACCTTCTTATTTAGCTTCTCTAGGATCACGAATTATAGGCTCAATGTCCTTTATTTATGTCTAGAAACCAAATATGAGTGAGTCCATCCCATGTTCCTCTTTTTGGGTCTGGCTTACCCACACACTGAGACAATGGGGATATTCTTTCAGGAACTCACCAAGGCCAGCTGGACTGCATCTGAAAAAGCATGGGATAAAACCCAACTCACTGAACATAGCAGACAATGAGGACTGCTGAGAAGTCAAGAACAATGGCACTGGGTTTTGATCCTACTGCATGTACTGGCTTTGTGGGAGCCTAGGCAGTTTGGATGCTCCACTTACTAGAACTGGAAGGAGGTGGGAGGTCCTTGGACTCCCCACAGGGCAGGGAATCAGGTCTGCTCTTTGGGCTGATGAGGGGGAGTTGATTGGGGGATGGGGAGGGATATAGGAGGTGGTGGTGGGGAAGAGACAGAAATCTTTAATAAATAAATAAATAATAAAAAAGGAAAAAAGAAAACGAAAAAAATGCAGAGACCAACTGTACCAATTAATACATTTATAATACAAAATCTACCTAAGGCTCAAAAAACATTGAGGAAAAGGGCAGAAAGATTTTAAGAAGTTTAGGAATCTGCTGTATGACAGTCTCTTCTAAAAAAAAGATAACAGACACGGGGAGGTCATGAAAAGAAGGTGGATCTGGGAAGTACTGGGGATAGGGTGGGGAATGTCATCAAGATACCTTGTATATAATTCTCAAAAGACTAATAAAATATTGTATTATACAAATTAAAAAAAATAAAAAGAAGAACCTCAGAAATAATCCCTACTAATAGGGATTTTTAAGACATGGCATATAGAAAAATTTCAGCTCTTGAAGACAAGGTAGAAGAAATGAAGAGCCCAGTCAAAAAACACTTAAATCTGAAAATATTCAGTAACAAAATACCAAGAAGCTGGAACATTATGAGAAGATGGAAGCTATGCATAGCAGGTATAGAGGAAGGAGAAGAACCCTAAGAAAATGTTTTAAACAAAATCATGGAAAAAATATCCCCCAAAAGATCTCTATCCAAGTACAGGAAGAATACAGAACATCAAATAGACAGGATCAGAAAATAAATTCACCACAACACATAATTATTTTGAAAACCCACTAAATATAGAGAACAAACACATGATATTAAAAGCTGGAAGGAAAAAAAAGAGTAGGAGATATATAAAGATTGTGCCATTAGAAAAACATCTAAATTTTCAATGAAGACTCAGCAAGTCATAAGGGCCTGGATGGATATTTTAAGCAGAGACTACAATTTTGCTTCCTGGCTATCCAGACCCGAGTAATCATAAAGAAATCATATTAATTACAACACTGTTTGATCTATTAGCTCAGGTGTCTTAACAACTAACTCTTATATCTTAAATTAACCCATTTCTATTCATTTGTGTATCACCGCGAGGCTGTAGTCTACCTGTAAGGTTCCCATGTCTTTCTCCTTCGGCAGCTATGTGGTTTCACTCTGACTCTGCCTTCTTTCTCTCTGTATCTTCATTTGGACTTTCTGTCTAGCTATCTTAAATTAACCCATTTCTATTCATTTGTGTATCACCGCGAGGCTGTAGTCTACCTGTAAGGTTCCCATGTCTTTCTCCTTCGGCAGCTATGTGGTTTCACTCTGACTCTGCCTTCTTTCTCTCTGTATCTTCATTTGGACTTTCTGTCTAGCTATAGTCTGCCCTTCCATAGGGCAAGGTAACTTCTTTTTAAAGCAATGATAATAAAACATATTCACATCATACAAAGGGGAATCCCACATCAGGATATTTTACTTGCTCTGAGAGGGCACAGGTATCTGCCCAGAATACTACACCTAGCATAACTATCAATCACAATGAACAGAGGATGAAAAACACATGATAAAAATAAATTTAAATAACTATTTTCACCATAATTCTGATTTCTTTACCAGAAACCAGACCCGTTGTATGGATTCCAGGTAAGACACTACCCACTGCCTCCCAACACTCATTAAAGCCCACCCAACAGCCTCCAACAGCAACCCTTGCCCTGGGCTCCATATTCCAGCCCATAATATCAGCAGAAAACTTCTACTTTACCAGAAGACATACCATATAGAAACCCAAGTGACCACCCAGGACTTGTAATCCCACAGGCAATACTGGCAATGAAAATACAAGTGGAGACATAATACTGGACTTGAGGACTTATTTCTCACCTCATAATACTGGACCTGAGGACTTATTTCTCACCTCAGGCTACTCGGTACTGAAGACCAAAGATGAAACAGAAGCCAAGGAAAAAATCTAAAATATAAACTCAGAAATCAGCAACTAACCTATAATAACCCCCAAAGAAGATGACTAGAGACTTGCATAAGAACATTATCAAGACCATCCAGGGCATATGACACAATCAGAACCCAACTATTTTACTACAGCTAACCCTTGATACGCCAACTCAGCTGAAGCACAAGAAAATGACATCACTTGAATCTTATGAAGATGATAAAGGCCCTAAAAGAGGCCTTAAAGAATCCCTTTTTAAAAGCAAAAAATTACAAATGAATAGATGAAAGAAATGAATGAAACTGCTCAAGTCCTGAAAATGGAAATAGAAGCAAAACAGAAACCACAAACTTGACTGAGGGAGTCCTGTAAATGAAAACTCTAGATAAGCAAACAGGAACTATAGACACGATCAGCACCAGTAGAATACAAGAGACTGGAAAAAGAATCTCAGGTATAGAAGATACAATAGAAGAAATTGATAGAGAGATCAAAGAAGATTATAATCTAACACATTCATAACACAAAACATGTTATAAATATTTGTTTACATGTAAAACAGGATATGCTATAGAGATGAATACTCTGCATTGATATGGATCTTGACTTATTAATACAAGTTTAAGTTCAGTTTTGTTATATTTATATTTCTGCTCTTGTTTAAGGTATTGTGTTTGTGCAGTTCATTTAAAATGTAATATATAATCAAAAATACAGATTAATAGATAGACATTTATAAAAGTCAAACTTGTTAGTTAAGGGTTCTAGATGTACAGAGATATATTTCAGATGGATAGTTGTTCTTTAATCCTTTCAAAGACTAACAGAATATGGTATTTAAAATGTTTTAAGAATTTAGGGCTTTTCATGACAATGAGACACATCTGCTCCTGGCAGTACCAGTCTACTTTCAGAGGATGATGGGCATCGAAGAGACTCTTATGGAGTTTGTTAGCCATTTGGGAAAGAAATTGTTCTTTCTTGGACTATTTGATGTTATGCTGTACGAACTGGACATGGATGATCCAAAGGAAAATTAATGCTGAACTTGCCTAAAATGAGATGTTTCTTTCGGGGTTCCTGCTTTGTGAATGAATCGGCCAGACATTCTGCAGGACACAGAAGAAATTCACTGACAAACTGCTAATACAGGTAGAAATGTCTATGGAATTTCCTGCTACATGGGAAAGTCTGCCAGATACTATGAGCCTGTAGGCTGAAGATAGATGCCCCAATGTTACAGAAGAACTTTGGGTGACTGTACAGCCAGTGAGATGTCTCTATAAATTTTAGAGTTTTGGAAGTTGCTTACAATGCACATCCTGTTTATTTGGGTAATATTATATCCTTCTGGAGTCTTTGATGGAATTGAAGAATAGGTAGTTATTATTACAGTTTTCCTTATTTATGATAAAAGATAAAGTAGATATAACTATTGTAACTGAAATTCTTGCTTGATAACTTTTGTTGTATGTAATTTTGTTATGATAAAGTTAAAACTTTCCTTCTTACTTAGACAGAAAAGGGGAGGTGATGCGGCATTCCCCTCTATATGCTGTGAATGATATTTGTTAATAAAGAAGTTGCTTTGGGCCTATTGTAGCACAGAATAGGGTAAGGCAGGAATTTCAAGCAGATAGATGTAGAGACAGAGTAGGCAGAGTCAGAGAGAAGCCATGTAGCTGCTGCAGAAGAAAGATGCCAGATGCCAAATAGAACCTAGTAGACCACAACCACATGGCGATACACAGATGAATAGAAATGGATTAATTTAAGATATAAGGGCTAAACAATAAGAAACTTGAGGTAATAGACCAAGCAGTATTATAATAACACAGTTTCTGTGTGATTATTTTAGGTCTGGGCAGCCAGGAAACAAACAAGCAGCCTCCAACTACAGTGGTAGACTTTAACACCCCACTATCATGAATAGACAAGTCATTCAGACAGAAACAAAACAGAGAAAACTGGATTTAGCTGACATAATGTCTGCAATGTACCTAACAAATATTTACAGTATATTTCACCAAAATACCTAAGAATATACCTTCTTCTCTGCATCTCAAGGTACCTTTTTCAAAACTGACAATATACTCTGTCACAAAGCAAGTCTCAACAGATATAATAAAATTAAAGTACTCCCTGTATCATATCAGACCATCATGAATTAAAGCTGGATTTCAAAAACAAAAGAAACAATAGAAAACCTGCAAACTTATGCAAAATGAATTAACAACTGGGAAAAGGAAGATATAACACTACTAGATTTAAGGGGTACAGATGAAGTGGTTATAAGAAGATAGCTTGGGGCCATAAGGTTTAGTACAGAATTCAAGCAGATTTCAAAGAAAAGATAATACCAATATTTCTCTTATTGCTCAAAATAAAAATGAAACATTGTTAGATTCATTTTATGAGAGCACAGTTACCCTGATACACAAACCACACAAAGACTAAACAAAGAAAGAATTATAGACCAATTCTGCTCATGAGACATTGTTGCAAAAATATTCAATTTCTAGTATAAAATACTGGAAAACCAAAGCCAAGAAAACAACAAAAAGATCATTCAATATTATCAAGTAGACATTATTTCAGAGATACAGGAATGGTTCAAAACATGAAATATGTCAGTGTAAATACACCAGATTAAAAAAAAAAAAACAAAAGGAAAAAAGCACATGATCATCCCATTAGATGCTGAAAATGCCTTTGACAAAATTCAACACCCCTTCATGATAAATAAATGTCTTAGAGAAATCAGGGTTACAATGAACATACATAAGCATAATAAAAGCAATATACAGCAATCTGACAGTCAACGTCAAATTAAACAGAAAGAAACTTAAACCAAACCATTAAAATCAGAAACAAGACTGGGTTGTCCACGCTTTCCATAGCTACTCAATATAGTACTTGAAATTTGAGCTAGTGCGCTAAGACAACTAAGGGAGATCAAGTGAATACAAATTAGAAAGGAAAAAGTCAAAGTACTTCTATTTGCAGATGATCTGAGAAGTGACAACAAAATTCTACCAGGAACTCATACAGCTGATAACAACCTTCAGCAAAGTACCTGGATAAATAATGGACTCAATAAACCAGTAGCCTTCCTATATACAAATGATAAATAGGCTTAGAAAGACACCCTTGATAATAGCCATAAATAATATAAAATATTATATTATATGCATAACAAGAACTTCAAGGCTTTGAAGAAAGAAATTGGAAAAGGTATCAGAAGATGGGAAGATAGTGCAGAAATTTTGATAGTAATCTACCAATGACTGGTCCAGCTTGAGACCCATACCCTTAGTGGGAGTCCAGAGGGAAAGTGCTCAGAAGCAGAATAGTCCAGAGACTTAAGAGTGAACCAAACATGATTGGGATAAAACAAAAAAAAAAAACAACAACAACAGAAAAAGTTGTTGTCTAGTCCTATTGTTATCAGAGAGGCTTCGACCAGCAATTGATGGAAACTGATGCAGAAACCTACAGCCAAAGTCAAAAGTTAGGCAGAGTTAGAAGAATTGTACAGAAGAGGAGGGGAAAGGATTATAGGAGCTATAGGTGTCTAGGACACCATAAGACAACCCTCGATATCAACTAACTTGGTCTCATATTGGTTCACAGAAGCTGAACCGCGAACCAGGGAGCTTATATGAGACTGACATAGGCCCATTGCACGCATTTTATTGTTGTGTAGCTTGGTCTTCTTACGGGACACCTAACTGTGGAAGCAGGTGATATTTTTGACTTTTTTGCATTCTTTTGGGCCCCTTTACTTACTTGTTTGGCTAGTCTGGCCATAATAGAAGAGGAGGTACCTAGTCTCACTGCAACTTGATGTGCCTTGGCTATTTGATATCCATGGGAGGCCTGTCCTTTATTTGAAGAGAAACAAAGGAGGAACAGATCTGGACGGGGAAGAGGTGAGATATGGGGGAAAGTGTTAAGGGTCTTGTAGGAAAGGACTGAGGGGAATCTGCCCTCAGAATATAAAAACAAAATCAAAAAATAAAGAAAGGAGAAAGAAAAAGTATGTTTTCCTGTCAATTCAGGTCTGTAGAAGTCACTCAGATGAAATCTTCAGTATCAAGGGAAGGTTAACTACACCGAAGAGGACATGAGGAAAAAATAATCCCAGAATATTAAATCAAAATGGTGTGGAAATACAAACCGTAAAAACAAAATAGCAAGAATTAATAAACATAGACCTAATAAGGAAAGAAATTATAGAACACTAACCCATGTAAACATAGATGCAAGAATTCCCAATGAAATTTTTTCAAACCATATCAAAGATTGTATCAAAAGGTCATCATCCATCATGATCATGAAAAGATGGTTCAATATACATGCATTGATAAATATATAAACAAACTGAAAGACAAAAAACATGATCCTCTCATTAGATAAAAAAAAAATAGTTTGACAAAATCAAACATTCCTTTCTGATAAAAGTCCTAAAGAGAAAAAGTCTTATAAAATACATACTTCTGCCTCATAATGGCATTTTATAACAAGCCCAGAGAAAATATCAAACTAAATGGTTAGAAACTCAAAGCATTTCCACTAAAATCAAGAACAAAGATAAAGTTGTCCACTCTCAGCATACATATTCAATATAGTACTTAGCTTTAGCAATATGAAAACTGACGGAGATCAAGGAGATACAAATTAGAAAGGAAGAAGTCAAGGTATCTATTTGTAGATTACCTGAATTTATACATAATAGATCCTAAAAACTCTGTTGGAAACCTCTACAACTGCCACACTCTCTCAGCAAAGTAGCAGGATACAAAATTAGTCCACAAAACCACTAGCCTTCCTCTATGCAAATGAAAAACAACATGAGAATGTAAGTGAAACATCACCTTTCACAATAGACTTAAAATGCATCTAAATGTATCTAAAATCAAATGAAAGGCTTGTATACAGAAAACTTCAAGACACTGCAGAAAGAAATTGAAGAAGGTAACAGAAAACAGATCTCCCATGCTCATGGATTTGTAGATTTAATATAGAAAAAATGGCCATCCTATCAAAATAAATCTCCCAATTCAATGAAGTCCCTAACAAAACTGCAAAAAATTTTTCAAAGAAATTGAAAAAATAACAACCTTCAAGCGCATGTGGAGAAAGAAATAATACAGGATAGCTAAAAACAATCTTGAGTAATCAAACAACTGTTTGAAGTATCACCATCCTAGATGTCAAGTTGTACTCCAGAGTTATAGTAATAAAAACAACATAATATTGCTTTAAAAACAAACATACTGATTAATAGAATCAAATTGGATACACAAAAACAATTCTTTCAGTTATCTTACTTTTGTTAAAGAAGATGAAAAGCACATACTTGAGGAAAAAAACCAGCCTTTTCAATAAATGCTGTTGGTAAAACTAGATGGCTGTATGTAAAAAAAATGAAAATAAATAAATATTCATCACTCTGGGCAAAACTCAACTCCAAATGTATCAAGGACCTCAGTATAAGAGGGGACCAGGGAGACAGAGAAAACTTCCAGCTACATATCATTCTTCTTTCTCTAGCCTCCAGGGAATCAGGGACAACCTTACTTTGAGTGTTTATTATTGTGGGCTTTTCATAATCTAAATACAACGAAACCTCACTTTTTTTTCCTTCTGAAATGAATAAGATGGGAATTTCTGCTTACCCTGAAGTGCATGAACTTGGAGCTTTCCTCATGCCCCTCACCTTGTTGTCTTTCTGTGACATTGTAGAACTTCATTAATAAATATTTTACCTCAAATACAAAAAAAGGCTGGACTCCCTGATATGATAGGAAAGAAAGTATGAAATGATATAGGCTTGAACTCAAAGTCAGAAAACACAAGAGCGCAGGTATTAAAAATAACAATGCACAAGATCTTATGAAGCTTAAATGGTTCTGTGTAGCATAGAACAGCACCATTGGAGCAAAGTGGCAGTTTATAGAATGGGAAAGGATCATTATTAAATATAATCAGATAGCAAGCTACTATCTAAATATATAAATAGCTGAAAAAACCCTGGACATCAATAAAACAATCCAATTAAGAAAAAGGTCTACAACTAAACAAGGAGTTCTCAAGAGGTGAAACACAAATGGTTGAAGAATACTTAAATATTTAACATCCTCAGCTATCAGAGAAAACAAACTTATGCTAATTTGTGATTTTATCTTTTTTTCTTTCAGGATGGCCAGATCAATAAAGAAAATGACATCACATGCTGGCTAGGATACATGAACAAGGTAACATTTAACTCTAATGGGAGTACAAACTGTTTTAATCACTATGGAATTCACTGTGGAGGTTCCCAAGGAAGCTGAGAATCAGATTAGCTCAAGAATGGGCTATAGCTCTCTTGGGCATATACCCAATGGAATCTACATCTTACCATAGAAGAATTTGCTCAACCATTATTATTGTTGTACTAGTTATAATAGCAAGCAATGAGAAATAACTTAGATGTCCATCAATAAATGAATGAATAATGAAAATGTGGTATGTTTACATGATGAAATATTATTCTGCTATTGAAAAAATGAAACTATGAAATTTGCTGGTAAATGGGTGCAGTTATAAACAATCATCCTGAGTGAGGCAATCCAGACCCAAAAAGATAAATATTGCATGTTTTGCCTTATATGAGGATACTAGATTTTAAGCCTTTGATATGTTTGCTACAATCTGAATAATCACAAGTCTAAGTAACTAGTAAGGGACGAGGGGAAGGGGTATCTCCCAAGGAAGGGGAAATATAATACAGTGTTAAGGAGACATGAAGGGGAAAGTATAACAGGATAATTAAATGTGGTGTGACATAGGGGAAATGATGTAAGGAGGGACAACTAACATTAATGACCTTTTGAAAAATGATGGAAACCTACTACTATGGAAAACTTATAAGTATATATATATGAAAGAAATTTAAATAGCATACCTATATAAAGGGGGAAACATAGACATCCTATACCACCAATTAAAATCTCCAGTGCTAGGAATGGGTTACAGCTTGTTGACTGGATGGCTCATTTTCACAGGATCATAAGGCCCTTTTGCTAAGTCCAACACTTTCTTCTGTCATGAAAAACAAAGGATTCCAGCTGGTGCCCAATGGGAATCTTCATCCCTACAGACTAGGAATTATGTCATGGGAAGGTATGCCACACACTACTGGAGGCAAAAAATAATTATAAATACAATTGAGCTACAAACCCTGAGAACTACAACACTGTCATGCTTTAAAAAAAATACTATTGTAATAGTAGCACAGGTGTTATGGGAGTGTATCAATTACTTTTAATTGAATTTAAGTCCCAAAGGAAAATAGTATTAAAACTAGTCCCTATGATAACTTGTTATAACTATTGATCAGTGCATCACTCAACACTCACCAGAGTAGATACTTAGTGGGGAAGAGAGTGGTCATCAAAGAGATCCACAACTGGGCAGTGGACAGAGAATGAGAGCTTTTGGAGTACTCACCCCAAACGGAATGTCTTCATCAAACCCCTCCCCTCTGGCTTCAAGGAACTATTGAATAGAGTGGGTAGAATGATTATAAGGGCCAGAAAGCCAGAATCTTCCAGACTCAGGAGGACCGAAGGACTCAGGAAATCACAGAGCCTGAAGCAGCATGCACATTGTCTGCACAGGTACAAGCTAGACAAGGTATCAGTACTGCTCAAGGCAAGTTGATATGAAGTCTTATCCTTAACGAAGAAGCTTTTAGCCATTGGTAATGACTGACAAAGTTTTTTTATTATTTTGTGAATGTATTTATTTCCTTTTTGCTTGGTTTTGTTATTTTTTTTAGTTATTGAATTGTTTTTTTGCTTTGGGAGAATTGTTTTTTGTTTTGAGAGAAAAAAAGAAATAATGTGAATTTGGTTGGTTAGGGAGTTTGGGAGGATCTGGGAGGAGGCAGGAGAGAAGAGAACATGATCAAAATATATTTTATGGCAAACACAAAACAAACATTTAAGTGAACAACTACCAAGAAAAAATGTCATGTACATTGGGAGAAATTATTTTATGTTTAAAATATTTTAATATTTAACACTGTTCTTTAGAATCTAAGTGAAAATAGAAATGTTATCAAAACTCCCAACTTTGCTCTATTTCCCCTTAAGCAAATACAGGAAAAATGAATAGGGACAAACCGTTTAGTGTTAAGAAAGCAGTTCTTTCTTAAAATGAGACAACTGAAGTTTGTCACATTTTCTGCTGATGTATGCCCTGCATTCTTAGAACTGTTGTGGTGTCATCTTCATGATCAGTGTGAAATGAAGAAGTGTGCCACTGAAAATTGTTATAATCCTACTATATATGCCCCACACTGAAAGCTAAGAAAAAGATATTCCAGTCTTAATTATTTTTTTCTGATATAATTGACAAAGTACTGCAGAATTCATCAGACTTGTGAGATTCCCTAGATGGTCGTAAAAGCCTTTAGCTTAAAAATTATGGCACTAGAAGTACAGTACCTCTTATAGATAGATAGAAGTACTCCAATCCTTTGATGGTAAATGAAATTTGGGAGAGATCAAATGCCAACCAAAAATCAAACACATCTTCAATCTAACTTCAAAATAACCATCATGGCTCAATCAGGAGGAAAGAGAATCAAGAAATCTTTAGCTTTTATTCCTTCATCGCAGATTTAGGTCCAGTGGTATGTGCTAAGTACTGGGTAAGGAATGATACAAATATGAACAATATAATTAGTGTTTAGTAAAGGAAGTGACGAGTTCATATTTGCATTCATGAAAATTACCCTTGAGAATATAAGATAAACTAGAGAGGACAAGAGCAGAGTTATGGAAAAGAGGCTGCTTAATCTAGGTAGTAGAAGATGCAACTATCAATTAAAATGATTATTTTCAATTGAAATAAACGGGAAGTACTCAAAGAATACTGTGTGTGCTGCGTTGGACCTGATGGATAGATATGACTAGTTTTGGTGATAGTGTTACAATAACTGAAATATGATAGACAAGGGAGAACCGTGTTTGATGGCAGCAGGAAAACTGATGAACATCTTTTTGGAACAAGTATACTTTGCAAAATATTTGATGTTTCCAAATTAAAGTAGCTAGATACACAACTGTTCGATGAAGTAGATACCAGGCTGGGATAAAAAAAACACACACAAACAAATACAATAGTTTCATTCACGGGAATGATGAGGAAGACCACAGGATAATAGAAACAGTGCGAGATATATCTAGAAACATATCAAGTTTTAAGAGCCAACATCTTCACTGTCTTTACCAGATCAGTTTTAAATTCACTGTGCACTGTGCTTCTGCGTCAACCTCAATAGTTATAGGATTATAGTGAGTACTGCCATATCCAGTACAATACAAGTTTTGAGGAATAACAGAGGAAGAAATATCAGACAAAGAGATACAAAGATACAAAGAACTTGTAAGGCCAAGGTGCTACAGATGCCTTTGGAAGAGGAGCATCAAAAAGACTAATTGCTGTCAGAAGGACACACTTTTTATACAGAATCTGCCTTTTAAAAAGATTCAAGTGCACCCCTCGTGGTCCCGACTTCTTTGCTCATGTTCTCCCTCCTTCTGCTCCTCATTGGGACCTTGGGAGCTCAGTCCAGTGCTCCAGTGTGGGTCTCTGTCTCTATCTCCATCCATCACCAGATGAAGGTTCCATGATGATATGCAAGATATTCGTCAGTATTGCTATAGGATAGGGTCATTTCAGGTTCCCTATCCTCAGCTGCCCAAGGAACTAACTGGGGACCTCGGCTTGGGCACCTGGGAGCCCCTCTAGGGTCAGGTCTCTTGCCAACCCTAAAGTGGCTCCCTTAACTAAGAATTGTGGTTCCGTGCTCCCCTGTCCAACCTTCCTTTATCCCAATCCTCCTGTTTCCCCAAGTCGGGACCACGAGGGGTGCACCCACCCACTGAGACAGTGGGACTGATCTATTGGGAGCTCACCAAGGCCAGCTGGACTGTGACTGAAAAAGCATGGGATAAAACTGGACTCTCTGAACATGGCGAACAATGAGAGCTGATGAGACACAAAGGACAATGGCACGGGGTTTTGATCCTACGTAATGTGCTGGCTTTGTGGGAGCCTAGCCAGTTTGGATGTTCACCTTCCTAGATATGGACGGAGGAAGGAGGACCTAGGACTTACCACAGGGCAGAAAACCCTGACTGCTCTTTGGACTGGAGAGGGAGGGGGAAAGGAGTGGGGGGAGGGGGAGAAGGGTGGGAGGAGGGGGAGAAGGGTGGGAGGAGGGGGAGGGAAATGGGAGGCTGGGAGGAGGTGGAAACTCGTTTTTTTTTCTCCTTTTCTCAATAAAAAATAAAAATAAAAAAATAAAAAGGTTCAAGTATAATCAGGTCCAAAGAAATATTTGTCAGGTTTTAATAACATGGAAGTTGCTCCTGATCTTCTAATATTGACTGCAGGAAAAAAAAGAAGCTAAAGGAAGCATATGAGGCAATGATGTATTACTAAAATCCCAAAGCTGCAGCAGAAGCAAGCGATGGTAGAAACTATGTATGGTACTTTCTAATGCTCTATTACTGAACAAAATGCTTTTGCTCAATATCCAATCCATATTTTCATTTCAAACTGTCAGCATGCTTTTATTTCCTACTGACAAATATCTCTTTCCAACAAACTGTGACTATATAAATAATTGAGATAATACAATAATGGTAAAAGTTAATGCTTTTTGACACATTTGCAGCCTTGGAGACGCCATCTTTTTTGTAGTACTTCCCAAGAGAAACCTGAGGTTCCAGGAGTGTAAATCACAGACTAGAAATCAAACGGAGAGTAACATGATAGGAAAGGAGTTTAGTTCAGGTATGCTAGCTTTTCCTTCTCATTTAACATTCCACTTTCTTCATCCTCTAAAAATAAAAGCCATCAATCTACAGATTTTATAATTAGTTGTTAATGTCTGATTAAACCTGCCCTGTCTCGTAACAAATGCTTAGAGCATATTTATTAAAACTTTCAACTCCTGAACTAGTCTAAAATATAACCTTCTTAAGTAGTAGCCAAACTTGGAAACACAGAAAACCAAGAAAATAATGAAGGTCCTGGGCCTTTGCTTCTATGAAGAAAACAGGTGTCCATCCTCCAACTTCAGTGGAGATCCCTTGCTCAATGTGTCCCTGGCCATATGGACCAGAAGATCAGAGAGTGATCAGAAACCAGTGAATAAAACAACTATCCACCAAGCATAACACAGAAATCATCACCTAGATCTATAATTACCTCAAACACAAATGACTAGATGCCAGTATAAGAATGCAATTTATAAGAGCCAGGGCAATATGTTACTACTAGAGACAAGCTTTTTCACTACAGCAATCCCTAAATACTCCAACACAGCTTAAGTATAAGAAGAAAAAGACCTTAAAACTAACTATATGACGATGATGGAGGTCCTTAAGACATGAATAAATCCATTAAAGTAATCAAGGAAAAGCAAAAAAAAAAAAAAAACAGGTAACAAGTAGATCAAGAAAATCAAGCAATTCAAGAAAAAACAATCAGTTGAAGAAAATAAATAAAACTGTTTAAGACCTGAAGATGGAAATAAAAGCAATACAAGCAAACACAAACAAAGGGCATTCTGGAAATGAAAAAGCTATGAATGTTCGTAGGAACTAAAGACACAAACATCACCAGTAGAATACAAGTGATGGAAAAGAGACCTCAGGCACTGAAGATACAATAGAAGAAACAGATACATTCATTGGCCAAAGGAAATGTTAAATCTTTTTTTGTATTTATTTATTTATTTATTTATTTATTTATTTATTTATTAAGTACACAATATTCTGTCTGTGTGTATGCCTGTAGGCCAGAAGAGAGCACCAGACCTCATTACAGATGGTTGTGAGCCACCATGTGGTTGCTGGGAATTGAACTCAGGACCTTTAGAAGAGCAGGCAATACTCTTAACCACTGAGCCATCTCTCCAGCCCAGAAATGTTAAATGTTAAAAAAAAATCTTGACACAAAATATTTAGAAAATCTGGCACACTATGAAAAGATCAAAACTACTACTACTACCACTACAACTACTACTACTACTAATAATAATAACAATAAAATAATAATAAGAAGAAGATGACGAACCCCAGCTCAAAGGCCCAGACAATATTTTCAGCAAAATCAAAGAAAAAAATTACTAACCTAAAGAAGGTGATGCCTGTAAAGGTACAATAAGCCTGTACCTTGTACCAGAAAAGAAAGTCGCCTTGTCACATAATAATCAAAACACAGAACAAAGAAAGAATATTAAAAGCTACAAGGGAAAAAGAGCAAATAATATATAAATATACAATTTAACAAAATTATAAACAAAAGTGGGTCATAACAACAGACCCTGAAGAAGTATAGACAATCATTGATCATGATTATAAAATTTAAAATATTGTATTCCACAAAATTGTAAAATCTAAAAGAAGGGAATAACTTTCTTTATAGACATCACTTAACAAATTTAAATCAAAATGAGTCATTTAACTTAAATATATTTCTAAGGAAATATAAGCAGTCATTAAAAGTCTCGTAAACAAACAGGCCCAGAAAACTTTCAAAGAAGAGTTAAGGACAAAACTTCTCAAATTATTCCACTAAATACAAACAAAAAGAATGTCACCAAATCTATTTTATAATGTCACAGTCAACCTGATACACAAAGCAGACAAAGACTCAACAAAGAGAATTATAGACCAATTTCCCTTATGAACATTGATGCAAAATTACTGAATAAAATCCTGGTCAACTGAATCCACGAATTCTTCAATCATGCATCATGATTAAGTAGATTTCATCTCAGAGATGCCAAGGATGGCTCAATATATGAAAATCAGTCAATGTAATCCATCACATAAACAAACTGAATAAAGAGGATTATCATCTCATTAGATGCTAAAAATGCCTTTGACAAAATCAGCACCCCTTCATAATAAAAGTCTTGTGGTTATATGGATACAAGAAACAAATGTAAACATAATAAAGGTAATTTACAGCAAGGCTATAGCTGATTTTAAATTAAATGGAGAGAAACTCAAAGCAATTCTACTAAAATCAGGATGAAACAAGGATGCCCACCTCTTCATATATATTCAATATAGTACTTGAAGCTCTAGCTAGAGCAATAAGAATAAATGGATACAAATTGGAAATGAAGAATTCAACATATCATTATGTTCAGATAATATGATAGTATAAGTAAGTGACCCACAAAATTCTGTCAGGGAACTCCTAAAACTGATAAATACCTTCAGCAAAGTGGCTAGATACAATATTAACTGAAAAATCAGTAACTCTCCTATATACAAATAAAAAAATGAACTAAGACAGAAATTAGGGAAACAACACACTTCACAAAATTCACACACAATATAAAATATCTTGGTGCACTCCTAACCAAGAGAATCTTGTAAGACAACAACACTTCAACTCTATGAAGAATGGAATTGAAGAAGATATTAGAGGATTATGGGAACCAGACACAGAAAGACAAATCATGATATGCACTCACTTAAAAGTGGATATTAGTTAAAAAAATAATTATGCTACAAGATCCAGAGAGGCTACTTAAAAAGCACTCTAAAGGCAGATGTATAGCACTCCCTAGGAAAGGGAAATAGAATAGATTGGGGGAGGCAGAAGACAGGTGAGGATAGGAACAGGAGTAATCGAGTTGGAGAACAAGATACAGAGGGAATAGGTGGAGAGACCACAGGTGGAACTGTGTGGGGGCCTTTGAATTGTGATGTGGAAACCTAGTGCAGTAGAAACTTCTCGGAACCTATGAGGGTGACCCTAGTGAGGACTACCAGTAAAGGATGTTATAAAGCCGGAACCTGCCATCTTCTGTAACCAGGCTAGGCTTCCAGGGGTGAGACTGAGACACCAACCTGGTCACAAAATCTTTGACCCGTTCTTCCTACAAGATGTCCTGGGGCAACAATCTTGGCTCAGACCTTGTAGGAGTGGCCAACCAAGGACTGGTCTAACTTGATGCCTATTCCATATGGTGAAGTCCAAGCCAGACATGGATGGCCAGGAACTGGAAGCTGGATTATCCAGAATTCTGGGGTAGAACCAAACATGACTGCCCAAGAAAAAAAAATTCTTTAGTGAAATGAATCCTAATGCTAGTCTGCTATGTTCATAGATTACGCAGTTGTCAATAGAGAGGTGTCATTAGAGGACAGTGCTTTAACACAGCACACAGAATCAGCTAAGCAGGGGTCTCATGTTTAGCTTAGAGTGTTGTGGGTCGTCTACCAGTAGGAGTGTGGCTGTCTCTGACTCTTTAGCCTGTTCCTGAGCCCCCTTTCCTCCTACTGGTTTGCCTTATCTACACTTGATAATGAGGCTTTGTGCCTAGTCTTCTTGAATGTTGTTATGTCATATTCGGTTGATATCACTGTGAAGTCTGCTCTTTTCTAAAGGGAAACAGAGGAGCAATGGATTGTGGAGGGAGAGAAGTTGTGATGTATTGCATATAATAATCATACATTTAAAAAAGAAAAAAATAAAATCTATGAACAATAATACTGGTACCTAATATTTTCAGTCTTTCCATGGGAGAGTGAGAGATGTAAGAAAAACATAAGAGTCAGAAATGAGGCAGAGAGAAACAAGGTAATAATCTAGCGGATGTCAGTAAATTCTCAGAAACATTCCCTATACTCCTCAATATAAGAAATATTATATATCTTATATTCCCTATACTTCTCAATATAAGATATATTATGTAAGTAGCATAAAAATACTGCTTTCTTTGAAGTGAACTGAAGGTAATATAACAGAAACTTGGACGTGCTCACACAAAGTGGATTCTCCTATACTCCACAACGTTCTTGTACTGAATGACCCCCATTTCTTTTGATTCTGGTGTAGTTTGGATAAATGTTCCTTATAACCATCTGTTTCCCTTTCTTTGATTATGTGATGTCAAATAAACTTCTGTTCTTTAATTTGTTTTGCTAAATTTAGTCATGAGTAAAAGGTTAGTTCAGTGGAATGTGGTATAATATTCTTAGGTTACTTGTCTCCTATTATAGAAACATAGACAATCTTACAGTTTCCATTAGTTTGGTTATAGATTCTATCCAGTGATGATATCCATGTTTATATCTATGTGCTTAGCAGCCATATTATGGCCCCAGAGATAAAATGCCAGAAATAATCTATTTGGCATCAAATACAAATCTTGAAATTCACCCACTGCATTAGTACTAGAGGTTGAAATTCAGATTGGTGGACTTACGAATGACAGTTAGGAATCAAAACTATGGAAAATAAAATTAAAGAAGTAATATGAAACACCAAACATATGCTTTTAAGTATGTGGCATCATTTCAGTAGATACATATCTTCACTTTCTTCAACCAGCTACCTGTTAATTTGCTCTATGTATCTGTCTGGGAATTTTTTTTTACATAGGATCTTGCTATGTAGCCTAAGCTGGCCTGGAACATAGTGAGCCTCATATCTTAACCTCCAAGGTGGTGATATTACTGTTGTATATGACCATGACTGGCTATATCTGACATTCTAGTGAAACAACTGCCTATACTCATTAGAGGAGTAACAGCATTGTTCCCAGATTTCTTTATTCATGTCTTTCAATGCCTTTTATTAGTACTACTACAGCATATATTGGAGAATGTTGAAATTATTTATTTATAGTTCTACCCCTTGATCACATTTGGGGGAATGAGGGTCACTCTACATAGCTTTGGCTGTCCTATAATTCACTATATAAATTACACTGTCCTCAAACTCACCAACATCTGCCTGCTTCTGCCTGAGATTAAAGTCATGTGCCACTGTGCCCAACACCCAGCACCCAACTATGTATTCTTGGTCAGATTCACAATACTATGCAAGTGTTTTTCTCTTATGGGGGTGACCCCTAAATCCAAATGAAAATATTGGTGTCACTATTGAACTTTTTGCCATTTCTTGTTACGTTGGTCAAGTTTGTGTGTGTTTGTGTGTGGTAATGGTGAGCTCAACTGGCCTAACCTGGAGAAAAATATACTGTATTAGTTTATATCTAACATTTTCTATGTGCTTATTTTTCATTTCTATGACTCTTCACAAAAAAATGATACTTTGTATTTACATGATTATAAATCCCCTAGGGTATGTGTTCCAGATTAGATTTTTAGCAGATGTGGAAAAGATTCATTGACTTAATACCAATAAAATATTGTAAAATAAATGTGACTATTTTAAAATAACATGAAACCTACTCAGGAAATATTTAGAATGAAAAAGAAATGCATCTCAAATAAATGTATTATTCTTAACTACTTAGAAATAAAGTGAAATATATCTTAAATAAATTCATTTTAGTTTCAGTTGTACAAAATTCTTTAGAATATCAAAGTCTTATGAGAATAATAAATAGGTACATATAAAAATATAGAGCCTCCCAAATGGAATTGGTTTGAAAGGGAAAATATGTAAAAAATGATATTTGACTTAGAGAACTCTACTAAATTAGAGACAAAATGTTAAAATGTAGGAGAACAAAATTATTTTAGTATGAACAATTATTTAAAGTATTGGATTAAAAATACTTTTGATAAATTTTTAACAGCGAAATCAGTATTAAATTTCAAAATTCAGGCTTAAACATTATTATGAGCTGCAGGGGATATGCATGACACCTATAAACATAACTTGTATAGTCTGAAACACTATGTATATGGAGTATTAAGGGCATATTGTCCTTTACTTTCCTTCTCCTGGTTCCACGTAGATGACTGAATTTCACAAGGAAATATGCCAAAAGACATCTTTATGGTGATATGCAAGATATTCGTCAGTATTGCTATAGGATAGGGTCATTTCAGGTTCCCTATCCTCAGCTGCCCAAGGAACTAACTGGGGACATCGCCTTGGGCTCCTGGGAGCCACTCTAGGTTCAAGTCTCTTGCCAACCCTAAGGTGGCTCCCTTAACTAAGATTTGTGCTTCCCTGCTCCCCTATCCAACCTCCCTTTATCCCAATCATCCTGTTTCCCCAAGTTCCCCCATCCTCCCATTCTCACTTTTCTCTCCCCGTCTCCCCTTACCCCCATCCCACCCCACCCCCAAGATCCCAATTTTCTCCCCAGCAATTTTGTCTACTTCCCATAGCCAAGAGGATAACTATATGTTTTTCCTTGGGTTCACTTTCTTATTTAGCTTCTTTAGGTTCAGCAATTGTAGACTCCGTGACCCTTATTTATGTCTAGAAACCAATTATGAGTGAGTACATCCCATGTTCATCTTTTTGGGTCTGGGTTACCTCACTCAGGATAGTGTTTTCTATTTCCATCCATTTGCATGCAAAATTCGAGAAGTCATTGTTTGATGGATGGAGATAGAGACAGAGACCCACACTGGAGCACTGGACTGACCTCCCAAGGTCCCAATGAGGACCGGAAGGAGGGAGAAGATGAGCAAGGAAATCAAGACCACGAAGGGTGCACCCACCCACTGAGACAGTGGGGCTGATCTATTGGGAGCTCACCAAGGCCAGCAGGACTGTGTCTGAAAAAGCATGGTATAAAACTGGACTCTCTGAGCATGGAGAACAATGAGGGCTGATGAGAAGCCAAGGACAATGGCTCGGGGTTTTGATCCTACTTCATGTTCTGGCTTTGTGGGAGCCTAGCCAGTTAGGATGTTCACCTTCCTAGACATGGACGGAGGGGGAGGACCTTGGACTTTCCACAGGGCAGGGAACCCTGAGTGCTCTTTAGACTGGAGAGGGAGGGGAAGAGGAGTGGGGGGAGGGGGAGTAGGGTGGGAGGAGGGGGAGGGAAATGGGAGGCTGGGAGGAGGCAGAAACTTTTTTTTCCTTTTCTCAATAAAAAAAGAAAGACATCTTTAATTTATATAGATGTTGGAGTAGAAAAATTGACAAAAATGACACATAAAAATGGTTATGTACAACATGAAATTTAATTAACCATTCATCCCACGGGTTGAAATTGCAGTTTTCAAGGCCATATTATAGTCTTATGTCATTGGATACTCAAAATCTTACAAGAATAGTGAGGAGGTACACACTAATTTTACAAGTGAGGACACGAAGACACAGAAAAGGCAATAACTTCCTTTAAATCATATAGTTAGTAACTAATGAGACTTGGGCACAGTATTATCCACTGAATCCATGTCTTTCCACTTTCTAAAGTACACATTACCAATGAAACCTGACAAACTGATTTCATCATCAGAAAATTAAACTAATCCTTTGATCTCTATATCCCAAGATCACACTCTAAAAGCTTATGTATCCCAAATCTAAGGCCCTAGAGTACTCCTCTATGAGCAGGATATGTAAAGCAAGTACAAAATAGACTCTAACAGAATTCAGACAAACGGCTTATCATATTATAACTCATTTTAAACGTATGAGAGATAAAAAATGCATATTACTTTAAGAGGAAGCCTAAATATATATTCACAAAATTGATAGTAAAATGACTTATATAAACTCCCTGTAGTATAAACCCATAACAACAAATATGATTTTAACATAAAGAGATACCATTTAGTTACATGGATATAAATAACATAGGTATGCTATTGTATTTAAGATCATTTAATGGCTATGGTACAGGTTTTTCTTTGGTATGGTGCCCCTTTTCCCAGATTTGGTTGTTTAGTAGTTGTCGTCCTGGGCCATACTGTAGTTCAATATGGTTATAATTGACCTATGACTCAAGCATGAAGTCATTGGTATAACTTCATAGGACCATACACACATGAATGTTGAAATTCTCCTCTATATTGGAAACTCATGGGGTGGTGTCACTGAGGGTCGTCCTCTTTATTGCCTCTCTCTGTGTCCTGTTTCATGAAAGTCTTCTCGATCAGTTTCACTTAAAAGTGGTGTTTTCTTTAAGGAAGAAGGAAATAATCTCATAAATCACATGTTCTGGCTCCCAGTTTTGTTATTGGTTTCTGATTTTGAGCCTGACCTCAAGGATAAGGTAGAGTAAATTTGAAAAAGTGCTATAAGGATGAGGATTTCTCATTACAGAAGAGATAAGAACTTTCAAGCCAGAGACAGCAACAGGAGGAAAGAAGATAATTAGGTACTAATGGGTTTCTGAAAATACATCCGTCTGTGGCATTGTTTCATGAGCTGATAGAGCAAAGGCAGCTTTCTCAAATCTAAGGTCTTGAAGATCTATCAGGAAGTGGTCAAATGAAACATCGTCCCTGGAGAGTATAGTAGTTTGAAGAATAAAATAACTAGTCGTGATAGGGATACGGGTCATGCAGGGCTTGTAATTTTCATTTTGAAGTTAGAACATAATCATATCATTTTCCTTTCTCTATTTCCTCTCTCAAACCACTCCTATCCATGCCTCATGCCCTTGCTCTCTCTCAAATTAGTGGAGACTGGCCTGATTTTCTTTAACTGTTGCTAAATATATTAGCATAATTTGCTTATATAATGTTACATGTACGTACATGATTTCAGGAATAATCAGTTCGTACTGGATAATTAATTGGGGGACTTTTCCTTGGAGAAGACTATTTTCTCCCACTCTCAACTTTCCATTGTTTCCTGTAGCACATTGTCTAGGGTTGTGGCCCTATTATGTTTCTCCCTTCCATGTCAGTATACCTATTAGTGTTGCCCTTGTTTAGGTCCTGCTTAGGTGGTCATGTTGTTGAGACCATAATAATGGGTGAAATAGTAGCATTCATATCTTGGAGATAACCAGCAGCTCCCTAAGTGGACTTAAGGGCGAGTCAACAAGAGAGAAATCATGACTGGTACTGTAAACCACTCAGGACTACTTAGACTATGGTCTTGAAGCATTGTCAGTGTCACATTACTGGCTTAGTGTCATTTCTAAACCATATTACAGATATTTAATCCTTATACTCACAGATAAGGGTACCTCCCTGCTCTCAACATGCAAACTTCCCTAAGCAAAAGGAAGAGACCATTACAGAAAACCACAATTGATCAAAGTGAAACATTGTCTTTGAAATAGGAGCCCACCGCTATCTTTGGTTTTAAATCTTGTTGTATTTATAAGATGTGTTAATTATTTTAATATACATAGGCATGTCCGGTGAGTTTAGATGAGCTATTTGTGTGCTCCTGTCTGCAGAAGACAGAAGGTGTCAGATCCTTTGGATCTGGCGCTCTGATTTGGAGCTTCTTTGAGATGTCTGACATGTGTTCAGGAAACCAAACCTGGATCGTCTATAAAATCAATAGTGCTCTTAATTGTTGAGCCTTCATTGGGCATGCCAACTTAATCTAGACTGGGAATCAAAGATTTGAGCAGGTGCTTAAGGGTGAAAATTCCCGACCCAAAATGGTGACAAAATTGTGCATTCAGGAGATAATGCTACACACAAACATATCCCTTGGACAGCATACATATTTCATAAAACTTGGTAACTTGAATGCTTCTGTTGGAAGAAAAAAAGGAAGGAATAATCTTATTGGAAAATAGATGAAGAACACCTAGGAAATACATAGTTACATTTTATCTAAATGTTACATTTTATCTAAGTGAAAACAGGTAACGCCTCTCTGTTCAAGAAACAAAAAGGAAGAGAACTTTTAAGTTTGCATTCCTTGGGTACATTTACCTCAAATTCAAGTATAAGACAGTCCTTTTGAGCTGTAAAACCAAGCAGAATCTTGTCTTCCTTGCTGACATATGTTCTATTGAACATTTGTTTTCTCAAAATAGACCTGTTTCGCCCACTTCAAAAATCTGCCAATGTAGGACCCCAACCCCCACTTTTCCTGATGTTCTTAAAGTGTTGTAAGGGATGCCTTGGCAGTCATGAGCTCTCTTGGTGGTACCAATTCAGCCTGATTCAGAGCCCAGGCAGTAACTGTGGTTTGATACCGAAATGCCTTAAAAGTCCATGATTCATCAAATTCATGAAAAATTCCCTGATGCCTTAAACTGAGATAGCATTGTATCCTCATGTCTTGCTGTTGCTTGTGCTCTAAGATACATGCTCTAATGTCTATGTACTGCAAATATCTATCTCCTCAGTTTGCTTCCTTTTCTGCGTACCTCTTTAAGGGGTGGCATATTTTCTGCAGAGTGGCTGCTCCTGAGCCACAGCTCTACCTTCAAACAGTGAATCTCATTTGTAGCCTCTCCATTCATCATTGTCTCATTTTTATTGTTTTATCTTTTGTCGCTATTATCAGTTGATGGTTTCTAACACTTTACCTTTCACATTGTAATTAGCCATAAACAGATTATAACAAAACCTTGGGAAAACAGTGTATGAGCCAGCTGTGGGGGCACATGTTTTTAATTCCAGCACTAGGGAGAGAGATGGCAGGTGAATATCTGGCATTCAAGGCCAACTTGCTCTACATAGTAAGTTCCAGGAAAACCAGAACTACATAATGAGGGAAATAAACAAAACAATAAGAAGTAACACAGTATATTTCTTAGGAATATATAAGATGTGTAAGTCAACATAATAATGCAGGGATTGTGATAGAATGACGTTGAACAGATTATGCTTATAGCTAGCTTTCTCTCTAGATAAAAACATACTTAACAGCAAGTTAACTTCCAGTTATTTGCTACATACCAACCACTGTGCTAGGTGTTCACATCTTTTATATTCACATATGTGATAATTTGTAAAATAATTATTAATATGCAATATTTGAAAATTAAGAAGTAGAGGTTTGTAGCATGCAAAGTCAACATGACAGTGGTATGAAAGCTATGGATTAGAAATTCATCTATTAAATGTCTATGATTTTGGTTATTATCCCCTACTTCTTTCAAAAATTCTAATTGATGATGAAATATTCTACAGTCTGAAAAGGTTTTATTAGTCATTTTTGATATAGTAGAAATATTTACTTTACTTAATAAGGTTTGCAAATATTTTCGAAATCCCTAACATGCAAATAGGCCACTGCTTTCACTACACACTCATTAGCAATATATGCATTAGCATGTGAGTTCGAGTGGTGCATGTTTGTGTGTGTGTGTCTCATTAGCCAAAAGAAGGTAGAGGAGAAGGAAACAGAAGATAGAAGGAAGTAGTTATGTGTTTCTCCAGTAGTTAAGAGCACTGCCTGTTCTTCCAAAGATCCTAAATTCAATTCCTTCCAATCACATGGTGGTTCACAGTCATCTGTAATGAGATCTGGTGCCATCTTGAGAAAAAGACCTCATCAGTTGTCTTCATCAACTTAGACCGTGAAATCCAATATGGACACATTCAACAACCCTTCATACACTGGCTGCCTATGCATGCTTCAGCATTGCCAGGGTATAAATTTCATCCAAATTTCAGAATGCCATATTAACCAAAATCAACTAAGGAATCTTAATAGTAACTGGAATAAATGAATTTTCAGTTTAATTATTGCACAGGTTGTTTACAGATAAAGGAAGAAATGAAGTAGTAAAGTACACCTTGTTTAAAATAAAATGATAGAAAATAGTATAGGTTATTAGTACGTTGTAGAGTAAAGGTCATTTCTCATATGAAAACTAAAATTGCAGACATTTACCCTCGCAGATATTGTTTGTTGAAATGCCCTTAGAAATTAAAATGAAAGGTAATATTAAGCTTAGTACATTTATTCATGTCTTTATTTTTGCAAGAGAAATACATGTCAGCCTCTGGTTACAGCTCACTGGATAGTGAGTTTCACTAAAATGCTATGAATTCCATATGTTCACTAAGAATCATGAGAAATTTTGCTGAACCTTTAAAAAACTCATCATGCAATATCCAAATCTGAAAGGCACCTACGGAGTGAATAGAATACCTGCATATTTTTCTTTGCAACGAACAAACACAAAACCATCTTTTTACTTGAATTAATGCATAAAAGTTAACCTTCCATAGGTAGTTAAAACAGATACTATGAAACCAGTCTTATTAGATGAATACAATGTGCCGATTGTATTACCTGCACTGAAACATCTCTTTACTAAAACAAACCTAGGACGGAGAGTCATTTGATCCCTTTTAGGCAAGGAGAGCCTGAGGCTTAAGAAAGTCATACTTATAATATGATTGGTGATTTAATAACAGACGTTTTCAGAAGGCCCTGTACTCAACACTCATATCTACTAAAAAGAACAACATATTGACAAGGGAAAATCCTAGACTTATTTCTACTATACATAGTTCAATGTTTTAAAGCATTTATACTTTGTTATATTACTTCTATATAATACAGTTATATAATATATGGGATGTAATATTTAAAATATTATACTTTAAAATGTCATTTCTATTATTCCTTAGTTGTTATCTTTATCAAAGATTTCTGTTATATGAAAAGATGAGATTTTGATCATTAAGTGGAGGCATGTTGATAGGTAATTAGAAATGGACCCATCTGCTTCATCCAGCTCTCATATTTTGCCTATTGGCTTTATTATTCCGTCTACTCTCTGTTCCTCAGTACCACATAAAATACCAATTTCTTCAGAAACCAAAGTCACAGTCTTTTTATATTTTCACACAAAGTTTCAGTATAAATTTGGAAAGCCGAAGCAAAATAATACTTGGCATAAGACCCCAATACAACAATGATGTGTTGGAAAATTTTAAGTAACTTCTAAAATGCAATTTTAAACTATTAACTCAAATAAATCTATGAAAATACTATTATTATTTTCAGCTAACTAAACTCTGGGTTTAACTTACTAAGAAGTAGTTATACTCATACACAGCTTCTTATAACTGATAAATATGAACCTGTCTGCAATTTTGACAAAAATGGCAAAAAATTAAATGGAAATTATTAATAACCATAAAAATGCACATGCTGAGATTCATAACAATGGAAACTCTTGATCCATGTGTATTAATCCCTAAATACTGAATAACTTACATAAATGAAGATTAAATATAATTTTTGCAGGATGTTGAACATAGGCAACTACTTGCCTACCTTTATGATATAGAATTCAGCCTCAGGTATAGCATTGCTGCTTGTGTCTTAGAACCAATAAAATGGGGTTAAGAGAAAGTGATCATTGCATTGCCTCTTACCCTTGACATCAGTGGAAGAACATGGATTTCGTCAATGAAGTTTACATTTTTTATTACCTTGTTCCTCATACAGGTAATTAAACATAAAAGGTCTCGTCTTGAGAGTTTTGTCTCATTTTTAGCCTTTATATTAAAACTCACAGGCAGAAAGGGGAGCAGAGAAAAATGTAGAGCTCAATTAAAATTAATAAAAAATGAATAAAACTCGACCAGCATATTATCAAATTTATTGAAGCTTTAAATTTTTAATTAAAATTTACAAATAAAAATGAAGTAAAAGGAGACACCAGATTCTAAAATGTTCATTAAATTTCTCCTTTATGACACTTTCTAGGTTTGTTCTGTTGGTTCAAAAACCAAAAAAAGAATGATTGAGATTTACGTTTCAACAAAAGAAGGCGTCATTAGCAAGACAGGCAGACAAGGCAGGCAGATTTTGTGCCCATTTCAAGGAAGAAAGTTTTATTTTGGGGGTAGAGGTGGTCTGTTGAGAGATGGTATTTCTCTGGATAACTCTGGCTGTCCTGGAACTCTCTCTATACACCATGCTGACCTAAAACTCACAGAGATCTGCCTGCTTCTGCGGGCTGAGTGCTGGTATTAATGGTGTGCACCAAGACTGCCTGGCGTAGTAGTTCTTGCTTTGAAGTTGTGTTTCTTAAATGTGGAAGAAAACTTGTGTTCATTGCATGAAGAGTCCTTGGGAAAGAGCTTGCCTCGAGTTTGTTCTGCCTCTAACTTGTACCCTTCATCCTACTACCTTTGGGAAATTGATTCGAACAGATGTTTTTGGTTTCATATTTAATTTACAATATTTTTGCATAATTCCCTAGTGTTTAATATAGTTTTCATAATATCATCACGCTTTGATTTTTAAGTCTAAGAAAAGTGATCCAGGGGACATTAATGACAGTACTTACTTCATTGAAATTTTACTGAAATGCTGAAGAAGATCATAAAATACCAAGCAGTGACCCCTCATTAGTTATAGCTCATATTAATGAGAGATCATATTAACCTTATATTTCGGTGTATCCTCTATTTAACATTGCAAAAAATTATTTGATTACTAATACCTAATTATGATGTAGTGAATGCTAATCTACATATAAGATTTTATGGACACATGGAGAGACTAAAATTAATTTTTAGCATGAGTGAACTATCTCTAATGATAAAAACTATTTTCAAGATAAATTTATTTTATTATTAGAACACAGTCTTATCATAGAATCATGCTTAAAATACGCAGATAATTTTTATATATAAATAGTGCTAAAATGTATTTTTAGAATTTTTAAACTACAAAATGGCAGTTTGATGAGGTAGGAGATATTTTAATTCATTTGGTTTAATGTTTGTACAATGTTATACATAGATCAAAACCACACAATGTGTCCCATGAACCATTTGTTAATTAAAATAGGTATGTAATTATCAAAGCATTCTCAAAATATTTACATATACTTACACATCTTCTCACAATCATTAACTATAATATATATACTTAAGGCATAGTATGTTTTATTTAAGGGCTTGTTTTGGTTGGTTTAGCTTGTTTTTTGTTCCTTGCCTTTCATTTTGAAGCCTTTATTATTTTTCTATTTCCCTCTTAGCAGATACTATTTAATACTGTAAGATTCCTTATCATTTTTTACTTATAATACCCAGTTACAATGGTATTCCTGGAACAGCATATTCCTATCTCAAGCCCCAGGCCTGAATAGACCTTCATCCAAATGTATTTTCTCCATAAATAGCGTGTTTCATTCCTTCAGCTGAGAGAGATCTTTATTCGAATATGAAAATTGGCCTTCTTTCTTAGCTTATTCTGAAGCAACACTTTCTTTCTCCTAAGGTTTTCATAGCATGTATTTTATTTGATATCAAATATTCATTTGGTTATTTATATTCTTCCCTGAAATATATGTTCCTCAAGAAATGGATTGAGTGATTACATACTTGCTTTTGACAATGAAACTTGCACACAGATGTGCATGTAATGGCTGAATGATAACAAAATAAAATGCTCACTAAAGTTTATGCAAAGCCTTAATATCATTGAGTATATACGAATAGTCTAAGCATACAGTCTTACCATGTTGACAAAAGCTTATGAGTTTCCAAATAGTATTGAACAATTATATTTCTGTGCGTATAAAAAAGATGAATATAAATTTAAATACTTGTCATGGATTTTGGAGCCCTACAAAGGCAGACTACTTAACAATGATGTAATAGTTTACAGACATTCTTTCAAGACAAGAAGGAACAAAGAAGGGAACAAGAGTCACTACCGTGCTTCAAACACAGAACTGGGAAAATCCAGTAACTACACAATGAAGGACATTAATAACACGAGGATAAGAGCTGACAAATGGTGAAGAAGGGGCCTTAAAGTGAGGGACAATTGGAATTTGAAAGACAATTACACTTGTGTGCGCGCACCCAGGCGCACACACAAATATACACACATACACACAAACACAAACACTTTGCATTCTCACAAAGAAAAATGCCATGTTCATGTGACTCATGCATTTGAAACAAGTGCTTAAAATTTTCCTAATGGAATTTGAAGTAAATAAAGATTTTACAGTAGAAGTTTGTTGTTCTTGTTGTTTTGAATTCTATTATCAAGGAAGCAGGTAAATGTGCGCGTGTGCATCCATGAGTTTGGGACAGTATGAAAAAGCAAGAGTAGGGATAACACTAGTAAATATGCTATTATCGAATCACAACGGTTTGACAAGTCTGACAAGAAAAGTTTTCCAAGGCCCAAGGTATAACAAAACACTTCAAACTCCTCACACCTTCCCAGTCTCCAATTTCTAGAAGTGGTCCTCATCCACAAGCATACTTTAAACATACACAGTGCACCACGGGAATAGAAATACAGAAGCATAAGTGATAGGTCAAAGTGATTTATATCAGATATCAGTGAGCTATTTCACATCCCTTTACTTCCATCAGCTCAGTAACTCAAAAATTGTTGCTTGGATGAACTGGAAAATGGAAGGTGTTGGACTTTAGTGATCAATGTTTAGCTGAGTATGGTTCTATATATGGAGACACGAGGATGTTAAAAAGAAACTCAGGATGTCTGTATTATCGCTAAAATTATTATGCATAATGCATCCTAAGACTAACAAAATTTCCATTTCCCATTCTTATCTAAAATTCTGTACTTTCACATAAATTAGCAATATACCATTTTTCACTACAGATAATCAATCCCCTAGAACCTTTTAATTATTTTCCTACATTAAATGTTTATAATAAATAAGATTTTTTCCTAATTAAATTAGAGTATAAAAATTATTCAGAAAATAATATATGTTAATAAATGTTCAGCTCCAGAAATGCTTCAATTAAAAACTGGATTATATTTCTGGTTTTTTACAATATTAAGTAGGACCAGTCATTTTGTAACATGGTCATGACATATTCTGTTTTGCTTTATTTATTCCCAATCTAAATACCACATGAATTCAACATACATATTTTAGAAAATTATTTCATTCTTTAGAAGCCCAAGGTTTTTAAGTGTTCTCTTCTGGTAAGTGAAAATGAGATAGATCATATTAAGAAAAGTGAAGTTTATAAATCACCAAGCTTAATAGTGGAATTACTACATAAATTGAAAATAAAATGTAACTGCTACATATACAATTTATCTAAATCAACAGCAACTATTTTTTATTCAACTGATTCTAATAATGCTAAGAAAAGAGAGTATTGATTAATTTGCCTGATTACTAAAAGATTCAATTGGAATTGGAAATGTGGTACTCCTGAGTGGAAGCTATAGTTTGGATAAACACTGATGGATGTATATTCACATCTTTTGCTCTATAAGGAATGGCTTTGCAATGCAAATCTGTTCAAATCAACACTATCACAAAATTATAGAAATAAATTAGATGCTATGCTCACATTTAAAACTGATCTTACTAAATAGACTTTTTCATGTCGCTACCATGCTTCCAACACAGAATTGGGAAAGCCCAGTAACTATACAATGAAGGGCATTACAAGCACAAGTATGAGAGCTGATGAATGGTGATGAAGGGACTTTAAAGTGAGTGATAATTGGTATTTGAAAGACAAGTTCAAATGTGTTATGCTCACATTTAAAAAATGGTTTACCAAACAGGCTTTTTCAATATCCTTTAAAAACTTATATGTTGTCAGAACTATAAATTATGAAAGTCCTACAAGAGAAACAACACAATCATTTTTTTTGTATTCTATAAGAACAAGTAAAAAGACTCATTTATAATCTTAGCCAAACATGGCTTTGGGAGATAATGTGAATAATATACAAATATTCTAAAACTTCTGCTTCTATCTACATTGTCTCAGGCTGATTTCATCACAAAATTGCTAATTCTCCTTTGAAAATGAGAGAAAATATTTTTAGAGTGCAGGTTGAGACACATGTATGAACTCAAAATGAAACAAAGTGGCAGTTAATTTTCCTTCTATATTTATAACCCATTTCTTAGCATAAGCATACTTGGCAGTATTGTAGATGGTGATCAAATAATCCGATAATTAAGGAATATGCACATCTATAATCACTACCTCTTGGAAATTTCATTTTAAAATTATGTTTTTAATATAAAAGAAAATCATGATGGTGTTTCCTTGCTGTTTTATTGAATTATATTGTAATTATAGAATATAATTTTATTCTAAAAGATTATTTAAGCACTTTAGAAAATCAGAAAAACAACGTATTTTATGAAGTCAATTACATGCAATGCTAAATTGAAAGACTATTTTCTTGACGAATAGGCATTTAAGATATGATAATAAGGAAAAAACATATAGGAAATCAATTTCTTTACAGTTGCAGGGTAATATTTAGAATTTGGTGCTACTTAACCCTATTTTATACAGTTATATCTAATCTGACTTGTGTGAAGTTTTGTGTTCTATACTTAGCACTTCAAAATAAGTAAATACATCATTGTCTTAAAGTGAAAGAAAATAATTGAAATGAATATAAAACAATTTCCTATGCTTGTTTTTATTCTCAAGGTTGGGATTTAAGGAGTACAAGTCTCAGGTAGTCACAGAAAAGAAATGAAAGACAATAAGGATTTCAATAATATGTAGCATTTGTGATATTAAGAGATAGACCTTCTTTCCAAACAAACAACAGACACAAAGAAACACCATATATAAGGTAAAAGCAGTCCTGCTGATTTTTTTTTTTAGATTTAAGCTTTTTATTCAGAAGATAAACCCTAGATGGTTATATGCCGCTCGTAATGGTAACAAGAAATAAAGTAGCCATACTTTTTTAAACTGCTGTTCAGTCTCAAAGTGACCTTTGTTCTCACAAAATTTTCATTTAATTCCATAGAGTGTTCTATTGATCATTTCTTTTATGTTGGGAGTTAGTGAAGTCTTGACTGAAGGTGTATTATTTGTCCATGTCCATGTCAAATACCTATACCTTGACCTCATGAGAATTGCACATCCTCCTACCAATGAGGCTAAGAATGATGGCAAACCTACCTCTGCTCTGGGTGTAAATGTTGACAGTTTGTAGAAAATGTCGACCATATCTGTCTCCTCTTGAATGTTTATGTCCAGAAGATTGCTTCCCTACAGAGCCAGATCCTCCCAACATTAGCTAAACCAGTATCCTTGTTTGGCTGTATATAATACCCCTTTCTCCTGTTTATCTGTATGTAATAATCCTTCCTCCTTGATTAGGCTGTATGCAACATTTCCTGTTCAGATGTATAGAATTAACATGCTGAGATCCCAGAGTGCTGCAACTTCTTCATGCAAGAGCCAAGATCATGTGATCACAGCTTTTCTAGACATGTGTCTGTTTTTTCTTTGCTCCTTTGCAGCCACTCACTAGTCAGGGGTTCCAGTCTCCGAGCCATGCAATTGTATGGCACATTTAGATGTTTCGATATAAAGAAAATAATGCAAGGAAGAATAGCACCAGTATGGTATAAAATCTGATGACAATGTGGCCTCAATAACCATACATAATCTATAGCAGTACACTCTATCTGGAGTTATTTTTATTGGTTGAATCAGTTCACTGTGAAACTTACTTGGAATTAATTGGGGAGGTGGAATCAACAACAATTAAATTTTATAACATGCTATATTAAAATAAATCAAAGAAAGCCATTAATTGGGAATCGATGGCAGCAATAGACCCAAATATTCACAGTACTTTGAGCAGTAGTGGATAAATTGTAACTGACATGAGCCTTTAATTAATGCACAGAATCCTATCTTCACTGATACTTCTTTCTTCCAGAATAAAAACAAAGTACCGAAGGAGAGGTGCAATGTTTCTTTGCATAGATTGTGAGTTTTGTTTCCTAAAGAATATTTTCTTTAATCTCTTATTCATCTATTTATCATTGATAGTATTCTCTTTCTAAAGTAATTTTAGGGAGGGACTTGTCTAACAAATGAGATAGACCTTCCAGCTGCAACAGGATATGATATTTGGAATCTAGGTGCATACATCAGTGTTAAGAAAGAGCACAGTGCTCAATGAGTCTAACTGAATATGAAATAAATATTTTTATTAAAGCAACCTTAACAGACATCTAGCCAATTTTCCTTGGATAGTTTCTGACCACTTCTATGTATACTCAGAAACCAAGAAGAATAAGTATCCATATAGTGTGCTGGAGTTTGTTATTTATGACATGTAGTGCTATTCTATTAGGACAAAACTGATAATTCGCCTCAAAAAGTATTTAAAGGAAGGATATAAATCAGAAAAGCTCCATTACTCTCTGCATTGGCTTCTTCTCATTCTCTCTGTACTATGGCTGTCAAAACTCTCAACATTTTGCCCAAGTGTGATTTTCAATTAAGAGAGGCAATGTCATAGTTCTTGCCCCCTCTCAAGCCACAGAAACGTCTCTTGCTTGCTAAGCAAGCTCTTGACTTTAGAATCTGTGGCTTTGTTCTTTTGAAAGATGTTTTCTGTATTCTAAGCCTCTTAACAGCGTACTTATCTTTTGAGGTTTAGTTTTAATGGTGTCCCCTGGCACAGTTCTCTTTAACTGTACCTTCGTTAGCATCTCTGCACTTACATTCCTTTATAATTGGATTTTATTTTCATAAACAAATAATTTATTTCTTTGCCCATGTCTCTCTTTCTGGTCTGGTAAATGCTTCCTAAACGTATTATTTATACCTCAATCTCCCTTAATACATATTTTAAAACACTCCATCTGCCAATATGAAAAGATTTAAATGCACCGAGAAAAACTAATTATTTCCAGTGGACTTCGAAACCTACGTATAATGAGTGGTCATTGCTCACACATATCCATAATCAAGTATTATTTATGTGTATTTAATACATGTGTTTTGTAAGAAAGGAATATTAGAGACAAAGAAAATGAAGCAGAGGCACAAATAAACATCTCCTGTTTCTATTAAAAAATGAGTGCATCAATGTACATTTTTCGCTTTGGAAGTGATTTCTACTTAAAGAACTCGTGATAAATATTTGCTAAAGCTACAATTAGCTGACTGGTTGCTCATATTCTTTCGTATCCTTAAGGTCTCATATAGGACAATGCTGATGTTATGGAAATGGCCTATGGAAGGTTGAACTTTTGGCAAAGATGTATTTTGCTCTTTGTTCATTCCAGTCTCTGTAAATTAAGAGAAACCATGTTTTGTTTGCACTGAGAAATAAAAAGTTAAAACGGGGAGGAACAAAGAATAAGAACAGTCCAAAATGCAAAGAAAGTGACACAAGGATACAATGAAAGTGTAAAAATTTGTTTTCAAAAATGAATCATCTTTTACAAAAACATTTGAGGAGAAATCTAGAGGAAGGCTGTGGTTTGTTCAAATCCAATATGACAGTCTCAAGAGTAATTCAAAGAAGGTGCTCATTTTTGAGAGAGGAGGAGGAGGTAATGAAGTTGTGTGAGGTGAAAGGGGGAATTATAAACAAATATACTGTGTATTTTTTTTAAGTAAAACATAGCTCATTAGAGAAAAATCTTTGCCACTAATCAGAGTCAATATTGCCATCTAGAAAATGAGAAGTTGGGACTATATGGACCAAAAATTTCCTACTAATTATCTAAATCTAAGGAATCTACATTTGGATGTTTTTACAAGATCTTTTTATCATTTGGATTTAAATTGTTTGATATCACCTGACATCATAAGAAACTATCCAAAGGCTGAAGTTTTAGTAACTGGTAATGACAGCAAGACTACTGGAAATAAGCACATATGAAGAAATAAATACTACACAAAGGAATATGAGCTAAAGCATCAGATGTTATTATTAACAGGAATAGATACTAAACAGAAATTAAATGTCATAATATACAGCAGGAAACAATTATTATAAATTGGAGTATTATAGAACAGCTTTTAAAAATAAGGCGGCCCACACTGTGCTTTTAATACCAAGAGATGTGAAACTGAAGAGGGTAAAATTGCAGTGTAAGTGAAATAAAAAAATAATTCGAAAGTGTCCGGCATGTATAGAGACAAATCGGGAATAGGCCAGTGCTAAGGGATAACCCATGGAAAGGGTAAGAGATTGGATGCTCAAACTGGTATTGGGATATTTAATAAAAATGATATGTTAATCTTCAAAGCATAAAATTAGTTTTTCAATAGTCAAAGGAATACAAAATTAGGAGAATATAGTCTCTTGATTATGTTATATACTACTTCTATTCATTATGCACAGGGGTGCTGTCAACGGAGGAGGAAATCACGGGTTAGAATTTTTCTTTAATTCATGCAATCTTCCTCAGAAAAACTTGACCTCTGCACTGAGAAGCCACATCCTTTAGAACTATTGATTACTTTCATGGTTATATAATTTGAGGGTCAATTACACTCATGAGCTAATTTCTTTTCATTGGGCTCATGGATGACCCTAGAAAGTTTAAATGGTGACAGAGCACTATAAATGAGAGTTATAAAGTTCCTTCAAGAAATTAAAATGCTTAAGTGAGCATAGCAATCTATGCGCTGTCGGGTGGTTACTCTGTACTTCTCAGTGATCACACTTCAGCAGGCAAACTATAAAAACTAGTGAATGAGTATGCAACCTTTTGATCTTGTGGAAAGGCATTGTCATCTACCACTACTGTCTAATTTTGGGGAACTTCTGTCTTTAGCCTGCTGCCACTGACTTAATAATAACTACAATTAATCCCCATCTGAACCACAATAGAGCAAGGCATGAGTTATGCCAGGGGTTCCGGGTTGTTACTAAACTTAGTCTTAGTTTTCATCTTGAGATATATGTTGCCACCTAATTAGCAGGAAAGCAAGACCACCTTTCTAGAACATGCAGTAAGCAATGGCAAATTTAACTGGAATCTAGTTCTATTGAACAATTTGGTCTTAATTCCACAGTGTCCAAAGTGAAAACCGCTTTAATGAAAATGTGGAAAAGCAGTGCTCGGGTCAGCTGTTTCTGTGGGTTTCCCCATAATGGTCTTGCCCCCTTTGCTCGTAATACTGCTCCTCCTTCTCGATGACTGGCTCCAGATGTTTGCCATAGTGGCTTACTGTGGATCTCTGCATCTGCTTTCATCAGTTGCTGGATGAAGGTTCTATGATAACAATTAAGGTAGTCTAGCAGGGCCCACAAATACAATTCTGATCCACCATGACTAAAGTTCAGAGAGTTTGAGCTCTCTCAAAGATTTTGACAAGTGTGGTTACAAACAAGAGATCCTGACCTAGGGTGTGCTTAATTAGTATTTTGAGTATAGAGGTGCATCTACTCCACCTTGACCAAAGGTCAGGGATTTCAAGTCTACCCCTTCTCCTTCAAGGAGATTGGCAGGAGGTTCCAGCGAGTGATTGCCTTCAGGATAGTGGTATATTCCTTATATCATGTTAATGAAGTTTGATGCCTCCCCCACTTCCCTTTTGGAGTGGAGTATATACACAGATGAGAAATACTTGCTGGAGATTTCAGTATTCACTGAATTTCCCTCCTGGTGCTGTCCTGTGTTTCTGTCTTTTATTTCTCTCATATCTCTGCTCCTTTTGATTAATAATTTTAATCCTCATGCTCCTGCCCTGGAACATATGAACCCCATCGAGGCTGAACCTTGACAGCAGTCATCAATCTGATTACAGGGGAAGAGCAGCTAAGGTACCCTCTCCACTATTGCTTAAATTCTTAGCTGGGGTCATTCTTGTGGATTCCTGGAAATTCCCCTAGTGGCTGGATTCTGGCTAACCCCATATGGCTCCCTCAATCAAGATACCTCTTTACTATTTCCATCCATTTGCATGCAAAATTCGAGAAGTCATTGTTTTTTTACCGCAGCATAGTACTCTAATGTGTAGATATTCCACACTTTCTTCATCCATTCTTCCATTGAAGGGCATCTAGGTTGTTTCCAAGTTCTGGCTATTACAAATAATACTGCTATGAACATAGTTGAACAAATGCTCTTGTCATATGATAGGGCATCTCTTGGGTATATTCCCAGGAGTGGTATTGCTAGGTCCAGGGGTAGGTTGATCCCGAATTTCCTGAGAAACCGAAACACTGATTTCCAAAGTGGTTGCACAAGATTGCATTCCCACCAGCAATGGATGAGGGTACCCCTTCCTCCACAGCCTCTCCAGCAAAGGCTATCATTGGAGCTCACCAAGGCCAGCTGGACTGTGATTGAAAAAGCATGGGATAAAACATGGTGAACAATGAGAGCTGATGAGACGCCAAGGACAATGGCACAGGTTTTGATCCTACTTAATGTGCTGGCTTTGTGGGAGCCTAGCCAGTCTGGATGTTCACCTTCCTAGATATGGACGGAGGGGGGAGGACCTAGGACTTACCACAGGGCAGAGAACCCTGACTGCTCTTAGGACTGGAGAGGGAGGGGGAAAGGAGTGGGGGGAGGGGGAGAAGGGTGGGAGGAGGGGGAGGGAAATGGGAGGCTGGGAGGAGGTGGAAACTTGTTTTTTTTTTTCTCATTTTCTCAATAAAAAAAAAGATTTAAAAAAAAGATACCTCTTTACTTGATCTCCCTCTCTGTCCTTCATCCAACTAGACCTTCCTGATCCCTAGTGTTCTCCTCGCCTTTCCTCTTCTCCCCTCTCCACTCCCCTACTGACAGCTAGAGAACCAGCATAGGACTGAACTTGGCCCTCTGAATGTGGAGGACAGTTGTGTGGCTTGGGCAGTTTGTGGGACCACTAGCAATGGAACCAGTATTTATCCATAGTGCATGAACCGGCTCTTTGGAGTGGATTCTCTATGGACAAATGCCTTGCTCAGCTTAGATACAGGGAAGAGAGCCTTCCTTGGTCCTGCCTCAAGTGATGTGACACTTTGTTGACTTCCCATGGGAGGCTTTACCCTCTCTGAGGAGTGATGGGGGTGGCCTAAGAAGAAGGTGGGAGGAGCCAGAGGGCAGGAGAAAGCGGGAACTGGGATTGGTGTGTTTTAAATAAGATTGTTTTAAAAATAAAAAAGAATGGAAAAAAGAAAATGTGGAGAATGAGAAAAGACAAGAATATAATAAATACAACATCTACTGAATCATTGAAACCTAGTCTTGCTATTTAGAATTTACTTTCAAATACTAAATTTGTAGTAGAAATGGATTCTGAGTAAAATTGAAACATTATTGGATAGTGATGAAGAGACAAATATAGGTACTGGTTCAAATCCTGACTGTAGCATGCATGTACTGAACAATCTCAGGGAAATTTCCAAGTATAACTTTTTGGTTTCAGGTTCTTCGTGTGTAAAATAGGGATGATAAAATATAGCTGAACACCAGATTGACACAGAAAGCCCTCAATAAGAATTTATTGTTATTTTCTTGAAGAAATATCAAACATTATCTGTTCTACTGGGGTAGTGGTGGTAGCGGTGGTGGTGGTAGGAGAGAGAGACACAGGGTGGGGGTTGGAGAACTCTTATGCAGCCAGGCTGATCTTCAAATGACTGTTCTCCTGTTCTTGCCTCCTGAGTGCTTAGATTACATGTGAGTACCACTATCACCAAATCCAAGTCTTCTTTTCTCTAATCTCTCAAACTTCTGAAGCTTATGAAGCACTATAACTATAGCTAGGGAAGACTAAAGATAGATAGATAATACTCTTGACCTCCTTAGTTATATTCAGGTACCACAATCTGGATAGTTAATCTCTAAAAGGATAGAATAGAAGGTAGGCTATTACTTGTTTACTTCCTCCTCTGAAAGTATTTGCTATTTTGATGCTTAGTAATTTTACTGTCTCCTATTCACCATTCGATATATAAGGGCTCTTATCACTTAATTTAACTGAGATGAAGTGTCTCAGTACGATGACAAAAAGCTACTAAGCAGGTCAATTAGTTCTAAAAATAGTGTGAAACGGCTATTAAAATACTCTTCACAAAGTTATGTTACTATATCCTTTCACAAAACCTGAAGATGCCTTCAGGATAATATTCAGGTTCATAAGGATAAGATTTGTATTAAGCTTTGGAAACAAAACTCTTAAGCAACTTACTAGTCTATAAATTGAGTATATTATGGTCTAGACTTAAAATACTTCCACTTTGAACATATTGCTAAAGTTTGTCCTAGGCAGAAAAAGAAAATGAAAACATTGCTTATGACTTAAGTAGTGCATAATAACCTGAAGATATGACTTTATCATTAAAATTTCTTTATCACACATTCCCATTTCTAAAACGTCTAGACCCAATAAGTAGAAAACCCATGATTCCATGAAATAAAGTATTTCTCCTCTTGTTATCCATGTTTATTCACAAATTCACAAAATATATTGTTTAAGTTCTTCTAATATGATGGTTGATCCTGATAAAACAATATTGAAATTATATTCCTGAATTACATTTTTAAATTGTGCAACATCAGACAAAGCATAAAATAAGAATTATTATGAAAATTCATGAATAATTTGAGTTAATTATACTACAAAACTCAATGCTAATATTAAAAGTTTTGAGTTAACTTCATCAATAAAGGTATAATCTGACATAATCATTCATTTATAGGAGAAATGTTTAATTTTATTAGAATAATAACAATTTATTACATGATACAAAGTATCACAGTGACTATAGATTATAAATTCCACAATGTTAGAATATCTATTTTACTCCCACATTAAGTATTGATTAAATTGTGATTTTTAGGTAAATTACATATGAATTTATTAGATATAAACTATAAAAAAAGATTTCCATATATATATGGAATCATTTTTTCCTTATCTACCTTGTTATTTGGGTGCTATTCAGAATTTCAAAATGCACAATCACCAGAAACTTTGCAAGCCATGATCAGAATACTTTAAATTTTCTTAAGCAGTTCAGTATTATTGAATCATTAATTCTGGCAATAAAAGCATATATATTAATTCAGAACCTGTCAAACATTAAACTAGTGAAAGGCTTAAAAGTGAGCTATAATGTCTGCTCTCTCCAGACATTTTCCTTTTAGTATGTGACAGGAATATTCTTATACTGAATGATCATTAAAACACATTTCTCTAGATTGCCTATAATAATAATATGTTTGTGTGTCCCACCACCTGTCTCCATCTCTGTCTTTGTCTCTGTGTCTCTCCCTCTCTGTGTATGTGTGTGTGTGTGTGTGTTCATGAACATGTATGTGAATTTATGGTAAGATAAAGAAGCAAATAGAATATACATTATGTTACTAACAATTTCTTAATCAAATTCTTTTACACCTCATACTTCATTCATTCTTAACATGTTGCTTAGGCATTCATCTCCTTCCTGCTAAAAAGGGGAAAGCTTGTGCTTTTTATTTGCTTCTTGTAAAAATTTACATTCACACTAGCATGCTATTGATGCTTCTGTCGATCCTTTAAACATCCGGTCTAGTCTTTAAAATGCATGAAGTTCACTGATATCAACCCTTGCTGATAATCAGAGGACCTTCAATTAAGCACCTACAAGGCAACCAATGATAAACGGAAAAAGATGAAACAAATTTGACAAAGAATTCTTTCATAATCTATTTCTCAAAAGCAATTAGAATCCCTTCTTTTGGACTTAGAATTAATGAATTTTCATTAAAATTTAAATTTCAAATGATTCCAAGGATATCAAACTTGAGAAGTTCAGCTGATTGTCTACATAATAAATCACACCACAGGAACATGTCAAGAAGACTAATGTAAGTCCTCTGCCATCCTAAGTTTTGTTTCTCCTTGTCAGTGCTATGTGAATGTACATAATTGCTTTTGCTTTCTTGAAGGAGCTTTAACCAAACCAACTGTTATAACACTATATTTCCTCTCTTCAAAAATAAATTACAGTTCAAAACCTGGGTAATACCAGTCTTAGTACACACACACACACACACACACACATGCACACATGTACACACACACCATTGTTGTAATAATTGCATGTGATGTGAATTTTCTAAATTAAACATTAAATTTTTCACATTATGATTATTTGATTAAGTGAAGACATAAAGTCAAGTTGGACATTTTGTTACTAATACATCTCATATATGAAATTAATGCTTAAATTGATAACACAATTAATTACACGAGAGAAGGCAAAATAATGTATTATGAACATATTTATTTGCAAAGTTGACCTCCAAACTGCAGGTTCAGTATCTTTGGATTAAATAAACTGTAGATTAAAAAGATTTGTGGGCTTTATGTCTATACACTCTTTGAAATATGGCCTTTTACAACCATTTTGCATGCCGATGAATTAATTCTATTTTGTTACATTGAACTAGGATGCCTACCCTCACCTGATCTTTTATTTTTCCAACAGGGAACTAGAAAGTTCAGCTGCAACACATGTTAACTCCTGTATTCGTGAGCAAGGTCTTCTTGACACGTTTTGGCTATTTAGCACACCACTGAGTTACTTATGTACATGAGCGCACAGTCACACAAAGCAATGATAAATATTCCTATGGAATAGATAATTTTGCTCATAATGTAGTATTAGGATTACTTCTGACAGCATAAACTAATCTTGGCATATTTTACAACTGAAATATAACAGTAAATAACTATTAGCAGAAATTTGACTTGCATATAAGTACCAAATAATTCAAAAAGGTTATCCGAGGGCTATGAAGCGCCATCAACACTTTATTTAACCTTTTTTGTCATTAAGAATTTGTAAATTAAAAAGATTGTGAATATATAAAAAGTATTTTACAACCATTTGGCACACTAAAATCATTGTAAAAATGAAAATTCTAAATCACGCACAATGCTTCTAACCCATGCTACATTGCACTCCATAGAGTGCACTAATGTAGCAAATAAATGAGCAGAGTTGAAATGATAACTATCACTTGCAGCATGCTTCCTAAGAACATGACTTACAAGTAGGAAGCAGGGAGACTTAACCTTGAGGACCTACTGAGATCCTATATGTAAAAACTATATATAATGCCCAATGCTTTTCTTTTGTTGACCTCATTTTATCTTCAATAATAAATATGAAAAGGACAATTTAAAGTTAAAACTGTAATTTCAAATTCATTAATGCTTTCACTAAAATTATTTTTCCATTCTTTTGAATTTATTGAAACTACTTCAACATCATAGAATGATCTAAGATCTCTGTGAGTTATTTGTACAGATTAGATTGCCACAAGCTTGCACAGCATATACACAAGTCTATTTACCTGCGTTATAAGTATTGGTGTATGTATATGCCTTGTTGGGTTCAAAATGATTTCAGATGTGTTGAACCATTTCCATCTGTTTGACTGTTACAAACTACTCTGCATCATGGGGAATTGAGAAGCAAAATATATAGCATGATATATAATATTCAAGCTTCTTGACCCTTTAGTCTAAATACATGCTTTTCTTATTACTTAAATTTAGTTTGTCAAGAGGTTTCAAATTCTTTTTAGAAAATATACCCTTTCATTTGATCATTTGAAATTGCTTCCATGTAATATTTGTAATGGATGCATAAAAACTGTAGAAATGGCATCACATGGTGTTTTCACACATACTGTATAATATTGGTGAAAATCAGCTAATGATTAAAGCTTTCTGTTTCAGTCCTTTCTTTTTAAAAAAAATACCTTCTGTTCAAAGGCATCTTCATGATCACATGATGGGTGTCTTATGAATCACGGCAGGCAATCAAGTTAAAACTCACTTCCTGGCACATATAGTTAATGCAGCCCTATGTCCATACCACATGAGACCCTGAGGACAGAGCCTAGAGCCCTCACTCTCTTGTCTCCTACACCAAGAAGCAGCCAGGGGCAGAATAACTTTCACCTCTTCTTAATATCTGCCCACCTTAGGGGATAGAATGAAGGGTTAAGGTCCATAAAGCCTCATGCACAATGACAGGAAAGTCATTAAACTTCTAGAGGATCCTAGGAAGATCACCATATCAATGCCCACTAGTATAACCACTTTGAGACTACGGGGTGAACTGTCTGCCCTTCGGGTGTAATCTTCTATACCAAAAGTTCCATTTTTTATCATATAAAACCCCCAAGGCTCATGAACCATAGCACACAATTTCTACTTCTGTGGATATACTGTGGCCCTTCATTAAAATGAGGTTTGCTTCTAATAAGAAATACTTTTTAAATAGATGAGATTATGTTTTAGTCATTTGATTTCAAACCTAGAAAGACCCAACTTTGTTTCAAACTTTCTTGATCAATAATGGTTTTGATTGTTTTAAAAATACAGATTCAAGTATCTCTGGAATGTTTAGGTATTTTTATATGTTAGTACTTTAAATATAGTTTAATCACTTTATGATAAACTAGGATGTCGTTATTAATAATCATGAATACATTAAAAATCAAAATAGGAAACAAAGGCAGGTTAGACAGGTGAAAAATAAATCATCTTTGCAACACAGAACTCATTGATTGCTCAGTATAAGTGTTGATACATACAAGAAGAAATATAAGAGAGCACAAAGAAATTATGGTACTGATGGGCTTGGTGCTAAAAGCATTGGTTATAATAATAATAATAAACTAGTGTAAAAAATGAATAAAAAATCAAAACAGATTTTAATAGTTTCTCATTATATTCCATACCCTATTAACTTTATACTATAAAAAAATTTCTATAGCATGGAAGAATAATTGCTTGTTGCTTTACCTTTTCCTTTAATACCCACTTCTATTGTTGTAGAATTCTATCATTTTATAAATTCTATGATTTAAAAGAGCTACTGAACGTTCTCTTTTAACGATGAAGTTTGGGAATTTACCAAGAACAAGCCAATAAATGAATAAACTTGTTGCAACTAACTTTGAAGGTAATAACAGAAATTATACAGCCATTCTGAAAAATGCATTCATATGCAGAATTGTATTAATCACTTCATTTAGTATTTTTGAAAAAAAATTGGAGATGAATTATGTTTATTGAACTAAGTAGTTAAAGCAACCTTTTTAGCCTCTTTTATCACTATTCCTGACTCTGAACACATTCCTTCTTGCCTTAACTGGCAACTTGCCATGGGTTTTCAGTCCCCCAGTGAAAGTTGCTTAGGGAAGAACATTAATTTTTTTAATTCACTAGGATGACATTTGGCAAATTACTGTGTATGAGCAATAAATCAAAGTTTGGAAGATACATTAAGGAATCTCTATGTTTATTCTTTTGCTTTCTAATAAATTATATTACATTTCACAAGTGCATGTGTATTTTCATATTATTAATACTGTGGCTATAAAATGATAGATAAATTATTGCGTTACAATCTCCTCTTTCTGAATGCTTACATAAGCATATATGGTATGCACCTGTACTTTAAACTTTGGATTGCATATGAAACTGAACAATAATCCCATTTGGAAAGGGGAAAATGATTTTAGTGCTCTTACTTTATGATCTATTAAGTTTTCAAATAACAATAAAGTTTTGGGGATAGGAAGATGGCTCAAAAGTTAGGAGGATTTTGTTGTCTTTCAGAGGGTCTGGGTTTGGTTTCCAGCACCCTCATTATGACTTATAGCTGTGTGCAACTACAGTTCCTGTGTATCCGACACTGTTTTTTTTTTCTCTTATTGGTTCCAAGAATGCATGGGGCGCACACGCAGAGCTGTAGGAAAAACTGTCATATACACATAAAAATAAGTCTTTTAAAGATGTGAAACAGGGACAAGAGTGCCTTCTCCACTTATCTTGTTTTTATGTCAGCATGCTATCCTATGGTCATTCGGGGAAAAGGATTATTAACTGAGAAAATGCCTTCAGAGGATTTTCTTGTAGGCAAGTCTGTAAAACATTTCTTTTTAAATGATGATTAATATTGGAGGGCCTAGTTCACTATGGGTGATACCACTGCTGGACATGTGGCTTAGGATAACATAACAAAAGAGGCTGAGCACACCATGAGGTACAAGACAGTAACTAACACTCCTCCTGTGACCTCTGCATCAGTTCCTGCTTCCAGGTTTCTGTCCTGACTTCCCTAGATGATCAGCAAGCTATAAAATGAATGAACTCTTCATTCCTCACGTATTTCTTTTGGCCATGGTATTTCACCACTGTCAAAGACACATTAACTAAAATATCACACAAGTAATGAAAAGCAGATATTTATACACCATTTTGAAAACTAAATGTCAATGAACTACAGCCAATAAGGAAACCCTTCTTTGCTACTTTGTACAAAGGCCAATAATAAATTTTTGTGACTTAAAATGTTATGAATGAGCACGATAAAGGCTTCGAATTTCATTTCCTATAAAAAGCTTGATTGGAACAAAACTGGGCTTAATCACATATTTATTTTCTAGGTATACTTTTATTCTACAAAAGCACAGCTGAGTAGTTGAAATAGAGACCAAATAGCATTAAATGTTTGCAATGTGGCCATTTATACATAGGTTTTCTGAACCCTCTTTTAGGATAGAACACATACAAAGAAGTGAGATTGAATAGAGTAATCAAATTCAGATTGATTTCTAGGTCAATTATGAAGGTGAAATGGGGGTGTTACTAAGAGAAGAGAAGAGAGCTGTTTTAAAAAGATGGAAAACTGGATCCTAGAATTACTATTGGCATCCTTATGCTATCCTGAAGTCAATGAAAAAAGATATGCTTGCTTTAAGGGAAACTGTGAATAGACTGAAGAAGAACAAAGCAATGTAGAGAGGGGGGGTGAATAGAAGTAAGAGATATCAGAAAGCCAATACTGGAAATGCACTTAATGCCATCTCATCATACCTTTTATTTATTTCAAACTCTATACATAAATAGAATTTAGAAGTGATGAAAATTTTGGTTGCACTTTGAGTATAAAATGCCCTTTTCCCCAGGCTCATGGTTTCGAACATTTGATCCATAGCTGATGGTGCTCTTTGGGAGATTGAGGTACCTTTAGGAGTGGAGTCTTGGTAAAGGAAATGAATGACTTGGGCAAGCCTTGAGGTTTTATAGCTCAGGTCCTTTTCCTGTTCACACTCTGCATTTTGAGTGCAGAATCAACCTGATCTACTAGTATCCTGATACAATACTTTGCCTTTCACCATGTTTTCCCTACCATGAGGCACAGCATCACATTGGAACTATTAACCAAAATAAATACTTATTCATTAAAACTCTTTTATCAAAGAATTTTATCACAGTACAGAAGGGGGACTGAAATACACTTTGTCATTCTGAAAGAAAAAAAGCAAGGACAGGGCTACCTATAAAACTGTATATGAAGTATTAAAATAATTCATCTCTATTCACAATTCTTAGTTGATGATACCATCCAAACCCATAAGGCAATTTGTTAAGGTTGTAAAAATATAATGCAATAGAAACTCTCACAATGTAAATCTATTGACATGTATATATTTTCATGTTTTCACAATAACCACATCTATGAGCAAACCATACCTAAAGGCCATTGGCAGGTAAACAAACTATGCAAATATTTATTAATTTGGCAAGTCTTTTTGTTTTGGGAGTAATTACAACCATCTGAAAATTAACTATGATGATCTTTCTTGTGATAATGGTGGTTATCTTATGAGTTTTCATAACAGTCTATTAGACCCATATGCCCCAAACTATGATAACATCCAATCCTTTGGGATTCTAGTTTTAATTTCTTAATAATCCTAGGAGATTAAATTGTTCGAGCCTGGCGGATTCCATTCAAGGAATACTTATTTCAAACTCACTATTTTTAAGCTATTGTACACTCTACTGTAGAACACAAAGGAATGTGAAGTCATAGTTCTCTATGGTATCATAACATAGGTAGGAAGCCAGGCAGGTTTGCAGGTAACTACACTATAACTCAGAAGGAGATAATGCATTAAAAGAGGAAGCCAGAAACAAAATATCTTCTCTGGTGAGAAATGCAGAAGACTTTATGCAATATTAGACTCTAGACATAAAAGTAACCCGATAACATCCTTAATAAGAATCCCAGCAAAGAGTATTCTTGGAAGACATTATGTATTACAGAGACACAACAGTGAAAAGTAGTGTCTACTTCCCTGTCAGGTTCATAAACCATGGCAGGGTCTCAGCTACCAGAATTATTAACAAGCTCCCAAGACGATTCTGATTCATGAGTTCTGCAAACTGTACTTTAAGAAATTTCCTAGGATATTTGTAAAAGGAGACACAGAGAGAGAATGAATATGGAAGAGCAGAAAAATGTGAAAGCTATGGATTTTCTGTTCATTGAAGCAAGACTGTGTGTAAAGAGGAGGTAGAGAAGAAATCAATGTAACACTCAGTGTAGTCAGTGAGTAACTTCTGACTATATATATCTCTATATATGATATTGTTAATCCTATTTATATATTTAACAATATTTTATATATAACAAATATGTATTTATAAATTTAATTTATATATTGTTCATATATAAATATATATATAATTAAAACTATTTATATAAAGTTCAAAATTTGACAAAACTCATTGTTAGAAATCAAAATAGTCCTTAGCTATATGGGCACCATTGACAGGCAAATGGGGGTTTATGGGCCATTGACAGGCAAATGGGGGTTTATGGGATATAATTAAGGTTCTATTTTTAATTGAAATAATGGAAATTAATTTGTATTATTTTATGTGTTTCTCAATAATGTATATCACACTTAAATAAAACCTTAAAATTATACTACATAGGAAAAATAACCAAAATTTCTAAAATACTCTTAATAACTTCACAGCAATATAATATCTTTCAATCCCCTAATAATTATATGAAATTAAAAAAAACAAAGCATAGAAGAAATGTTCAATACTATGCTAAAGATAATTTGAGTAGGAGAAAATAACTTACATTTTGAAACAAAATTTTATTTAAAAAACGCTTTTATGTACGTAAGTGCTTGGTGTCATGTACATCTATGTACAACACACATGTATTGTTTTCTCATGGGGCAGAAAAGAACACTGAATCCCCTAAAACTGAATTAACAGATGGTTATAAATAGCCATGTCATTTCTGTGAACCAAGCTCAGGTCCTCTAGTACTATGGCACTGAACATTAATATCTACCTCCAACCCTAATGTAGCCTCTGAAGTTAAAGTTATACCTAGTTATCCATTTAAAATCTATACTAAACTTGCTCAAAATTTCCAAATTAGAATGCCCAAATGAAAATTCTTGCTATATTTTTAAACATTTTCTTAAATATTTGCTATATTAATAAAAGACATATGACAGTTACCATTAAATTCCTTCTTTCTTATACCAATTTTGTTGACGACAAGTTGAAATTCATTATCAGTGTCTCTCCACTATAGGCATTGCATGCAAGATATCATGGACTCTACATTAATAATATAATCCCTGAACTTCTAGTCCTCATCTGTAAGCTAGATGCTAAGCACCTGATTTCAGAATCAAATGAAAAGCAAAACTATTTACCATGACTAAGAAGTTTTTATCTTAGTGAGGTGCTGCCTACTTCTCTAACCCACCAGCTGTCCACGCTTTATATATACTGCCTCTTTCAATGAATATGCTCACTTGCCATTACTCTGAATACTCTGAATTGGTAGTGTTTTTCATTTTATAGTGCTGTTTTCATTATTACTCTAGAAAATCAAAATATATGCCTTTGATATTAGGATCATTAGCAGATGGAGTAAATAAATAACAGTGGATAGAGAAAAATAACTTCCCAGAGCACCATTGTCTATATAAATGAAGAAACTGCTAATACAATGAAAATTACCACAAACTTTTGTTGTGGAATGTTTTTTTTTCCAGATGTGTTGTATTTGTTTATGCTGTGGAATATTTGTTTATCTCTGTGAAGCTTGCCTGTCTAAAACACCTGATTGGCCTAATAGCATGCTGAATGGCCAATAGCCAGGCAAGAGAAAGGATGGGTGAGGCTGGCATGAAGAGAGACTAAATATAAGAATAAATCTGGGAAGAAAAGATTGAGGAGTAAATGAAGGAGAAGAGGAGAACTCAGGAGTCCAACCACCCAGCTACATAGCAAAATATGAAGTAAGAAGAAAAGAAAAGATACACAAAAATAGAGAAAAATAAAAACCCAGAAGCAAAATGTAAATGGGACAATTAAAGAAAACCTGGCAAGAAGCAGGCCAAACTAAGGTGAGATATTCATAAGAAAGAATAAGCCTCTGTGTATTTATTTGGGACCTGGGTAGTGGGCCCCCAAAAGATTGAAGAGTAAAGAACAAAGTATAAAGAGTAGGAACAACCAACTCCAAACTTCCTATCCTATCCCCAGGAAGATTAGCAGGCATGACAAAGATAGGAATTTGAAGGCAAATTTTACTTCATTTACTGACAAACTTTGCTTCATTGGTTTCACCAATATATTTCTATTATCACAGTTTGTCATTCCCGAGAGTCCAAATCCTTTTAATTTGTCTTGTTCCTTCTTTATATACTCAAATTTCCTTCTTCAGAAGCTACATAAAATGCCAAATTTCTAATCATCCTTTGGGTTACCCAACCCTAAATTTGTACCTGATATTGCATACTGTATATGTTAACAATCTTCTTCTTTGTCTATTTCTTGTTAATCTATAGTTTTCCAGTCAAATTTTAATGGAGGAATCTGGTATTCAAGGAGAAGAGACACTCCTCCCCTTATGGCAAATAACTGACTCATTGTTTTCATATACTTGTCCGTTTAAATACTAAAACTTATAAATTATTTTTTTAACAATTTAACTCTAGATGTTTATCTAGTCCACAGCTCCTGTTTTCCTTCATCTTAAGTGGTTTTAGGGATATTTTAATTTTTATTTCTTTTTCTTATTAGAAAATATAATGCTCTCTAATGGATGCTATGACGTATTTATTGAGTGCTGAGTTTGAGTACTAATGTATAATAAAACAAGACTTAGAATTGAGCTCTAGTAGTGCAATCAGTTTATTATATGAAAAAATGTCATGCATATTTGTTCATCTAGTTTACAATGACCAAGTCTACCTGGTGACTACAGAAGCCATCAAACACCAGTAAACTATTCCTTGAAATCTCACAGTATGAAAGAAAACAATATTATAAACTGGACTTAATGCTGATTAAAAAGAAAATATTTTATAACTTTTGAGTGTTGATTCAAAAATAGTAAGAAGATGATAAATGCCTAGTGTTCAGTATAACTCCAGTGAGCTAGTAATGGACTTTGGTACTTATCGGCATAGGGACTTTTAGGACTATAAACAAGGAGAGGACCCTCCTTCTGCAATCACAGTGTTTTGTAATTACAGATAAAAATTGGTCAGCATTTCCATTTAAAGAACTTAACTCAGCTGTTAAATGTCCATTAGCCTAATATATGGTTTATAATATCTTAGCTTAGCTTCCTATAAAACAACTAATTAGAGATTAATGAGATTTTTCAAATAAAATTATGTAAATACCACAAAAACATCAAGTGTGATCATTTTCATAACAATTAAATTAAATTCATTCTTGAATTTTCTCTTTGTATGAATTATTTGTGAAGGGTCGAAGAAGAATGAGAGTATTATTTAGTAATAAACATCAAGTTGCTATGAGGAAGTATAATACCAAAATTATTGTGGCAGACTGTGAGAAACGTCTCAGATACTTCGTTAATGAACTTGCCCAAGGAGACAAGGTATTGGTGACAAGAGGTACATCTCTCAATTCATATATGGGTTTACTTAATTGCAGAGAACACTATGACTCGGGCTCTGGTCTTTAATGGAGATGCTATGGATATTCATGATGGAAGAGCAGGTAGAATTCTTAACCACTGAGCCATCTCTCTGGCCCCAGTTGACTATGAGGGAATTAGATATTGCATTTTAAAGAAGGGCTATTTTTTAAAAATCATTTTGTCTTTTGCAAAATGCTGTGCCATGCTAAAATTCAAACTTTCATGTTGGTTCTTCCAAGCTTCCTCAGTCTTTGCTCCTTGCTCACATTCCTTCTATTTGAGTTTATTTTCTTCTTGAATATTTGTTTCTTAACCTCAACCACCAAGAGTGGAGGGTCTTTTGTAAAGAAACAGATGGACTAATGAACATAACATAAGAAGGAAGTTAAATGGTGACCAGTTGTCTAGGAAATAAGTAAGGCCAACAGCGATTATTTGTTATAAATGCATTCAGGTTTATTTTTGGCTCATTGAATATCATACTTGGAAATATGGCTGGGATATGGCTATGGAACAGAAGGAGAGAGAGCATAGTATAGTAGCATTCTTACAACTGCAGGAAACCAGATGTTTAAAGAGCATATTTAGTGGCTGGAAAGGTGGCTCACTGATTCTTAACAGATAGTGCTCTTCCTCAGGAACTATGTTCCTCAGGAACCATATTGAGTAAGCATCAAACTTTCAGCAGGTCCTCTTTCTACAAGGTGCTTGGTTTTGGTATGGACCTGCTGCTTCCCAGAGCTCGTAGTAAAATACCTCCACCATATTGGAAAGACAAAAGAGAAGGAACCATCTTCCAAGGCTGTTGCCTTGGTTCTAGCCATACCCTCATAAAGTTATAAAAGCTCTCCTGGTCAAAAAAAAAAAAAAAAAGATTACAGATGCACAATAAGGACAGATTCAGATATAAAAGACTTTTAAATGGGTCAAAATGTGTTTCTTTTAAAAAAGAAAATATAAAAACAGTCATAATTTAAAGCAATAATTTAAAAATTCTTAAAAAGAAATAGAGGAATTATATACACAAATATATGTAACTGTATATATTCTATATAAATATATATACCAGAGCAAATATATATATATTTATATATACATGTATATATTATATATACATGTAAATACAGAAAATGTACAGACTATGGATTATGTATATTATTGTATTTTCTTTGAAATTTTTACCATTAATGAGCTAACTGTTGTGATTTTAGGGCCTACTCAGTTAAGCAACCATGTATATTTTAAATGTATCTTGACATCAAAATTTAAGTTTAAGAATATGTTGCTTTAGAAAAGAGGTTCTGCTTTTGTTTCCACAGATGAAAACCTGTGGATTCCTTACAGGTTAATATGGTTTGATTGAAAAAAAAAAAAACCCTGAAATGTCTGTCAAGATGCTTTGTTCATAGAAAGCAGGAAAAGTTTGGAGAAACAACATCCATGTTCCCAAGAGTTGGGAGATTATAGATGGTCTTTGGTAATTTGGTAGGTTATGGATGTTTGTTTTATTTAGGTAAATATAAAAATATAGGACAAAAAGACAACTATTAATCTCAGATATTTTACATTGGCATGAATTTTGGTATAATAATACAAATTTAAAGTTAATTTTATTTCACTGTATATATGCTTCTATTATTGTTTAAAGGACTATTCTATATTGATACAAATTTAAGGTCAATTTTGCTATGCTAAACACATATTTCTACCCTTGTTTAAGGTATTATGCTTATGCAGCTCATTTAAAAATGTAATAGTCATCTGTAATAGTCAAATTTTGTTAGTTAGGTATTCTAGATATACAGAGATATATTTCCAATGGATAGGTAATCTTTAAAAAATCATCAAAGACCTACACAATATGGAATTTAAAATGTTTTAATAACTTAAAATTCTTTGGATGTGAGATGTCTGCTAATGGTAGCACCTATTACTTCAAAGAGGATAATGGGCATTGAAGAAACTCATTATGGAGCTTGTCTTTAATGTGGAAAGGCTAGTCACTTGGGCATGATTCTGTTTTGTCCTAGACTATTTGATTGTATACTATAAAACTGTCATGCTGGACCCATAGGAGAGTGACTGCAGAACTTGAAGATAGGACCTTCAGGATTCTGGCTTCATGGGAGAGTGCCAGACATTCTACAGGACATAGAGGAAAATTATTGACAAACTGCTAATATCGGTAAAACAGTTTCTAATTTACCACTTCACTGAGAGACCTGCCATACTCTCTAGGCCTATAGACTAAATATAGGTGCCCCAGTGTTACAGAAAACTGAAAACTATGGGTAATTGTCCGGGAAGCCAGATATTAATGTCATTTCTAGAGTTTTAAAAGTTGCTTCAAATTCACTTCTAGTTTACTTAGGTAGTGTTATATCCTTCTTGGGGCTTTGATGGAATTTAAGACTAGATAGCTATAATTATAGCTTTCCTTAGTTATGATAAACAATAAATTAGATAGGAAACTTTAGATTAACAAAGGTAAGAGAGATGATAGAGTATTTTCTTTAATTTTGTCAAATACAAATAGATTAAACATTGTAACTGTAATTCTTGCTTGATACCTGTTTTGCTATATTTAAGTTTCCTATGTTAAAGTTAACTCTTCATTTTTAATTAGACAAAAGGGAGATGATGTAGGATGTCCTCTGTATGCTATAAATATGTGTCTCTCATAAGGTTGATGAATAAATCTGTTTGGGACCGGTGGCCAGGCAGAACAGAGCTAGATGGAACGTCCAAAGATGTAGAGAGAAAGATGACAGAGTCACCTGAAGGAGTAACATGTCAAGGCATCACTGGTAAGCCAATGCCATGTGAAAATACACAGAATAATTGTTAGTAGTAGGTAGTAACATGCCTATGCCATTGGCCAATTAATTACAATTAATATTAAGCCTTTGCATGGTTATTTTTTACGTGGTTTTGGGTATTGGCAGGTGGAGAGAAATCAGTTTCTGTGGGATCAGGTGAGATGGAGAAACGTCTCTATTTACACATATTGACTTGCAAGAACTCAAATTAATGCTCAAGAGCCACTCATGCTCATCAGTCACCAAAAGAATTTGAAACATGCAAATTATTTGTTTTTAATTTTAAATATTCAGGAATATTTATTAACAATCAGCAATGTGGGCTCATGTATATTACAAAGAAAATTTTAGAAACCAATGCAAAAAAGAGGACAATAAAAACAAGGCTCTCAAATATGTTATGAACAGTGAAAGGCCTATACACAATAACTACAAGAACAACAGTAAAACTATTACCCTGTCAGAAAGAAAAATAAAAGAACTAAACTTGTATATGTTTCCTTAGAGAGGCAAGGTCCAGGACAGGTAAGAGTATGATATCCATATTCCTCATAGGACTTATTAGACAACTGAATGCATCCTTTAAAACAAGAACATACATCCAGTTACCCATGTATAAACCAATAAACAATTATCAAAACAAAGAGGCTTTCCTCAAATTCTACTTCAAATCCAAATGATTGACCATATACTTGTCATTGATTTCCTATAATAAGGTATTCTATGTTTATAGCATATCCATCTATGACTGTAAAAATGTGATAGAAAGATAATAGTTATGGCTTCAATAGCAATGTGCTTTCTTGGCATTAAAAACAAAACTGTTTTTTAAAGAGAATTTAGAAATAGTCATTTAAATGAGTTTTATTAATGGTTATTTATAAAAATGAAATCTTCAAATAAATAGTTCCAAAAGAAGCTAGAAATATAAAACCATATCCCTATAAAAAGAAAAAATTGTAAATACCTTATTTATACATACACATATGATAAATAACTTCTTAATACTGACATAACTCAGTACTATAGAAATTATTTGAACATATCACATAATTAAGTCATATAAATGAGGTCTTTTTCTGTTTATCATCAAAGAGTAATTTTTTTTCCCAGTGACTCACAGAAAATGCTGGATAAAAGGCTAGAAATATCTGTCTTATTTAGGACTTCTATTGCTGTGAAGATTTACCATGAATGCAGGGACTCTTATTAAGGAAAACATTTAATTGGGTCTTTTTTACATTTCATAACTTTAGTACATTGTCAAGCATTGCAGCATGCAGGCACAAATGGTATTGGAGAGGTAGCTGAAAGTTCTATATCTGGATCTGAAGACAGCAGGAAAAAAATTGAGTCACACTAGCCTTACTTGAGCTTCTGAGACCTCAAAACCTTGCCCAGTAATACATTTCATCCAACAACACCACACCTACTCCATCGTGGCCACACCTCCCAATAGTGTCTGAACCTAAAAGCTGTGTGGCCATTTTCATTCAACCACCCCATTCCACTCCCTGTGCCTCTTAGACTTATAGCTATATCATAATGCAAAATGCATTTAGTTCAACTTCAAAAGAGCCTACAGTCTATACTAGTCTCAACATTGCTTAAAAGTTCAAAGTCTCTTCTGAAACTCATACCATCTTTTAATTGTAATCCCCTGTAAAATCAAGAAAAAGTAGATCACAAACTTCTATCATATGATGGCACAGTGTATGTTTGTGTGTATAGGTATGTGTATATGTGTGTGTAGATAGATAGATAGATAGATAGATAGATAGATAGATAGATAGATAGATAGATAGATAGATAGATAGAGATCGATTGTTTGGGCAAAATCCAAACTCTGTATTTCCATGTCTCTTGTCAAAGTACTCTTTAGATCTCCAATTCCTTTCAGCTTTGTTGACTGAAATATACTTCATTCTCTTAGACTGGTTCCACTCCCTGTCATCAAGTTTCTTCAGCAGCTAGCTATTGCACTACTATGATATTTCCACCATTTTGGTGTCTCCAAGTTAATCCAGGCTTCACCTTCACAGATTCACACACAATGGCCTCTCTAGGCTTCCATGCAGGGATACCCTTGACATATTCTTGACCTCATCAGTATTCTTTAGACACTGAGTGAGATCCCATAACCCCTTCCTTCTATCCATGACTCTAAAGTCAGAACACAAGGCCAAAGCTCTCAAGTTTTGCTGCTTGCTAAGGCTGGAACATGGCCCCCCTCATTCAATTACCACCTCTTTTTTTATGGTTTCCTTCAATTTAAGCTTAGCTGCCTGAAACTTTATGTGTGGTCTCAAACTCACAGATCTACCTCCCTCTGCCTCTGGAGTGCAAGGATAAAAGGTATGTACCATTTTTTTAACATTAATTTTTTTCTTTAATCTGTTTTCACAAGTTGGAGTCTTAGCTGGGTAGGATCTTGCCCTGAGTTCACCATCCATTTTGTTCCATTTAACACTAGAATTTTATCAATTTGTTTATGTCCTTGAACACAGTATTTAGCTCCATTCAATTCTCAGTTTTTCCCTTTTCTCTTCAAATTGTACATTTTGTAACTCTCCTTGCTATGCCTGCTCCATTTCATTATAGATCTGCATACAATTCACACTAGACTGTTTTGAAATCCCCGCTCCAAGCATAATTAATCAGAAACTCTTCAGTTTATCCTTAAGCAAGTTTTTTTTTTTGGCAGGTGGGGCAAGAGACTCTGGCAGAAAGCTGCCACATTTTTTTTTACCTAAATATCACTAGAATAGTCTCTAGGCTCATATTAATATTCTTCTTTTCTGAAACCTTTGGAACTTTGCCTCCACAGTTCAAATCACTCTCTGGTTTCATGGCAACAAGTTTAACATGACAACACTGAAAGAAAACATTTATAAATTGAAAGTAATTAAATATTAAGTAAAACTAAAAATATTCAAGTAATATGCACTTAAAGAAGGAAATCAAAGGGTCTCATAGATTATGATTATACATTAACATACATATGCATTTCTTTTCTTGTATGTATATGACTTGTGTAAGCAGTGTATGTATATAAATGCACATGTATATTGGGCATATTAGCATCAATTTATATCTACATTACATAAATCATTAAGTGTAAGCCTAAATAGGAACTGGGATGTGATTCTAGAAAGAAATAAATCTTAACAACATACATCTAAGGATAAATATATTTAAAAATGTAAGCCTGTTCTACAGAATATTTATTTTATTAGCTTTGTTTTGATTATTCTGATTATAAAATGAGAACAAAGATGACTGGAATTTCTATTTTTGTATCACGCACCATGTTAATATTATGGCCATTCTACTTTGCTCACAATATAGTCTTCATAGAATATCTTAAACTACCATTGACTTTCTTACAATGATTAAGAAATATTAGTATATTTCAAAATAGAGATTAGCCCATCCTCCAATTCTTTCCAAAATAGAATGTAATAACATAATTTGTGCATCATTTGCTCCAAGCTTAATATTTGGCACACAGTAGTTGCTTAGTAGAGTTTGCTCAAATAATATAATAGATTCCATAGATCTAATCATGTTCCCATACTTTACTTTCAGCCATTTTCCCTGAGCTAAATATAATCACTTCAATCAGAGCACTCATAAAATAGAATCATTTGATTAACTTATGTTTTTATGAGGCTTAAATCAAAAGCATTTTGCTTGTTTCATTCTCTTCATTTTAAAGCCCCTTTAAAATAGATTACTGTTTTATTGCCTTAGTAAATATAGAATGTAGAATATAATTTTAGTCTTTACTAATGATTGGGGCCATTAAAAAGTTCCACAATCATCATGCTTACAATTACTCTTTGAATATATTGTTGCATATATGGAAAGTTTAGGCCTTTGAATTTGTGAGACACATCTAGATTCTTCTATGTACCATATTAAAATTGCTTTGGGAAATGAAGTGATGATAAGAATGTATCCTACATTGATGATTCTTTTGTGGATTTGCATGAAAGAACCAAAGCTGCGTAATAAGCTATTTCAGTTTCTCCTCATATTATCAACACTTGACCTCTTATGTAAATAAATTTGATATAATTTTATTCTACTCCTGAATTTGGTATATTTACTACTTTCTAATCTATTTATAACTGAATTTTGTTATTAAACCATTCTCAAAAATGAGAGAAGAAACAAATAGAATATATTTTGAATAATTTGTCTCTAAAACACTTCTCTTGCAGGAGAGTCTGATGGAGGAAGGTCATTGGTTAAATAAAAAGAAACTGCTTGGTCCTCATTGGTTAGAAGATAGGTGGGAGGAGTAAACAGAACAGAACGCTGGGAGGAAGAGGAAGTGAGCTCAGACTCATGGATTTATCGCACAAGAAAGTGAGAAAACTTGGTACACTATTACCTCCACCAACTCTTATTTTCATTATTCATTCCTTTACAATGATCTTTTTAGTTTTTTTTCTTTCTTTAACCATAGTAACCCACTTTTCTTCAGATATAAAGTCAAAACATTGCATTACCCCTCTCTTTCTCTCTGTGAGTATATGTGTACATGTGTGTGCATGTTTGTTGCCATCAATTTTCTATGACATATTTCTCTTGTTTTGGTCTTTCTTTACTTGGTTCTTGCGTTGAGTGCATCGTTCAAAGGTCTAGTTATTTTCCTTGTATGTCTTGCTCAATTCTTCTGCTTGCTTTTGGGCACTTGAAGCTGTCCATGCATCACTCCTGCTCTCATCTCTTTCTATGAGCTCTATTTTTAACTTCATAAATCTCTTTTACTTTTGTTTACATTGATGGTGTGGGAGTTCCTTCTGTCTATGTGTTGCTTTTATTGTTTAATGAATAAAGATATGCTTTGAGCCTATGGCAGGGAAGAAGAGAACTAGGTGGGGAAAATTAGGCTATATACTGGAAGAAAAAATGGCAGAGGCAGAAAGAAACCATGGAGCTTCTGGAGATAGATGCTTGGAAAATGACACGGTAAGCCACAGACACGTGGCAACAAACAAATTAATGGAAATTGGTTAAATTAATATGTAAGAGTTAGCTAATAATAAGCTAGAGCTAATGGTCCAAGCAATGATTTAATTAATATGGTTTCTTTGTAATTATTTTGGGTCTAAGCTAGCCAGGCAGCTGGGAACGAACAAGCAATCTCCTTACTACAAAGGACACCAACTGCTTCAGGTGGGATTTATAATGTACCCTGTTGAACAATTCTATTCATCCATTTCAGCTTTTTTTTTTGTTTTTATTGTTGTTCTGTTTTGTTTTCTTTTTTAGTTTCTAGCTAGAGGAAAAGATTTAGTGTTCCATGCAATCTATGTCTATGCCAAAATTTACTAAACACATGCATAACTTTCTATAGAAGATATACTTATCAATTTCTTTAAGATTAATGTAAAATATTTTATTCACGCGTTTTCTGATTAAGATATCAATGATGTTACAAGTGTCTATATTGGGTCACAATTTATTATATTTTGATGTATATATTCTGGTTTCATTTCTTTTTTACCAATATCTTGTTTTTCTTCGTTCTTTATTGAGAAAGCAGCGATGTCATGATGTCAGAGTTGAAAATATGATATTAATATCTCTCTGAGTTTATAACGAATTTAAACACACAAAACCTCAATTTGCAAAAATTTTGTGGCAGACTAAAAGTCAAAATAGAGAGGTAATGAACCGAACACATTCCTCTATTCTCATTTTCAACACAGCTATTACTACCATTCTTCCCTCATTACAATCAGTTCCTAATATTTAACATTAATTGTTCAATAGTTTCCATTGATGAAATATCTCTTAAGTGTCTTCTAAATTTAATTTGATTTTAATTAACAGAAACATTATCTGTTCCTTAATAAAAGTTACAACTTTAGAGATATATTAGTCAAGAAGATAATGTTTTAATTAAAATTTGTATCATAATTCTTTAAAAATATACTGTATTGAGAGACACTGATTAACAAATATTATGATTTTATATCTTTTAGTAAGGCAAACTTTATATTAGTTTTTTATAATGTTTATCCTTTGAAAAAATAGATAAAATTACAAACAAGAATGCTTAAATATCTTTACTTTTAAGAGCTATATACAAAATAATTATTCTACTATGTATTTTATTTAAAACAAATGTGATAAGGTTAATATTGTCCAATAACATTTAGAATCACATAACTCAAAGTCATGGAACACTTAATTTAGAAAATGAATTTCAGCTTCTTTTAATTGCATCTATGCCAAACTTTGTGATTAACACTGAACTTCATGCTAGTCCGACATGTTAGCACTGTTGTTTTGAGGTAATATTGCATGAGATTTTATTATAGGGCATAACCAATAATTTCCTTGACAGTGGTAAATGTATTAATGATTAGTGCATATCTCAGTGTGTGTGTGTGTATATGTGTGTTTATGTGTGTGTTAAAAAACTGTTTCACTGCTTCCCTACAATCACCAACATTTGATAAATTTCAAGAAATTGCAATGACACATACAATAACAAGTGAAGTAATTTTTCTAATAGGAGAATATTTCTTTGTCTGATAATATTCTAAATTAACTGAAAATAAATGCAAACAAATGAGTTATGCCATACATTTCTGATGACATTTCAAATATATTCTAAACCACTGTAATGCAATCAATACCTAAAGGTCTAAGGATTGATTGACCACTGTTTAAAGTCACTCTAATGACTATTGTTTGTAAACGTTTATCTTTATAAAATAAACCAAGTATCTCAAATTGTGTTTAAAAACACACACAGAAGTTTCCAAAAATACTTAGCCTGTAGCTTTTGACTCTAACTCTAGTTAGCTTCAAATATATGTTTAAAAAAACCCATTGCATATATCAACACTACTATGGAAAATGAATTATATTAAGGAAAAGGAATTGCTGGTTGGTACAAGTATAAAGTGGAAAATAAAGCTAGCTTGTCTGGTTGCTTTATCCTCAGAAACTATACTCTCTATAAACATGTTTCTTTTTCCTCTTAATGAAAGAGGGTGCTTGAGTGACATGTAGAATACCTACAGAAAGAAGCAAGCTAAGCGTGGACAGATAGCACGCTATCTTCTTAATTGGTGACTGCATCTTTGGGTAGCAATTACCACAAATAAGACTGGCCATTGCAGTGCCTCTTTAAACTGAAAAGCAGAAGAGATGATGTGGACAACAATTGAGAAGGAAAAGGCAGAGTACACTTTAGAAAAAGAAGGAATCAGTAACAAGGGTCACTACCTGCATCTATTTAAGCATTATCCTTCAACATATTTGATGGAGAAATATGTTCGATTTATTTGATATATTAATAAAAATACTATCATATCATATTTGCTGATGATGTTATTTGTTTTAAATCTCGGTCTCTCGTACAGTTTCTTTCTCTCTTCTATTTTCTCACCCTTTAATTTTTTCATATCTATCTGTCCCCACACTTCCAACACTGAAATACACAGATACTCACAAATGTATCAAATTATGTACTACAAGCCCCACTTTTGAAAAATCTAATTAGCTTGTAAATGCACTCAATGATAAACAAAACTCCATGCATTTGAGTGTTCAATGGCATAATGAAGACATATTCACATAATCCAAGGATTGATTATAGTCCCTTTGTCACATCTCTCAGTGCCAGGGGAGTCAGAATCTTACTGTAACAACTAAAGATGTCTCCCTCATACAAGGACGAAAGAGTGCATTCAAATGTATAGAGAAAATTTCAAATGAGAATTGTAGGAGATTCGATTCTGTTTTCAAAGATCTCAATAATTTATTTTTGTACACAGTACATATTAAAAAGTACCTGCTTTTGGATAGTGAAAATTGAATTTTTTAAGCTGAGTTGCTCTAGTAAAACTTACATTAGCAGGTTAAATCCATTTGTAAGATTTGTAGCTTAAAATTAATAAGCCTATTTGTGACACTGTAAATGATTTAATTTTAAAAAATTGCCAGAATTAATGTGGAAAACTAGTTTTTATTTTAATTATTTCACACAATACAAATGTTTGTATTTCTACACATTCATTGTCCGTATGATCGATTCATACTTTGTTCTAAAAGAATTGTATTAATGGATGAGTCAAAAACTTGAGTTGAAATGCTTCATTATTCATGTTCCATAAAACTCTTACAATCTATTTAAATTGAACTGCCACTCAGAGCTCTGCCCCTTTTCGTTGTTATAAATTGCATTTCAGTACTTTGAGTCTCTATACTGTCCATAAGTCATATTTTATGACTGAGCATATAATGAAAAGATAGTGTACAACATTAGTTACAAGGCTAGTTCACAGCCAAAGGAGAAAATCATTGAATAGTATCTTTAAGGAAGCATCTATATTCTACTATGCTTAAATCTTAGAATATTGGATATTCTTTATCAGATTCAATTTGTGATAGACAAGTATTAAGTTCTGTGGCAAAGTGGGATTTTCCTCCTGAAATAACATTATTGATTAAATCTTTTAAAATTTGCCCTGTAATTTTTATATGTGATTAAATATTGACTTTATAAATGCTGGAAACATGCAAACTTTAGAGTAAAACTGTATCTTCTTCTAAATGTAATGATAAAAATATACTTACATCTTCTAACATATTTATCCAAGAATTTCTATTTTCTCTGACTGTCCTACTTGCAATATATTATACTAATAGAGCAAAACATAATAAGGTATACATATTCTGTTTTTGTTTATTTATTTGTTTGTTTTTGAGACAATGCTTCTTTGTAGCTTTGGTGCCTGTCCTGTAACTAGCTCTTGTAGACCAGGTTGGCCTTGAACTCACCGAGATCTGCCTACCTCTGCCTCCTGAGTGCTGGAATTAAAAGCATGTGACACCACCCGGCTTATACATATTTTGTAGTACTTCATGAAAACTTATTTAAAATGTCAATAATAACAGTAGTTTGAAATATTGTCAAATCATTTTTGAGTAAAAGCATGTGAAAAGAGAGACAAATATATTAATATCTTTCAATAATAATAAATCCATATTATTAATAATATGATCTCATTAATGAACTCAACTTAAAAAAATGATAACATGAATAGTTCTAAAAGTGATAAAATGTTTGTGACAAATGGATATTTCAATATAAAATTTAAGTTAGTTCTGCCATGTTTAGTAAGGAGCTATTAAGGTCGAGTTGAGTCTGATTTTCAAGATGAACTACTATGTGTGTTATTTAACCTCTTCATGCCTCAGTTTCCTCATGTGTATAAAAGGATGCTTGAAAAGAGGATTGTCTGGATCCTTATAGTTTTTTAGTTTATGATATTTTATATCTAATTCAAATGATTTATTCTTTTTCCTATATCTCTGAGAGAAACGTAAGTTAAACACAATAGATTTCCCACTTAGATTTGACTTCTGGTTATTTCAGCCATTTTTCTACACACCCATCATCTTTGCCACACTTATATTCTACATCTGCATCTACATCTATATTTATATCTATATATCACAGTTATATCTAGCATTCTCTTTCAATTCAGTCTCTTTACTTCAAGATCTCCACTTGAGAAAGGTCATCAGCAGGCAAGTTAAGTCATCATGGGACCGAAGAAATTTATTGGGTCCATTGCAAAGTTAATTTTATATTATTTGTACCAAATATGATATCTACATTGAATCCAAACAGGTCTGTGTTGGTAAATGGAAAAATCACCTTTGCATTGTTTTTCAGACTTCAAGACTGAAGGTATATCAATGGGCATGAATACTTCTGTGGAGCATGTTTTAACCAAGAAAAAAAGGACATGTATAATAAGGACTTTAATGAAGTCTTTCCTGTGTTATTTAAGTACCTTATGGTCTGATCTTAAATAGAGTGGCTGTATTCCATGCAGTTTAATGAAGAAAATGATTTCTAAATGACTTTCGTGTCTCTTAACTGTTTCAAAACAGTGAATTCAGCTTTGTGGATGGCTCTTAATTGTGAAGCAGTTTCATGCAGTAGAAAATTAATAGGGTGGATTTGTCAAGGTTCTCTGGAGAAACACAGCTGTAGAGTGGATAAATGTATATAATTCTTTCATGGATTGAGGCTGAACAATAATTTGAAAGAACTGCATTGTGAGCCAGTAAGTCAGGGGCTCATAAGAATTGACAGTGAGGTTCCAGTATGAGATGCAATAAGTTTGAGAGTCAGGAAGTGATGATGCACAGCAAGATAACTGACATTTTCTTATTCTTTTAGATTCCTTTGTCTACTTATATCTGAATTTTTATATTTGCAAAAACTTCTAACAACATGTATGTCCAAAGTAAGTATGACTGTATACATATGGTTGTACATATAAGAGAATATGATCATGACATTTGAATATGTAGGAAGAGAGTTGGTGAAATGGCACAGTAAAAAGGTAACTGGCCACCACACTTAATGACATGAGTTCAGTTTCCAGAATACATACGATAGAAAGAACAAACTCCTTCAAATTGTTCTCTGACCTTCATATACATAGAAAAACAAACAAACAAATTGCAATTAAAAATAGAAAATGTATAAAGCATAAAATTTAAGAGCAAAAATAATATTTGTTTTTAAGGAATTTCCCTTTACAGTGATAATTGTTTAAATTTTCAGAGATAAGTTAAAATAGATAAATTAATATTTACTGAAGCCAGATTGCTGTCAGTCAGTATGAAATCCACTAAAAGAAAACATTAGACTAACATGATAAATAAAAAGATACTTTCCTAAATATCTGATACACATAAGTAAATCAAGGGCAGTAGAGAAAATGATTTAATGCTATAGTCAGATTGACAAGGAGAGCAAAGAATACAGGGATGAAACTAAAGTGTGGTGCACTAAAAAGCATGACTTTATTCATTATAAATTTTATAATCACATACTATCATATGCTTAATATGTCTAAATACTTTTAGGAAAGTTATCTCTAAACTTGTTAGTTGGAACTCCCTATCCATATACTCTTTTGTCAAGTTATAGCTATTTAATGGATTTTTTTATAATGTGAAAGGGATTTATCGGATAATAACGTACATGGAATTTTAGAACAGTTGCAAAGTTGATTTCTTGCCATAAAGTATAGCCATTACACTAGCCCACCCTCCCCCAGTCCATACAGGAGATCTCTTGGGACCTTGAGAGATTGGTGTAGGGGATGGGTGGAGAGGGAGAGTTCTGAAAGAGATGACTGGGGGTCACTTTTCAGGTTAAGGTAGAAACCTTAAATAAGGGAAATTGTCATGAATTTACAAGGATGACCCCAGCTAAGACTCCTAGAAATAGTGGATGCATAGCTTGAACTTGCCAACCTCCATAATCAGATTGGTGAGTACCAAAATGGACATGAGAGAGCCTTCATCCTGTAACTAATAGAAAAGGATGCACAACCAAACATTAGGCTGAGCTTGGTGAATACTGCTGAAGAGAGGAAGGAAGGACTGTAGGAGGCAGAAGGTTTAAGAACATCACAAAACAACCATAAAAACAACTAATCTAGCTCATAGGAATTCACAGATTCTGTCTGAACCAACATCCAGGCAGCCGGCATGGAATCTATCTAGGCCCTCTACATATATGTGAAAGTTGTGTAGTTTGGTTTACATGTAGGACTCATAACAATAGGAACTGGGGCTGTCCCTAATACATTGGCTGGCTTTTGGTACCTGTTCATCATACTGTATTGCCTTGTTTATCCTATATACAAGGGGCTGTGCTTAGTTTTATTGCAACTTGGTATGGCATGGGAGGTCTGATCTTTTCTGAACAGAAACAGAGGACTAGTGTTTGAAGGGGAGTCAGAGCAGAGGAGGGGAAACTGGGGCTAGGATCTAAAAAGTAAATAAAATAAAATAAAATAAAGCTATCATACTAAGAAGAATCATTATCAGCCTATTTTCATAAAATATGAATGCTCCCAGTCTGCATTAATATAAGAAAACACTACTAAAATGTTTTAAATTGAAAACTTTCTATGCAAAGTACTAGCAATAATGAGCTTCGTTTTTGCACCTTGCTCAGGTCATCTATCCACAAATATTTTGAAAACAAACCAATGTCATTTTTATATTCTTAGTTGCATTGTTTACTTCTTAGCTCATGGTTCATGCTATCTGATTCAGCCTATACCCCCATGCTTCCTCAGTTATTTGAATGTTCCCTCTGTCCGTTCTATCTGCACAAGAAGAATCAACAGCCAGAGCGCAGGTTTCATTATCTTGAGATTTCAAGCACCTAGAATAACACTGTGCTTCATTTTATTGAAAATTCTATATAGAGAGGAGACTTAGATGCATGATTTCTTCAGCAAATACTAATTTAGTATGCCATGGCAAAATGAATCGCAGGGATATCCAAAGAGATATGGATCAATAATGAGAGAAAATGAGAAACTCATTTTATACTTTTATTTCCTAGAGTGAAAAGGAGATTAGAACAAGGTAATATCTGGTACAGTAATAGCTAATGTCATACAAAATTTATTAAAGAAAATGCAATTGCGGAAATTATCAAATAAAAGAATATTAGAGGTAGAAGAATCATTTCACATGCTCCTTTCTTTTAAGCAGAAGTAGATTTGTCTGCTGTCCTTAACGTAATGTCTATTTCTTCCTGCGAGATTCTTCCTTTTCCATTATTGAGCACTTTTGGACTGCTGGTTTTCTGTCTGAAGATGGATACTAGAATAACATGGACAATGATTTTGACAATATGTAATTGGTTGTCCAGTAAATGATAGAGATTAACCAAGGGGTAATTATAAGGTTTTGTGTTGAATTTTCACATAAGAAATTATAGAATACATGGGACACAAGCCTAACAGTCATAGGAATATGATAGTCCTGTACCTGTACGTATCTATTCTGCTTTATTGATCCAATATAAACTCATAGATATTGCTTAAGATTTGTGAGGTTTTTTAATCTTTTAAAATTTTTATTATTTCAATTTTTATTGGGAAATATTTTTTTCATACAATGCGTTCTGATTATTAATTCCCCTCCTTCTACTCCTTCCAGTTCCTCCTTGCTTACCTACAGATTCACTTTTAAATGATATCCGGTGATAAACTATTAACAAATTTTCCAAATATCTTCAACAATATTAAATTTGTCATATATACCAGGTAAAGAGAAAAGATCATCCATTATAAAATTTTCCTTTCCAATTTATATTTGTTTAAAAATTTCACGTATTCGTATAATGTGTTTTCATCAAGTCCAGTTCTCCCCCTTCCTTTTCAATTTTTTTAATACTCTCCACAACTATTCCCTCTCAATTATGTATATGCTTTTTATACCAACCAACTCTACTTAGTGCTTCCAGCATGGTTGTCAGTGTAGGGTCATTTACTGAATTATGAGTAGACTCACTCACATGGCTTGCTTTCTTGAAGAAAACTGACTCTCTACCAGTAGCCATACATTCCTAATAGCTCATAAAAGAAGATCTTCCTAACAGATTACCTTTCAATGTCTTCTACATTTTCAGTGCTACAACTTTGGTTTAATATAGTTTGTTTTATCTTAAATATACCTTTATATATTTTATAACATATAACATAATTTTATACCATTAAGATTTGGGCTTTTTTTTTTCTCTAATTGGCTGAGTCTTACCTAATAGGTATTTTTTCAGTAAATTATTAAATGTGTTTATTAAGTTGTTTGTTATATGTTAGTTTGCTTGTTTTGAGACAATGTTTCATGTAATTCATGATGGCCTGGAACTCTTACATAGCTCTGGATTAACTCAAAAGTGACTCTTCTGTTCCACCTGCTGAGTGTTGGGCTTATACGGATGAGCTGCCTCTCTTAGTCTTCTATTGTACTAGGCACCTAACTGGATCATACCCACATTTTGTGCATGATAGGCCACTTCTCTCATAAATAAGCTGTACAGCCTGCCCCAATCCATCTATTTTCTATAGAAACAAATAAAATACACAAGGAAAATTAATTTGTAGTTTGGTCATCCTGAAGAAAAAATACTGCTACATATGGTGCCCAAGATAACACTGCACATGTCCACATAAGGCATGAGAAAGCTTTAAAAAGTTCCAAACAAGCAGCGTCCTGGAAATCATGATCTCTTAGGTAAGTTAGGCATATAGGGGGTAGGCTTTTTTTAAAAGGCTCGGCTGGGCAGCTGAACATTTGAACAGCTTGTCCAGAGTACAAATGCAGGCAGACACAACAAATTTCCAAAATATGGCCTGCACACACTTGCATGAGCCTAAGTGTTCAAGAAACCAAACTGGTGGAGCCATCTGCCAGCATACCATATGCTAAGCAGAGCTTCCTGAGGGTAGCCTAGCAATTTTAAGACGTGGCTCACAGAGTCAAAAATACGCTACAGATATATGGAAAATCATATACCAACCAAGAAGAACATTTTACTAATATGGCATGCGTAAAATGTGCAGAGATGGTGAAGAAAGAAAAGAAAATGAGGTCAGAAAGTCATAGAAAAATAGTTTAAAAATAATTAAATATTTAAATAAAAAATAAGGTATTGAAAAAAGAATAAGTGATATAAAGATGGGAAATACACAGGGTTTCTGGATACTGTATGGTGTTGTTTCACTTTGAATTTCTTAAATCTAATATTCAAAAAGAATAGCTGCTAAGAAATATTGGATTATGAAAACTGCTAAATTAAACAAAGCTATGTATTTAAAGAACATCTTAACTTCAGAATGGAAGTCAAAAAATACGCTGCTTTGAGGGAGAGATTTTGCTTTTGTTTCCACAGGGAAAAAAGCTATAGATTTATTCAAAATTATTAAAGATTAAATTTGATTGGCAGAGATGTCGAGAAAATCTTGGCTGCATACATGAAGGAAGAAACTAAAAAAAAAAATTTTACAGGATAGAAGAAAATATGTTGATCCCTCAACATGGGGTTAGCCCTGAGACTGGATGAGACATGGTAAATCTTGTTATCTTGTTGGTTATAGAGTCCTCATGACTTACTTCTTTACAGTTTCCATATGCTGTCAAAAAAACTTATAAAGTTGACAGATGCCTATTACCTACTCAAATGTAGAACAAAAACCATCATCTTCTGCTGACTTTTACACACAAAATATTCCATACTTGTGTAAATATAGATACATATGTTATCTTTAAAACATTGTATGTTTCAGAACAAAAGAACTAGACACAAATAAAGAAAAGAATGATCAATTCTCTCAAAATGCCTTATTACACTTTCCTAAAATTTCTGCACTCAAAACAACATCAAAGCTGCTAACTGAAATGGTCCAGCTTCAGAGACTGCTCTGGCCATGACTTCAAATAAACTCTGAGCTTTCCCATCACACAGAGACTAAACCAAAAATAATATAGTTAGCAGTCCCAGTACTTTCAATTTCATCAGGGTGACCTAAAGTTGTCATCTTTCCCAGAAAACAGGAAAAAGTCTAGAGAACATGATGCCCACATTTCCAAGAGGTAAGATCATTGTTTTTTGGTTATTTGGTAGGTTATGAAAATTTGTCATTGTATTGTGGGGTTGGTTACAAGCTGTTAGTAGTCATGGTGAGAAAAAAATAGATTAGGTTCAGGTATCTCTTTCTAAAAAGATAGAAAAGGGGGTATAAAATGATAGGATAAAAGTGAATATTATTAATTCTATTATTTTTTAGCAACCACTAGTCTCATATATTTCAAATTGGTATGGGTTTTTATATATTGATATAATTTAGGTATATTTTTGTCATAATATATATTATATATATATATATAATATATTCTTGTCTAAAGTATTATTCTTACATAGCACATTTTTACGACTAATGAAAATTTCTAGTCCTTGAAATCTATTTAAGATAATGAAGAAAGACAAGTTAGTAGTTAGTCATCTATAACAATTAAACTTATAGTAATGACAGGTAAGGTTTCAGAGTCCAAAAGGGATATATTTTAAATACATTGCCTTCAAACACCTCAGAGACCTACAGAATATTGTCTTTAAAATGTTTCTATGACAGTGGGAAAGTCTGCTCTTGGCAGGACCAATTTGCTTCAAAAAAGCATAATGAACACTGAAGAACCTCCATATACAGTTTTCTTTCAATGTGGCGAATCTAGCTATCTGTACAAACACACACACACACACACACACACACACACACACACACACACACACACACACACACTTCCCTTCACTCGACTGCTCAACTGGTGACAGTATTCTGTCCAAACTCCAAAAAGGGCAATCAGGATACACATACACACAGACACAAAAAAAAATTGCCAACCTTTCTCAGGACAAGGTAGGACATGCTCAAAATCCCTGCTTCATAGAGAAGTCTGTCAGATATTCTAGGCCTAATGACTGAATATGGATGAACCAATGTTGCAACAGAAACTTAGGTGACTTTCTTTGGTAGCCAGCTGTCTCTGTCATTTCCATAGTTTTAGAAATAGTTTGTCCTGCACTTCACTTGAGTAATAATATATCCTTTTCAAGTCTTTGATGGAGTTAAAGACTAAAGAGTTACAGTTACCATTTTCCTTGTTAAAAAAATTCAAGAAAGAAAACATCTTCAACAAATGGTGCTGGCATAACTGGACATCAACCTGTAGAAGAATGAAAATAGACCCATATCTATCACCATGCACAAAACTCAAGTCCAAATGGATTAAAGACCTCACTATCAGTCAGAACACACTGAACCTGATAGAAGAGAAAGTGGGAAGTACCCTACATCAGATGGGCACAGGAGATCGCTTCCTATGTGTAACCCCAACAGCTCAGACATTAAGGGCAACATTGAATAAATGGGACCTACTAAAACTGAGAAGCTTCTGTAAAGCAAAGGACACTGTCACCAAGACAAAAAGGCAACCTACTTACTGGGAGAAGATCTTCACCAACCTCACAACAGACAAAGGTCTGATCTCCAAAATATATAGAGAACTCAGGAAACTAGACTTTAAAATGCTAATTAACCCAATTAAAAAATGGGGCACTGATCTGAACAGAGAATTCTCAGCAGAGGAAGTTCAAATGGCCAAACGACACTTAAGGTCATGCTCAACCTCCTTAGCGATCAGGGAAATGCAAATCAAAACAACTTTGAGATATCATCTTACACCTGTCAGAATGGCTAAAATAAAAAACTCCAATGATAGCCTTTGCTGGAGAGGCTGTGGAGGACGGGGTACCCTCATCCATTGCTGGTGGGAATGCAATCTTGTGCAACCACTTTGGAAATCAGTGTTTCGGTTTCTCAGGAAATTTGGGATCAACCTACCCCTAGACCCAGCAATACCACTCCTGGGAATATACCCAAGAGATGCCCTATCATATGACAAGAGCATTTGTTCAACTATGTTCATAGCAGTATTATTTGTAATAGCCAGAACCTGGAAACAACCTAGATGCCCTTCAATGGAAGAATGGATGAAGAAAGTATGGAATATATACACAGTAGAGTACTATGCTGCGGTAAAAAATAATGACTTCTCGGGTTTTGCATGCAAATGGATGGAAATAGAAAACACTATCCTGAGTGAGGTAACCCAGACCCAAAAAGATGAACATGGGATGTACTCACTCATAATTGGTTTCTAGCCATAAATAAGGGACACGGAGCCTACAATTGGTGATCCTAAAGAAGCTAAGTAAGAAGGTGAACCAAAGGAAAAACATATAGTTATCCTCTTGGCTATGGGAAGTAGACAAAGCTGCCGGAGAGAAAATTGAGATCTTGGGGGTGGGGTGGGATGGGGGTAAGGGGAGATGGGGAGAGAAAAGGGAGAAGGGAAGGAAGGGGGGAACTTGGAGAAAAAGGAGGATTGGGATAAAGGAAGGTTGGATAGGGGAGCACGGAAGCAGAATTCTTAGTTAAGGGAGCTACCTTAGGGTTGGCAAGAGATTTGAACCTAGAATGGCTCCCAGGTGCCCAAGCCGAGGTCCCCAGTTAATTCCTTGGGCAGCTGGGGATAGGCAACCTGAAATGACCCTATCCTATAGCAATACTGACGAATATCTTGCATATCATCATAGAACCTGCATCTGGTGATGGATGGAGATAGAGACAGAGACCCACACTGGAGCACTGGACTGAGCTCCCAAGGTCCCAATGAGGAGCAGAAGGAGGGAGAACAAGAACAAAGAAGTCGGGACCACGAGGGATGCACCCACCCACTGAGACAGCGGAGCTGATGTATTGGGAGCTCACCAAGGCCAGCTGGACTGTGACTGAAAAAGCATGGGATAAAACTGGACTCTCTGAACATTGCGAACAATGAGAGCTGATGAGACGCCAAGGACAATGGCAAGGGGTTTTGATCCTACGTAACGTGCTGGCTTGGTGGGAGCCTAGCCAGTTTGGATGTTCACCTTCCTAGATATGGACGGAGGGGGGAGGACCTAGGACTTACCACAGGGCAGGGAACCCTGACAGCCCTTTGGACTGGAGAGGGAGGGAGAAAGGAGTGGGGGGAGGGGGAGAAGGGTGGGAGGAGGGGGAGAAGGGTGGGAGGAGGGGGAGGGAAATGGGAGGCTGGGAGGAGGTGGAAACTTATTTTTTTCTCATTTTCTCAATAAAAAAAAGATTAAAAAAATTCAAAAAAGAAAATCACAAAAATGTCTAAAATAATTGTTTGAGAAATATAAAACTTTGAATTGTTTATATAAGGAAATATTTTGAGGTATAAAAAGATAGTTTTGGTTGGTAATTTAAGTTGAAATAAGAAGGGGAGGGGAGAGGAAGAGAAGGAGTAGACAAAAATGTATAGCTCAATAGAATCAGTAAAAAAGGCATATTTAGTTACAAAACTTTGGAATCTCCAAGATAGGATAAATAATAGAGTACTTTCTCAAAATTTGCTAAATACAGATAGACTGGACATTTTAGATGTAATTCTTACTTGATAATTGTTTTTATTGTATATACTTTTACTATGTTAGAATTAAAACTCCTTTTTTATTTAGAGATAAAAGGGTTAATGTTGTGGAATATTTGTACAATGTGTGAATATATGCTGTTGTGATTGGTGTAATAAAAAGTTGAATTGCAAATAGCTAGGCAGGAGAGAATGGGGGAATTTGCAGGGATAGGAAGGAAGAGATGCAGGAATCTAAGCAAACAAGAGTTGCTAGTTAGATGCAGAGAAAATAGGAGGTGCAAGATGGAAGAGAGGTAACAACATGCAGCAGAATGTAGATTAATATAAATGGGTTAATTTAAGTTATAAGACCTCATTGAGAAGAATCTAATCAAGATCTAATCTAAGTCTAATTTAAAATCAAGCTTTCATAATTAATAATAAGTCTCTGGGTCATTATTTGTGCCGGCTGTGGAAAAGAAATTCTGATTACAAGTCAATGATTACAAAGGTGAATTTCAGGCTAATTTCTTTTTTCTATATAACAATAAATTAATTTATTAAAGATACAGTCATTTGGGTAAATGTTAACTTGTAGTACTTGACTATATACATATGCACTCTTTAATTTCATCACTTTTAAATTCATTAGTTATACATCATTACATAATTTTAGCCTCATTGATGTAGATGTTTCCTAGTGAGTATTAATATTCAGGCTAATATCTAACTAAATCCTCCCTCAACCAAGCACACATTAGATCTGCAGTGCCTACTTAAGCTCACCTCAAGTAATCTTCATTATTTCACCATGAAAACTGTATAAAAACTAGATATTTTGTCCAGACATAAAGTAGTTTCACCATTTTTTTGGTAAATACAGATTCCCATATTATTCTCTTCTATTAAACAAGAAATGGAGAATGTATTTTATGCTACGTTTCCTAGGTGGTATTGTTTATCACCGAAGAAGTGACCAGTGATTCCACTTTTACATGGCTAGTTTCCTTTGGAGAAAAAGCAAAACAACACAGGCAAAGTTCCAATGCAATCACAAGAAGGGTATTCTAGTTTTCATAAGTATACATTTCAAATTCTTTGAAAAATCTGGTGGTAGACCATTTACCACTTTTAATTCTGGAATATGACCCAACTTCATAAAAATAAAATTGCTATTGCTTATGTCAGGAAGGAAGAGGCAGATGTCTTTAAATTTTTTCCCCTGTGGAAGTATATAGAGGCAAATCACTCAAATTAAAGTTCAGAGGTAAATAAAATGAATTTAAAGAGATTGTCCACTTAAATGTCTGAACTGGACTACAGTAGTCATGCTCACTAAGAAACAACAATGTGTATATCCCATAGCTAGTGTATTCCCCAAATCTCAATGTGTATAGTAAAGATTCATAGTACAACTCTGTAAGGGCACACTTTCATATAAATATGTAGCACTTCAAAGTAATCCTAAGACATAAATATATGCACCAAGTAGCTAAAAAATATACTTTTAAACGATAGAAACTCAATTCTTGTTCTTCTACTATCTAGGCAGAAACACATGTTCCGTCCTTTTCTCACTGACCCTTCCCAGAGACAACTAGGCTTATTTTTTTAAAAATTTATTTTTAAGAATTATAGCTGCTAAGAATTAAATAAAGCATACATTTCTTTAGTAAACACACTATGTAATAAAGAATTATGACCAGTTTGTTAACAAGATAAGTCACAACTTACTTTGAATTTATAAAGAACCTAATCCATGAAACCTGTATGTATTTCTTTGACAGGCTGATAATAGCATAGATTATCTAGAGCTATTAACCATGTTATGAAAAATTCTTGTCAGCCAAACTCTTTAAATCCATATTCTCCTTTGTATAAACCTAAGTTCTCAATACAATTTTCGACCAATAGAACCATTATTTCTTTGTAGCTTTATCAAATCTGAATTTGCAAACCTGCATTTTGAGTCAAACATTCATTCTTCACACAAACCATGGATTTTCATCAGTTCAGACCTCTTTGTTAAAAATTGAAATCTTTTTACATGTTTCCATGTTTTGCAGCAAACCTTTCTTCTAGTGACTCATTCACCAGTAATCTTTCTTTTATCAGAAACCACAAAGCAATTTTTGCCTATAGAGTAGAATCTAGCAAGTATTATATAGCATCAAATATTTTATTATGCATGACAATAAATTATTCCACCCTACTGTACAAGGCTATATTGTTTTTGTCTGCAAACAAAATTTAGATATCTCAAGGACAGAAACAATATATTTGATTAACATATTTAATGACACAGAAAACATTGATTGTGGCTTACTTATGGAATAAATAGACTATACCATGAAGATAGAGATGGCAAATAAATGTTCTTGAGTTTCAAGGAGATTCTGTCTCTGCAATTCAATCTAATAATTACTAGAAGAAGGTCATAAAATAATGCTCTAGAGCATGGTTCTCAAATGGTGTTGTCCATCCAATCACTTAGAGGGCTTATTAAAATACTTAATGCTAGTCAGTACTCCAACTGATCTGATCTCGAAGATCTGCAATAGGTCCTGATGATATATTTCCATCACAATCATATAGGATGCTAATAGTGATGTTCTATAGACAGTGATTTAGAGGAAAGAATGGCAATCACATGGGAGAATACATGAAAAAACAGACAATGGAACAGAAAGTCTACTTTAATCAAGGAGCTACAGTAGGCTCTATGGTTGGCTTACATAATACACAGGAAGAAAATGTGCCATGTCCATTGTGGACACATAATAGTTTTAGTGGATTGTTTATTTCATGGTAAGGAGTGTGAATTATAAAAATATGAAGAATTTATGTCAGAAATACTTCAATAGGGAGGGACGTGATGACCATTGGGCTTTAGGTTTTGAAAAAGATTTTAAAAATTAGATAGGATTGCAGAGGGGTTTGTATCATATTGAAAGTTACAAATAAAAAATGAAACCTATATTATTATTTCAACATTGAATGTTTCATATTATGTTGCAGATTAAGGTATGGTGTGTCTCAGGGTTCTTAAGCGGACAAAAAACTCACCCTCATTGTAAAGAAATGACAATTTTCTGTCAAGCTTTTCCATTTATCCCTAAATGGAAAATGAATACCTAGTAATTCAATGCCCTGTGTCCAAATATAGCAACATTTTATCCACGAGTTCCACAGATATTCTAAACTATTGTAGATGAAGTAACATTTGGAAAGTTTATGAATATGGAATTGGAAAGACAAATACTGAGCTAAGCTTAAATAACCTAGCTAGAGTTAATAGAAAATCAATCCTAGAGTTCAGGTAGTTAACTTTTCTCATTGCAATGATTCCCATAAAAGCAATTTAACAATTAAATTGACTATAATATGAATTGCTGTTATCTAATTTGTGTGTGAACAGGAAATAATACTTAATTCATAATTATAACACCATTCACTCTGAGCATATCTGCTTTCAGAGATATTATACACATGTTCATTTTATAGCAATGAAGTATAGTGCACAAAAATGGCTTTCTAGAGCCTCTATGGAAAATGATATGATACCATTGGTCACCTCTTTTCATATATCATTTGTAGGCATCACAGTGCCTGACATTTCATAAATTACCATATTATCTTCTTATAACTCAGAGGAAGTCAGCCATTTGACAAGAAATTGCTATAGTAGATCTACTCCTCTGTGAGCTTTTTTTCCTTTATAATTTTTTCTTCAGTTTTACAAATATCTCCTGCAAACTATTCAGTCTAATTTTAATTTTTGGAACATGATTAAAACTGAAATTCATTATCAAATGATGACCTCATGCTGTCCCTCATATCAGTCATTCACAAATAATTCTACTATGGGATATATATTTCAATATATTTTCCTCTGCTATGTTTATGAAATATTAAAAATTATATAATTCATTTTCCTAATTCTTTGAGATTTTCTTTCTAAGTATGTGGATGTTGAATAAATGTTGCCTCCTGTTTTTATTTGCATAAGCATCAATAATAGTATTCTGCTGCTAAATTATAGAAGAAATTAATCCAAATGATATAGTATTTTTATTTAGCTCAGACACATTTAATTTATAGCCACATATTAACAGAGAATAAAGAATTCATAATTGTCACTTACATTTGCCTCAGAAGCTATTGAGGGTATTAAATATGTTGATGCCATAGACTTATAATTGATAATGTAATGACTTGGGAATATGGTGGCTGAATAATCAGAAGCAGATGGGTATTTTTGTGCATGACTATGTTACTTGACTTTTTCCATTGACCTCTAGTGTTTGTACTCTTACCCATTCTCATTAACAATTTAAACATTGATCTTTGTTGGGGTAGAGAGATTGTTCAGTGCTTAAGAGTACTCACTGTTCTTCCAGAGGACCCGGGTTCAATTCTCACCACATGGTGGCTCACAACTACTATACTCTTTTGCAGGGGACCTGATACCCATGGCAAAACACCAATGAACACACAGAAAATGGATCATTGCATCCTCACTTTAAATTTTCAAATTCTTCCACCTAACTACTCTTTGACTTCATTGATTGTATTCATCTCAAACCTTTCTTTAAAATCCTAATATCCAAGTTATTTGGATTTATTTTTCTAGGAAAGGTCATACACTCTTGAATTTTAATTGTGGACCTCACTTCTGATCATCTCTTCATACATACCCTCCAAGAAAATTGCATGTTACCTTTTATGATGGAGAAAATTACTTTATTTTTTTTTCTGGAATTATTGTACCAATTCTAGGAAACCATATGGTTTTTCATAGTGATTCCTACTATGAGAACACCTATTTACTATTTAGCAATGTATGATCACAGGAAATACTCAGCAAATTATTAATTAATTGGAGCATGAACAGCTCTATACTGTACCCCCATTATTGTTTTAACTCAGAGTAAATAATTTTTGATGTATACTTAACTTTATTAAAATTTCCTAAAACAGGCTTCCTGTGTGAGGGCAAGCATGATTCTCATCATTAAATATGAGAAGATATTATTACAAAGAGAATATGCATAAAATACCAGAAGAAAGTATAGTATTCACATAAAAAAACAGGCTTGTTGATTATTGAAATCAAATTGAAGAGCCAGACATAAATCCACATAATATAGAAACCTTATTTTTTTTATAAAGAAGCCAGAAATACACACTGGAAAAAAGACAGCGTCTTCAGCTAAAGGTTCTGGTCAAATTGGATGTCTACATGTACAAGAATGCTAAGAGATCCATACTTTTTACCCTAAACAAAATTCAAGTTCAAGTGGGTTAAAGACCTCAACATCCAACAAGATAAAATGAAACTGACAGAAGAGAAAGTAGGAGTAGCTTTAAATGAATTGGTGCAGGAGACATCTTCCCGAAAAGAAAACTGATAGCACAGGCACTAAGATCAACAATTCACAAATCTCATAAATGCAACCTAATGAAACTGGAAAGTTTCTGTAAGGCAAAGGGCACTGTCATTCAAACAAAGCAGCATCCTAATGAATGGGAAAATATTTTTACCAAATCTACACCAGATAGAAGACTAATATTCAAAATATATAAAGAACTCAAGAAACCAAATAAACCAATTTAAATTAGATACATATCTATACAAAGAATTCCCAAAAGTGGAATTTCAAAAGGCTGAGAATCATTTAAAGTGTTCAACACCCTTAGTCATCAGGGAAACTTCTTTGGGAATCCATATTACATGTGTCAGAATTGCTAAGATCACTAACACAAATGGCAGCTCCTTCTGGCAAGGATGTAGAACGCTGGAGACACTTCTCCATTGCAGGTGGGGGGGGTCCAAACTTGTCCAGCTACTATGAAAATCAATATGGAAGTTCATTAGGAAGTTGGCAATGTATCTACTCCAAGATCTCACTATACCACCCTTAGGCATATACCCCAAAATTGCTTCATTCTACCTTAAGGACACTTGCTCATCCATGTTTGTAGAGGCCTTATTTATAATAGCCATTAACTGAAAAAAAAAACCTAGTTGTTTCTCAATAGAATGCAAACTGGTACAGCTGCTTTGGATATCAGTATGCTGATTTTGCAGAAAATTGGGAAACAACCTGCCTCAAGACCCAGAAATCCCACATTTGGGTACATACCCAATGGAGGTTCAATCATACCACAAGACATGTGCTCAACTATGTTTATAGTAGCATTATTTGCCATAGCCAGAATCTGGAAACAACCTAAATGCCCCTCAACCAAAGAATAGATAAGGAAAATGTGGTCATTTACACAATGGAGTACTAGACAGCACAATAAAATAATAACATCTTGAAATTTGTGGGCAAATGGATGGATCTAGAAAACATCATATTGAGTGAGGCAATCTAGACCCTGAAATACAAATATAATATGTACTCAATCATAAGTGGCTTTTACATATAAATCAAAGAAAGTCCAACCTACAATTCACAATCAAATAGAACCTAGATAACAAAGAGGCCCCTAAGAGAGACATGTACGGGTCTAATCTACATGAGAAGTAGAAAAAGACAAAATCTCCTTAGAAAATTGGGATCATGGGGATCATGGGAGATGGTTGAAGTGGAGGGCAGAGGAAGGGAGGGTAGCAGAGAAAAAAAATTGTAGCTCAGTAAAAAAATATAAAAGAATAAAGAAAATATGGTTCATTTACACATTGGAGTATTATTCATCTGTATAAAAAACTACATCATGATATTTCTAGGCATAGATGCAACTGGAAAAATTATCCTGAGTAAGATAACCCAGAGCCAGAAAGATAAATATGGGATTATTTTGCTTATAAGTGGATATTAGCTCCTACATAAATGTTAACCAATCTGCAATCTATAGACCTAGATAGTTTATGTAAAGAGAAGAGGTGTAATGGGGAAACATGGGTCTCCATGGAAGGGGGAAATAGAGTTGATTTTATTGGCTAACTAGGGGCACGTGAAGAAAAGAGGGTGTGGTCAGTTGTGGTGGGAAATAGGATAGAGTGAAAGAGTTCAGGGAGAGATGGCTGTAATTGGAGGGCATTGGGGGAGTAGTATGGAAACAATGTGTAGTTAAAACTTCCTGGAATGTGCGTAGTTAATCCCAATGAGGACTCCTAGAAGAGGGGAGTACATAGTTTCAACTGGCCATCTGTTGTAGGCAAGAAATGTTTGCAGTTCAGGCACTGGGTTGAATTCAAGTGAGTTGCTGTCCAAGGGGTTCCCAAACAAACCCGGCTGTTGCTAAGATACTGGATTTTTCTGCAGATACTGACAGGGTGACACCTTTTTTTTTTTTGCTAAGGATAACACCCACACTACTCAATGAACATGGAGAAGTCAAGCTGGTGCTTTTACATGGGGCCTTCACTTCTACATTCTTGTCCCTTCGGGTGTGGGAAGGTACTCTTCAGGCTACTGAAAGAGAAACAAGGACACCAGCTCTGTCACAAAACCTTTTACCTACAGTAAGAGATGTACATTTTAATAAGGACCTGAGCCCTGGAATATAGGGAACTTAAAGGCCTTAAAAGTCTTCATTTTGTTCTCTTGTTTTAAAATCTTCTAAAGATTTATAATTATAAAATAGCCATAGTGCTTCTAAGCCTAGGCTACCAATTTTCTGGCACTCATAATCTTGTGCCTCTCATACTTACAAGAGCTTCTACTAACATTACATCGAGTGATAGACTATATATTATTTTATTAATTGGGGGGGGCTAGTACAGAACACAATTTACACAGCAAAAGCTTACTAATTTACTTTATTAAACAGAGAAGGCTCTATTCTGTTTCTTCCCCCAATGTCAATGTTTCAATGAACTCTTCTAAGCTGACTTTCCCTGGCCAGCATAGCTCTAAAATTAAGAGTCCCAGTTAAGAATCACATGCTAACCCTAGTTCTAGCAACTATAATGGCTCCGAGAAACACTGGAAACTTGTTTCCCTGGAAGATTTGTTCTTAAAATAAGGCTTCTTGGTGATGATCATCATCATGACCTAAACAGATGCTCAAAGTAAATTTTTAAGTTTGAAACCTCATTAGAAACTCCAACTGTGTATTGTAATAAGAGTTTTCGCAAGCTTTTCATATAATTTTGAATTAAGATCGAAAGTGAAAACAACCATTCTGCAGTGTCAAGAACCTCAGAGATTAGAGCAGGAAGTAAGAAGTTCCCCGAGTTTCTAGGATTGAGAGCTTCCAAACACTAATGAAGTCTGAGGCCACTCTTCTTACAAGAGGAATGTATGTATATGGAACTGCCCAAGGTAAATAATGCAAGAGCTTCCAGCACAAATTTGTGCTAATCTTGGCTCGAAAACTGAGTTGCATTTGCCAAGGTGAATAGGGTTGTCATGTGTGAATAATCCCCTTGTTCTCTCATCTGACACCTCCTGTATATATGCTTCCCCACAGTGAAGCAGACAAATCTATTTTCCCCTTCAGTTCCAAAGCCTTTTATCAAGCACAAAAGATAGACAGATGAGTAAGTCTTGGACCCTAGACACACAGTCTTGTAAGAATAATGCCTGGTTTGTATCTGTTGGTGTCTCATTATGGAATATTTTCTCATCTTTTTTGTCATTCTCCTCCCTCTCCTTATCTGACAAGTTTTCACAGTGTTGGTGACTGACTTCAGCCCACTCTTACTAGGACTTCTGTGGATAACACTGTCTCATTCACTTATTTATTACCAATTATTATTTGGAGTAGGTTTTTTTAATTTCTGAATATTAAACAATGGGAATATATATTATATTTTAAGGGGGAAGAAATTTGTCTGTGAATAAATTGCCTTTGAATCACCACATATGAAACATGAACAAGTGGCTAAAGTGTAGGAAAATTTCTAGGTTTGTGAACACGGAGAAAAAGAGGAGAAATGATTTTAAATGAACTTGTCATAGTTATTGTAACCTGTTCTACTCTTGATTTTCCTTGTTATCAAGGTTTAAGGCTGCTTGTTTCAATTTAACCTAACTAAGCTTATACAAATTCTGTTGGCAATGTCTGCATTTGTCAGGGTGACTTGGAATTGTAGAATTGTATTCTGATACTCCAAGGTGGTTAATGAGCCTCACTGACTGGTTAACAACCCGTATAAGATTGATGTGCATGGAATGTACTTTAATAGAAACCAAACCCTTGCCTCCCTGATTTATACACCTTTCACAATTATAGGTCAAACGAAATTTCTGAAGTTCTGGCTACCTGGATCCAAATTTCAACGCTCTGTGACACTAATATTAGAATTTATGATCATAATTACAAATGCATCCAGTATACTAGGTAGGGAACGAGCCTGGACATATGAATATTACTTAGTAGTTAATGAATTGTATAGAATAATATGTAGTTTGGCAGTCCCTTCTGTTTGCAAGTGTAGCTATATAAAAATGTAGCTTTATAAACATTTGTTTTATCCATGGCTACAATGATATAAATGGTAGTTATGTATAATACATTTAGACATATTATCACAAGATGTGAAAATAATCTATAAGCCCAAAAAGTATATAGTTAAAAAGAGGCATCTTTCTGCTTATTTTTAATCAGTAGAAATAGGAATATTCACACTTAGGGAACAGAAGATGAAGGGCTGATCTGGTATTTTAACTGTACTTTATCTCGGTTTGGCTCAGTGGGTGTTCTCCCTGCAGCTGGTTAGACCCTTCCTGCCTCTCTGCTTCTGATGCCTCCATGTAAAGGTGGTGACACTGGTCCTGACCTGAAAGCGAAGCTGCTTGCTGCTTACTCAATTCTCATGTTATGTATAGTTTATCCAGACTGCCAAAAGCAAATCATGGGATGACAAGAGGGCTCTAAGTCAAAAACTTGAAAAATCTGCTAAATAATGTTGGTTTTGTAAGTCTTTGGTTTTCAAGTATGATTATCAAAAGGATGCTAACATAGTCCTTTCATTATATTAAAAATGACGAAGTGCATAGCTAGTGAGAGGAAGGTACAAAAGGTAAAGGAGAAAACTGTGAAGACCACAGTGACTTGTTTTAAAGGAAAAATAAATCAAGTAACATGTTTTAGGGTTTCTTAAATTCACTTGATTTTAGTCCATTCACTTTGAAATAAGAAGTAAGGGATGTTGATTTTATCACAAATAGAGAGTAAAGGCACAGTATTATATACATTCTCCATGACATGCCTTGAGGCCCATTCCTTGGCAAGTCTGTATATGCTCGACTATTACCTAACTATCATTATTGTTTTTCTGTGAATTTCTTTTAATATATAAGCCAGTGTGTAAAAAGAGTATGCTAAAATTCAGGCCCCAGTGAAATCACCTGCCAATATAAGACAATAATGCACGTCCTCTAACTTGATAAACATGAAAATTCTAAATTGACACAGACTCACTGAGTGTAGAGTAGATCCAAGAAACCCTTTCAGCGATTCTTATATGAGAAACAAAGGCCTAAAGATAGGCTTATAAATTCATATGTGTTTAAGTCAGCTTGGGACAGCCATTTAAAAAATGAAGACTATTCAGGTATTAGCCCATTACCACATAGGCTTAGGAGAAATGTCTAGAGCTTTAACAAACTGTCTATTTGAGTCTGAAAAAAATGTTCTGCTAATTGCACTGATCATAGACTCTATCCTAACTTCTACATATGTTATTTAACATCCCAGGCTTCTTCCTACTTCATTTCCATTCTTTCCCTTCCATCCTCTTTACTATTCACCTACTATATCTGTCCTTTTCCTTTAGTAGAATTTCTTTAGTAGGTTTTCTTTCTATCTTTCCAATTTGTATTCTTCTTCATATTTTTAAAATATTTTCCTTTAGTTCTCCAGACAACCTTCCATATCTCTCTTGCTATTCCTCTAACTCATTGTTTGGAATAACCTTGCATAATGTATAATGTTCTTGGAATGCCCTTGGATAATTTTAATATTCATTCAACATTTTTTTTATTTTTTATCAAGAGTCAGTATTATTCACTGTGAATTATGAAAGTAAAAATCGCATGGCAGAATAGTGTTTATGCCATAGATCTTCAATATTTGATATATATTGTTACATTATTTATTCACTTTTGTTAAAATTGCTTTTAATATCTATCTCTTCTGCCAACAATGTACTACTCAAATATGAAGTTCCTTGAGATCAATCTATCGTTCTGTAAGTTCCTGGCCACTATCATATTTTCTAGAATATAGCTGTTGTATTATAAATCTCTAAATGTTTCTGAATATACAAACTGTACTTTGGTAGAAAACTGCAGCCTTTGCTGTAAGACATTTTGCTCTTATCTGCAAATATGAGGCTAACTTCTCAGACAGACGTCAATGGTGATGTTTATAAATGGGTGTTATATAAACAATACACAACTGGTAAGAATTTTCCTCCTCCAAGGGACGTAAAATAAATTATTTAATCTAAGGAATGATTTGTCTGTAGTTTTTAAACAGTTCTTACCTCTTCCTTTATTTTGCAACACATAAATATAAAAATATTAAAATCTCCTAATTAAAGCGAGTGAAGAAAATCTTTGTTCTTTAATAACAGTGGGCTTCTTTCACTTGGGACATATGCAAATCCCCATTGTCTCAGATAAACTAGGTGTCTGTTTATTGCACATTCACCACATATGCATATAGGAAGGGGGAGCAAAAATAGGTGGATATCCTTGTGACAACATGTATTTTTAGATAACAGTTGATGCTAATGGCCCATCTAATTGACCGATGGTTGTTGTTGATTTTTGTAGTTTTTGAACTTGACCCTGAATCTGAATTGTGTAGGACCTTATTCAGATAGTTCTGGCCCCACTGTCTACAAATTTCTGATACAGAAAATATCCAGCAGGCCACGTAAATTCACCCAACACTTCAAGGGTGATACCGATCTGGGAATCATGCTTGGAGAACCACTACTCTGCTCAGTAATGTGTGTGTGGGGGGGGGGGGGGCAGTCTACGTATGCCAAAAAGAAGAGCATTGTGCTCTGCAGGAATAAAAGCAAACCTGGAAAGTTAAAAAGAAAAATACTTAAGCCAACCATATTTTCTAAATTAATTGCACTAATACATATATCAATTTTTATTCTTAAACTATTCTAAATTTACTGATGTATCATGTATATTTGTAAATGTGAAATAATGTAATTATGATACCCGAAACTCTAACATATTATGCTTGCTTTAGGACAGTGTGTGATTATTATGGATTGGGTATAGCAAAAATCATGATGTTTTCTTTAAAGAAAGAATTATAAAAGAAATAAACTACATACCTGAGTAGTTATAGTAGAACCTACATGATATGCTATGTAAATTACAGTATATATATATATATATTTAAGATTCTAATATATATATTAGATTCTAATATATAATATATATATGAATGTTCTTCCTGAATGTATGCCTTTATGTTGGAAGAGAGCATCAGATCCCACTTGATCTAGATGGTTGTGAGCTACTATGTGGGTGCTGGGCATCGAACTCAGAACCTCTGGAAGAGCAACCAATGCTCTTAACTGCTGAGCCATTTCTCCACTTCACAATTTAAATTCTTCATATTAGTTTTCCTCTAAAATTGATCAATAGGACATTGAAGTTTTGTGGTATGACACGGAAAGACTAGTTTGAGAGTAACACAATATTATTTCAACAGACTGTATGCATGTAGTCTGTTATTTGAACTCCTGGTACATATCTAATAACTTTCCCAATGTTAGAAGTACTTAATACAGTTAAAATCACACCAATTTACTGAGCATTACAACAAACCTGGTACAAAATTGCTACTGTGAGTTATACTTAATTATTCATGACAACACACCCCATGAAGTTGGCACTATCAGCATCTGTAGTTTAAATAAGTGTAAAGCAAATCTTTAAAAGATTAATTTGCCAAAACCACATGGTTGAAAATTGCAGAACTTTTTAAATTTGTTTGGTGAAAAGCAGTACCCACTTCTGTTCGTGCAGCTGAAAAGTTTACATTTACTTCTGTTTGACTCACTCTCAGGAGGTTTAGATGCTGAAAAAGTAGACATGAGAAGAAGCCTCTATTACCTAGAACAGTAAATTAGGGTAAAACTATTTTTCCGTTTATATGAATCCAAAGCTCTAATAAATAAATAATTTATTTATGAGATAATAAATAATTAATTTATTTATCTCCTTTGAGAGAGCTCATTATTAAATAAATATCAGAAAATACTTTATAAATTGTTCATATCAACTCAATAAATCTTCCTCAAATATCTGTTCTATTCAAACATCAAGATTAGACCAAATAATCTGAGGGATAAAAACAGTCAAAAATAGATTTTATTTGGGGTCATATATGTTTTTTCTTATTTACTTCATTTATTTATTTGTTTTTGTTTCAAATATCTTCTTATAAGATTGTTTCTTAAGATATTCTATGAGTAAACATATAGATCCTGTAAAAGAAGAGTTTCTTACAAAATAATACCTGTTAGAAATCAAGAATTTACTTGTACAAATAGCATAGTACACAGTAGTTCTGAAATTGCCGATAATAGGTGGAAAAACTATCCATTGAATGAAGAAAAATTCCTTAGATAGTGCTTTGTGTGTATGTCAACCCTTTCTTAAACTTGAGTAAGTCAGTGGCATATAGGCAGTAGAGCCATGATAGCTTTATTTTCAGGGTTTCTGTATACTCTGTAGCTAAAACTGCTTAGTGGGGACAGGCAGAATCACCTTATGGATTTATTTTGATAATCTTAATGAGAAGCAATGGTCATTCTACTAGAATAGCAGTGGATATAAATATAACTACAAAGATAATTAAAGGGATAAATTAAAAATTAAAAAGATAGAACCAGGTCACATATTCGAGGGAATAATTTAAAGATCATAAGTAGAGTCAGAAAAAAATCTAGGCTTCTGATGTGGTTAACTTTACTATGTTAGATCTAAGAGGTAGAGCTGAGGAAGAACAAGCTTTATGATTGTACTTATATTTTCTAAAAACATAATCATATAATTAATTATACTCCATTTATTAGTTGCATCACATTAACTTGTGCTCTAGTAAAATATGGAAATTTTTAGACCCCATCCCAGTCCTAGGGATTCAGAAATTTGAGGATAACTGCCTTACCTTCCTAGTGAATGTTACTCATATTTGAGCCCTAAAACTCCTTTTATGAATTTTTGTGCATCTGTAAAAATTGATTTTCTGTCAACTTGACACACGCCATCACAATCTGGGAAGAAGAAACCCCAATTTAAGTACTGTGTATTGGCATACAGACAAGTATGTGGGTACTTTTTCTTGATTGATGACTGACAGGATTGTGCCTATTACACTGTAGGCAGTACCACCTCTGGACAGGTGGTTCTGGAATATATAAGATATCAGGCTGAGTAAGTCATGCATAGCAAGCCAGTAAGCAATCTTCCTCTATGATGTCTGCATTTAATTCCTGCCTGCTGTGGGAAAATGGTCTTTTATCCTGTCACTTTTATTTTAATAAAATGTTGATTGGCCAGTAGCCAGGCAGGAAGTATAGGTGGAGTGACCAGGCAGGAAGTAGAGGCAGAACAATGAGAAGAGAATTCTGGGAAGAGGATAGAGGCAGTCTCCAGTCGTCATTCAGTCACAGAGGAAGCCAGACATAGAGAAAGCAAAATGAGAATGCTTCACTGATGAAAGGGACCAATCCACATGGCTAACACAGACAAGATTTATTAGCTAATATAAGTTATAGGAGTTATAATAAACTTGAGCTAATAGGTCACCAAGTTTATAATTAATGTAGACCTCTGTGTCTTTCTTTGGGGCGGAATGGTTGGTGGACTGGTCAGGACAGAAACCTCTGTCAACAAATGGTATCATGTGGACAACTGTATCCACATAAAACCTGAGAGAGCTTGGGAAATAATTCTAGACAAAAAAAAAGAACAGAGTTAAGCATGGCTTCTTGGTAGCATTTTGAGAGGCTTCCTGATTCAGTTTTAGAAGCAAAAACTTTGCAGCTATTTTAAGAGGCTTCACCACAAAACACTTAAATGGTGTTTATGAATAGCCTACAGCATGTTTTTTGGTGGCAGCACAGACGTTGAAACTTCATAGAGTGGTGGCAATAAACATGACTCCTGCTGGTACCTCCACCATGAGGCTAGATTCTCAGAAAGCTTTGGTGGTTCCAGCCACCAAAGCCACAACTTTAATCCTAACCATATCACTTAGCAAGTTAAAGACTCATGTGGTCAGAAAAGGACAGATATACAGAAACAATATATTCAGATGAAGAAAACCTCTAAATGATTTACAGTGTGTATAAAAATATATGCATGCTTGGGAGAAAAAGGATAAAGTCCTTAAAATAAACATAAAAGAGAGTAGTTGGGTGTGGTGGCAAACACTTTTAATCCCAACACTTTGGAGGCAGAAGTCAGATCTCTGTGAGTTCAAGGACAGCCTGGTAACAGAGTGAGTTCCAGGACAGCCAAAGATACACAGAGAAACCCTGTCTCAAAAAAGCCAAAAATTAAAAATAAAATAAAAGAAATAGAGTTTAAAATAGAGTCCCATAAAAATGAAAAATACACAGATAGTCTGGATACTGTATGTTATTGTGTTGCCTTTAAATTGTTTCATGGCTGGGGAAGGAGCAAAAGCTACTAAAAGATATTTGATTATAAATGCTGCTGGCTTAATCCAACATATATTTTGAAATTGCTGTGACTTCAAAATTTTAGTCAAAAGCTATGTTACTTGGAGAAGCAGTTTTTCTTTTGTTTCCACAGGAAATGAGAGGCTGTGAAATCATTCTTGGCTAAGAAAAATCAGGTTTGATTAGGAAGACCCCCTGAAGAATCTTCAGTGGGAGCAGATTATCCAGATGATCCAATATTTCAGAGGACCTCTGTTGGAGTTTCCTCTGAGTTCTGTATCCAGAACAGTTTCAAGACTACTGGCTGAGGTGACCAAGCAAGCTTCACAGAATATTCCATTCAATACTTGACCATAGTTCCAAATCTGCTTTAGGTTCCTGTAAGTATATCAGCACCCCCGATGAGCAGGAAATTGCCTGGAAAACTATGCCAACATTCATAAAAAATGGATTATGAATGTTTCTCTTTGTTTAGAATATTAGTTACAAGATTTTACAGATAATGCTCTGGTTAAAAGCTAAACAAAGGATATAAGACTCAGAGTTCTTATGTTGAAAAAAATATTAGGGGAGTACTGTGGGACAATGTTTTTTTTTTATCCTGTCACTTGTATTTTAATAAAACTCTGGTTGGCCAGTAGCCAGGCAGAAAGTAGAGGCAGCATTTAGGCAGGAAGTAGAGGCAAGGCAATGAGAACAAGAGAATTTTGGACAGAGGAAAGAGGCAGTCTCCAGTCCTCATCCAGTCACAGAGAAAGCCAGACACAGAGAAAGCAAGATGAGAGTGCCTCGCTGATGAAAGTTACCAAACCACATGTCTAACACAGACAAGAAATATTGGCTAAATATAAGTTATAAGAGTTAGAAGAAGCCTGAGCTAATAGGTCGACCAATTTATAATTATTGTAAACCTCTGTGTGTTTCTTCGGGGATGAATGGTTGTGAGACTGGGCAGACAGAAATCTCTGTCAACACCTGCTTTCAGATTTTTACTCTGCTGGTGTTTCTTCCCTGGCATTGCTCAGTATCAGACTGTGATAGGGACACGTAAGACAAGTAAAACCTTACATGGATGACTTTCAACCAAGTGGCAAGCTCACAGTCATGGTTATGTACAGAATAAAGTTGTTCTTGAGTCAGTGCCAGGGGATGTTATATAAAGCTAACCCTCTTGACCTCAACAGAAGCTGCAGAGAATATTGTACATGTGTTTTATAAACCAGTAATTATGCATGCCATTTTCTGTGCTTTGCAAAAGTGCTAGACAGTGGTGCCAGAGAAATTGACATTAGCAATCTAAGTTGAATAGGTAAAATTGTAGAAGACATTGCAACACAAAGTTGATTAGGTACACTTGACAGAGATAGCACTTTTTAGCCGTCAGTCTCTGCTTGATAGACATAAATAGCTATTTTCAAGGCTGAAACACCCACACTTCCATCTTTAGAACAATGTTAGAAATTCTGGATACTTGACAGTTAAACCTCTGTTGCAAATTATCTTCTAGCAACAAGATATTAAATCAAGAGTTTCTGGTGTTTTGATGCTTTTAAATATGGAACCTTAATGACATGTATAAAATATGGGACTTAAAATTTAATTTAATAGTTCACTTGATGTGTATGCACAATTAAGAAACTCCCACTATAGGGGAAAATAGGGTAGATTGATATGATTAATGTCTAAAAGCACAGAAACCCCAGCCTCTACAACAGAGTATAAGTTAGAAATTTGTTTTAAATTTCTTGATTTTGAGAATGTAAAGCAAACTTGAAGGTTTTAAATTACAGTTTCATAGCATTCTGGGATATTGTAGCATATTCTGAACCCAGCAGTTTTGTTCTTGAACAAAATAGTAAGGTTGTTGCTTTTGTTTGTTCAGTTGTATTTTGTTTTTGTATGTGTTATCATCCTACTTTGAAAATTATTTTTTTATTAAATGACATTTCTTTTAGCCAAGGCACCTAATTAAAAAACATATTTATTCTTTATCAGAAAATATTTACTTATGTAAGTTTACTTTTTTCTCGTCTATGGTATTCATAGATTGTATTCTATTCTATTGAGTTAAAAAATGTGTTATCAGCAAATTATAACATTTTAAGAAATGCCAACTTTGTGACCTTGAGAAATGCAGACATCTTGGCATGTGACAACTCCTCCCAAACTCTTGCATGGTGAGGAATAAACTATAGAATGACTTCTAGAAGCTTACAGACCATGTCCTTAGAATAAAGGTAGCCTATCCATATAAAACTGTATTCCTGAGAAAGGTCAACTGTCCCAGAAAAGTTTAATCTGTGTCCTAGATGACATACAACTGATGCTAGCCTGACTTGCCTTTCTTAGACTGAAAGAGACTTGCAGTCCTGTCTTCAAAAGAGGTTTCAAATTATAACCATGCAACTCATTCAAACTCAGATTTCTTTTTCTCATGTACCTGAGAGTCATCCCTTTGGAATATAATCACTAAAAAAAGATAAGGCCTCTGTCTCCTATGCCATGTGGAAGGATGGAATCTTGACTTTGATAACTGCCATCCTGCACATACAAGTGAATCACATTTACACTGGACAGCATTTTTAATTTACTTTCCTGGCTGTATTGAGCCAATTTATTCCTCCTCCCTCAGACTTCCTTTAAAGCTTCCAGGTCACCTCTTCTCAAATCAGGAGCAATCTCAGTTAGACTGAATAAAAAAGTCATTCCCTCACCTTATCCAGCTGTGTTTTTACTTACAACACATATAATCTCAACATTACTCTGATAAACGTATTATCTTTGACAACCAAACATGAAAAAAAATGCTTTAGCTTTGTTAAAATTCTGAAAAGACAAGACCATTCATATTCGAGGTACTTTTGAAAGTAATTTCACTTCCTCTTCAGTGTGTTCCACAAACAGACAAATTTGAACCTTCAATTACATTCTATCATAGTAAGAAGTTGAAAAGACATGTGCTCGCAGTTGCATTGCCTGAGTGCTAGTTATGTACATTATCCATCTCTTCAATGAAAACAAAGACTTTCCATTTTTCCTTTTAGCTATAACTACTGCCATGCAATGTAAAACTTATGAAAAGTAGGCAATTCTCCTGTACAGTAACCACTTTGCAATTTGATTTCAACTTTCTACACAGGTATCCCTCTCAATACTGATAATTTTCCGTGGAAAACAAAAATTGTACAAGAATTTTGAGAAGAAATAACTCAAATTTTGTGATAATATTTGCTAACCATGACCAGTTGGATCTCACTCAACCAAAAGTAAAATTTATGAAGAAAGAAAATTTTGTTTACAAAATAAGTGTAATATTTCTTTTGAAAAAGGTATCATATATGCCCTAGAGAAAGTCTATAGAGAAAAGTAAAATGGCATTCTTATATATATTTTCCTTTGTATGACTCATATTTAAAATAGATATCTCTTTTCTGGATATAACCTGTGACACAAAATCTTAAATACTAATATGTTGAAATATAAGTTTTAAAGCTATATTCCAAATAGTTAACCAATTGATATTTACATTCTTCTGACAAATGCAAAGTATCAATTCTCTGAACATAGATTTTTATGGTTACACTTTCAAAATAATTATACCATTCAAACTGCTCAGTTGCCTGCAAAACCCAAATTGCTTGAACATTAGTTTTAGAGAAATCTTCATGAAACCTTTAAACTCTCAGTGTCAAATTCAACATTTAGGCTCCAAAGCCTACGGGTGGTATTTATCACCCTTCAACATTCACATTTATCATTTTTTAAAAAAAAATATGTTTCAGATTGACAAAACTGCAATTGTAAGTCAGGGTTTAAACTCATCCATCCCATAACCTTTATAGTTCCTCTTTATATAAAGTCCTAGGACTTGCCAATTAGCAAGACACCAGGCACTGAGAATAACTTAAAATGTCTTTATGAGAAAGGCTCAAATACAAAGTATAGAAGGAAAAGTTAAAACAAACACTTAAAGAACTATCTATTTTAATTACTCTGCGTGTTAATATCATATAACATTCCTTAAATTTACCAACTAATAGAAAAATTAAATACCAACAGAGGTTATAAAGTATTGTAAACAGCTGAAAGTAAGTCTCCACTTTATGTTATATACTAAAATTAGTTTACTTTAACTTAAAAATTAAGATATAAGCTATAAATTTAGCCTACACATTTTTGCAGTGGAACTCGTTACACAGCAAAGAAAAAACATAATTATGAGTCTTAAGTTATTTTATCTAACACCGTTTTGTTGGATTGTTATAAAAGTCAATACTATGTAGGCATTCAGTAAAACATAAAAAGTCATTTAATAGACTATTTTGTTATAAAATCATAAAACTAAACGCTAGTTGTCCACACTGTATACCTGTTTTATCCATGCTTAAATGACATGAGAATCTGTGATGTTTTCCAAATGCTTCGTGAGTATAATTGTCATTCTAATACTGTTCCCTTCTCCATTTAACAAGTAGAATAATTACATAGCAGAAAGAAGTTGATAGCAACTAATGACACAGTCATATAAACTTGTGATAGGAAACTTCATGATTTTCAATCAGTCTCCTTACAGAATCTAAAGGTACATTGAAATCATATGTATACACATTTGGAAATGTTATTTCTAAGCTTATTTCCTTGGATTCTGATTTTGTGGCCCAGAAGCATTAACTATTTGCAGGGATAGGCTTTAGAGAGTAGGCGCAGTTACAAATAGCTGTTATACATAACACAATACTCTTACTTTTAAAGGTTGTTTAGATTGCCAAAAAGAGTTTTATCCTCTAGCCTTTCATTCTCATTAAAAAAAATGGCCTCAGAAAACTTTAGATTTTAAAACAATTGGACTTATTTTAGCTTTGCTCTTTTCTTTGAGGTCACAGTGACATCTATGTTAGGAAAGTCTATCATTCTATTAATCATAATTCCAAACTGGTGTGGGATTGTTTGTGACTTAAACCTTAATATATTAACTTATTTGTATAAACCAAAAATAAGATCCTATGGAGCAACCACAATTCAAGAAATTACATACTATCCACCTCATGTTTTAAAACAACTCATTGAATTTTATATTTTAAAATCAAACATTTTAATCAAAAGAATGAAATCTGACCCTATATCTAACGAAATAAGATGAAAACAACAAATCCTACTAAAAATATATCTAAGATCTAAAATAAGTCTAGAAACTATGAAAATACTAAAAGAAAACTTACAGGAACTATCATAAGACATTCTTACACACAATGATTTGCTTGTATGTGATCTCAACATCACTAGACATAAAGGTCATTTAGATATAATAGCATTATATAAAACTAAAAGCTTCAATGTAGCAAAGAAAAGAATCAAAATAGTGAGAAAACAGCCATAAAGAGAGTTAATTGTTTGCAGCTATTTATCTGACTGAAGGTTAATAATCAAAATATTTAAGGAACTCACAAATCAAAACAAAACTTAAGATGTGTAATTATTTAAATAAGACATTATTTAAAAAATTAAAATGGTATATAATTTCATTGTAGTGACAATAATTACTATGAAATTGCTGTTAATATTTCCCAGAAAGGGGAATTCTATTATGTGATTAATAGGAATGTATATTTTAATAAAGTTATAAAATATCAGTAAGAGACGAGACAAGAAATTCAAAATCACCATTGACTGTGTTACAAATTGGAGCTCAGGTCTGGCTACAAGTATTCCCATCTTGAAAACAAAACAAAACATGAGAAAATCCTGATATAAGAGAGATCCTAAAATATATGAATAAAATGATATGTTCCAAAGAAAAAAAAACAAAAAAAATATATCAGTAAGAGGTTCCTCAAAAAAGCTAAAAATAGATATACTAAAGGATCTGTTCATCACATTTCTAGGAAATAATCTCAAGCTCTAGCAGGGATATCTACAGATTCATATCTTTTCAAGCACTAATACACAAAAAGTAAATTTATTTAAAACATGATTGACAGAATAAGACAATTCTCCCACAGCAGAATATAGTTGTCTATGGTTTGTGAGAGGAAAATGAAAATGTGGTATATACAACAACATTATTTTATTTGGCCCAAAAAGAATGAAATTGTGTCACTGAAATATAACTGAATGATGTTGAGGGCACCTTAATAAAAATAACTCAGACACAGAAATACATACCACTGCTTGTTCCCACTCCTATTTCGAAGTGAAAATAGTCATTGTTTGTATAGAATAATGATTATTAGAGTTTGGGAACAGACAAAGGTGTGTGGATAAACAGAGGTTGCATAATCAGTACTAAAACACAGTTAAAAAGAGAAATGTTTGTTCTGGAATTCCATACCACAGAAGGATGATACAGTTTACTGATGGAGGTGGGTCTGGCATCTTATCTTGATGGGGGGGGTGTCATATATCAATCTGTTGATTTCATTGGTTAAGCAATAAAGAAACTGCTTGGCCCTCATAGGTTAAAACATAGGTGGGTGGAGTAAACAGGACAGAAAGCTGGGAGAAAGAAGTCTGAGTCAGGAGTCACCATGATTCTCCCACTCCAGGCAGACACAAGTTAAGATTATTCCTGGTAAGCCAGCTCGTGGGCTACAGCAGATTATAAGAAATGGGCTAGTCCAGGTGCAAGAGTTAGCCGAGAAAAAGCTAGATATAATTGGCCAAGTGGTGTTTAAAAGAATACAGTTTCCGTGTAATTATTTCGGGGCATAAGCTAAGCTAGCCATGTGAACGGCCGGGTGCCGGGGACGCAGCCACGCCGCTCCTATTTCAACATTATCTGTTGCTTTCATTGGTTAACTAATAAAGAAAACTGCTTGGCCTGATAGGACAGAAAATTAGGTAAGCAGAGTAGACAGAACAGAATGCTGGGAGAAAGAAAGCCGAGTCAGTCAGTCGTCATGATTCTCCCACCCAACACAGCCGCAGGTTAAGATATTCCCTGGTAAGCCACCTCGTGGGCTACACAGATTATTAGAAATGGGTTGGATCGATATGTAAGAGCTAGCCAATAAGAGGTTAAAACTAATGGGCCAAGCACTGTTTAAAAGAATACAGTTTCTGTGTAATTATTTCGGTACATAAGCTAGCTAGGCGGCCAGGAGCTGGGGCGGCAAGGAACGTAGCCCATTGCTCCTACAACAGTTCACACTGAGTAAAAATTTACAAGAGAGAAGTATGAATAAGATATACATATGAGAAGCAAAGGTCAAATGTTTAGATTTGATCAGTACACACTATATTCAATAAGATAATATGTATAATGAATACATCTTTATAAAAAGTAAATACATCTAGATGACAAAGATTCCACATTTTTCTTTTTATTTGTAATATTCTTTGACTCTCTCCTTTCATTCAGGATTCTTCTCTAAATTCAATTTGATTTCACTGTTTACCTTCTCTATCTGACCTTACTTCCCATAGTCACACTCTACCACATTGTACACTTTGATGCTTTGTATAAACATTATCAATATTTATAATCTGTACAATCCCTGTAGCTCTTTCATGATAATGTCAGATCATTATGAGCCAAAACATTAGCTTTTTTCCTGACCTAGGTTAACATCTAAAATAACATCCAATATACATACTCAATCTTGTTCAGGTAATTCACAAAATATTAAAAGTTCTACTTTCAACAGGTATTATTTCCTTTTTAACTTTATTTTAAATATAAAGAAACTGAGGGTAGATGGGTAAGGTGGAGGCTCACTGTCATATACCAGCCTTATATAGGATACTTTGATATGAATATCACATTGAGAAACACAAAAGTTAGCATGTACTACTGAAATGGTTTCTGAGTTAGGCAAGGTCTATGTTGATTAATAAAAAATATTTAAAAGGGAACAATATCCAAAATGTTGAGGAGTTGACTGTACTCTAGATGTTTTACAATACATTTTCTGTAAATATCATGTCTGTCATAATAGTAGTTAAAGATCACAATATGCATTACGATGTTCTACCCTGCAAGTTAAAAGTCTTCTTTAGCTCGAGACCATCATTTTTGTTACATTAATTGGAGGAGACAAGAAGTGCCCTGTCTCTGTTATCTAATTTTACAGTAAGGAAAATACAGATGCCTTGTAACTCCAAGGCTTGGAGAGAGCAATGACGTTTATCTTTATAAAAGCACATTTTACATGCCAGAACAAGGCTGAGATGGAAAGTTGTCTCACTGTATTTAATTTAAAGCTTTGTGTACAGGTTCTCAATACATAATAAACAAGTAGGTAAACAATGAATGATACAAAAGAAAATATAGATGGAATGCTTATTGTAAGTTAGATCTGTATTTGTTTCCCAGTTAGGATTAGGCAACAAACTACATAAATGGATAGGTCCATTACAGAAATCACTCCGAAAAAAAATTGTGCAAGGAAGCAACTTTCCATCGTGGTCAAATTACTTCAGAAGCCTTGAATTCATGAATAAAACACTCCATCAAATTTTATGCATCTCAAGCACTTCTCCCACATTTAAATTCACAGCATCCAAGTGAGGTAGGGAAGGAGGAATATTTCATTTTTCTTATTTGGTGAAATGAAGATAATGAGGCACAAGGAGGTTAATGATAGATTTGAAGTTAATGCAATCAGTCAGCAGTAGAATCTTCAGTAGAATTTAGGTTTCCAGACTCTCAATTAGGGTTCTTTTCAAGATACTATGCTAACTACATTTTCTTGTTGAGGGAATTTAATGTGGTCTTGTATATAAAAAATGTCCACTATATTTTTCCCAACTAAGGAATCTTGATATTAATTCAAACTCTTAGGCCTAGAATAGGTGAATTTATACTGGATATTTTAGCACTGAGGTTAACTCAGGCCATAATCTGTTTCTCTCCCTATGTAACCTCTCTTTCCCTATATTCTAGAATTGAATTATCCAAGTTCATAGAATACTCTTTGAAGGTATTAACATGCTATGTGTGAAATTTATTGACTTATCATTTTTATTATTTATTTTAAAATTCAGAATTCTAGTAATTGGAAAAGCAGAAAAAGGTGAGATGAGACAAGTTGTAAGTATTACAGAGAGAACATCGGATTTTAAGATGCCTACATATCTTGCCACCTCATTGATAACTCCATTTTTCTCTACTTTTCTGGTTTGACCCACTCTTTAATTTAAACATTTTTAGAAGTCCTCTATTTTATAGTTATACCCTTTTGCGAGAATATTTTTTTCATGCGATTATTTTCAAGACTTCTAAATGTTATCTTATGCCAACAAGTTCTAAATTTAAATGTCTAACTTGGACATGTTTTCTCTGAACTTTCAAGTCACAGATTTGCTGTAGGAAGCCTTACAGTCAGTGGTTACCCACCCACTGGGGTGTGGCCTCTTTTACTATGTAAGCCAATGTAGAGCACACATCCACATTCTTTCTGGTTGCTGGATTCGGTTTCTGTTCTCCGTTCAAGCAAAAGATTCTGATTTGTGAGTTTACCCCTAAATAAATAACGTTCTATTTCTCAATTCTGAGCTAGTGTGGGATTTCTTTTGAGCGTCCTTCCACACAGATTCACTTTCCTGCTCAGTTTTACCACTGCAGTCTAATAGATTTCCAAATTTAATGTGCTCCCTGCCAAATAAAACCACCCATTTTACTTACAGTCTTTACCATCTCAGTTGTGGATAATTTTATCCCTTTCAGTGAAATGAGGTAGAAATCCTGGACGTATTCACGGTTCTCTTTATCTCCCATATCTTTTATTCAGTCCACGCTGGAATTCCTGCTACATTTAGATTCATACAGAACAGGACTTCTTCTTAACCCTCTGAACTACGCTATTATCATATTTATTTGGATTGCCATAATTGCCATGAAACTCGTCCCCTCTCTGCAGGTATCCCTAGCCCAGCAACAATCTTTGTAAAACCCATGGCAGATTTCTCTACAAATCTTTCCATTAGTACATTTTACTCAGTCAGAAAGAGGATATTACTACATTGGCTTTCATGTTCCTTTATCAACCTATTGACACAGTTTACAAAGTTCTGAGTCTATGTACACCAGATAGAATGCAGATTAATTGCTAGGGAAACCAGAAAAAGGGCTGTATTCTATGTTTAAAGCTACCTCAAGTCAAAATGCGTGTCCTTGAGATAAGAAAAACATTCATTTTTCCCTTTCATTCAGATTTTCACTCAGTCTGCCATCTCAGTGAGTAATAATACCACAGTATTATACATAAATCTTAGAATCTACCCAAGTTTAAGTTTTTCCTTTGCTCTTCTGCTTCTTTTCCACATTTATCACAATTTAGAATACTATGAAATATTCTTATATTTTATGATTACAGGTTACTCTCTGCAACATGAAAAAGTCCATAATATGTGGACTTTGTTTAGTTTTGTCCATTAATGATATACTACTGCATGACACATAGTAGGGGCTTAATATTTGTAGCAACTAACCTGCTGCTAGGAAAACAAATGTCTTACCCGTCTATAGTTTATTTTAGAATAAGAAAATTGAGCAAAAATGATGAAAGTGGGCATATGCAGATGAGAACAAATTCAGACAAGGTAGAGAATAGATGCATAAAATAGAATGGAGGACAGTGATAAGCCTGTCAGACTTATTCCCCTGGGTGCAAAACAAAGAGGCAGGAATATAAGCAAGGATGATGGAGGAAATATCATAGTAAAAGGAGAGTTTCTTTTTCAAAAAGACTAAAAGATATTAATTAATTCTGATATTACTTCAAATTCTGAATGAATTATCAATTTGACTCTATTTTTTCCAGTATTACATTATTTCCAAGGTCTTTTTATTTTTTTTTTAAATTTTACCACTGGCTAGAAGTAGGTGTATCCATTGCTTGCTTGAGTTTTATGCAAAGAGAAAAATGCATGAGGAAGCAATTTACTTTGAGAAAAGGATTGTCAAGAAATAGAACACATGGGAGAAATGGGTTGGTGTGAAATCAAAAAGGAATGTCAGAGGTGAAGACATGTGTTAATGCTTAATGGAACTTGCAAGTAAGTCAGTCATAAGCAATTTTAATAATGTTAGATTGTATTGCTTTATATCGAGAATTATATTACTTTTTCAGAAGTCTTAATTTTAATTGATACTTTTAGGTTAATGGTCACAGAATTGTGTTAATATGAAAGAAATGTCATACATGAGTTTAAAACTACATATTTCATTTTTATTGCTAAAAGCTGCCAAAACTATGAAATCTGAAAACTTATAAGGATTATGTAATTACTTACTTTATATCTAAACTTGCAAACTAAAATGTATTTAGATCATATACACTATGTGTACATTCTTGTATGGTTCTTCAAATTATAATATACTATCTCTATCAGCTATAGCAGTAATATAAAAGATATTTATAGAAAATTCTCTAAGACTAAAGCAAACTACATGCAACTACATGGAAATAGTTCCTTTTATAACACAGCAATAAAATGTTTCTGAAAAAAAATGCATGCTTTAGGAGATTAAGTGATGTTCACATAATCATTCTAATAAGTTGCTAATTTTTATTTACATGCATGCTTTATTAGCTATTTAAAAGTGCTTCATACCAAATCAAATACTATTGAATATTTTAGGTTAAGTCACATATTTAACTTCAAATTTCAACTACAACATATACTTTATTTAATATTAATATTTCATTTGAAGTAATAACAATACACATAAAATTAAAAAATAAAGAATGATAAAAACAAAGATTAATATGAAATTTATTCATTATTTTGTGGACAACATCCTATAATTAGACATTAATTGGAATTAGCATACTCAAACTATTTAAAATTCATGGTGCTAGATATAATCAATTCCATAAACCACTAAGAATTTGCTCACATATCAAGTATTAAACACAAAGAACATTATATAATCTATTTGCGAATTGTAGTAATTTCTGATATTTAATTTGCCAAAGTTGGGAATAACTAGGAATCATGCATGAACATCCATCAGTAATCTGCAAATGTCTTGGTTTTAAAGACCTCTTTTTACACAAATTTTAGCTGTACTTTTATTTAAATATCATGTGTACCTCTGTATGTGTCTGTGCAGGTCGGTACAGGTATTGTTGGTAGACAGAGGACCTGCTGAAAGTTTGATGCTTGCTCAATATGGTTCCTGAGGAACATAGTTCCTGAGGAAGAGCACTATCTGCTAAGAATCAGTGAGCCACCTTTCCAGCCACTAAATATGCTCTTTAAACATCTGGTTTCCTGCAGTTGTAAGAATGCTACTATACAATGCTCTCTCTCTCCTTCTGTTCCATAGCCGTATCCCAGCCATATTTCCAAGTATGATATTCAATGAGCCAAAAATAAACCTGAATGCATTTATAACAAATAATCGCTGTTGGCCTTACTTATTTCCTAGACAACTGGTCACCATTTCCTTCCTTCTTATGTTATGTTCATTAGTCCATCTGTTTCTTTACAAAAGACCCTCCACTTTTGGTGGTTGAGGTTAAGAAACAAATATTCAAGAAGAAAATAAACTCAAATAGAAGGAATGTGAGCAAGGAGCAAAGACTGAGGAAGCTTGGAAGAACCAACATGAAAGTTTGAATTTTAGCATGGCACAGCATTTTGCAAAAGACAAAATGATTTTTAAAAAATAGCCCTTCTTTAAAATGCAATATCTAATTCCCTCATAGTCAACTGGGGCCAGAGAGATGGCTCAGTGGTTAAGAATTCTACCTGCTCTTCCAAAGGTCCTGAGTACAATTTCCAGCAACCACGTGGTGGCTCACAACCATCTGTAATGAGATCTGGTGCTCTGTTGAGTTAGAGACCTACCTGGTCAGGTGTACTCATCAACTTAGACCATGAGACCACGGACAAGTTCAACAGAACCCTCATATATGGGCTGCCCAAGCATGCTTCGGTGAAGTTAGGGCATAAATTTTATTTCAATTAAAATGTCAAGCTCTCCCTATTTCGTCTGCCATTTAGAAAATAATATTCTATTATCTATAGCATCATTATCATAGATAAAATAGTTATTTTAACATGGCCTATTGTAGTCTCTTAAGTATGTTAAAGATTTTTAGAATGCTGAATTATACTATAAAATGATTGTAATAAGGATTACAATCCAGGAATTGCTTCCCTCTCTAATTCCTTGCACTTGTTCTGTAAATTTCAGTGCCAACAAAGAAAATATCTTATGGCCATCAACAAAGACAAACAAAAAATGTGGTGGATGCTTAAATTGCAAAGTTAAAGAAAGCACTTCAAAACTTCTACACTTCTAATTCGAAAGTGTGAATATAGAAGTAGAGGATGTGAAAAGAAAACAACAATAAAAGAAAGGTATGAGCCAAAGTCATGAAAAAAAATATATCCAGAGAGAAAGTGCTAAGCTGCCCACTAGAAATGGCATCCTACTGTGATGCTCAGTGATGAGATGGAAAAGTTGGAGATTGATTTATAGGCTGTTTCGAGTTCTTAGAGAAACAGTTACACCTTAAAACTGTCTATTGTGCGGCATTTAACCGAGTTGTCAATCTGCACAATCCCCACTGCTTGGAAACTCACAAGACCCCACAATACTGTTTTCTATATAGTTAGAAAATCACAGCCGTGTTACTACGGCTGTGATTCCTATACATGATTGTCTACCACAATCTACATTCTCAATTATTTTTATTTTATGACCAGTAGTGATCACTATTCATGATTCAATGAGAGCTACCAGCACATAATTTGGTTTGGCAGATTTGTGTTTGTTTAAAATGTCTACAGCTGCAAGTTACTAGTGTCTTGATAGACTGATGTCGCACTTCGACTGTAGCCATCTCCACTCCTTTTTCCTTAGTCTCAAACCAACACATTTTCAGAATTTGCACCAGAATCATCTGCTTCCACCAAAGTAATAACTGCCTCAAAATCATATAATTCATTTCATATGAACCTCTTAGATGACATTTTTTGAGAAGGAGTCACACTATAGTCCTGATTACCCTGAAATATACTATGTAGACCAGACTCGCATCAGCAAACAGAGACCTGCCTGTCTCAGCTCATTCAGTGCCGGAACTAAAGGTGTACACCATTAAGCTCAGCTTGAGGATTTCTTATAAGGCTAACAGAAAATTAAAACTCAAAGTCAAGCAGCACAGTTTGTACTTTAATATTGACTATGCTTGCTGGTTTATCATTATTCTTTCTCAAAATAATCATAATATTTATTACATGGTAGAGATTAACTGTAATAACTTATGTTTGTCCTTTGTCTCATCAACAATGTTTCAAGATCCTTGAGGAATAGAAACTATCTATTGGATAAAAAGTGCACAGTGGTTGTGTGCTAAGAACTGGGCAGATTGATTCACTTTACCCAAGGAACTTCAACTAATGCCTGGCAAACTTGATATTTCAAATCTTGAAATTTAGCTCCTGACCACTTGAAGACATTAAGGGAAATTACAGTTCTGTTATTTTTTTCCCCATTGAATCAAAGCCAAGTGTCTGGCATGTGAGTTAATAGGTACTCAACTGATTTTCACTGTAGGAGGATAAATGCATTGTCTATGATTTCCTGAATTGTATTGTTATTAGTCCTTTGAAAAGGATATCCAGATGTCCTATCACTTACTAATTGATTGATTGAGGATCTTAAAAGGATTTTTTTTGGAAACTATAAAAGCTAATATAGCTCCTGAATTGCTATAAAGGCTCAGTATTAAAGCATAGATACTTGAAAATCTGATACTACAACTAATTTTCATTCTGTCCCATTTCTAAAAGAGAGAATTAAATTGCAGAGGCGAAATATTTTATACAAGACACAAAGGATTCACTGCATTTTTGCTAACCTATGCGGATGCCACTAGTCTGACCACTCTGAAATCACCATAATAAACAAGTGATACAAAGACACCAAATATACTCTAATGAGGTCAAAATGTTTACAGAATAAGGGAGTTACATGCTCTTGCATTCCTTAATTTCAAATAATCATAATTATCAGGGTTAGAGAGGAAAGCCAGCATTACGACTCAGAAGGATAGAATTAGTAATTTTAATATCTGCAATTCATTTGCTATGCAACACATGAAAGGGCTTTGAAATATTCATGATTATTTTATAAAAATAGTCATTTATGTTACTGTTTAATGACAGTTCTCCACCTTGTTTGTGATGTTGATTATACGAAATTGTTCATATGATTAAACACCAGGGAATAATAACAAAGGCCTAAAATAAAAGGTCAGGCATAAAAAAGAGTGACATCAAAGAAAGATCTGTAGTTTACTTACTCATTTGACACTAATGTCAATTTGAGGGGCCCACATCCTCCGTTACTTCAGATAACACTACTGAAGAGAACTGGGTGATGTGAATGAAAGAATTCTCTGTACTCTTTTACTACTCATGATTTTGTGAATCTCTCACAGTAAAAACCCAGTATAAAGCTGACCGAAATTTTAATACAGAGCAAAATCACAAGAGGAAAAAGAGAAGAAAATGGAGTCTGACTAATTTCTATTTTGAACTGATTATTTCTTTCATACTAATAATGTAAAATAAAGTTGATGCTTTAAAAAGTTTTGAAATGTCTATTTTCTTCACAAGGATTAAGAAAGTATGGAGAAATTTCTCCATACAAGTGAAAGCTACATTAAAACAACTTGTATCTTCTGTTTCCACACTATCTATGTAAACTGACAATAGGCAGCCATTAATCTTCAGTCATGATAGAGTTTGCAGATTTCAAGACATGACTTTAATTCACTTCATGTGAAACATCAAGTAATATAATATTTTAAAATATCTATAACATATTGTGTCCTCAAAAAATTTAGCTGAATTTTTCCTAAGTTGTTTAGAAATAAACCACCTTGAGTAATTAAATGTAACAAATTATAATTATTTAATTTTAAATGGTCAGGCCACATTTGCTTCCTTAGGTTACTTTTTACAAGAACATCACTTGTAAATAAATTGTTGATGAAGTATTTAAATGACAGCACATGAAAATCTTCAGCACTGAAATAAAATTAAAGTCTCAACATTAAAGACCCCTTAGAAAATTTGGTCATCAAAAGACACAAGTCTACTTTGATGTGGGTTCTGTCATTACATTAAATTAGACATATCTCCTCTAAAGTTATATTGGTTATTAAAAGAAAAGTGGAAATTAAACAACAGTATCACCAAATTTACAGCATGAAATACAGATATAACATGTGCTGTAAAAACATAATATTCATATACTTGAGAAATTTATCCTCACGCAGCTTAGATAGTACTCTCAGGAAAGGAACATGAGGGTAGTTGTCACCACTGTTAATCCCTCTACATCCTGTGCAGTGACATTTAACATTTAAAATTGAATATTGTTTATTCCCTCTTTTGATGACCTAAGTATGCTGTTAGTTAATAGCAATTGGTGTGCAAAGCCTTAAAACTGCAATTGTTACTTTCCTTTCTTCTCCGTGCTTCCTGAGGCGGTTAATTCCTATTGTAAAGACGCTTTTCTTCAGTATTGTTTACAGTTTAGTAATCCAGAATTCAACTGATTAAAGAGCTGAATGCACACACATGTTCTCCAGTCCCTGTTCACGTTTGCACTCTCATTCTTTCCCTTCCTCCCTCCCACCCAACTTCAAACAAGATCTTATACAGTTTTTCACAGAATTAAAAGACTCGTGCTGAAAGTGAAAATTTCCATTTAAAATGAATGCAATTTTGTCTGTTTCATAGGTAGTGATGAGCCCTTAGGTTTCCTTTGATGATGGAAAAATGACAATGGTGGAGAATAGAGAGATGGAGATAAAAGACACAGCTAACGGGTATAATTATTCCTTGATTCATTTGTCTTTCATCTAATACACATTGTGGGCTAACAGTATGTCTTTTGCTGTGAAAAAAAAAGGAAGTACTTGAGCGTGGCAAATGGCTTAGTTGGAAAAGTTTTTCAGTGCTATCAGGCAACAAAAGTTCAATCACCAGAAACTCTCTGAAGGCAGAGGGAGAGAACAGACTCCATAAAGCTGTCCTCTGACTTCCAGATACATCTTATATACTACCACCATTTATACACACAAAAACATGGACATTGATATGTGACATGGTGAGTATAAACATGCATGTGAGCTATAGAATAATGCTTCAGACTACTGCAAATGGAGGCAGTATCCCCAAAACATGTCAGACTTCTCATATCAGTAGAATGCCTTCTTAGAGCCCTGCACGTCCACAAAATGGAAAAGAAGTACACAAAAGAGAACTTGCTATAAGGAGGTGCTCAGCAAATCCTGTTAGAGCTTGCTGGCCGCAACAGGGATTTGCTACTTCTTCTATTTGTTGCACAGCCTCAAAATATTACATGGAAAGTGTCTGACATACCTCATCTACTTTTATTGCTCGTCTATGCTCAAACTAAGCAAAATATTTTTTTAAATCTTTAAACTTTGCCTCTATTATTTGAACTTACTAAGTGCCCTTGGGGAATTTATTTCTCTACTGTATATAGAAAAGTTCGGAAGATGAAGGAAAACAGTGGCCAATGCTATGCAATGGGCATTGTCTTTTCTTTATCAATGCAGGTATTATATATAAGAAATCTTATTCATTCCATGATATTGTAAAACTAATATATCTTTCTTTGCAAGAGTCTTTGAATATAGACAGATCAAAGTCTGAATCTTCTCTTTTATTCTTGCCCTGTAACCTTGGGAATGTTATTTGATTTTTACTACTCAGGATCCTCATTGATACATCAAATCCAAAATTAGCTGCATGCTTCTTGGAATGACATGGTGCGTATAACTGCCTATCAACGTGTCTGAACAACAGTCATGAATTTCAGTAACACAACCACTACCATCTATGAACACACTTTACATGGAATCTAGATTCCTTCTGAGTCTTAAATCAGCATTTGAAGCAAACCTTTTATGTGACATTCTCCAAAACACCCTTCACTCAACGTCATTTTCTTTGCAATGTCTGTGAAATATAACAACCTTTATCACACTATTTAGACTCTCTCTTTGATTGGTTCTTCAGTACGTTTAAACATATGTGTGCCAATCCTAATTTGCAAACATGGTGTTGCTTATGAAATTTTTATGTTGCATGCTTAGCATCTAACAGAAACTCTAGTATTATGAAGAATCTCAATATAACCTATTGAATATGATTAATGTCACAAGTGAATTTATTCTCCCAACCGCAATCTTTTCCTAAATAGATGCAGTTTTATGGTAATTCACTTCCTTAAATTCCCGATGCAATATTTGATTAAAACACTTAATTTTTTTAAAAAATATTCTCCTGCTAATACCATTTCTCCAACTCAGATCACTCTCAAGGAACAAGAAGTACTAAGAATCAAACTAGGCTCACTTGTTAGGCAAGCCCTTGATGTGATTCAAATAATGTTGACTAATTTTATGTTGTAGAGGGTCAGAGTATCTCTGTATAGTTAAAAGCTAAAGGAAGGTCTTGTAAGCTGTGTCTACTAAACAATAATTACTATACCTTACTAGTTAGACATCCAGAGTAACCAGAACCTTGGAATTTGTATGTGACTATGAAGCCTAATCAAATACCATTAGCCATAATTATCTAATTAACTCCGAAGTCATGCCTATCATCTCTCACAAATTTTAGACAAAAAAATCTTTTTGATCTATTTCTACTATTTATGAAGGTATATCACACTATTCTCTGGAAAGCCAGAAATCCCAAAGGCAAAATAAACTTGCCATGTATATTATAGAGTCATCCTCAGATTAACATTATAGTAAAATAGTTTGAAACTGATTTAAGTAAAATTTTATTGTAAATAATTTATATTACCATAATTTAAATTTATATATGCTAAATTATAGATAAATGCTATCTGAAAGTCAGGTTTCATTCTGCTAACTCATGGAAATGACCAAAAGAATATACTCACAAAGGTATTTTGGTCAATGAAAAATAGGAAGGAGGATAATAAATAAAATTATCATGGCTAAAGAGATAATTTAACTTTCATTATGCTAAATTGTCAAGTTGCATATGTCATTATGCAACTTGTCAAGGATATGTTGGCCTTTCCAAAACAATATGCACAATTTTAAATTAATCTTCCTTTAAACATTTATAATGATAAGTGACTAGCAATATCCTCATTGGTTGAAGCAAGAGTTAAGTGGGGATTAATGTGCTCAAATGGGAGATGGGAAGAGAGGAGGGAGTGGGAAAACATGGTTGGAATGTAACATAAAAGGGAAATTTTTAAAAAATAAAGTATGGGAAAAACAGAAAACCAAAGGAGAAAGCTAAAAAGAATACAATCAAAATACATAGTTTGACATTTTTAAATAGTTAATAAAATAGCTGATTCAAAAGCTACCATTAGAATATTACTGGACCTGGTAATATTAATGTGAGTAACAACAGAACTTGCAATATTTGTGATGTATTATAGACAAAGCACATAAACACAAACAATAGTGAGTAGTTATAATGTACTTAATCATTGGGCCTTTAGTATACTCAGCCTCGTGGTACCCCATCGTACCTCCAGCGGAAAGAGCATTCAGTGATATCTGGTAATCTCTTCTAAAAACGATTTCTAAGGAGTTAGTGGGGGGCGATATTTTGAGTTCAGCATTGCATGCTAAATGCAGTAGTCAATTGCTCTGAAGGTTTCTGCCTCTGCTGAACTCTGAGAACTATGCTGAAACATGTCTGCAGTAATAAGCTCCCCAAACTCCATATTCTCAATTTCTAAGACAACTGTGACTTCCAAAAAGCTAAAAAATGACAAAAAGCAAGCCAAAAAGGCCATTTTTTTTGCTTAAAATTTATCATCTCCATGTCACTGTGCATTTATATTTTAGATAAATATATAGAAAGAACAATGCACAAAATAAATGAAAAAAAGCATAACCATAGGGATAACACACTATTTCACAACTTCTTGATAATCACAACTTGAAAAGATCTAATGATGTGATTATAATTTAACTCTACTATTAAAGGTATTATTACTCAATTAGACTTAGAAATTTCAGTGGCTTATAGTGAATGCGATATCATATTTATTTGTTATAATCCATGCATTTTATTAGGCATATGAAATATTACAAGACAAATAGGAAAGTAAAGGGAAAAACAAATGAAAAAATATTCATGAATGGTGTGTTTACTCCCATACTACTTTGCGCATCTCTCTGCTTAGAAAATTACTTCCATGTGCGCATTGAACACTCAGATGCCATTTATTTAGAGTATGGTCTTTTTTATAAAGAAAGTGTATTATTTTTCACCCTATACTTCAAAACTATGTTCATACTATTAAAAATGAGGATATAAAGTTATGAAAAGTGTCATGTGGAGGGAAGAAAGAACAAAATTGTAGGGAGAAAGATGGAGAGAGCACGGGATCAAAGAAAAAATAATGGAGGGATGAAGGAAAGGAAGAGGAGAGAGAATGGATAGAGGTTGAAAGGACATACAGGTAGACACGCACACATTTAGATATATAGATATGAATACATATAACATTTTGAGAATTATTAAAGGTAGCTTGTTTTAGTTTCATTAAGTAAGCAATAGAATAGAAATAGCAAGACTTTTACCAAAAAAGCATGGGATAAAACTGGACTCTCGGAACATGGTGAACAATGAGGGCTGATGCGACGCCAAGGACAATGGCACGCGGTTTTGATCCTACACAATGTGCTGGCTTGGTGGGAGCCTAGCCAGTCTGGATGTTCACCTTCCTAGATATGGACGGAGGGGGGAGGACCTAGGACTTACCACAGGGCAGGGAACCCTGACTGCTCTTTGGACTGGAGAGGGAGGGGGAGAGAAGTGGGGGGAAGGGGAGAGGGGTGGGAGGAGGGGGAGAAGAGTGGGAGGAAGGGGAGAAGAGTGGGAGGAGGGGGAGAAGAGTGGGAGGAGGGGGAGGGAAATGGGAGGCTGGGAGGAGGTGGAAATTTGTATTTTTTCTTTTCTTTACTCTCCTTTTATCAATAAAAAAAAAGAAATAGCGCCCAATTTATGAAAATATTATGAATATTAAGTTTATTAACAAGGTCACATTCTAGTAGATGAATTAGTATTAATTACTTTTACTTGGGATTTTACTGTTTAACAATCTGACATATATATCTATGTAGTTTTATGTATATGTTTAAAACAATCTGGTAATGAACAATGTAATTTAGTGCAAATTCCCCATGTATGAAACATTGATGTTTTATTCATTGCAAGCTAATAATTATGAAAATAATCCTCTATAACATATGCAGTTTCCCATCATATAGATGAAAATAATTCAAGACTTAATGTATTAGAGGTGGACACTTTCTTAGACAAGCATCAAAAACCAGAAACATTATCAATCATGATCAATTTCTGTTCCAGAACTTACACTTACTTGCAGCTCAACCTTTCTGGTCCTCATTTTGCTCATCATATATCTATATCTCAGAAGAGTTGTTGTTAATGTGAACTAAAAAAAAATAGCTGAATGTGAACTGAACGCCACGAACATTACAACCATAAATAACACAGCTTACATCACCATCAATCCCATTCATACTATGAAGACTAACATCTTTCACTGCTATTACTTTTATTATTACTATTATTTTCTCATTTATCATTATGATCAAAATCTTCACATGTCTTATTGTACAGCGCATTACATTTTCATTTCATTAACTGTGCACATACATCTGTCTTATTTTAAATAGTTTAAATAGTACTGTAAATTTAGAAAAGTTGAGAATGAATCTTAAAAATATTGTGACTAAACCAATATGTTGTACTTATCACTATTTTCCTCATCATATATGTGTTGGTTATCCATGCTTTTCAATTTGACACATTCTAGGTTCACTTAGGGGGCATTTTGCTGGGTGTGCTTGTGAGGGAGTTTCTATAGTAGGTTAACCAAAGTAGACGGGCCCATGCAATGGCGGGCCCCGACATTGCATGGACTGGTATCCTGGACTAGATAAAAAGATCTAGATCACTAACACTAATCTTTAAATGCTTCTGACTCATGCATTGCTACCATCATTTTCCCAATATTATGAGCTATACTTAAAAAGTGTTAGTTGTTACAAAATTCAATCACAGAAATAAAATAGTATATTAAACTCATCTTTTTCATAGCATAAAATGAAAGCATGTTGCTTAATATGTTATAATTATGTATTTCTGGTCTAAAGATAAGTTACCTTTTGATTTTTTTTTATAAACTGCATGATAATAAAGAATTGTCTCTCTTGAGTTTTATGTTTAGACTTACACAGAAAAGGAGACTGTATAGTCCAATACATTTCTATATACTCATCATTTAAATTTCAATAATTATGGACTCAAGGCCAATATTGTTTCATCTACATCCGACCAACTTCCCTTCAATTCTGTAAGGCTTATCTCAGTATCCATACTGTTGATGCTTGAAATCCCTATTTAATATGCTATCGCAGGTGCAATGACTGGTGAGTGATAAAAAGAGTTGTTAGAAAATAGAGCTCTAGTCATTCATAAAGCATCAGAGACTCATCCCTATGATATATGTAATATGTGACAATTATTATATAATTGCTGAAACAATTATACATATATTCACATATGGTTTGAGGGAACACAAAATATTCTTGATTATGTTTATAAATAAAAATAATATCATTTCCTAGACAACTTGCTATATGATATAGATATATATGAAGTTTAGAACTTAAAAAACTGAAATGCAAAATAATATAGTTCTATAAAGCACCCTGCAATGTTAAGAGGAACTGTATTGCAAAGAAATTTACCTTGTATATACAGATGTGAACATACTTGCATACATGCATACAGATATACATGAAATTTAGAGTATAATATTAATATACAATACTAATAATGTAGAGATTTAATCTCATCATGGTTTGAAGTACCTGTTTGCTAACTATATTACCTAAAATCATTACTTTCTGTATTTACTAAGGCATGCCTGGGTGAGCATATTTGGTAGGTTATTTACTAAAGCATTAACATCTTATCAATGATCATAACAAAAAAGAAAATGATTTTCTTTCTCCTACTTCCATGAACTGTCATTGATTCCTCAGAGAAAGGCTGGACCTTGGAAGCCTTTCCCCTCTCATTGTTAATGTTGATAGGCTCAGTCTTTCATTGGTCTTCTGCAGGAAACCAGGATGCTGGGAAATCGTGGCTCTCCGTGTACCTTTATCTTTATTTACCTTCTTTTTCATGGCGTTATGGAAATAAAGCAGTATAAATCTCCCTGTTTAGAATGCTAAATCAACTATTCAATATGTGTGAATTCTAATTTGTGCAAGAGAGATGTTATTATGACTATATAATCAATATCAACTTAATAAGAAATTCAGTTATAAAAGATGTGAAATTAAGGATAAAACAACTGATTATATTTTAAATATTAATTTTATTTTCTTGTTCACAATGTTATATATTTGCTCATCTGTTCAATAAATTTATGAGAAATAAATAAATGTGATGTTTAATTTATTCAAATTCAGGGCTTACATGTGAAGTTACTTATTTATATTGTTTACAGAAGTGCATTTATTTTTATGCCGTGTGTCACAGAATATCCTCCTTTAGAGATCATTGTAGACAATGAAATACTATTACCTCCATACCCTGCCAGGCCATAGTCTTTTCTAAATAGATCATTACATGTCCATAAAATAAGTTAGGATAAATTCTTATATAAATACACTCCTAGTAGGGTTTCAAGCAAAATATTTTGAATAAATTTCATGTGTACTTGTGAAGAAAACTTATACTCATTTGAATGCCCCTGGAGTACTCTTTTTGAAAGTCAATAACTTTTCTTAAAAAAAAATAAGTCAAGCCATACAATTTGCTAAATATAAATCACAGTCATTTTACAAAACCTAAAATAGATTCGGAGCATTACAGCAAGTATTTCACTTGGCTAGTGGCCTCCCACAGAATACTCTGATGCAGTTATGCTAATAAAATGACAAATTTTATTCTATACTAGTCAGTTCAAGAAAGCAGCTTTTCATAGTTCAGTGCCTAACTCAATCATCATAAGAAAGGCTTCTCTTGGAAGCTGATGAGATCAGATGCAGAGACTCACAGCCAAAAATCAGATGAAGAGAAAGCCCCAATTGGAGATCACCACCAAGTCCCTTCCCTCAGAACACAGGGAAAGAAAGAATTGTAGGCGTCAGAGGGGTCAGGAACACACACAAAATCGAGTAAGCAGAGAACATCTGGGTTTACAGAGACTGATGCAGCAATCACAGAGCCTGCATTGGTCTGTACCATGGCCTCTGAATATATATTGTGGCTTTTAGCTTGTTTTTTTTTTTTTTTTTGTGGGACTCCTGTCAGTTGGAATGGGGTTGTCTCTGACTCTTTTGTCTGCTCTTGAGATCCTTATCCTCTTACTGGATTGCCTAGTCCATCTTTGATATGAGGGTTTGTGCCTAGTCTTATTGTATCTTGTTATGCCGTATTCTCTTGATATGCCTGTGAGGATCGCTCTTTTCTGAAAGGAAATGGAGGAGCAATAGATCTGGTGAAGAGGGGAAGTGTGTGTTGGGGCTGGGCTGGGAGGAGTGGAGGGAGGAGAAACTGCAGTCAGGATGTATTATATGAGAGAAGAATTTAAAAAAGAAAGCAGCTTTTTAATTTTCATCAAGAAATACAAAATATGAAATTAGCAAAAGACAGCTATGACTGAATACATTTGAGGCAAACTGCCATTCATCTTTGCTAAATTGATCTGCTGATTCTAGCAGAAATGAATCCAATGTTTTCTTTTGATGAGTCAAGGCCAAAAGAATACACGCAGACAAATGTTAAGAGTCATCTACTGAGACATCAGTTAAAGACCTTGCTTTTTTATTACACGTTTCAATGCCTACATCAGTACCTCTTGTTCTCTTCACAGGAAATTTACATCATTTAATACCCATTGCAACTATGTGGTTTATATGAGACATTCGAAAGAACTACTAATCAGAATAGAACTAGCAAACCCTCATATCAAGGATGGACTAGGCAATCCAGTAGGAGGATAAGGATCTCAAGAGCAGACAAAAGAGTCAGAGACAACTCCATTGTTATCCTCAATATTTTATGGGCATCATTTTATAAGTCCTTATAGTTACTCTAAAAGGTAGGTGTTATTCATGATTCCATTTATATTAATAATTTATCAGTAAAATAAAATAATATCATGCTTACAGATATATTCACAATCTATCATATAATGGATATGCTATAAATATATGGTGTAATACAGTAAGTAATGCTATATGTGACCAAATGCTCAAGATTGAGTTTAAATAGTCGACCAGTTCATAAAAATGAATTTTGACCTGGCTGAACATGGCTTGGTTTTATATTGGATACTAACTGAAACTTTGGGTATTTTATACAAAATTTCACTTTTAAAGAATGCCTTTAGTATAGATACCCTAGATAGAAATGCAGGGATGTTGTCTCCTGTACAAGTTGCAACAGAGGTCAGGTTTCCAGGAAGCAACGGTAACAGAACCAAGCTGTGAGATTGGGGAAAGTAAAGTGTTCAACTTATTCATAGCACACAAGTCTAAGATGACAGAAGAGTTTATTATTTATTTTTACTTGAGGGCAAAAATTTTGAAGTACTTGTACTTCTACCATCAGCCATAACTGTTTAAAAGCTTCCCAAACACACGATGTAAATCCTAGGGTAAGTCTAACTATTCCTTGTGCAGAGCACACAGACGCTGGAAGTCTGAGAAGCAACCTCCAACAAAAAGGTTACAGCAGCTAGCTTTTGGAAAGGGGAGTATCACAGTAAAAGATAGAGAATAACCTGCACAGATTACTTGTTTATTATTTGAAGATATAAACATGAAGGTCACTTTAGGAGAGAGAGAGAGAGAGAGAGAGAGAGAGAGAGAGAGAGAGAGAGAGAGAGAGAGAGAGAGAGAGAGAGAGAGGGGGAGAGAGAGAGAGAGAGAGAAAATGTTCCTAAATCCTATACCCTTATGTTACCCTATGAACTGGCACCTGACCGTGTAATCCTATGGATATATTGAGACTTGCTATGTATAAATTGTGTTGCTACAACTCTCCATCTTTTAGTGTAAAGTTAGGTTTAGCTGAAAACGAATGGAGAAATCTATAACACCGAAATGTTAATATCCTAGAAAAGGAGGGCATGATTTCTCAACCCTTATCTCAGAAACCCCATTTTGTTTGACATGTTCCAGCAAACATTAATGGGTGCTGTACCTTTATTTTTTTCAAAAGAACCTAAATAAAAAATGAGGGTCAATTTTGAAGATATTAAGCAGCAGCTGAAAAACTGCCCTCTATTTTAAAAATGATATTTTAATTAAACAAGGAATAAAACAAAAACAACACAACACACAAACAAAAAACCTCACCTAGCAGAAGGAAAGAACTACTTTTTCCTACCCATCCTTTAATTTTGTATTATGTATGTAATTTCTGAGAAATTGATACAACTTTGCTTTTCTGAAGGGGGAGGCTGAGTTTAGGTGCTGTCTACATACTTGTTTAAGGATCAGATGAAGGATCTCATAAGGTGACAGTTATAAGAAGCTTTTCTTAACGGTGCCTTTTGCAGATGGTGTTTCTATAGGCATTGCTATATAGGAAGGCTACAAAATTATAACTTTTATCCTAGGACATGCCATGAAACTTACTTACTCTGTGTATTCCCATGATTACTGACAAACTACACTCAACCATGGAAATCCTTATGCTACATTAAATCTCTAGCACGGACAGTTGTTAAAATTCAGTCCAAATACATGGAGACCTTTAATGATAAATATGGCATTCGTCATATGTCAGCAAACCAAAAATTAGTTTATTTTTTTGTTGGCTCTTGTGAAATTATTTTTTTCACCTTGATTTCATTGGGACATCACTGAATCATATACATGTATCAGTTTACCTCCACATGACAGATAAAAGTGTCTTCAGGCTAGATATTATGCTTAATTATTTTCTCTATGTAAATACCCTCTGTGAATTTTACATTTAAAGTGTAGGTAATGCCACTTCTTTAACTCTTGGATGAGGGATTTCCTCAATAGACTAACAAATGCTTATTTTGACAGCCATGCCCTTTGAGCACATCTGCTCTTATGCTCATGAATGTAAGCTGTGCTTATAAAAGTAAATACAACCTCAAGTTTAGTTTAAAAAATGAATTAAATACCTAACATAATAATGAAATACGAAGTTTCTTTCCCCATAGTTTATCACTTTTTTAGGATAGGCACCTCAATTTGGTCATGCTTAAACTATTCATCAAATTCATGTATATTTGGAAATTGAAATAAAAAAAACTGCTAGAAATCAATTTTTCAATCTTTGAGTGTTTGTACGGGCACATGTTTATGATGTGTGTGTCTGTGTAGATGTATGCCACAATGCAATTATGAAAGTAAGAGGAACCCTGCATGTCAGGTCTTTGCCTACATCCTGATTTAAGACAGAGTGTCTTTATTGTTCAATGCTGTGCACAATAGGCAGACTGACTCGTGGTTTTCTGAGGAGTCTCCATTTGCTACTTCCCATTTCACAGTAGGAGTTCTGGGATTACAAACACAGCTACACGCTTCCACCTTATCTGGCCTTTGAAGATTCATGCATCAGTCCCCACATTTTCAGCGTATAAACTTTGCTCACTGAGCTAGCACACCCATCCAGGAATTGGAATCAGAATTTTTTAGTGATAAGGAGGTGGTATAAGTCCATTACATTCATATATTACAACATCTGTGACTACTATACCTTTAAAATACTTGACTTTCATTTATGACAAGTTTTATTCCTTGTAACGATAGAATTATCATTGATGGGGCCATTGTACTAGACAAAGAATTCTTAAGAAACCTAGAGATATAAAATATGTAGATATTTAAATAGGTTTTTAGGAAGTAAAAGCCAGAAGGCAAAAGTTCTGAATCCTATACTTATCTCTTGACTTATATTTTTATATAACACACATATGCGCCCACACATACACATATTTTTATATTTAACTTCACACAGAAGTATGCCCTGCCCTTTCTTTTGCTGGTAATAAATGTGTGTTTATCATTCTTTAAAAAATCAACTTGCTTTTGAACATTTGTTTTAAGATCATATTAACCATTGCTATTTTAAAAATAGAAAATAGGCATTTTATTGCAAAATGAGAAGGAACAAATTACATTTTTAATTATTCTGAACAATATTCACCACAAATAATACCAGAATATCCACAGTCTCTGGCTTCTTTAACACAGGAAAAAATAAAAAAAGATTTGATTATATTTGGCACCTTTAAAGTTTAAGTAAAATGTTAAGATACAAATATATTTTAAATGTTTGTTTTAATATATGTTGGGTTGCCTTTAGTTTATTCTCAACCTGTGAGTTATAACCCCTACAGAGTCAAAAGTCTCTTTAACAAGCATTGTGTATCAGATATCCAGAATATCAGATATTTACATTACAATTCATAACAGTAACAAAATTAGACTTATAAAGTAACAACAAAAAATAATTGTTCGGTTGGGGGGGTCATCATAACATGGGTAACTCTGTTAAAGAGTCACAAAATTAGGAAGGTTGATAACCACTGGTCTAGGGAATAAATATCATGAACAGTAAAATAGATTTGAGTCTTTGTCTCTGTTTCTGTCTCTCTCTGTCTCTCTCTCTCTCTCTGTGTGTGTGTATTAGTTTGTATCTTTCTAATTAAGAAAGTTACATTCATAAGTTAAGAAAGCTATTCCTGGATTCTACTTACCAGATACATTTCTAGCTGTATCCTTTCTGATAACTATATTAGTTTAGTTAAGTGTGTGTGTGTGTGTGCGCGCGCGCGCGTGTGTGTGTGTGTGTGTGTGTGTGTGTGTGTGAGAGAGAGAGAGAGAGAGAGAGAGAGAGAGAGAGAGAGAGAAGAGAAAGATGAATTCTAAGGGCATTATTATACCATTTAGTCTCATTTTATAGACCTTTTTTAAAGTCTATACAGAAAATATCTTCAAATATCTTCAGAATTATTTTAGTAAGGAATAATTAGTAAAAAAGCTCTCATAAGACACATTTTAAATTACTTTTAACAAGTCTTACATAGCTTCCACATCCAATCAAACTCTCCCCTGCAGCAAATAAAATGCAACAGTGCTAAGATTTTAAGCATTATAGACACTGATGAACTAAGCTACAAATTAAAAGAAAATAGCTGTCAGCTGTAATTTTGATCCCACAATACACAAAGCAGAGTTCCAGTGAAAAGACCTATAACATATTAGGGATCCACAGTGACACAATATTCTTAGTTTGTGAAAGAATAGTATGTATTTTAAATTAAGTCATCAATGATTTGATACTTGTTTTGGGAACTTTATAAGCACAAGTATCCTAAAGAATTCAGTGTTTTCCTCACAAGACCAAAGCAACAGTGCATGAAATTGAACTCAAAAAGAGCCACCATTCTGTGTGATTTCTTGGCTGACACAATTTTGATATTTATAGCTTTACGAATGGGCCACTGGAGAAGAACTTGAAGCTTTCTCTGGCCAGGAAGGATTAATGAACGTGTGCACCTGGTAATTACACCACTCCATCTTCCTGAAAGCCCTCACGCTGCCTCCGTGGCAGGAACTATAATGAAAATGCATTGAAAATATCAATCTACAATTCCATAATTTAAATCTAAATAATAAAACTTGGTATCTTTTCTACCCACACATTCAAGATATGATATCAACATTGACAGCATTTAAATTTAAAACATAAAAACTGAATGCCAGCCTACTATGTAGCATGCTTTATTTCCAAAGTAAACCTCATGAGAGGTAAAAGAGACAATAAATATACGAAATAATTTACAGCATTCAAATGTACAACAGAAAGCCCATAATTGTTCACTTTTATTGAAACACAGAATACATTATAAATAATCTCTTCATGCAGACAGGGATATTCCCAAAGGTAAAAGGCACGGAGGTAAAATTGAGAAGTGTAAAGGGTCTTCTGAGTCCAGTTACCAATTCTGTCCCTCTTCAAAACTCTTACTTAAAGTCAAACCTCACTTAATAACTTTTATAGTATAAACAAAAGATAAATCATTTTACTTCTGTGCTTAACTATACATGAATTGTAAAATTATTTGATTAAAACCTGATACACAGTGTCTGAGTTGGACTCAAATGAACTGTCACAAAGCAAGTTATATCTTTTAAAACTTGAACAAATCAAACTTTTGACATTACTTATATTTTTCCTCAGAGAAAAATGCAACATTGAGCTTCAAACTAGTATTTCTAAGTGTGACAGCACCAATATATTATGTATGTATATATATTACACATAAATGTATTTTAATATAGCATATTAGATATATATCTGTCTTTAAAAAGTCAAGGTGTCCAAAAGCAAAGAAATGTTTTAAGATAAAGTTTTATGCTACTCAAATTTATGACCGTTTTAGTGAAGAAGAAAGAGAGAAATTTTAATGTAAGCACTGATAGTAAAAGTTAACTGCCATCTTAATGCGTAGGCATCAAGATTCCCCTGGCAGGAATCTCTTCAAAACACCTTTATTAAGCAGACGGGGGCACATGCTTTTTTGGGGGGAGATTGGGGTATCCTGTTACGGCTAAACTCTATTATTCCCTGATGAAGTATAGAAGGAAGAAATGTTCCAAGAGAGGGACGTGGATATGAATTGCCCCCTCCAGAGGAGCCAAACAAATTGTAAGAAGAGACTTCAAAAGCTAGAAGACCAGAGAGGCTCAAACCCTCACAGACCTGGGCTACTTGCCTTCACTGCTGCTCCTTCCACCCCCCCAATTTCCATTACAATGAGGTGGTTTAACTTGCGGGAATTAACACAAGGGTGCATTTTAGTTAATGCTTTGATCTACCGCCTTTTTTTCCCCCTGCCTCTAACTAGCTATAGCAGTATCACTTAATCCGGACCTCAGCCTTCCAAGTACAAAAGCATCTCCTCCCACCTACTGCTCACACGCTCCTGCATCAGAATAGAAGACTTACATAGAGGCTGCCAGACCTACGAAGAGCACTTTCCTCTCAACAGATGTCTTCCGGCTTTTTGGCGCACACACACTCAGACACACTTGCCTACCTTAATAAGGTGTGCAAACCCCCCTTCTGGTCCACAATGCTGATTTTAGCTCAGAACAGCCAGCAATGCCTCCGCACAAAGCTTTGCCATTGCTAGTGTGAAGAGAAAGAGCTGCTGGGATGCTGAATGGCACATCAGCCAACTTTGTGTGTAGCAAAGGCTCTAAAGAAATCCTGGGCTGAAGCTCTGCTGGATCATGGATTGGACTCAATTCCACTCCACACACAGCCTGCAATATCCAATAGAAACAGTTTCTGCAGGCACTTGGTGTATAGTTTTGCAAATGGAGGCAGACCCATATTTTCTTTTCTTTACATCACTGTGGCAAACTAAATATGTGATGCTCAACTGAAGATCATACATTAGAGACAACCAAGGACCATTTAAAAACTGGATTTCAAGCACTTAGAACTAAGTCAGGACTTGAGAACTATTTGTCCAAATAGCAAAGGCTGAAGTAATGATGGGATCAAATCAGAAGTTGCAAAGTTTCCACGAAAGGAAAAGTTATTTAAGTAAACATACTGATGATAAAGTATTTGTTAGTTTATTGAAATCAATTCCTGCTATTTTCTTTTTTCTTTAGTCATTCCTAACATGGTGGTAGTTCACTGCAGTGATCTTTTCCTCACTAAATGAATAACAGATTTTATTTTACCTCATCAATAACTATTTAGAGTCAGACTCACTAGAATGTATATCTATGTATTAAGCCCTGGAGCCAGTCATCGAAGCTGTGCACCAAACCACATGCTAGACTGAATAAAAATAACATTCTTCAAGAAAAATGTTGCTTCTGTTATGCCCTCTCCATGGTCCTAAATTTATAGGCACATTCTTTTCTATGCTACAGTCATAAAGGAAAATGTGAGCTTACAAGACAGTGGTGAGGTAATTTCTAAAGCCATAAGGAAAAGTTCCAGGATGCTGCTCACCACAGTTTCTTCTCACAGACATCCCCATTTGCCAGCAACCTCTGGCAAATGTCTGTAATAAGACACAGGTGTGTATAGATGACAACAGGAAAAGAACACACCTAAGTTAGCAGATGACATCCCCGATGCAGTTGGCTTTACTGTGTTGTTTATGAAAATAAATACAGATTATGATATTCTTGTTTCATTAATTAAGTACTTAAGCACACCTCCAAAGTCCCCCCACAATAAAATAGGGGGTTGATAACCTAAGAAGTTCTGAACTGTTTTTGAACCAAAACTGACTAGTCTATTTTTGATTGCTCACTACTCAATCTGGAAATGTCCTCTGAAGGAATCCTCATACCTATGCGTTCTGAGCACAGCAGTATGCATGCGTCAGAGAGATCTCACACTAGAGCCCCAGTGCATATCACTATACCTGTAATAACAATGCAATAAACATTTGATGGATAATCAGATAAATGGTAAGTAAAGGAGGGATTCACTGGGATTTATATCTTCAAGCCTGCTACTATAGGAATATGATTTTTACAAGAGTTGCTACTTGTGATGTCCAGCTTTTCAATCTTCTTTTCTCTCATAAAAATATGATCACCATTTGCCTTACAGATAGATTAAACTTGATAAAGCCTGCTATTTAAGGTGTCACTGCAGTGCCACCTTTGGACAAGTAAGTTATCTTGTTTGACAGATATGAAAATATTCTTCCCAAGTCACTAAATCAATATTGCACATCAGAGGAAATGATGTAAATTTGACCAGTTCCTAGCCAGCCCCTGAATGAATGTGGACTTCTCTTTTCTTGGTTAATTCGACAGTTTGAATAGCAGAGGCTATCAGAGAATCCTTAGCAGAATCCAAATTGAGCATCCTGAATTGAAAAAGAATCAAAGCACATCACCTAAACATTGCTCAGACCTGCCATTCATATTTTTATGCATCAGAAAACTTGAAAGAGAAAGACAAATTAGAATATAAATTAAACTGTACTTTCAAGAGTGGATGTAATAGCTTAGATATTTGCCATATTTATCCTTCTATTAACTGCATCTTCTCCTACTGTGAAAGAAGTAACTGAGTTGGGAATAATGGAGGCCAGAGACTCAAGTGTCCTGGCTCAGTTACCGACATACTTTTTGATCTCATTTAAGTCTTTTAAACTTTCTTTAAATGTCCACACATGGGAATGGAGTTAATAATATCTCAACAGGAAGTGTTCCTAAAAAATGCAATGTGAACAGAGATTCCTGATAGCTCAGCTATTAAAGGCTAACGCTCACAATTAAAATATCAAAAATATAATACAATACAAATCAAAGGGGTACATTTAAAAAAAATTCAGCATATGATACGCTAAGTCTAGGATGTACCTCAGCGTCTTCATTTGGAATAAGCACCCAAGTAATACTGATGCTGTTGCTCTGTAGGTTACAGTCATCAATGGAAATCATTGTTATTCTTCCAAGCCATAGTGAATTTTTCAGTTTTTCTTAAATCAACTCTTCTTATGATTTGCTCAACCAACAATTACTGGGCACCTATTCAAAATAGGAGCTGATAATAACAACATTTTGCAGATTGTGAAAACGTATTTGTCACCAGGTAAATACAGGTTCTATGTGAAAGTCACTGCCACCAAAACCAAAAGCTTGGGCACTAAGGATATCAGCTTACCATCTACACTGATGCAATTCACCACTTCTTTTTTATAAAGAACATAACTTGCTTATGCTGGAAACTCATGCAAGGAAAATAATCCACTTTTCAATACGCTAGCATCCTCTAGAGCTCTGTCAATTATTTAATTGAAAGGAACTTGATAGAATTAATATTCCCATCTTGAGAACTTTTGTAATCAAACATCTGCTTTTTATTCCACTAAAAGTAAATAATAATACCGTGATCATAATTCAATACTTTTTGTGCCCTCACACAAGAGACATGACTAAAACTAAACTTCAGAATTTCATGGAAATTCAAACTCACTCTTCCTCTTTTAAAACACCCAAAATATGGGTGCCCAAGGAACTTTCTGTATCATCATAAATAACAAATGAATCCTTTTCAACAGTTGTGTTGGTGATATTTTGGAAAGTGACTTTCCATATACAGATGAAACAGACGTGCATCAAAAATCATAAAGCATGGAGATGATCAGTGATTCGGTGAGATAGAATAAGGGACACTAGCCTCTTTATGAGCTATCAAAAATTAGTATACAACTGACGTGAAATTTGTGCACTTATTTTTCTGCAGACTTAGTTTCACAACTAAACCCTTAAACTTCTTTTATTTGCTAACACAAGTATGGTACCGACATCATTGGCAGCGTTCTTGACTCTGGTGAAGGATGTGATATATTTACTTTTGAATACTATGCTGAAAACATTTGAGAGTAATGTTAAGCAAGGCTAGGAGCCAGGAATGGTGAATCACACCTGAAACCAGCACCGAGGATGCAGACAGAGGAATCTCAGTGAGGTTCAGGTGAGCCTGGCCCTCATAAAGAGTTCCAGGCTACAACAAGAGACCCTATGTCAATAAAACAAACAAATGCGCACACAGACAAAATGACTAGGGGACAACAGAAAACCTTCTGATGATGTCTGACCCGAGCTAGAGTTTAAAGGGGTTCAAGAATTGAAGGAAACGAAACATATGATCACATGCAATATCATGAGTGTCCATGTTTTTTGTTAGTGTTTTTTGTTTGTTCGCCTGCTTTTTTGTATAAATTAAAGGGCTTATTTGGGTAAAACTGGTGAGAAACTTGGAAATCACCCACAAAATAACAATCTGTCATATCGGCTTAAATAGCATGTGTGACTGCTACTGAAAATGTGGCCCACTGACAAGCATTATTTCTATAACTCTGAGCTTTTCTTTAAGAATGCCAATCTCTGATCATACTCCATATAAGCTAAATGAGGGTTGTATAACTAACGGGAGGCTTCTCCATACCAGTGACTGAGAAGCACAGCCACAAATGGTATCTTGGAGGCCATGGTAGTCTCTTGAAGGATTTAAAGAAGGAAGTGACATTATTAAATTTGTATTTCAGAAAAAAAAAGTGATATTAGGCCCATTCATTTCCTCAAGGCATTGACCTAGGGACTGGGAATTTAGCTCTACATAGTGTGGATTCTATGAATATTCTTATTCAGTATTCATTCAACAAACATTAATTGTGTGCCAGGTTTCATTTGATTTCTACAAAAGCTTAAATTAGACACTATCGTACACTATCAACTGTGTTTTTTAATATAGCCCAGTTTTGCTGGCCAGCACAGATAGCAGTTGAGAATTTCCTAACATTCTATACTCTAATTGTTGGCTCTAATCTAAAACAGTTTTGTTGGTGCAGTCTGACAATGTTTTTATTTCACCGTTTCTACTCTATGGCAACTTAACCCAAATTGAAGCTGTAGTAAAATATCCCAAGATTCTAAGTATGCAGAACATGGCTCTCTTTTTAATAATTGTGAATGTCTTATCTGAACGTGCATGGATTTGCTGTAGTGAGCTATTTAAAGCTAGCTAGTCTATTTCATGAATATTTTGTCCTTGCTTCCCATATGAAAAGATAGTGAACAGAAGTAGACTGGGGGCTCTCAGACTGAAGTTAGCCATTCCTGGTTTATCTGCCTCGCTGTGATCTTCCAATTCAGAATCATTGTGAAGTAAACTAATTACTGGGGCTAAATATAAATGCAGCAAGTTCCTCACTTACTTCTGTTTTGGTTGTGAAAGTCTCATACTTCCTACTCCTGACTACAGTTCAGGAGTCTCCCAAATTTCAGTGGTACTTCTAAATACTATTTCATGCATTCTTATACTCTCAAATCGCTTGAAAGGAGGCTGTGTTGGAAGTGACGATGAGTGAAATAAGTTAGGAGACAGGCAAGCTTTGCACTAGAGAGTGACTAGGACATTGCAATCCGACTCTATCTTTATTTGTAACTTCTTCCAGAATAGACCTTGTTATGAATTTTCAGCTTAGTCAATTTAGATGATAAAGTGCTACTAGTTGGAAAACTCTAACTTTGAATGAAACTCAACTTTATTATTTTTCTCATGCTGTGACAAAATATGTGACAAGGAGTGTTTAAAGAGGAATTTATTCCGAGACACAGCTTGAGGGGATATATTCCTTCACAGTGGAGAAGCCATGAAGAAGATTCTGAAGGCCAGCTGATCACATCGCATCCACCAACAGAAAGTGTATAAAATAGCCAGGTCCTCTCCTGGTAACCCACCTTCTATATCAAGGCTCTGCCCTCTGAAGATTCCACAACTTTACCAAACAGTGTCTCTTATTCTGGGGACCAAGTGCTCATACAAATGAACTGATAAAGGACATTTCATATTCTAATTATAATACAGCCCAATGTTAAAATAGAGCCTTCCATAAACAGCAGCTGTGGACCTTTTATAGGACTTCAGGTTTCTACTATTTTATATGTGTGTGTGTGTGTGTGTGTGTGTGTGTTTATATATGAGAATAAAATATTGTAGTTATTTGGAAAATTATGTATAATAAAGTATATATAGCTTTTTGGCACTTATTACCTTCTCAATAAATATCAGATTCTTTTTCTCCAGTCATTCCATTGTCATTGAAAACTTCTGAAATGTAAAAATTTAGCTACATAAAATGGCTGCTTATACATCTGAGCAGATGAGTTAGTTGAATTACAAGATGAATTATAAAGAATATTCTGGAATGAATAAGGTGTGCATTATATTATTTGCAACAAAAGACTTTCCCAGATAAAGCTAGAAAAGACTAACATCCAAGAAGACACTGACATTAATTCTCAGTACCCAATAGGCATATAAAAATACTGAGAACAAGTGGAGTGAAATAACTTACTTAGGGTCTAGGTTTAGATGGTAACAAAATAAGGGTTGAAGCCTAGTGAATTTGAAGCTTCAAGAAGGTAGAAAAGTTGAGAGAGAGAGAGAGAGAGAGAGAGAGAGAGAGAGAGAGAGAGAGAGAGAGAGAGAGAGAGAGAGTGGGCAAGGAAAGAAAGGAGATGATGGGCACCTGTGATCCAGAGTTAACTTGTTTTGGTCCTCACTGCATGTGTCCTCTCCTCAACAAGTTATATTTTTCAGGTCAATTGGAGACAATCTTCAGCCTCTCCTGTGGAAATTCTATAGAACTGCATAAAGCACCAAAGGACAATAACAAGCAAGGACAAGTGAGGAGAGGACATCTTTAGGTTCTTCATGTGTCAAAGACAATTGAGCAATTTTAGAGATGCACACACACAAAGCAAATCCCAGTGAAAGCCCTCCTTTGAACTACCATGCCAAAGAAACCAAAAGAAAATGCAAAATGTTAGGAACTGACACTATCCTGAAGACCCTGCCTAAGCAGCCATCCACTCTAAAGTGCATAACTTAAATGTCTTCATATAACTTAATCTCCAATGTTGAGCTTAAGCCCATAAATAACCTCACAGATTCCATTTCTGCATCCAATTTTACTTTTTATGACTTCATTAGGATCTCTTAAAATCTTTTAAACCTACCCAAATTCTAAAACCAAATAAACATTTGTCTCTAGCATTGAACCTAAGTTTTCTATCATTTACTATAGTCTCGTTAACCGCTTTACCTTGGAATTGTCCTAGATTTCATTCTTCCCTTCATAACTCATACTGTATTCTTCAGCGAACTAGTACTGCTACCTTCCAAATATTCTTCAAACCCTTCTCTTTTGCCCTTGCTTACACTGCAATCATTCTTGTTCCAAACTGCCTTCAGTATTTCCCTTGACCTCTTGCAAAAAAAACAAAAAACAAAACAAAAAAAAAAAAAACAAAAAAAAAACCTTCTTCCTAATTAATGACTCTGTAGTCTTTCCTACTGCAAAGGGGCTGCTCTCTAGGAGCCTAAAGAAATACATCAAATTTTCCCCACGCAAACAATGAGTCCAGGTTTCCAAATCTTTAGAAGAAAGAAAATTAAAGTAAAAGTGGATGACTCATCGTCAGGGGGTGAGGAAGTTAATGATTTGAATGTATTTAACTAAAAGGGACTAGCTTTGAGGTGCTTCCATTATAACGATGCAACTATTTTATTTTGGTTCTGTCTGAGGGTTGAATGCATGTCCTTATGGTTTCTAGGCAAGTGCTCTATCAGCGAGCTACATCCTTAGGCCCCAAATGAGCTCCTTTATATAAAATAGTTCACTTTTAATTAAAATTTTCTATTTCAAGTTAAGTGTATGAATGTTTTACTTGCATGTATGTTTTATGCCCCATATGCATGTCTAGTGCCTGTGAGGGGAAAAAAAAATAAAAGGACATTGAATCTCCTGGAACTTAAGCACTATGCTTGTGCCAGGAACTGAACCGAGGTCCTCTTAACCATTGAACCATTATTAAAGGCAACATGTACTATAATTGCTACTGCTGTGTATGTGTTAATACCTGGCACACAGCATGCACTTCAGAAACACTTGATGGATGGACAAATGAGTGCACAAGTAAGTTTAAGTACCAGAAATTATAATCATGTATAGTGGATTAATTACAAATGCTCAGTTTGGCCAAACTGAATAAATTCCTTGTTACTCTTTAAAACTAAATTGGCAAAAAAATTATTCCAATGGCTTCATGATAAAATAAAATACACTATTTGCAATTTTATTTCATTTTACAATGCACATGCATGTTATCATGTAGTACCGTAATAGAAGAGCACAAACAGACACTGAAAGAGAGAGCAAAAGAGGGAAAGAGAGGGAAAGAGAGAGAGAGAGAGAGAGAACTTCCATGGAGAAGAATCAATAAAAGCAGTGCCAAGATTACAAATTATTTTCTGAACACTTGAAAGGCACCTGTTTAATTATCTGCTAGATTGTGTCTATCCTTTCCAATTCAGATCCTTTTGCCTCTGCCTGTGCAGTCAGGCATACTCAACCCTGAAATCAAGCTTGTTCTTGAACAGAAGAATTCAGCGGGGCTACATTTCATAGCTTGGTCTGAAAATTGTGTTTCATGTATAAATAAGCAGAAATATCACATAAGATACTGTGGTCTGATCCTGCATGCTCGGAGTAAGAGGTCAAGTGCTTAGATTTACAGAAGCTTTTACAGTGTGTTGTGTGAAAAAGTTAATACTATGCGTGGATGGCAATGTGAGCTTTGAAGGCAGGTTCCTTGAAGTCAGGATCGTTTTGTCGTTAAACTCTCACTCTGTCACTTGCTAAACTTTCTGATCTTGGTCTTGTATCTCAATGTGTCAAAGCTGTACTTTCTTCAGGTGTAATTTGGAAACAATAACAGAGACAACTACAAGGATTATTTTGAGTAGTAAAAGAAATGTGCATTCAGCACAGAGATAGACTTATGTAACGTTACATGGTATTGACTCTACTGTTCAGTTAAGTTAGAGAGAATCATAATGTTTTGTACCTTAAAGCAGTCAAAGAATCAAACTCAGTCCCTTTTACATTGTAGTGCCCAATATATGTCCAAAAAATCAATACTCCATGTGTATAATGATTTATAAATTTGAGAGTAGTAAATTTTAGGGTCAAATAATAGTGTCTATAATATTTGAGACATTACAATTTAAAACATTTATCTTTTTTCTTCCAATTGCTTCTACTCACAGAATTTCTGTGAAGCTCTTTCCTATTTATTCTCATGGGAGGCATACTGGGGAATGTTACAAATACTATTTAACTTGATCTTTTTCCTTTTTGGTTGGAATTTGAGGCTTCAGCATCTTGTAGAATGTATTTCAGCAAAGGGAAATATTTAGTGATAGAAGATAACCATGGAATTTTGTACGCAGCATCTTTTACGTTAGTGGGTAGGATTTTATGAATTGGTTGAATTATTTCACTGATTTTTTTTTTTTTTACAGACAATAGATTCTGATGGCAGTTTCCCCTCCCATCTCCTCACCCACCTAGTTCCAGGATTTTTCTTTTCTCTCTCTTTAAAAAGGAAAAAAAAAACAGAATTTTTTAAAAGACAGAAAATTCTAGCGGGCACACACACAGTACAACACAAAAGCAGAAACCATAATATACAAGCAAAAATCAGTAGAAAGATAGTTGAAATTCATTCCTCCTCTGCATATACTGTTGTTCCAGTAAACTACAAAACTGGGAGCTTGCTTTAATTTTACTATAAATGTCTCTGAAATCATGGAGATAACTTTAAAAGAACAGAAATCTGGTAATGGTGGGGCATTGCAGAAATCTCAATACTGTGGTTGAAGTGGTTGAAGCTGGTGAATCAACTGTAAGGTCAATCCTGCCTGAAGTACACAAGACTGCTCCAAAAGATTTTTTAAAACAAAACACAAGGCAAAAAAGAAAGAGAGAGGGAGGGAGGGAGGGAAGGAGGGAGGGAGGGAGGGGGGAGGGAGAGGGGAGGGAGGGAGAGAGGGAAAAAGGGATGAGGTAAGGGAGGAAATAAACAGTTGGATTATATAATAAACTCTAGTTTAATATTTAACCTTAATTTTCCTTGCTGGGTCCAAGCAAATTACTTTATTGCCTTTGATGGCTTCTGCAAATAATTGGTCTCTCTCCTTCTTTATTGCCTCCTTGACCTATTAAGTTTTCACTTGATGTTTTCTCATGCATGAATATGCCAGGAACATTTACCCAGGTCTAATAAATAACATTCTAAAATAATACACATAAACTCTATAATATATGCTTCAATCCTTGCCAATTTTCCTAAAGATATACTTTCTCTATCTGTGTTAGTCCACTTTTCTTTTCTTTCTATTTTCTACTTTATGCTGATTGATTGATCTTTTCTTGAAACTCTTGGATGGGCTTCCTCTTTATTACCCCCCATCTATGACATCCTCGGGTTCACATATAGATAATGAAGTAGATTTATAGCTTAGAAACATCAGATTCTGATGAATAAATATAAAACAAAACACTGAACTGAGAAACACAGGATATCTCTATATTGAAGCAGGGAAGCTCATGAGTTAGTCAAGGCTTGGAAGGTGACATAGATGTGTCATAAGCAGAGACCCATTACAGCTAATGATTTTTATTCCTGTTTAGAAAATTACTCTTGGACAAGGGCAGTTAAATGTTCTACATAAGCTTATATTATACATATTGTTTATCATCACACATAATTTATCTTATAGATTTGTCCCTAAGTATCTTGAGGACCCAAGCTCTCATTGTCTTTCAACAAACAGTTTTTATTCAATACAAAGAAAGGTACTAAAGAATTTAAAAAATACTTTCACATAATTTACATCAGTTGTATCTTCCTTCATTCTTTAAACTTTAAGAGTGTGTGGCTCCTGGGGTATGTTAGGCTAGTTGAATTTTTGTGTCTGTTTCATTTATCTACTGCATTATATTTAAATCCTCATTAAAATTCTAGAATTCCCAGATAATTTAGGTATCAACGTTAATTTGTAACAAAGAAATGACTGGAATGGGATGAGGAAAATAAGAACTTGTTCTATTTAACCTTTTAAATGTGATTATTCTCTCTAAAACATTCTTAGTTTCATCATTGACTTGTGTTTGCAGATGCAGTTGTGAAAACCCATGGAATGACTCACATAGCTTCGAATTCTTAGCCCCAGAATCACAAAACATATTCAGTCTTTCTGGCACTCTTTGCTTAAATCACACACATATACTAGTTCATTAAAATAATGATTCAGAACTCTTTCTTCCTCTCTCAACAGCCATTAATCTGTAGCTCTTTACCTAGGGGTATGATCATATGAAAATTCCCATTTGTGAATTGATGGGTGAACTGGCGTTATCATTATGTTGGTGTTAGTCAGGGAACCAAACTGTTGAGAGTTCAGGGGAGAAATATCCTGGATGGGTATAAATGGGACAAAATCTATGAAGCAATATTTTTGTACTCTAGCCCTTTCTGTTTTTCTTCCCTGTCTTTCATAATTTTTCTCTAAGCCTTGGGTTTGGAGGCTGCAGTGCAACTGTATCAGGTGGAATTGGGCACATCATGTACATATGAGCAAAGGTAAATTAGTGCTCTAGGTTATACATACATATGTGTGTGTTCATGTAAAATTATAATTAAAAATAGATCACCAGTTGGGGACAGGGGCGAGATGTTGGATAGGAATGATATAATGTCATAAATAATAAAACTATTGATAAAAGAATGGAAAGTATAAATTAATAGCAGGAGATGTGCATGCATCCCAAAATAAGATGTTGATTACACAATAGACTATTGAAAATATGATAGTGTAGTACTATTTCAGGTTTTAGTGGTAATAGAAAGAAAAGTTTTAACAGCAATAATAAATACAGCCAAAAAATAATAATAAATGCAGCCACCATATAGTACCATCTATTCACAACCCCATGCCATATGTCCCTTCTCTATAATTGCCATGGAAGACAAACTTCCATCCCTTCAGTATCTTAACTAATTTCGGTGTGGAGAAAGGATGGGTGACATCTCCAATGATAACAAAAGTGAAAGTGCTCTAATATCCATTCTTTCCATTAGAATTTGTATATTTTGTGCTTAACATAAAGATAATGACAACAAAGGGAATAACTATCATAAAATTTTATAAAGAAAATATAAAGGAAAAATTCTCAAGCAAATTAATTTCAGTATGTATAATGATAAATTCCAATGTATATTTAAGATATTTAAGAAAGTATGTACCTTCTATTTTCTACAACTGAGAAATCATATGTCATGCCATGCCAAGTAACCTCTTTGTCATACTCCTGTGATATCTGTTACTTCTTATATAATTCCTTATTTCAAAAAGAACTGGTGTGGTGGCATATGCATGCTTTTAATCATAGCACTCAGGAGGAACAGGCAGTTCTTGAGTTCAAGGCTAGCCTAGTCTACAGAGCTAATTGCAAGGTAGCCAGAGCTACACACAGAAACCCTATCATAAAAAACAGAAACAAAAAATGGAGGAGGAGATGTAGGAAAAGAAGGAGGAGGAAGAAGGAAAAACCATGGAACTGTGATAGTACTCTGGTTGCTGAAACAATGTTAGAAATTTTTTTTTTCTTTACTAGTTCCTATGCTGGTAACATTGAGTCTCAGACGTATTTCTTATGTCCTTAGCAAAGTTACATTTCTACAATCTCATTCTAGTTTGATTCCTATTGGGGACAGTAGTGCTCCTCCTTACTTTGGATGATACCTTCACACTTCTCCCTTGGCTCCCATTCCCAATTAGCAGCACCAATCGTTGATCTAGCAGTGACATAGTTTGTCTGATTCTTTAGCCCTCATAGTGTCCCTTTCCCCTTTTGTTCATAAAACCTGAGAGATGATAGCAGGCTCTTTCCATTGCTGTTACCTACGGATCTGCCTTTTTATCGTTTGTTTGACATTATGACAACTTCAATCGTCTTATAATTAATTCTGAATATTAATTTCTTCCTATCAGAACAGGATCATTCTTTGCTATGAGATCCTTTTTATTCCTGTTGACTGTTTAGTACTATCTGTGTAAATACCCAGTAAATGTCAGTGAAATCTGAAATTTAACAACCAAAAATGTCGCCAGATATTGACAGTTGTTCAGTATTAAGAATTGCCTCTAGGAGAGAACCACTACATAAAATGTATAAAACACTGTATTTACCTGACAGAATACTATTCATTCAAACTATATTTACCCCATCATATATGAAAATACAGTGGGAATACATTCTTTTTGTATAAGAGTTATGATGTCTGTAACCAGAAAATAACAGATAGGTAAATTAACTAACAAATGCAGATTTTGCCAGTGGGGCAGGGAGCAGGAAGAATGGGGCAGAGGTAGAGGGAGAGTGCAGGGAGATACAGCACAAATTTGGGACATTTGGGGGATGATGTGGCAACCTAGTAACGTGGAAACTTCCTGAATCTATATGCTTAATCCTAGTGAGGACTACTGGTAACGGAGGATACAGAACCTGTGCTGACCTGACCACCTTCTGTAGCCAGGCAAAGCTTCCAGTGGTGGGAGTAGTTTTCATTCAGTTAAACTGTTGGCCAAGAAGGTACCCGGCAGATGGGTAAACAGCCCAGGCTGATGCTAGGACAGAAGGTCACTCCCTGAAAACTGACATCCACAGAGCCCACTGAAATGTACCGAGATCACGCTGGTACCTGCATGGAGCCTTTACCCCTCCTGATGTTCTAGTTTCCGGCATTGAAAGATCCTCTTCAGGCTGCAGAAAGTAAGACCTGGACACCAACACGACCCTAGACCTACAATCTTTCCTGCCTGCAAGATGTGGAGTACTTGTTGAAGTGGCCAAACAATATCTGCTTTAACTTCAGGCCTACACTACAAGAAGAAACCCATGCCTCACTGTCTGGATGACCAAAGACATAGGGGTAGAACCAAACATGACTGGCAAAAAAAAATGGCATGACTCCTAATGATATTCTGATATCCTCATAGATTGGTGCCTTTTCCACTTGTCATCACAGAGGCTTCCTCTGGCATGAGATGGGAGCAGGTACAGGGACCCAAAGTCAGATCCTATGTGGAAACGGAGTCTCAACTGGAGGTCTCCATTGGGTCCCATCCCTTGCTGGGAACCCAGTTGAAGAGAGGGAGGAAATATTATAGGAGTGAAATGGGGATGGAAGGAACAAGAAGAACATGGCCCAATTAATCAAAGAAGCAGGGCTCATAGGGGCTCACAGAGACTGAAGAAGGAAACATGGGGCCTGCAAGGGTGTGTACCAGGTCCTCTGTGTGTGTCTACCGCTGTTAGCAAGCATGGTGTTTTTGTGGGTCTCCTAACAATAGGAAGTGGAGTATCTCTGACTCTTTTGTGTGTTTTTTTAATTGATTTTTATTGAGCTCTACATTTTTCTCTGCTCCCCTTTTGTCTTTTCTTCTATTGAGTTATCTTGTTTAGCCTTGATATGATGGCTTTTGCCTTGTCTTATTATATCTTCTTTTGTAGTGTTTGGTTGTTGTTTCTTGGAGGCCTGCTGTATTCTCAGGAGAAACAGAGTGGGCGTTGATCTGAGGGAGAGGGGAGGTACGGAGAATCTGGGAGGAGTGGGGAGAAGGGAAACATTTTTAAAAATTAAAAATTAATTTAAAATAAAAATTAAAAAGAATTATATGAAAAATGTTGCATAATACTTGAATCCATCTGTAGGAATTTTTTAGTATCTAGTATAGCCCAGCTAAATATTAATATGTTATTATTTGTTTAACAATAATAGGACCATTGGGATGTGGTGGTGCATGCCTTTAATACCAGCACTTGTGAGGCAGAGACAGGTACTCTGTGAGTTCAAGGCCTGCCTGGTGTACAGAGCATGGTTTCAGAATAGGCTCCAAAGCCACAGAGATATCCTCTCCGAAAAATAAAGAATCATAGGGCCCTAGAATTACTTCATTTCTTTAGAGGAATTGCAAATAATTCATTAAAATTAGGCATTGCTTCTCACTGCGCAGAGATGGCATATGCTACCTTTAGTCCCAGCACTTGGGAGGCAGAAGAAGACAGATCATTGTGAGCCTGCTCTACACAAGTTCCAGGACAGACTCCATAGCTACAAAGAGAAACCCTGTGTCAGAAAACTGAAAAAAAAATGGCATATCTTAATTTAACTGACCTAAGAAACACAATAACATGCAAAATTATACTGGTTACTTTTTCCTCACCTCAAGCTATGGAAAAAATAGATTTTCCATAACACTAATGTTTTCTCAGAAAGAGTTAAAAGTGCCATAGCCCTCAGTTGGTGCATATGAACTAAACTTCCAGCTTTTTAACTTTTCTGTTTCTTATTTTTAATTAACTGCGTTCTTACCTGATTTTAATAATGAAAATAAGATATGATTAGGTCACATAACTTTCACTATTTGCTATCATTATAACAACAAACTTTAGTAAAGTCACATTAAAATTCTGTGTACTTTCTTGTAGCTGTGGGAAAGTAATGTCTAATTTTATCTTAGTGATAAAAGAGAAAGGAAATATGTAGAGATAGAATATCTAATAGGTGTTACAATCTTAATTTGCATAGATAAGCATGTGAGCAGGCATTTTGTATTAACATATATATTTAAATTTGTCCTTAAGACAATTATCATGTTTAATGTAATAGTTCATAGTAATTATTGGCCTGACATAATTTAAAACAGTGGTTTTTAATCTTCCTAATGCTGTGACCCTTTAATAAATTTCCTCATGGTGTCCTGACACTAAAAAATTACTTTGTTGCTACTTCACAGCTGCAATTTTGTTATTGTTTTTGTTCTGAACTATAATATAAATATCTGGCATGCAATCCCCAGAGTGTCTTGATTCACAGGTCTACAATAACCTAAAACAAGAGACTCTAGACATGCCTGTGAGAGATTGAGATTAGATTCGTTGAGGCTGAAATATTCACGTGAGTTGTAGGTGGCACCATGGCCTGGGGTTATGGACTGAAGACAAAGTGCAGATTGAGCTGAGTGCTTGAATGCATTGTTGTAGTGCAATAAGATTAGCTGCCTCAAGTTCATGCTCCCATGATGGACTACACTCTTTCTGTCCTTATGCTGCCCTTGTCAGGCATTTTGTCTCAGCAAACCAACAGGTAATTAACACATTTAATAGTTCATTTTTTATCATTCATATGTCAGGCAAACATGTACTACAATTTAAGTGTAATCTTCATCTAATCAAGGTGTAATGTCTATTTGTCAAAGGATAATATTCACCTTGCAAATGTTTCTCTACCAAATTGATAGGTCCTAATTAAAGTAAATCAATTTTCCTTTAATGCAAACAAATATTTTCCTAAGATATAAAAGAACTTAATAAATTCAACATTTTAATAACTCATATGAGAAGTACAGTTGTTATTAGTAATATAAAAGGAGACAATGAAAGTGTAAAAGATTAGCATTAATATCAACCTTAATTGGGGAAATTCCCAAGTATATTAGTGACAGTTCTTCTATGGTTTAAGAAATGAGACACAGTTAAACAAAAGGTCTAAATTTGTAATAGTTCTTGGTAAATTGTTTGTCCTAAAATAATAATTTTCCTTTTAAAAACCACAGCGAAACCCTGTCTCGAAAAACCAAAAAAAAAAAAATCTGGTATCACTTTTTACAAAGACAAAAACAGGAAATAAAAGGAGATCATGGATTATATGGAAGTCCTCATTTAAATTTTATAAGTCATTTGCTTTTGAATATTTATCATTCATGTCATATATAAATTTAATTTATATAGAGGAAGGTAATGAAAATTACAGTTTATTAACCATATTGATTTCAAAAATGCCACAAAAATCTTACTTTGGCACTCTCTTTTCTCTAGCTACATAAACTTGATGATTTTTCAAACCTAAGTTAATTATTAGCCATCTTAAGGATTTCCTAAGCCTCATAGCCAGAATTGGATGTGTCACCTATATCCCAGCTTCAATCTCTGTTACATGATTTTTTTTTTCATTTTAGAAATACAGCCTTGACAGTTTCCTGTATATTTCACTCAGGCAGAGACCCTGTGTTATCTGATTTTATAATCATGGGGGATAATTGCATCCAATTTTGCTTATGTATATACTGGTCATTCACAATGTATTTATGAAATTGAATTGAACTACATATTCTAATGAATCTGCATTAGAACATCCATTAACACTTGAATCCTTTATCTAATAATAGCAAAACTGTGGATCAAAGATAATCATATGGTATGTGTGTGATAGTTTGAATGTCATTGACCCTCTTAAGCTCATAAGAGTGGCATTATAAGGACTTGTGGGTTTTTTGGAGTGGGTATGACCTTGTTGGAGGAAGTGTCATTGTGGGAGTAGACTTTTAATAAACATTTCCTACGTTCAAAATACCTCTTAATGTCCCAGTTGACTTCCTGTTGCCTGCAAAATGCAGGATTCTCAGCTACTATTGCAGCAGCACGTCTGCCTGCTTGCCATCATGCTCCTGCCAAGAAGATAATGGACTAAACCTCTAAAACTATAACCAAGGCACTCCAATTAAATGCTTTCACTCAGAAGAGTTGCTATGAGCTGGCTGGTGTTGGCACTCGTCTTTAATCCCAGCACTCAAGAGACACTCAGGTGGAACTCTGTGAGTTCGAGGGCAGCCTGGTCTACAGAGCTAGTTCCAGGACAGCTAAGGTTGTTACACAGTGAAACCCTCTCTCAAAACAAGCCACAACAACAACAAAATGACTTGCTAAGGTCATGGTGTTTCTTGACAGCAAAGAAAAAAAAAAAAACCTCTAACTAAGATAATGTGGATTATGCCAATACCTTATGGTTTAGAGTTACCCAAATCATTTAAATAGTTTTATAGTTTCATAATTTGTTAAAGGCTTATAGCTCTCCAAGAATATATTTTTTTAGTTTTGACTGAATTTCACTTTTTAGATCAGAGTCCTTACAGTGACAGTTATGTTGATTTTCTCTGTTATGTGTCTATGTGTGTAATATATACTAAACATATATATATATATATATATATATTCTGTGTGTATATATGTGTATATAATATAGAGGGGGAGGAGGAACAGAGACTGAAAGAGGTATAATTTTATGTTTTCAACAACACATGGCTTTTTAGAGTATATTATTTTTGTGACTTGTCATGATAAAGACATCAGGAAAAATTATTCATGCACATAGTAGCATCCTAAGTGAAACAAATCTTACCTGCACATGAAATTAAGTCATATAAGTGCCTTCAATAAAGGAACAGTTTAAGAGAAGGTATTTTTAATGCTACATATTTTGGTATTTCATGAGAAATCATTTTACACAGTGAATTAATCAATAAACATATTTCAGTTTTAAGGATATTTGATTTCTAACATCAACTCAAAATGCAATGTTTGTATGCTTGCTTCAGTACGCTACCATTTTTATTGAAAGACTGAGAATTTACATTCTTCCCCTGCATTTACTAAAGATCACTCAACCTGAATCTTGACCATTCTGCTATACTTTTGTATGGAGTCCCATAAGATGCTATGTAGGAATAAGATAAATAAATGATACAGAATTGTTTATACTCACACATTCAAGTTGAACATACATAAAACAGATCACATATATGTAAATAAGTTCACTGCCAGCTTTAATAGGAAAGCAGAAATAAGAAGTGAGTCTTTATTAGCAGAAGAGATCAAGGTACAAATTAGAAAACTAGTGAGTTGATTAACCACCACTGAAGTCAGAAACAAAAGACCACCTCACAGAGATGTGATTATTCTGAAAGAAAGGATATTGCAAATCCATGTCCTTTATTTCTGTGAAAGTAAGGTTGCCTGAGACTAAGTAAATATGACCTATATAATTTCATTATGTTTCCCATTGGTAGAGTTACAATTATTGGCACTTACAATTAATTGCACTTCTATTTTATCGCTTTTAATAAGAGAACAAAGAAGGGAGAATGGAAAGAGGGGAAAGAAAAGAGAGAAGTTACATCTTACAGTTATTTAATATTATATAGCTCCTCTTTATAAGGTTCCCCTAAAAGTTGAATCCTCACTGAAATTATATTAGATCTAAGTCAGAGATCTATGAACTATGCCCACAAAGATGTTAGATCCCCATGTACATTTTAATCAAATTGTATTAATTCATAGCCACACATCTCCCATTATGTGTTTTCTATGACTGCTTCTTTACTGTAACTGAAGAGCTGAGTATCTGAATATAACCGAGCAGCTGATTATGAGGATATATACCACACTACCTAAAACATACACTATCATTGTGTTTGGGTAGATGATCAGTCAGTCTGTAAAGGGCTTGCCTACAAGCAGAACACAAGTTTGATACTCAGAATCCAATTAAAATCCTGGTTTAGCTAAAACAACAATAAAATGTTAGGAATGATGGAACATGCCTGTAAACTCGGTGTGTTTGAAGGCCTTGAGGCTGGTCAGAATTTGCAGTGTGTTCCAGCCTGGCAGCTTTTTCAAAATAACAACAATAGCAATAATATAGAGACTCCCTTCCTCCCTCCCCAGTGAAATGTCCTGCTCTCTCCCTGCCCTAATCTGGAGAATGTCCATGGACCAGGAGGACTGACCTCATGTGAAAGCTGTCTCTGAGCCAGATGCCTGGTTTCTCTTTAGCTTAACCCTTGACTCAAATTCTTGCTGAGGATTTGTGCTGGAAGATGTGCTATAGGACCCTACTGCCACAGAGAAAGCCTTGTCATAGGAGCATGCCATTTAATGCAAATTAGGGCTTGTGCCCAGGCTTCCAATGCTACATAGTCCTTATACTTTGGAGTACACTTAGTTGATTGACCAAAGTCTGTCTCCCGCAGGGCCGCCTTATGAAACTTGTTACCCGCTTTTGCTCCCTACACCCTCATGGGCAAATGCAGGCGGTGATATCCAGGAAGCAGAGCCACACAGCAGAGCCACAGCAGTGTGCAGGTGCATTTATTTGGAAGTTAGGCCTCCTAGGGGTTCAGATGAGGCATTAAGTATGGATATTAAGGAGGAAACTATTTTTTCCTCCCATCAACGGGTTCCTAGTCTTGTTATTCTGGCAACATAGAAATAAAACATTTACTATTCAAGGAAAGAACTATTTGATTTAAAGGCTAAGTATTACTATAACATCTTATAAATAAGATTAATAATATCAATGGATCAGGGATGTGGAGTCAGGGAAGAATGATTGTAGGTGACATGTTAGCTAAGTATAATAAAGGAGGCAAGTGATAGATGTATTGGGCAAGAACTTGTTACATAGATTTTATGTCATAAGTCACTTAAAGAATTAGGGAAACACATGTATCCCACGATGGTCAGCTTTTCCTCTGACATCCTTATTCACTTTCACTGACTATTCAAATATCTATAATTTTTACATATATCTCAAAATCAACTTAGGAAAAGTGTCCAATGCCTTTCTTTGCAAATGTTTTCTACTCCACTTACAATTATTTTTTATTAGATTATACACTAAATAATTATTGAATATTTATTAGTCTCTTAAATCAATAAAGGACAGTGTTATTTCCCTTTGAAAATGACTGAGAAACTGAGAAAAGGTGACTGTTTTCTCAGATACTATCCTACATTTATTCTTCTTAGTACTGATTCCTATCAATTCACCCTCCTACGTTTGTCTAGATTTCTCCACTTCTTGCATTTTTACTGCCACTGTTTTAGGTAAGACAACCTTGCTAAAATGATAGTCACTTAGTCTGTTTCGCCCTTCAGAATTGCTTTTGACTGAACCATTCTGTGTATTTCATCAGGAGAACTACCTTTAATCTACAGCTGTTTGAATGTCCCTTCTTATCCTCCAGTCCCCCCAATGCATTCTTAATATTTTTCTCAGAAAACAAACAAAAAATTACAAACAAAACCCCAAACTTTTGAGATGATACGCAAAACACCAAAAGAATCTTCAAGATCTATAATTCGTCTTCTCTTCAGCTTTCTTTCTAATTTCCTTCATTCCAAACATATTTTGCGTTTCCATCCTTCCAACCATTTAATGTATGAACTCTTACTACTAGGATCCTCATTGGCATGGGTTATTCTTTTCTGGTGACCCAGTGTTTCATGTATCTGGTTATTTAACATCCACTACCCTTGGTTAAAATCCAGTTGTTCACACCCATTTTTCTTAGACTCGGATATGCATCAGACTTTTAACTAAACTCAAGTTGTTCTGACCTTTTATTTCTCCCTCTCTTACCCTTTCTCCTTTAACTGCTTCTCCCTTTCCTTCTCTTCATTTCTACCGCTCTCTCACCATGTGAGATCCATCATGGATGATTATTTGGAAAATTTCTAACATTAGAACTGTGATTATTTTCATATTTATTCATATCATCTTGCAATAAGTTATAAGTAATATTAACATGGAGGGTGATTGTTACCTGTTTTTAAGGTCAATAGTTATGAAATAAAATGACATGAAGTAAAACAACAGAATGAACGGTGAGTACATAAATGTTGGTGAAAGATACGCAATAAATAATTTGAGAAACATTTTGAAGGTTGTACTAATAAGACATGCTTAAAATTTAAGGAAGAAAGAAAAATATGGCTGTGCTTTTTCTCCATTGACAGAGAAAACAAGAGCTAATATCAGAAACATAAGAAGTAGAATGACTTTGAGGACATTAGAGAAGACTGAGACATTTTGGATTAACTAAGCATTTAAGACCTCCAAATTAAAATACACAGTATTGCCACAGATGTGAGTCTCACTGCATTCTCTAAACAAAACTTGTCAAGATCATTTTTTTACAAATAAGTTTAATAGATATAATAACAGTAAATATAATGACAGCATCAGACTTCTTTATTCTTTTTGGAGCATGGGTATTGTGCTGGGAATTGCCTCCACAGGCATACTATTCCCTACATGGTATAGTCCATGACCTGTAGATCTATTTAATGAAGGGTGGGCATTTTGTGTGTTAAGGGGATTCATGACCAAGGAATGTGACTAACTAATAAGTGAAGAGTTTTTAATTTGGAGATATGGAACCCTTTGGATACATGCCCAACAGTGGTTTAGTGGGACGATATGGGCAATCTATTTCAGGTTTATAAGGAGCCTCCACGCTGATTTTGGTAGAGCTGCACCTTTAAGCAGTTGCATTATACTTTATCTCCCTCCTCCCCGTTAGTGTTTTCCACCGTTTGATCCCTGAGACACAAATCGTTTACTCCTGCAAGTTTATCAAATGATTGTATTATCATGGAAGCTTCTCTTTAATACAAAACTATTTGAAATGAAATTTTATATGCACATCTAATTACATATCTATATCTAGAGCTACATATTTCAGAACCTCTGATACACTAATTTTACAATGTTATTTGTATGAAATATTATTATCAAACTTCAAGGATAGACCTTAATGCAAGTAGATTCTCATATAGAAAACTCATAGACTTAGGAATAATGCATAAACATATAAGATCAGATATAGCCTATGAATTCATACATTATATATGGACAAGATTTAGAATATAATAAATTGTAACATTACAACTGACATATTATAATAAGATCATGAATGAATGAACCAAATATTAAATTAGTCATAAATGAAAGGAAGCTAAATAAATATTTTTTGAGATTATGATGTTTGGCAAAATATAGTCATATCTATATTTTAAAATAGTATGCAGTTTTAATCTTATAAGTCTAATTAAGAAAAGCAAGAATGTTAACAGTTGCCATAAATCTATTCTTGTCTAAATATTTTTATCTCTTTGAATCTTCACAAGGATCCTGGATAAGAGGCTTCTTTTGCAGAATACAAAGAGAATAGAGCCTTTGAACAATGTGACCAAAAGATAAAGCCTGTGTTAAATATCCGAGTTAGTTTAATTTCAAAGAGACTACTTTTTCAACTAACACCATCTCCAAGATCTGTATTTTCCTTTATATCATGAAATCTGCCAAATTATCCAAGATGTTATCAGTGCCCTAACCTTTCATCAACTGCCCATTGAATACAAGTGTAGCTTTTTGGACTTGGGTGGTGTCACAGTAGTCTGGATGGGTCTTTTTGTTTGTTTGTTTATTCAGAACCTATTTGAGATTCTACAAAGAAAAAAAAACTGGAAAAATTAATTACCTGGATATACAATTGATAAAAGTAACCTTGCTTTAAAAAAGGAAACTCTTTATTTTGATGTATCCATTAAGACTACTGTAAGGTATTAATTAATTAGTTAATGAATACATACCTACCATATAGGTATTGTTATACCATTTATATAAGTGTACAGTAGAGTTCTGAACTACAAATGATCGACAATTAAAATTTTAAAACAATAACACATAAATTTCTTATCAATCATGTTCTTCAGAATAATTTCTCTGTCTTTAAGAATAAGGTTGACCAATTGGAACTTGATAGGAGCTACACAGAAACATCTCTTAGGTTATAAATCAGAGATCTCAAAATATTCCTAATCAGAATTCTAGAAAGAATTTTGGAAAAGACCATATTATTGTTGGCCATTCTTGCAAAAGTTATTGAAATTTTGTTATTGGTGTGTGTGTGTGTGTGTGTGTGTATGTGTGTGTGTGTATATATGTGTGTATGTGTGTGTGTGTATATATGTGTGTGCACGCGCGTGTGTGTGTGTAATAGAGAGAAAGAGAAAGAGAGAGAACACAGGCATATACATGTCACAGCATACATGTGGAGGTCACAGCATTACTTGCACTCTCTTCTCTTCTACCTTTCATTTTCCCCTTGATTGACCTTTAGTCTCAGCTTGCCATAAAATTGCTTTTGCCTACTGGGGGGTTATTGAGCTCCCTGAAAATCTTAGTGTGCATATAAATTTTAGAGTGAGTGCAGTTATATGATTTGAGGTACATTTTCATAGAGGTGATTTAAAATAAATATATATGCTGACACTGGGTGTATGTTGTTAGTCAGATTTCAGTTGCTTCTGAAACAATATGAACATAATATACTTATTTCTGTAACTCTAAGTATCAAAAGTACTGGATTGATGTATCTTTGGCACTAACTATAAAAGTACATAACCAGTCAACAATACATAAATTCCATAAGGACTCATAAATAAATTATATTGTGGACATATATGTCAAGAAGCTGTGTGAATTCTGAGAATTTGCATACTTGTGGAAGACTAAGACTTTTAGAATTTGGAATGCTTTAGCATCAATACTATCAATATTTTCATTTTCAAAGATATAAGCACTAATACATACTATTCAAGTGGTCAGAAAGAAACTGAAATGATTTTATTATATTATTAGAGTGATGTCATTTTTTCCCATTGAGTCTCTTTTATGGCATGTGCAAATATACAAGGCTATTCATCGTCAAAGCTCATTTATAATCATCTATCAGCTACTTCATTATGAAGCTTCCTATTTAGGTTTGGGTGAAAGGTGTAAAAACCTCAAGATTCATAACTAGTTATATCTCTCAGTCTTTAAAGTCATAATCTCCTTTTGTATGCTCTACAAGTAACATTAGAAATGAAAAATAAGCAGATGGTATAGAAACGGGCAATGAGAAACAAGATGTAAACCACGCACTTTTCTCAGGCAATTTAGTTTTAGTAAAAAATATAGAAAAAAGTACATATAATTTCAGTTATGTCTGCCTAATCATTTAAAAGCATTTAGGTATCTCTTGGTTCCACACACTTCAGTATAAAGAATGCTGTCTTAAAAACTCTAGAGTCCTTATGCATAGGATACAAATTAATGAGGTGATGATAAAGCTCACTTGGGGTGGTGATTACCTAGCATGCACAAGACCCAGGGTTAGATCCCAATCCAAGCAGAAACTGGGCATGTTACGGCATGCCTATAATCTCAGCACTTGGTGGAGGTGTTAGCAGGAAGCTCATAAATTCAAGGCTGTCCCATTGTATCTCTCATGTTAATAGCTGTATTACAAAGTAGCACATGTAGTTTTAAGGGAATATTCTTATGCGTATTTTTCGTAAATATATATATATATATATATATATATATATATATATATATATATTCCAAATATTTTCTTACCTTCTAGACTTTGAATTACTTTCTTTCTGCATGAAAAAATTTCAAAACAAAGAGGTATACCATACAGTGGAGAGTCACTAAGTCAGAAAGCAGAATCCTCATTTAGACGCCTTTGTCTTAGAATTCTTGTCACCTGTATGTTTCTCAGTATTCTTCTCACTCCCACACACTAACTGGACCTTAGACTCATGGGGTGTACTTGACAGTCTGACTGAAGGCCAAGCCATACCCTTGGGATCTACATTAGATTAATCTGGGCTGACACATAAATACTGCTTAATTCTAAAGTGAAGGCGAGATTCTTAAAGTCAGCTTGAGAATATCTACTAATGCAAAGTTGTAACAATTAAAAATAGATGTTCTCCATGCTAAGATACAGATTAATTGTAACTTTTATAAAGTTTATTATTTAAATAAAATCAATGCTTTGTTTGGGTTTATCCATTTTACCAAATCGTCTAAATAAAACATATGGTGATAAAGTGGACAGACCAGGAGTTCAGGTGATCCATTGCTGTATAGTTAATCTGGGATCAGCCTGGAATATATGAGAACCTGTCTCAAAATAAATAGGAAAAAAAGGAAAAAAAAAAGCACAACTTAGCCTAAAACAGAAGTAGGTAAATAAATAAATAAATCACGCCGATATGCCCCAAAATGCATAGCATGGAAGAACTTCCCAGTTGTTAATAATGATGTATAACATTCTTAATTTCACATTTTACATAGTTGAATGCAACTTTCATCTTGAGACTCAAAAGTACAGTAAGGTGCTATCTCAGCGATAGTAAAATATATCTAATGAAACCTTAGTTGAGATGTAATGCATGACAGAAGAATGAAAGTCAAAATAAATAAATAAATAAATAAATAAATAAATAAATAAATAAATAAAATATCTAATGAGACTAACTTGGCCCTGAAATGTGTTGTGACAAATTAAATTAACACTATTAATGCATAAATTTTTACCTTTGTGCATTAAATCACGCAATGTACAACTTGTCTGGGTACTTGAAACGTTTCTGTTCACAATTATTAATTTAGACAGAAATTTCGTCTAATTGATTTCTTAAGTATTTATGTCACTGGCAATTCAGATTTCATACATTGATACTATTTGAAATAGCAAATATTGTCTATCAATATACACAGGAAAATCTATTTTTAACTGAAAGATGTCAGATGTAATTCAGGGGTAGTTATTTAAATTCTCAATAGATAAAATAAATTAAATATTCAGAAAAAGATAATTCTTTATATATTTTGATATAAAATTTAAAATCTACCTGAGTATGTGATAGCACGCACAGGTATACTTCTAGTACTCAGACCAAGGCAGAACGACTGCACTATTATGCGGTCAGCCTGAGCTACATAGTGAGATTATGTATCCAAAAAAGAAATAAAAATTCCTGACCTACATCATGAGGATTTTTGTTGTTGTTGTTGTATTATCATGCCACAATAAGAAAACATAGGTGTGTATTTTAGGACTATATTTTATAATGTACAGGTTCATATTTTTGTCTTCTCTTTTTTATGTATTTTTCCAAGTTTATTAATACTTTTTGTTAATTATTTCTGGAAATTTTACCTACTATCCCCCGAATACATGTTTATAAAATTTCACCTCATGCAATATGAACTATCTTATTTTAGTTTATAGTTAACCTTTTCTTTACATAATAGGTAAAGAACATCAAACTTCAAAGTAAAGAAAGCAAGTCTGAAGAGATACTATCTCTAAACTAATTTTTTTTTATTTTAGAGGCAAGTAATGCCATTATGAGGAGCAATAAACACACTTGGTGGTAGTTTTTTTTCTATTTTATTTGCTAATGTTCTTATAAATTCCTTCAGAGTGATGGAAGACACACACACACATATATATATTCATAGTGTGGGATATATGCATTTTAGAGATTTTTATTCCTTCCTCAAGGTCAGTTTACTTGGAGGGTTTATTAAATGAATATAGAAAATAAGTTCTGGTATGACTATCTAAATTTTTGCTTTTGAAATCTGTTTAGCAACTGAAAACATACCGTTTATAAATGCTCAGCTGGGACAACATCTGAAGGAACTGGGTAGAGGATGTAGCCACAAAAAAACAAGGAAAGCACACAGTAACCTGGCTATTAGTGAAAATATCAGTGGCTATGCTTTCTAAGTCTTGCTCTTATTTGTTCTCTAATGTCCACGTACCTAAAGAGAACTCAATACTAACATGGAATTTCTTCTTTAAAATAAATCTTTTCTTAAAACTAGAAAGTTCAACGTTCAGTATCAACAGATCTAAACATAAGGGATATTGAAGGGAAAATAAGCTGATATGTTTTTGAAGAACTATGTCACAAATCAATATTTTAGGCACTTTGAAGATGGTCCCCTTGCTTTTCAACCTTCAAACTTTGAAGGAAGGGAATATGTATGTTTATATTCTCTCTGTTTCAAAAATAAATCGTTTCCAATTTGGCATATCTTTTCTAGAATCACCTACTGCAAATGTCAATTTTTATAATTGACCAAGACCATACCAGTGAGCAAACAGGAAACAGTGTCCATATGTCATTCAGGGTCATTTTGTTTGATTGTATTACAGGAAGGAATCTTAACGACATTCACTTCCACCACCACCTCTCCCTCAGGAAGTTTGAGCCAGAAGTGATCTAGCAGTGGAAAGGAAAATGAAAAGAGAAAGGTTTTCTTTGTGAAATGATTTACACGTTTTTAAAGGGCTACATATGTCTGTTAAAATTATTCCAGAACACAGTTCTCTGAAGAGTAGTAACTGTTTCCAAGTCAGTTTCTGCTGTGAAAACACCAATGTGAAGCTCATGGGGAAATTTAGTGGCATATGCTGCCAGTGATTTAAGATTCGTTTTAGGGCAAAGCTGCTCCAAAACAAAGACGACTGCTTCGAAGAAACAATTAAAACCTTTTTGTGTATGTAGGTGTGTATGGTTGTGCCTATGGATGTGTGTGTGTGTGTGTGTGTGTGTGTGTGTATGTGTGCACATCCACGTTGTAGCCAGATCCTTGTTGTTTGGTGTCATACAAAGTTGCTTTTTAATCTAATTATGTATTTGCTTTTATTATTTACTTATTTAGAAATTAATATTTTACTGAATGTGAATCCCACCATCTCTCTTCCTCCCTGAAACATAATTAAAGATGGATGTCATAGCACAAAGCTTTTTATACAGATGCTGGGAATCAGATTCAAGTCGTCTGGTTTGTATAGAGAGTACTTTATCAATCAATCCATTTCCCCAGTTCTAGGTTAAAAAATTTAACCTGTAAAATAACATTTATGACAATTTCACAACCAGTTGCCCTGTTTTGCTTGCAGTCTCGGTTGAACAAAAATTGCTAGGGGGGAAAAGGTGATATAAATTGAATTCACAAAAGTTCTATGCTAATTTATTTTTCACCAATATAAACAAATTTATATAATGTACCATAAGCTATTTAGATGATTGAAATACAGTTTGATGTTTGCAAGGCAGTGAAGTTGAGATACTGGAGCTCAAACAAGTTTGATAAACAGGGAAGGGACAACGTACTCAGCCAAGGTTCTCAACCTTCCTAACACTGCAACCATTTAGCACCTACAGTCCTTCATGTTGTGGTGACACCCAACCATAAAAATACTTCATTGCTACTCCATAACTCTAATTTTACTACTATTTTGAATCATAAAGCAAATACCTGGATCTTCCAATGGTCTCATGTGATAAGATCATTTGATCCCCCAAAAGGGTCATGACCCTGAGGATGAGAACCATAGGCTTGCGCTCTAAATAAGGGTATGATAGAGCTCTCTTGCTGTGATGACTGTATCTTGCGAGCATTCAATAAGAAAAGATACAAGACTACCCAAAATCAGGTGGGACCAATATGGCTGACTGAGACAATCACTAATTGTTCTTTGCATCATTACAATAATCTGCCTGTATCATGACTTTCACAAGTGTGTGCTTTTACTATGGATCATTTGCCATCATCTAACATACCACAAACTCTGTATATGGATAGAAAAGGGGAATAACCATATTTAGTGAAAACCTCCCTCTGCTTCAGCCTTTCCTGTAACTCCTCCCATGCAATTTATGAACTTGTGAATAATCATATCCTTTATTAAAGTTTGTTCACAAACCTCATTATCCAAGACTGCAGCAATGTGACTGCCTCTTTACAAACCCACAATTCTTCATGAGTATTACTTATATATAGTTATAAAATTGATTGATTCCTTACTCTCTCACTTTTTTGGATTTTATTTTGTCTATACATTAGTTGACCCATCAACATGAAATAACTGTCTTTCAGACCTCCTTCGTCTTCACCAACTAGTAACAGACTGTATGTATTTTTAATAAGGATGAAGTATAGTGTCTTACTGAGTGAAAAACGCTTTCATAAAAGACACCAAATTAAGCCCTGTCATAATATTAATATTAAATAAATAGGTATTATTACTAGTAATGAGTTTTACTTTTGTTTCATTTGCTTGGAAGCTACCAATTAGTCTTCCTTGATGAAGTTCCTTTGTGTATACTCTTTGTATGTTATTGTTAACTTTCACTGGTCACATATTTTGTAAATACCTTCTGTGCCTCTGTTTTATTTAACTTTGCTTTTTGTTATTTTTACTATACATACACTTGAACAACCATTTAGTCACTGCGTTAGTTTTATGTTTTAGTTTTCATCTCCTCTTAAACCTCATCTTCCCTCACAAGCTAGATGACATACATTGCAATTATTTTATAAATTCACTCATATTTGTTGGCTCTGTAAGGGAAAAATTATTTTTCTCTAAACATTTGTATATAGTGCAGGCCACAGGTAAATAACCAGCTGTAAGATTTAATTTATTAAGCCAAAAAAGTAATTTCCACAAAAATGATGTACCTTCCTTGTTGCATTTTGACATCTTATTTTCTTTTTTGTAAACTTAGTACTATATTATGTCCTAAGAATTTTTGAATTAAATTGCCTCAATAAACATCAAAAGCCATATGATTGGAATTGCACTAAATTCAAATATTAATTTGGCAAGCATTTCAACTTTAATGCCTCAGGTGTCAAATCCCAGTACTAACAGAATGTGTGCCTATACTTACTGAACTTTTGTCTTTCTCTTTAGATTTATTTCTTTTCTGTTCCTTTCTCTTCGTACTTTCCTATGGTATTTCCCCATGAAACCTATAATGTTTTCCTTAGGTATATTACTCCAGAATTCATACTTTAGCATTATTGTGCAAGGTGATTGCTTTTCAATTTGTGTTTGTAAAATCTTTACCTAAAATATAATTGAAAGCTACTGAGCTTTATGTATTTGTGTGTTACCCATTCTTCTTAACAAACCCCAAATATTTCCCTGCACATTTTAAATTGAATGTTCTAAGTCTTTTTTGTATACCACGATTTTATTTACTATTAGTTTTGTTCTTTAATATAGGCATAATACTTGTTTCTTTTGCTTCTGACTTATTTAATGCGTTAAGAGTACATAAATAAAATTGATATCACGTTTGGAACTGATGTGTGTGTTTGCTATGGGACAGCACATTACCAAAACTTTTGTACTTTTAGCTCTTATTTTCTAAATTCAATTTTATCAAAAACAAAGCTAGTCACCAAATATTCAGTATTAACTTCATACTACAAACAGAAAATAAAGTACATGTGACAGAGGACTTCAATGTCAAAAACCTGAAACATTTACTCCTTGGATCATTATATAAACGAAAACTGTGTCAATGATATGGATTAGAAGAAAGAGCGCTTCTCAGCAACATTCACAGCCAGAGACAACCCCAGTAGCTATATGGTAAAAGAAGAAAACTAACTCCTGCCAGCTGTCCACTAAGCTCAGTATACATGCTTACACGTGTACACACACACACACACACACACACACACACACAACCAATACATGTAAAAATATAAAACCATAACCAAAGCAAAATCAAATTTTTCCTCATTTATTTTCTATGTACTGAGTATAAATCTAGGTTTTTCTTTTCTCTTAAATGATATTATGCTAGTCTCAAAAAGAGATTATGGAGAACTGGATAGATGACTCAGAAGTTAAGAGCACTTGTTGCTCTTACAGAGGACCCAGGTGTGATTCCCAGGATCCATAAGGTGACTCACAATCATTCATAACTCTAGTTCCAGGTATTCAACATCCTCTTCTGAATTCCATGGGCACCAGACATGCACATGGTGCACATATATACATGAAGGCCAAACATTCATACACATAAAATAAAAAACAAATAACCTTTTAAAAATTAAAAAAGAAAGAGATTTTGCAAATTTATTTGTTTTCTACAGAGTGAATTTTAGTCCCACGTTGCTGATAATGAAACTGGAGAATTACAAAGTGCAATCATTGCCAAAGATCTGGTAAGTATACACCCAGGATTTCTATCCTCAAACCCCATACATAAGATCAAGCTGCTAACTAAAACCTTTCATGTATTGGTCTACAGCAGTTACTGTGATCGTAATTTTGTAGTCATATTTTTTGTATTTGAGAAAAAGGCATAAATATATAGCACATACTAGATTCCTTAAATGCATGCCCTCAGAATGATTAAACCATGATCATTATCTTCTGCCAGATATAATATTTTTCTTGGGGGATATTTGGCAATGCATGATATATTTTTATCTTTCTAAGAGGAAATAATATTGATATCTAAAAGATTCTATTCAGGCTTGAGCCAGCAACTTCCCCTGGAGCAGGTCTGAGACAACGACCTCCACAGGGGCAGGCCCAAGCCAGAGACCTCTGCAGGGTCCTCCAAGGGAACAGGCCTGAGCTAGAAACTTCTGTGGGACTGGGCCTAAACTAGGGACCTCTGTGGGAATAGGCTCTAGCCAGGCACAACTGCGAGAACAGGCCTGAGCCAGCATCCTCAGCTGGAGCAGGCCCAAGGCAATGACCTCCACAGGAGCAGGTATGAGGGAGCCATCACTGAGGGAGCAGGTCCAAGCCAAAGACCACTGCAGGACCTGGCACAAATAGGCAAGCTCTGAGGGAGCAGGCCCGAGCCAGTGACCTCCACTGAAGCAGGCCTGAGCCAGCAGCCTATACCAGAGCAGACCCAAGGCAATGACCTCAGTAGGAGCAGCCCCAAGCAAACAAACTCCATGGGAGCATAGCCAAATGATCCCCTGGAATGCAAAGTGACACCTGGAACACTGAGCGACTTCAGGGAACACTCAGTGACCTCTGGCGTGAATGGAACTATGGCCCTAACTGTACCACGAGGAGCAACCATCTGAGCTTTTCATCCACTGGTACCTGGAAGACTGATCACCAGAGACAGAGTCCCAACTACAATAATCAGAGGGAAAGATGGGTAGACAAGTTAAGAACATGCTTAACACCACAAAGAGAAAAATGATACCAACAAAGACTAAGTGACCCTAAAATAGCAAGACTTGAACACCCAAATATCGATGATGCAGAAGAAAATGATCTAAAAAATGACTTTAGGAGAATGTTTGAGGCCCTAAAGAGGAAATGAAAAATTCCCTCAAAGAAATGTAGGAAAGGACAACCAAAAAATTGGAAGAAATCAACAAATCCCTTAAAGGAAACGAAGAAAAAGAAATCAAACAGATGAACAAAAAAATTCAAGATTTAAAAACCAAAATATATACAATAAAGAAAACACAAATAGAATTATAGAAATGGAAATTATGAGAGTCTGATAAGGAACCACAAATGCAAGCATAAATAGCAAGAAATGGAAGAGAGAATTTCAAGCGCTGAAGGTACAATAGAGGAAATAGATTCATCAGTCAAAGATATTACTAAGAAAGAGAACTACAGATCAAATTCACTCATGAGTATTGATGCACAAACACTCAATAAAATACTGGAAACTGAATTCAAGAACACATCAAAAAATCCAACATGATCAAGTAGGCTTCATCCCAGAGATGAAGAGATGGTTGAACATACAAAAATCTGTCAATGTAACCATCATACAAGCAAACTGAAAAAAGAAATAACATGCTTATGTCATTAGAGCTGAAAAATACTTTGACAAAATATAACATCCTTTCATGATCAAGGTCATGGAGAGAGCAGAGATACAGGAACATACATAAGCATAATAAAGGCAATATACAGCAAGCCAACAGACAACATGAAACTAAATTGAGAAAATCTCAAAGCGATCTCACTGAAATCAGGAAAAAGGCAAGGTTTTCCACTCTCCCCATATCTATTCAGTATAGTACTTGAGGTTCTAGCTAGAGAAATAGGACAACATAAGGAGATCAAAGGGATACTAGTCAGAAAAGAAGAATTCAAACTCCCACTATTTGCTGATGATACGCTAGTTTACATAAGGAACCCCAAAAATTCTACCAAGGAACTTCTACAACTCATAAACACCTTCAGTAACGTAGCAGGATACAAGATTAACTGGAAAAAAAATCAGTAGCCCTCCTTTACAGAGCTGATCAATGGGCTGAGAAGGAAATCAGAGAATCATCACGCTCCGCAATAGCCATAAATAACATAAAATATCTTGGAATACCTCTAACCAGACAAGTGGGAGACCAATATAAGAACTTCAAACATTTGAGGAAAGGAATTGAAGAAGACACCAGAAAGTGGAAAGATTTCCCATGCTCTTGGGTAGGTAGAATTACCATAGTAAAAATAGAAATCTTACCAAAAGCAATCTACAGATTCAGTGCAATGCCCAACAAAATCCCACTACGATTCTTATCAGAGCTTGAAAGAACAATACTCAACTTCATATGGAAGAACAAAAAAATCAGGATAGCCAAAACAATCCTGTACACTAAAGGAACTTCTAGAGGCATCACAATCCCTGGCTTCAAACTCTACTACAGAGCTACAGTACTGAAAACAACCTGGTATTGGCATAAAAAACAACAGGAGGACCAAAGGAACCAAATCAAAGACACACACCTACGAACACCTGATTTTTGACAGAAGCAAAAAATATAAAATGGAAAAAAGAAAGCACATTTAACAATTGATCCTGGCATAACTGGATATCAAAATATAGAAGATATCAAAATATCTGTCCACCATGCTCAAATAGCTGTTAGATAAGGTAAAAATGTGCACAGACACCCAAGCTAAGCAGTTGTTATTTGTGTCCATAAGGACTTGTTCAAGCCAAGAGTAAATACCACATGCATCTATGAGATGAGATAGGCACTTACTTCTCCACTCACACTAAGTAGATTCACATGGGATTTCCTTTAAATATACAAATGAATTAGAAACACACAGTGCAATTTTCCTTTTAATTTGGTTGTCAAATGACCTCGGGACTCTGAGATTCTGTTAACTGTCACAGTCATTTTGGAATATTTAGTAGTAATGTGGACAGTAATGGCTTAAGTGATTATAGATATATTTTCTTTTCTGTTTATAAACTATCTTTTATAGCTCATTCTCCAAGTTGCTTTAGAACTGGAGTTAAATTTGAAACATTGATATAACTCCACAAATTAAAATTCTTCTTACTGTTAATTTTTCTCCAGTAATAAACACACACACACACACACACCACCTAATGTATTAAATTAAAATAATAAACACATCCAAGTCTGGTAAGAAAATTCGATATATTTTTATTGCATGTGCTTCCATAAATCTTGTGCTATTTCCAGCACACCCCTTACATTTGTGCATTAACTTAAACGAAAAGCACAATGGCCTGACCCCTGCCTGTGTACTAATGGTGCTTTTAGTGTGTCACCTTTGCTGCTCTCTTTCTAGCATGTCTTCCATAAATCAATCTCGAGTGTCAGAAAGCAAAGAACCATGTTATTTTTGTTTTCATGTAGCACACTTCAAAATGAAAAGAAGGAAGGGGCTAGCATGTTTTCAAGAGTCCCTACATTATAGTGATCGAATACAGCAGTCTCCTTGACATGGATGTTCCATTTTGAAGTCTTGACTTATTTTCATCTAGGGTGAGAGTTGTTACCTTGTCATCTCTGGTTAGGATTTAGGAGGGTATTCATTTCAGATACCAGAAATTTTATTTTTTTTTTTACCACAAATTACAAGTATACTGTTTTAGGGTGAATAATTTTGCTTTGTTTTTCAGATATAATTTCCAATTTATACTGATCAAAATCTAGCCATATGCTCACCTCAATGACTATTGCCCAGCGAAACATTTTGTACCAATTCTACAGTACTGCTATGATTATTGGTAGAATTAGATTTGAAGATAACAGTAGCAATAATTGCATGAGGATGTTCTCTGATCCAGCATAATCCAAGTTAAACTGTGGAGATAAATGTTCAAGTGCATCTGCCTATCTATATATTAGGTACTAAGGAATAAAAGAATAGAGTTGTGTGACCTTTGAGTTCTGACTAGCACAATAAACATGGAAGAGAACTGTTTTAGAAGCAAAGGGAAGCAGAGAGGCAAGTAGATGGAGTTTATAAAGTGAAGCAGGTGTGTCAAAGAGGTTACGGTACTAAAGAGGCAGTGCCTCACTGCTCAATTTCTTTATGTCATTTGAAAAACATGCAGCCATGGTAAGGTTTGCATGGACCATATTACAATAGCTAGACATGAAAGAGATGTATCAGAGAGCAACAATAACAAGGCATCGATAATGTTGGCAAGGCAACCATGTGTTACTCTGTATCTTCCAATGCTTAGTTCTTCTGCTTGCTGCTGTTAAATGTCTATTCTGAGTATTTATCTGTGTCTTTAAATAATTGCATGTACATTTGAAGGTACTCCATAAATCTGATAGGTTACCTGACAGATTTCAAATGTTGCAAAATTTATTTTGGGAAAATAATGTACATTTCAGGCACATTTCCTGTACCAAACAATGGAAAAGAATTGCTAAGCATGGCATTTAGCCATTAATACTGTCTTTCAGTTCTGCATAATGCAGAGAAATAATAGGCTTATGACAACCTGGACAATACTTTCAAGCTTCTACATTATTATTATTGTAGATATCAAAGAAATTTCATGTGATGGTGGCTTTCAGTTCTTGTTGACCTACATAAAAACTGCCTAGGCTTTTGAGAAGGAAAATCAGATGACAGCCTAAAGTTTTCAGAGTTTTTCATGTTGGCAATCCATTTCACTACACAAAGCAATATAGAACACAAGTTGTCACTCTAATAAAATTTAAAAAACAATTTATCATATGTATTCATACCAGTTTTCAGGACCATTATATATATATATATATATATATATATATTATATATATATATACATTATATATATATATTATATATATATAATGTATATATGCTGATGAAATTAAAATTTTTAAGTAAAAATTAGAACTTTGCATTTTTCACAATATCACACTCTCTCTCACCTATCCAAAATAATATCATCTCCAGCTGACAGAAACAGTATTATCTTCCTTAAAGATGTTCACTTCTTTTGTCTTATTTTTCAGAAGAAACATTTTTTTCCAGCACAGCTATTTATAAGCTTCCTGTTTAGTCTTTCATGATTCTTTGGGTTTGTGGGAGCATTTAGATATATTCTATACTTAAGCTATAATTTTTTGGTCATGGCTGCTTACTCCTATAATGCCAGCATTCAGGAGGATAAGTCAGAAGGATTGTGATTTTGAAGCTGGCCTGTGGTATATAGTGAGTACCAGGTCATCTGGATCTACACAATGAAACATTATCTAAATATGAAAAAAAGAAAGCCTATGAATTGGTATTTAATATGTTTAGGATTTAACACAGTTTTATTTAAAAATTAATACAATAATTGATGACTATAAAGGATTATAATTAGCCATTTGAAAAGGCAATAGCTCATGATTTTCACATTCATACTACTATTTTTTCTCATTTTTACAGGAGAATGAAGTAAAAAGTGAAACATTACTTCTAAATAGATGATTTTTATATTACTTTTAAAGAATAATACTTTTTATGTTAAATATAATAGAAGATAAACTTGTGCTATTAGATTTAAAGATTAAATAACTTCGAATAGACATATCAGTATTTATTTTAAAATATTCAAAACTAGATCATTCCATAGAACATTGAATTCATGCATGAGAACATCTTTCCTGTGTTTTGAATAAATTATTCTCTTTAGTAGAACAGCAGTTTAGAAGAAGCTGACCATCAAAGAATGAGAAGCCCCACAATCAACATACCGCTGGGGACAGTCATCATTGAAGAGGCCTTTGCCCTAATATTAATGACGTCTACCCTGTTCAAATCAGAGTGGTCTGGGCTGAAATCCAGAAAGAATGGGAGTGAAATATTTATGCTAAAAGAAAACATTCATTTAATTAATCAGAACACAGTAAGTTTTTTCATGTTAACAAAAGTATTTGAACTGGTCCAGAAAATATGGGTCTTCCAATACCTAATGCAATTATCTCATTTGCTTTAGTGTGACACAGAGCACCCCACTCTCACAAAATTCATGGCTACCCACAGTCTCAGAATATGATGCCATTTAGAAATATGATCTTTGTACACTCCATTTGGTAAAATGAGGTCTTGTAAAAGTTGGCTTTTGAGTCCCAGACTTCAACTAATATATGTATAAGCAATGAAATCAGATACATTGGTTGGAACCATGTGGATATAGATACAAGTTAGCATAAAAGCAGAAATCTAAATAGTTCATCTATAACAGACCCAAAGAGGACAGTGAGGGTAGTAAAGGGCCTTCTAGAGACTTTAGAAAATGTATGTCCCGTGTGATACTTTAATATGAATGTTTTGGTATATAACCTGATGGTACAATAACAATAAATGTCTCATGTAAAGCTACCGTATTCATAGTTTTTTTTTCCAGGAGCCTTAGGAAATGCATTCAGAGTTACTCTGCCTGGACTTCAAAGGTATTTCCTAAAAAGTAAAGGTAGATTGAGCAATACATATTTATTTTTAGCAAAAATTACCTGGAAATAAGCATTTACTTGTGCTATGGATACAATCAAGAGAGAGCATTAGTATTTGTTTTAGTAGCATTCATAGTAATGGTGATTTTCACTCATAAAAATGACAGAGTTTTAGATTATAGTATAGCTGTTGAAGTTTTCTTGCTTTACTATTTAGTTAATCACCATTTTGAAACTGCAGTATTCAATAGTCTTACTGATTGACATTATTTAGAATAATAATAATAATAAAGATTAAAAGGTATATGATATAGTTATAATATAAGTAAAAACTAATTTTAGTGTTGAATTTAGAAGATGAGAGAGAGGGAAGGAGAGAGAGAAAAACAGAGGCCGAGAGACAGAGTGAGAGAGAGAACACCATCAGGTGTCATTCCTTAGGAGCAATTTTCCTTGTTATTTGAGAGAGGGACTCTCTTGGAGTTCAGGAGTTATACTACACCTTTCTCACCAAGTAATTCTGGGTATCCTACTGTCTCCTCCTTCTCAGAGCTAGGACTGCAAACAAGTGACCTCATGTCATTCTTTTCTACATGGGGCTGGAGTTAGAATTCAAGTCACTGTGCATGTGTGGTAAGTACTTTACTGACTGGGCTAGCTCTCTATCCCCAACTAGGTGTCTTTAAACCCTATACGTTCATATACTGTATTTGCTTTCATTATTCTGAAGACTTCGTGATATTCAACAACACAGATAAACGAATACATGTTTTGCTAAGTAAACAGTCCCTGCTCTAAATCTATTTCTGGGAGCTCTCTGTTGGAGTGATAATAACCCATTTTATCTGGGGAAGTTCTGCACTGCTTCTGACACAACATGGAGTTAAATCAGGCCTTGTAAAGCTAAAATCTGGTCTTAAAGACCTATTCAAACTAAATATATGCAGATCCACTGCTAAGGTCACCAACATGCTGTTATTTCCACCGTTTTATTTTTTACTTCGCTTCTGCCTTTAGATTTCACCATATTACTAGTAGCTCTCCAATCATATAATATACCAACCAGCTTTCTTCTCAAGTGGAGAAGTTTCATTTTTACTGAAAACAAGAATAGGATCTAATAAAAAAAAAGGCACAAAGTATTTGTTGGTCCGTTGGTTATGATCTGGCACACAGTAGGGGTTCTATAAATCTTTGATGGACCATACTAGAAAGCAAAATGACGCAGGTTGTTTCAAACACCAAAAATCTCAACAATCTATAGATGCTTTCTAAAGTACAAAATAGAATCTAAAGCCAAGTGTATAGCTTAGTGGTATAGTGCTTGCTTAGCAAAATAAATTAAATTGAATTCATAATACTGCTAAGGAAAGAAATGTCCATACATGATAACTAAGAAGCCAATAGTTTATAAAACCACCACACATCCTAATCTAGGGATTAAAATAGATGGAAGACATATATTAAGCTTCCATATCCCTGGCCTGTATTTAAAATCCTATTAACTTGTGTGTTTTTCATGGGGATTATAATATACCAGTCAAGTGTATCATGAGAACAAGTGGTATTCTTAAACATATGTTTTCACTCTGCACCCAGAGTTAGTCATCTATATAATTTGTAAACTAAAGCACTAACCTTATTCAAGGAATTTGCTGTAATGGGATATGCAATGATCTAATGGGATAAAATTACAGAGAGATAAATTTTAGAGTTACCAAAATCAACTGATTCCCATTATTCATCATGGTATTTATAAACAGTGGTAGAATCGACTTGAAACACGTTTAATAAGGCTAAAGATGCCTGTTTCTATTGATACTCCTGCTTGTTTTCTGATTAAAATCGCATATCTTTTTATACAGTAATCAGAAGCACCCAATCTTGATACATACAAAGTGATTTATTTATTTAATGAAGGATTATAAATTATGCCTCCCCATTGATTTCTCTATGTGTGTGCATACGTATATGTGCAGATAAGTGCTATTGCATGCAAGTGGAAGGCAGAGGATATTGCAGGTATGTTTCTGCTTTCAATTCACCTGCTTTGTTCTTGGGATTGAACTCACATTGTCAGGCTTGCATCAAACACCTACACTTGGTAAGCTATCTAGAAGACAAAGTTTTATTGACCTGAACAAGCAAATTTAAAGGTATATCTTTATTGCACACCACATGGTATTTTGAAATCTGTGTCACTGGCAGAATGATTAAATCAAAAATTAGCATATGCATTACTTTTTGAATTTATCATTTATTTTTTTGTGGTAAAAATCTTTACAATCCCCTTTTATCTATTCCAAATATAAAACACCCTGTTTTAATGTGTAGTTGCCAGTCTTTCCAATAGAGCTTCTAGTAGGCTAAATATTATATCCATTCACAAGCATAACCATGAAGTAGTCTTTGGCAAAAGTATGCTAATTATGTATTACATTAAACATGTCAAAACATTTATTAACGTGCTACTTTGAATTTGTAAGACTGTTTCTGATATATTTTCTTTAGCACATAAGGTGTTATAAGATTATGAGCTATAGTATTAATTGAAGAAGGCTGAACTTTCACAGGATAATTGGAAATAGATTATAAGAACATAGTACATTTTACCTACATTCCAAATAGCCATAAAGAAACGACTAGGAAGGGCACTATCTTAAATTAATTGTAATTATTTTAATAGTATAAAAATGACTTAAACTTGAAAAAGAACCCAAAGGATGATTTTCTGTTCAAAAATAATGACACGTCATTCCCTCATTAAAAAACATTCTCTATTTTCTAGGGAAGAAACTAATCATTTTGAATGTGCAGTACTATACTTCATCTACTTAGCAAAGCAAATTTTGTTTAATAGAGAAATTGCTCCAAATGCTATATAATATTAAGCAATTTAAAAATGTATTCACTAATTTTAATTTGCAATAAACCATTTCTTCTTTTTCCTTTTTAAGACTATTTTAAATATAAGTATATTTTTATCATACTCTTCTCCCCCCATCTTTCCAGACCCCCTCTCCTCCTTTCTATCCACACTTTCAGTTTTTTTCTCAAAAAACAAACAAAACCACTAATACCACAAGCAGAAACCTCAAAACCTAAAACATGAAATTTAACAACACCCAAAGAGCAAGTAAAGAAACAAGCAAAAAACAAAACAACAAAATGTAACCAAACGAAGCTATGCGAACAAAAAAGAAACCTGTGGAGTCTGCTATTGTTAGTCAGCTACTCATGAACATGAGGCATGCCTTGGAGTGTCACTCTATTAGAGAACACTAGTTTTCCATCTCTCAGCAGGTATAAGTGACACCTCAGCTGTTAACCTTTTTGCTAATGGCTCAGATGTTTTCTATTCCTTCCTTCCTTCATTCATTTTTTAGAAATAAAATAAAATATAATAAGATAAAACAAAAATCTGTCACGTTGAAGTTCTACAAGACAAACCAACAGTAATAAAATAACCCAAGAGAAGGCGCAAGAATCACAGACCCAGTCACTTGCATACTCAGGAATTCCATAAAAACACTGAACTGGAAACTGTAATATATACATAGAGGTCTTGGTGCAGACCCTCACAGGGCCTGTGCATATTGCTCCATTCTCTGTGGATTCATAGAAGCTTTGCAATGTTGATTTAGAGGGCCTTGTTTTCTTGGTGTACTCTGTTCCCTCTGGCTATTAACACTCTTTCTGCTTGTTCTTCCGCAGGTTTCCCTGAGCTCTGAAGGGAGGGATTTGATGGAGACATACCATTTAGAACTGTGTGTTCTAAGGACTCTCTGTCTCTTTGTATAATGTCTGGCTGTGGGCATCTTTTCTTGTTCCCATCCCTGGTTATAAAAGGTTTTGTTTTTCACATCAACTTTTGAACCAGTTTTGTCTTTCCACTGAGAGATTTTTATTATGTTAAATCTGCATTGCATTCTTTATGATTTATATGAAAATTATGTTTTTAAAGAAATTTTCCTTTGGCAGTTTATGGTGAGATTATGGATTTCCTTTTTTCCCCTCTGTTTTCAAAATATTCTTCATGGAGTCCCTAATGCATTTGCCATATGAAAAATATACATTTAACTGAGTTTACAGCCTATGAAAATCTGTTTTTAGTTTCATGTTTCTTTCAACATTCAAGGTCATAAATACTGTACATAAAAAAACTAAGTGGTTAGTATCAAACAGTCTTAGCAATCAATACTGTTTTCTGATTCCTTTCTATCAGTAGTTAAATGGGCACATTAAGGAGACTAAATCAAGTTTGAAGAGAGCAAATTTGTATGAATATTGACATGCACTTCTGAATGTGCTAAGATGGGCAAGTCAGGACAATCAGGCTGAGCTTCATTATGTTCTTTTCTGACATTATAAATGAAGAACTTGAAAATATTGGCTACAATTCAATAATTTCCCCAGCCAAGATATACAATATAATTTGGTCATTGATTCCACTTGAGAGCCTTTCTCCTCAGGCACTGTGAAGACAGATACCAATAATTACTCATTCAGCAAGGGTTTCAACCACAAATTTCAAGTGTAGTAAAAACTACAGGCAGCCTTCCACGTTCATTCAGGCATTGACAATTGTCAATATTTCAAGTAGCCACCTCCTTTCTTGTTTACCTTGCTTCTTCTTTGGAACGTTCGTGTTTCTAACCAGTCCTGAAGGATACTGAGCCACTGTCAAGGGGAAAGGTGTGCAGTACAATAGTTTATAGATGCAATCTATTAAATGATACTGATTACGTATGTTTTATTCCTGTGGAAAAATGGAGGAAGAGGAGTGTTGCTAGCAGTAACAGAACATCAGTCTTTAACATTCCTTATCCCCAAATCATGCTCTCTTGTACCTAGTTATCAAGTTGTCTTGTTATAGCTGATCACAAACTCCCTTTCAAATGGAAAAGTTTGGAAGAGAGTTAAAGTTGCCTTTCCTTTTATTTTCTATCGAAGAACCCCAACTATTATTTTCTTTTTTCAGTTTTGACAAAGAGGTGGCATTATATATACTTAACAGATTACATTTAGGAATGTATATGCATCATGCATACATGAATGCAAGAACAATACAGTGAAGAACAGGCCATGGATTTGAAAGAGAGCATGAAGGAAAATAGAGAGCAGAGGAGGAAAAGGAGTGTAGGACTGATGCCATTGCATTACAAAATAAAAATACAAATAATGTAAAACATACATATTAAAATTAAAAAGAAGATGGGAAGGAGAAAGGTTAGGAAAGGAGTGGCACAGGGAGTTAGTGGTCCCTAATCCTTTCATTTTCCAACTCGTTCCACTTATATTTCCTATTATCTCTTCAAAGTGAACACTATTTTTTTTTATTTTCTTTAAAGTTGTCCAGTGCTTGACAATTATCAAAGAAAAACAGAATGAATCCAAACAAAAATATATCTATGAATTGCTGCTGCTCTCATTTCTAAATTCAACTGATTGAACATCCATAATAACAGTGAAATGCTACAAGTCCCATATCTTACGTACACAGCATAAATAGAATGTTGCTTTGCAGTTAAAATTTTAATTAATTTGAATGTGACTAGAAAAAAAGTATTTTCTAATAATCATTTCACTAAGCAAAAAGGTACAGGGACATTTAAATTAACAATATATTCTCTTTGATTCAACATAAGAAAAATATTTAACCATCAATAAACAAGAATTCTTACTTCATTTTAGATTCTTAAGCCTTTCAAATTTAGGGTGTGTACATGTGCACATGTGTGTATTTGTCTGTGTTTGTGCTCGTGTGTCTCTATGTTATGTTTTTGAATGAAAAATGAAATGTATGCCCTGTCAATGTTGAAGCATGCATGGGCAGCACATATATGGCAGTTCTGTTGAACTTGTCCATATTGGGTTTCATGGTCTAAGTTGATGAGGACGACTGACCAGGTCTCTTCCTTAAGAGGATACTTTTTAAAGTCTACTAGGTTAGTGCTGATATGATGCTACTACAATCGATCTGAGCATCAAAAATAAAGATGTTATCAATAGGCACTTTGTTTCCCCCCTCCCTTTAGATGTAAGGCTATTGAAACAATTACACTCCCTCGCCCAAAAAAAAAACTCAAAAATTTCCCTAGAACTCTCCCGTTAGGGGAAGGAAAATCTGACACCCTAGAAAGAAGCAACAGGGGAATCTTCAGTCAGAGGAAGAACCTGTCTTTTACTGAAAGACTTACAACTTGTCTGAGGCTCTTCCCTGAGAGACTTGAGTGGAGACAATGGTGTGTTTTGAACATACCTTGTTCAGGCTGGTGGGCTATGCTTCTATTAAACATTGTACTCCTTCTAGGACCTTAAGATTGACTTGTGTAAGTCCCAAGGTGGTTTTTTTTTTCTGATTGTGGCCAAATGAAACAAATCGTTTTTTTCAGCTTTTCACATTAATTTGGCTCTTTTGATTACTTATGGATGACAAGTGGACAAGTCATGCTTATTATGGTATGCAGGGAACAGACTGTTCCTAACATTGGTAACAGAACAATACACTAAGCTTAATAGTTTAAACAAATGGGATATTTGCAAGTGAGAAGATCACAGAGATGATGTGAATATCACTCATGGCAAAGTACTTCATTCTGTCATTGTAAAGATGTACTTATAGTGAGCACCATCTGTTGGCTTCCTTTAAGAAGAACTATTTCCAACAAAATCCATAACACCTTTACCAAGAGTTAAGAGCTGGATTACCTCTTCAAAGGTCAGTAACTCTTAGGTATTTGATTTTTTAAAATATAATTGCTTTTGTGTAAGTGAGTCATTATTTTTTAATTTAGATTTGAGAGTTATGTACAAAGTGTTTTGATTGTATGCTCCCCCTCCCACAACATCTTCATAATCCAACAGTCCTTTCCTACCCAGCCCACACAGCATGTGTCCTTTTTTTATGAACCCATCAAGACCAATTTATGCTGTCCAAATATTCCTGGATGTGTGGTTTTCCCACTGGAGTATCTCCCACTTTTCATAGTGTATATATGTGTGTATATATATATATATATATATATATATATATATATATATATATATATATATATATATACATACACACACACACACATTCTCTCAGATGAAATAGTTTTTCTGTGTCCCAACTGCTAAAAATCGTCAATAGCTCTTTGTCTTGTGGTAGAATATTGTGCCCAACTCTCCTAACAATGCTGAAATTGGTGTGGATTGGGATTGCAACAGTCTTGTACATGCTTTCAAAACCACTTAACCTGTTGTTACAGAAGATACTGTTTCATTATAGTCATCTTCTAACTCTGACTCTTGTATTCTTTCTACCTTCTCCTCCACTATGACGCCTGAGATTTGGAAGAAGCAGTTGTGGTACACATGTTCTATAAAATTGATATTTAATAATATTTGTTTTTGATTAATATGCCAAAATCTCAGTTTCACCAGAGCAAAATGTTTATCATCCAAAGCCAAAAGTTTTCAAAGGTGAGTAAATGTTTCAGGGAACTTTAATTTGAACCCTCCTCGATTCTTTGTCTTAATATCTGTTTATTGTCTTTTCTCATCTCTTATTTCTTGA